>NC_054082.1:25494707-26099707 GCF_017562075.2 Anopheles merus | reverse complement strand
GGGAGAACACAGAGACGAGCCTAATCCCCCCCCCCCTCCCTACCCCATGCTCCAGCTGTAACTAGATCCTTAATTTAATTTAATTGCACATTTTGCCGCTTTCGCACAATCGCCTCCGCCGCCAGTTGCCGCGAGCAATTATTTCGCTGTCCTTGTGTGTGTATGTGTGGGTTTGTGTATGTATATTCAGCTTTTTATAATTTAAAAAAAACCCCACAACCCACCCACAGCGAAAGAGCTTCGTGCCATTAAATCCTCCTGTGGTCCGGTGTGACCTCTAAGTAGCACAAATTGTTATCGCTCGCCGGCCCGTCTCTAACTGCGAGAGTTTTTGGAGGTTTTTACTCCCCCCCCCCCCGCTTTGGCTCCCCAAAAAAAAGAAAAAGAAACACGTTTTAACAAGGACGCAGCGCGAAGGGTGGCCCATAATTCGATTGTCACCCGGTTCGTCGCCTGCCATCCCGCGCGTTACTACGCGCTCGAAAATTGAGCCGATTATAATGACCCGGGGGCGGGCGGGCGGGTGGTGGTTGTGGTACATCCGCCCGTTGCCATAGCTTCTTCCCTTCGGCTGGACCTGAATTTGGGCGTTCCTCCTCTCTTCTTGCCGTTCTTGTTAATTGCATGGCCATTTCTCACACGGATTTCTGTTTTGGACGGTGGCGTTGCCGTTGGAAGCAACATCTACTTGAAATTTACTCCTCTGTATGTGGGTGTGTGTGCCACCGACCCACTTTTGCTCTCGCGTTTCCTATTTCCGTTAGCCACAACGCCTCCGCCCGCCCGCCGGCAATCGTTGGGGAAAATGGAAAACATATTGCAGAGTAAAGCCATTCTGGGTGTGTGCGTGTGTCCCACGGCTGATGACGAATTGAAATTTGGGCGTTCGATCGATCGAAAACACTAAACAAAGGTGGAAAAAGGCGCTGCGACCAGTGCCGGAATACGCGACTGATGGCCGTTGAGAAAAGTCTCGCTGCTCATCATCCTGTTATTGGAGGTACAGCAGCAACAGCAGCAGCCAAAAACGCGGCACAAAACACCCAACAGTGCCATCGGTGGCTGCACAGCCCCGAAAATCCTGCCCTGAAGGTCACTGCGAACGTCTTTTTTCTGGGCTCTCCTGGTCTCTTCTGGACCCTGGAACACACTCCCAGGCCGGGTGTTTTTGGGGGAGGAAGGAGAAACCCGCGCCCCGCTGGCAGGACTATAAATCGTGCGACACAGACACACACGCACACCTTTTAAGGGCCTAGATTTATGGGCGAACGTGTACAGGCTGCGAGCCGGGGGCAGAGTACTAACTTGGACAAGCACACTCTCTCTCACACACACACACACCCCTTTTTTTCCTGTAGGAAGCGAACCGAACCGAAGAATCACGGTGTAACGCGTGGGGCAATGACTTGGAACAGAGCGCGTTACACACACATACACACACACGCGCTCGTCCTCAGCTCAAGGACACACACATAAGGCAGGGGAGCGTCCCCACAGACACACACACACACCTGGCCACTTGAAACACTGACACGACGTGAAGTGAAAATCCTGCTCAGAGCATAACACACAACACACCAGCTTCCAGCGGATAAAACGGCTCCCTCCCAGCGGGAAGACAATCTGCTGCGGACGTCGATCCTACAGACTGAGGACTGGGGGCCGGGGGGTCGTTTAGCGCTACAAACGGATGGCGCGATGGCGCACGGGATGCTCCTTTGGCTGCTGTACCACTGGGAAGAAGCGCGCAAAACAGGCCTTGCCGCGCCGCGACTTCGGTCGAATGTGTCGGAAGCGATGGAATGTGCTCCGCTCGGCAGTAGGGAACGGTTGCGTGGAAGTGCGTGACAGTGCGACGTCCCCCCACAGCGTTCGCCCCAATAGCGCGCGCACCCTCCCCCACCCACCGAGACACACTCGCGCTCGATGACGCACGTATCTGTTGATTTTTGTTTTTCCTTCTCCACACGCACACACACACACCGCTCTGTTATTACTGGGCATGTTCCCAGCATGATTGGTATATATGTGTGTGTGTGCGTGTGCCCCAAAAGGAAGCACTTTCTCTTTCGCGCATTTTCACACCCCCGATACGTTGGTCGCGCTTTTCCACTCTCCCTCCCGCTTGCCCTTCCCTCTAACGTACTCGCTCACTCGCTCTCTCTCTCTCTCGCTCTCTCTCACACACGCTCGCACTGCTGCTGCTGCTGCGCTTATTATCCTTCGAAACACACAAAATTCGGTCGATTTTCACGGCTTCATTTGCAACGATTGTCCCGCTCTCTCTCTCACACACACACACTCTCTCTCGCTCGCTCGCACATTTCTTTATCTGTGCTATATAGCTAGTTGGTGTTGTTGTTTTCATTTGAACGGTCAGCAGCTGTGTTGGACCCCCTGTCACCCTCCCCAACCCCTTTTCCCTCACTCAACAACCGTTCCACATTCCATCCTCCACCGTTGGAAATGGAAATGAGGAAAAATCCGGTACCAAATTTAGACTACGACACCCGTGCCTTACCACCCCTTCGCTCCCCTCGTATGGCTGGGGGGGAAAATGACTTAGCAAAGACACACTTTTCCCCCGTCCGTCTTTTTCGGGAAAAAAGCTTCACTATGTGCCAGCGACCTCACAAGATGAGCGGTATTGCGTATTAGGTTGTCGTTACGTACACCAAGGCGGGGGCGGGTGGGACACATACACAAAACCGACCGATACACCAAAAGGAGGCTGCGTATGCTCCACTTTCCTTGGCGTTGCGTGGAACCTGATCAAACATTGATTGTAACGATGATTGTGTAGAGAGCAAAAAAAAGGGGGGGGGGGGGGGTTCTAGGATGTCACAGGACCAGAAGCGAGCTGTGGTTGTGGTTGTTGTTTTCGTTCGCCAACTCTACGGCCTGCTTTGGGCGAACAGCTGCCTATCATCCGACACACACACACACACGCGTACACACTCAAGCGCTGCGAGATGTTTTACCCTTTGTATGTGTGAGTGTGTGTGTGCAAATGGGAGGCCTATTATACCTTCACTTCGGTGTATCTGGCACCACCTGCTGCCCACCCTCCCCCGTCTCCGTCTGCCCGCACGTTCGCGTTGTGTAAGAGCACTCTGTACGTCCGTCCGTCCGGCTGGTCTGCTTGTTACTGTGCAGGTTGGGTAAACATGTTCACACACTTCTACACCAGAGCACCACACACACACACACGCACACGCACGCGTTTTTGCACGGGCTGCTTGGATTGGTGCGGGATTTTTAAAGGAACAGCAGGACACGGTTTGTTTGCGTCTGTGAGCAGTGTGCGCCACTCGCCTCGCGGCTAAACCCGCTGTCACTGCTCATCCGGGTTGGTTTTCGGCTTGTTTTGTCGGCCGTGTCCGTTCGTCCGAACGGTGGCTGAGTGAAAATGTTGCCGCACTGGCCGGTGGTGGTGGTGGTGGTGGTGGTGATGGCTGCCGTCGGCTTGTTTGTCGTTAACGCTGTCGTCCTTTTCGCTGTGGACATGCTGTTCGACTGACCCACACTGCACCAGGTGCGGACGACTCGGGTCGAACAATCCAGAGCCAAGACACGCACACACACACACACGTACAATGGCAACACGAAACCGGGATACGGGTTTTTGGCTGCTGGATGATGAGTTTTTCACACTCCCACTGAGAGAGAGAGAGAATATTTGCCTCTCCCACTCTTTCTCGCGCTCTCGGGAAAATGAGTTACCGCAAAGCGATTTTCCCCGCAAATTTCGAGCTTTCGTTGTTGTGACTGTTGCGCCTTCTCCCCCGCACCGCCCGCGACCGGTAGGGTGGAATTCGAGCAGTTTGTTGTTGTTTAGAGCGAGCGAGAAGGGAAGTGTGTGTGTATGGAAAAGGGGTTGGAAAGGGAATTATTTATTTTTATCTTCGTTAAGGAACCCACGCAGCACGGCACGATCCAATGTGTCGCCCTCAGGTGCTAATTAGGAAGAATGCCAATGTGTTGGTGTGTAGATTCAAAGGTGATGATTACACACTAACACCAAACACAACGGAAGCGCGGTTCTGGCGGTTCTTGCTTCACGGCTTTATTTACAATTAAGCCAACCCCCCCCCCCCCCCTTAACGGACCACCTCCAAAATATAAAGAGAATGGTAACTCATGCTCGCTTGCCGCTGCTGCGAACAAACCCCATCCAGAGCACAAGAGTGTTGTGTGTTCTCCGATCGTGTTTGGCGCTCGTTTTGTTAGGGCTGTTATCTCACTAACCCTCCCTCTCTGCGGGGGGTTTTGACCGTGCACTACTACTCCCCGGCACGGTTGACTAACAAAGCGTGAGCGTACTGTGGCACTCTCCTCTCGAACACACTCTCTGTGGGTCTCTCTCTCTCTCTACGTCTGATGAAACGCTCACTAAGTTTCGACGTACGGCGTTGACCGTGACCTTGTGATCTGCTGGTGTGCGCCCGTGCGGTGGTGGCGAAGCAATAATAATCTTGCTCTGTGTGGCAGGGGCCGGGACCGGGACCGGGAAGGAAGACACACAACACACATTCGCACGCCTCACGTTTCTTCGCCCCAATGTGTTCTGTGCAGGGGCAGGGGCCCAGCGGTCGTACCGAACCACGTCGATGGAAAACAAACACAACCGTACGGCGAGAGCGCGCGAACGTCGGTTGTTGCCGCCACCGCCGCTGCCACCGTTTGATGGCAATTGGTGGTCTCCCTTCCCTCCGCATTGTCGACCCATTTTAGCTTCACAACTTTCAACAGTGGGTTGTGTCAATTTTTGTTTTGTAAATTATCTTAAAAAATACACTACCCTACCTGCCACACGCACACACATACATACACACTCTCACACATGTCTGTCGTGCGGCGGTCGCCTTTGGTCAAGGTTAGGGCTGCCAACTGAGAGAGCTTATTAGCCGAGGTAAACGACCGTCTGTTTTGCCTGCCCGACCAAATCCGGCCGGCCGCTGACGGATTGATTACAGAGTTGTGTTAAATCGATCCCATTTTTTCGTAAGAAGATTACGAGTTTGGCGGACCGGTTAGGCACGCGTGGCGATACCGGTCAAGTGCTGTGTTTGGATTTACCGAACCTCGCTTTTGAATGATGCAATACAGTGCTTGTGTCGTTGATACAAACCGCCCCTCCCCAAAACGGGGGCACAATGAATATGTATGAGAAAAGAGCCTAAAACCGGCCTTTTACATATTTTGCCCCATTTGCCTCCCATAAATGGTCCATTTTGACCGATTTTTTTTTGTTTCTTGTTGTTGCCTTCATTTACTGCGCCTTCACCTTCCCAACCATCTTGCTGTGACTGTTGGTGTGTTGTATAATCAGCACTTTTCCCGCATCTTCGCTTCCCTCGCTGCTACGCTGCAACGCGATTCGATGGTACACGGCGCCACCTTTTCGCTTCACTTTTTTCAGCCTATAAATTAGCAAAACAAAGGGAAGCAAAGGAACGGTTTGTCTGCAGTGACACTGACTCCTTTAATTGAGCCGTGTGGCCTGTGTGTGTGTGTGGCATGCTTGGATGGTATGGTGCACAGCATTCCCATGGAGGCGCATGGTGTATAGTGTTGTGCTGTCTGTAGGGGCAGTCGCTTTCCAGACATGGCGCTGACGCACCTTTAATTAAATTCGTTTTTAAATGGCCTTTTTTTGGGGAATAAAAACAAAATAAGAAAGAGCATTTTTTTTCGTTTGTAAATCACACTGGCACACCAAATTTTGAGCTTGTTCTCCCACCCCTTTCCCCGTCGGAACAGTCATGGAGGCGGCTGGTGCTTCACGCCAACCGACCAGACCAAACACGCACACTGTTTATGCACACACATACTGTCGATAACCAAAAAATTACCTCTCTCTCACACAAACACACTCTCTCTCTGTCTGTCTCTCTCTCTATCTCTCTCTCTGTGTAGTTGTCTGCTGCGGCAGAATGATAATTACGGCAATGACGGCGCGAAACGGATCATTACTACGTGTACACCGATGGGCGGTTTTTTTCGCTTCTCTGCTTCCCGTTTTTGCTTATTTTTCGTGTGTTGTGTTTAAGCCACAACTCACACACACACACACACACGCTCATACAGTCTGGCAGCTTTGGTAGCAAAATTGTTTATTTTTGCCAAATCGATCGAACGCCGTCAGCCGGAACTAGGTGCTTCTTGCTTGCTAGGTGGTTTCACCCGTTGATGCTTTTTTTTTTTAATTGTGGTTCAGTTGTTGCTGTTGTTGTTTGCTAATGCGCCCAACCGCCCCACCCCCTTTTCTCGCATACGACAAACACACTAACCTCTCCGTCCGTGTATTGCGTCTTGTTTTGCGCAGAACTCTGGGTAACTTTCCGGATGGCAAACAACTAGTACAAACGTCGCTTTCCCATTGCGTTGGAGTTGCGTTTTTGTTTTGCTCACTGGCACACTGTTACAAGGGGAGTTTTCGCTTCTGATGTTATGGTCGTTTTTCTTCGATATTTCACTTTAAGACACACACAAGAAGAAAGAAAGCTCCCTCCGGGGAACAACGACCACCAAATATCTCACTCTGTGTGTGTGTGTTTTGGTTTTACATGTTGTAACCCGTTTCAATACGCGTCCGTTCGCCGCAACCGTGCACTGGATTCTGTTGTGTGTACGACCGTTTGCGTCGTCGTTTGCGCTCACAATGCTACTAGGGAGCCGCTGAGCAATACGCGGGGCTGAAGCGGGAGGGGAAGAGACAACCTGCGCAACGGACGCTTGGACCGACCTTTGGATTGGACGGATCGTGTCAAACAACAACACATGACAACACGGCCAGCACGGGAGGCTCTCCATTGCTCTCCAAACGACACACGAGTGCAACGAGGACGAGCCTCACGGAAACGGGGAAGGGTGGAAATACACACACACACACACACAAGGAAGCCACCCGGAACAACCGAACATGTGCGTGTGTGTGTGTTTGGCGTACTTTGTTGTTGTTTAGGTGGCAGCAAAAAGCTAATGCGTATTTTTCGTGTTGTTACCCCCTGTGAGAGCCGTCTCTCTTTCGCTCACTCTCTATCTCTCTTAACCGTGAGTGAGTGGTCGTGAGCGATGTTTAGTTGTGGCGCCAGAATCACCTCTCAGCACCAAACTCTCCGTGAGTGGCTTTGTTGCCTAGATTGAGCTTACTGCCTCTGTGCCGCCGTGGCCGTGGTTTTCCTCCATCTGGTGCCTTTCCCCCAACCGTGCGAAAAGATTCACTTTTGTTTTCACTTTGGGGTGATCTTTTCCGAGAGGGGGTGAGTTTCGTAAATCATAAAACATCACTCACACCCAATGGCAAACAAAACTACCGGTTCCTTTTCCCCTTTTCTTTCGAGCAGAAATGGTTTCGTCGACTGTTTCGACCAACGAAACAGCGATCGATTATCGATTCCCAGCCGATTGTTGGAATAGTCCATTTGCTTTGGGGGGTTTTAGACGTATTTACAGTTGCATTCGTGTTTCTACAGTTGCCTCATCTATATCGTACTTACTCCAACGTCACCGAAACGGTTGGGGAACGGCTTCGCAAACTCGTGTTTTGTTGTGGCTTTTTTTGTCGAACCGAATCTTCCCGTTGCTGATGTTGTTGTTAGGCAAATTTTTTTTGTCATCCAGACCCGGTACCCTTCCTTCGCCCGCTCAATTCGCGAATGACGCACAATTGTGGCAGGTGTACTTTTTTTTTGTATTACACTTTGCATCATTCGTTGTTTGTTGGGCAGCTGTATTTAGTCACTGCTCTCCAAAATGGGCCACAAGACGTGGTAAGAACGCAGTACACAGGCAACCAATTGGAAGTAATCAAACAGCTGACGACAAGCAGGTTGGTCGACAAGCATCTTCCCACCACCGCACCAGTTGTCTGTTTGCGCGCGCAAACTCACGTTTACTCACAACGCATCAGTGATGTGGCGCGCTCATTGCATTTGCACCGATGATTGGTCATTGAGCGATCGGACAGTGTCGATCAACTTAAGAACACGAACAAGCACGCTTCACGTTAGCGTTCGTACATGTACCTACATGAGTGGCACAAGCACCGGCAGCGTGACTGCACAAACTATCATTAGCAGGGAAGCAGTATCATCAACGTCATCATCGTTGCCACCGTCTGCCTCCGCCGTCAACGTATCGATTGATGTACGGGGTACGTTGACACCAATACTATTGTGCAAGTGGCGCCTACGAACCGGTAGCAATGTAGAAAAACACACAAACAACAACAACATCAGCAACAAAAATCACGCTAATGCAAATTACGCCGCAATCAAATGCATCCGATCTGCCACATTTGCCATCTAAATGGTAGACTATTTCCGTAAAAAAACGTGAACGAGCGAGTGAGAGAAATGTAAAGGGATTACCTTAACTCTTTCCACTGCAAAAGCACAACAATGTGTGATAGTTATCACGGCTGGTCGCTTGGATTATCAAAGCTTATCATTAGCGGGGCGCTCTAACACACACTAACAGGTCTCTTTCGTCTAACTAACTGCTCTCTTTCGTCGACTGTTTTTGACTCATGCAAAGGTGTTGGTAGTAGCGTAAATGGTGAAGCGAGTTGAGCTACTACTGAGCCGTGAGTTACATGTGCTCTCTCTGAGTGTTGTTTGGCGTGCGATGTTAGTAGGGGAAGGTTTTGCTCATCGGATGCTCAGAACCGGGACGGTTCTCAAACAGGCGCCACTCACACGCGCAGAATGATGATCTTAGATCAATGATACCGCGTACTCAAGGGTCAACACTGGAAGCAATTAAACCGGTTCTTTGGGGTTTTTTGTCTCTATTGCCACTAAACAGCTTTTAAATTGGAGGCGCTGTAAACAATTTCAAAACAAATGTAATGGGGCTATTTGGTAGTTTAATAAAAGGAAATAACAAACTCGTAATGGCATTTGTGTAATTACGTGTAAAAAGCGTAGCATTACTTTGAAATATTCGTTAGTGTGCGTACTTTCCCATAATTCAAACAAACGCCCTCTGTAACGTCGGATAACGTGTTAACAGGAACTGAATATATGAAAAGAAATTGATAATTAAAATTTAATTCATATTAAAAAAAGGTCCTCAATATTGATTCAAATATAATTAAAACATGCTTCCGATTTTATGAAACTTCTTTACATCGTTTTCTTCTTCCAACGTTCGATTGCAGGAAAAGGATGTCTATGGCAATGAGGTGCAACGCTTGGGTCGGCCACTGCCGGTCGAGTATCTGCTGGTCGATGTGCCGGCCTCGACACCGCTCGTGCCGCTGTACACATTCCTGGAGCGGAAGGACGCCAAGCAGTACTTCCCGGTCGAGAACAGAATGATCGACGGTCACATACAGGATTTTGCGGCCCTCGCCAACTACCTGGCTAAATCGCGCTCGTTGCCCTTCCTGGACGTAAGTGTTTTGGGCGTAGGAAATGCTTGTTTTTCTTCTTACTTCAATCATATTAATCGTAACTTTCTCAATGTGATACCCTCCCCGCGCAGGCCGTGTCCGATTTTCATCTGCTGTTTTATCTGTACCGTATGGAGGACATGCTGCCGATGAAGTCCCAGCTGGGACCGCTGCTGGAAGCGGTACGCGACAAGGATAAGGCGAAGGCCAACGAATGGAAAACGCGGGAAGTGTGGAAAACGCTCGAAGAGCTCATCGAGGCCAGCTCGAACCATGATGAGTGAGTAGTTGGCTGCGTGTTTGTGTGGCTCTAAAAACAAGACCATCCACTGGAATGCAATTAATCTCTTGTTGTTAATTCTTCGATACAGCTCCAGCATGAGCAATGACGTAGAGTTTGTGCCGAGCGGCGATGCGGAACAGAACTGGATCTGTACGTTCTGCACGTTCATCAACAGCCGGGAGCTGCCCGCATGCGAGATTTGCAATCTGCCCAGGTAAGCAGGCGGTCAAGCACGACACAAACACAGCGATACTAAACGCTTCTACGCTCTACTCTCTCCATTTTTTTGCAGATCCAGACAATGAAAAGCTTAGCTTAGGTTTGAGCGAATCGCATTGCCGCCAGCACGGGCGAATGCAACGATTGGACATCATTGCTAATTTAAAAAAAAGATTCTGCAAAACACCGAACATTAAGAAACAAACAAACACAGTGTACTGGAGCTAACAATCGGTGAAACAAAATATAAAACCACACACAACTGGTGCGGCAAACCGGGCTTGGGCAGGCAACCATCATCGTCATCATGATCATCATGCCAGCGGCTGCTGCTGCCACGGCTACTGTATAGCTATAAGCCGGGGAGGGATAGTTTTCTTATAGTGGTATAGTGCACCTGTAACGAATAAGACGCGGGATGGCGGACCCACACGGACTGATGGACCTACGAATTTTAGAGTGGGGGAAGGCAAACTGCACTGAAGCTGCGGTCAAATTGAAACACTTACATACACACAAACACGCAGACACCACATACAAACACTCTCTATTTCTCTTTTTACTCTCTACGCCTGCAATGCAAGGTGGTTCCAAGAAGGTGGGAGGTGCGTTTAAAGCAGCAGCTGCTAAGAAATCGGCGATAGTGATGAGCTGTGGGCCGTGTGTAGGGAAAGTGATTAAATTATTTATTCAACAACAACAACAACAACAACAACCACACGAACAGCAGCATAAGGCTTTAGAGACGGGACCGGTTTGCCGCTGCCTTGCCCTCCCACAGTGGCACTCAGTGGCGCGTCTCAGTGGAAGAGATGACTATTGACTCGGAGTAGAAGCAAGAGGGACTGGGAAAAAAGTAAACTGAAGAAAGATAAAGAAAACTGATAAATCGATAGCAAGATACAACACTGATTCAAATAAAGTCCATCATATAAGTATTGGTGCGTTAGAGAACACGCGACACATGATGACGGTGAAAACGGAACGGAAGGTAGAAGCAAACTGCGCTGCTCTCTTCGGTAAGCATCATCTCTTGTTGTTCATAGTACTAGATTGTGTCGCACTACAATGAAGCGCATTTATGTTGCTTACAAATCATTTATTTGTTTACCCACCTGTCACCGTGTGGATGGATTGTACTTTATTCTATTGCAAACGGAATCAAGTACAGGTGCAATATATTTAAAAAAAATGATGCATCGGTAATTCTCTTGTATCAGTCTTACCGCAGCCATTTGATGACAATCCTTCCAACGAGAGGTAAACGCGTAGGAAGCTCATTTCTTCTGCTTTCCTTCACATTAATCATAATCTCCATTTCACCTCATTTCTCTTCGTTCTCCTTGTAGGCCGCTTGTGATACAACTTGTCAAGCAACCATGATTACAATTTGTTCGATTTGGATGTGCTGGTTGCTGGCCAGTGGTTTTGTGCTGGTGTCCAGTGCCACTAAGCGAGCCCCGACAGCTATTATAACTGATATCCTGTCCGTCGACGAACCAGCGCCGGAGCCCAACCATCATCTTGCCACTCGTCTGTTACGCTACTTCATCTTCGGTGGCATCATTCAAGCAATCTCAACAGAAACACGAATCCCCCGACGGAGGCTGGTGTTTGGAGGCCGTAGTATGTTTCAGGATAAGCATAGCCAAACCGGCCCTGGTACACATGCGGCTCATGTTGTTCGCGTGTGCGCCATTAATGCTTCCCTACTGGGTGCAAATCCGAATCTTACCATTGCGTTGCAAAACTATATCGGCCACACGCAAGATGTGCCACGTATTTATAATTATTTTGCCGGCGTTGGCGGTGCAATTGATCTGTTTCAATCGAGCAGCCTGAAGGAGCTGTCAAAGATTGATTTTACAGGGTTCTACAATGGCACTAATAAGGATACCGTGATCAAGCTTAGCAATGCGTTTCGAGGTATCGTAGAAAAATACGCGAGAAAGGAGAATCAGGCCACCGTTGTTATTGATGTGGTGAAAGCAACAAAGTATTGTGCGGATCCTTTACTGCTGTTTGCCAGAGGTACGGAAGGGCACAGGATGGTAAGGGATGGAACGTTTTTAAGGAATTATTATACACCCAACAGCACGGCAGTAAAAATTGATCCGAAAGAATGTCATAAAGGCCAGGCTCAAACGAATGTTGCAGGTACGAAAAGATCACGCGCTTAGGTAGCAGAACATTGAATTGATTCGACGCGATATCGGGATGTATCTTTTTGATAATTGAAAGAAACGTAACACCATAAAATCTAAACTGTCCATTATAATTACCTATAAAACAAAAACTGTTTATGAAACTGTCCACTTAAACTGCAAGGTCGGAAGATATTGGTGTATCGCAAGCAATAGAATGCATGATTGATAAGGATTTAATTGAAGCATTTGAATAATTGGCGATTGTTGGGCGATTTGTTTAATTTACCGCCGGGAATAACGTATAATCTATATAAAGCGATTCGTTTGCAAAATACATTTTGCAGCTTCCTGATAAGCTGAGCCGGCAAGATGAGCTCGTGCTTGCGAACTTTCCGTCTGGTGAACGCGTTTGGACGCCATTGTGTATAAATACAGCTGATCGCATCGATCTTCGTTACACTTTGCAGTTGAATTTTCGCTTGTCAACAGCAAATAGCGCTCTGCTGTAAGTGTGTGTGGTAATAAAGTAAAAACCATACGATATTCATCTTTTACTCATTTACTCATTTCAGGAAGTAACGAAAATGACAACCTTCCGGTACGTTTGGCTAGCTTGCCTCGGAGCGTTCATCATCATCATCTCCACAGCCACAGCCGCTCGCCAACGCACAACCGTCGTGTCCGACGTCTGCTCGACCTCGTTCACCGACGGGCCGTTTGAAACGCGGGACGCGTACCGTCGGCGTGTGCGCGATCCGAACAAACACATCTCGGCCCGGCTCGTGCGCACCTCACGTTCGGTGGCATTCTGCAAGCGATTGCGGAGAAAACGAACCTTCCCCGGGACAGGCTGGTAGCTGGCGGTGCTAGCCAGTTTCAGGATCAGCACAGCGGCCAGGGCCGTACCGTCCACGCGGCCCACATCATTCGCGTCGGCACGATCGATCAGCGCCTGGGCACGCAGGACTCGGCGCTGCACACAGCGCTGACCAACTACATTGGCCACACGCAGAATGTGCTGCGGGCGGCAAACGCGTGGCACGGTGTCGGCGGCGAAATAGATCGCTTTCAGTCGAACAATCTGGACGCGCTGGGAAGGATCGATTTTAACGCCCCGTTCGATCGCGACCAGCGCATTGCGGTGGAGCAGCTGATCGAACGTTTCCGGGACGTGATTACCGCTTACGTTCGGGATGGAACGCACGAGGAGAGCGACAAGCAGATACTGGATGACGATAAGATGATAGTGAACTGCATGCTGCCGTTGATGCTGTTCGAGGAAGGCAAGGCCGGTTACGATATGGTGACGAGCGGAGACTTTGTGGCGCACTATGGTAGAACGAGCAGTAAAAGTTAAATTTGTACCAGCAAAGGAACGCATTAAACGACACTGAAGTAATTTCACGAGCGGCTGCAAACAGTTCGCAACCAGACACGCGGCAACACGGTTATCACATTGCACCCGAAATCTTGTCTTCAAACTTATCAGCAAATCGATGTGTTGTGTTCTGCGCTTTTGTATTTATTTAGACACTTATACAACGTACATAATAAATAAAACATAAACGAAACAACCAATACACTTTAAAATATAATAGTACGGTGGCCGCGCACCAGCCGCACCGAGCGCCCCTGCCGAGAGCTCCTGCTCGATCGGCTCGCTAACACACTCTAACTGTGCGCTCGGCACACACTAAGCCTTGCGCTGCTTAGTGTGTGCGACAGTGTGTGTGACACACTGTCGTCCTCCTGGACGTTGACCGGTGGCAGCGCAACTGCCACGGCAAGTCCAGGGGTCGGCACGGCTGCCCACAACATCTCCCCCTTTTAATACCGAAGGGCTCGAACCGACGCGGGGGTATTCCACTAAGGGAATACCGGCGTGGTGAACCCTTCCGACCGATGCTGCCAAGATGTGGGGACCCCGATGTTGGTGCGCTGAGCAGCGCTGGCTGCTGCTCTCGGGCCACACCGCGATGGCGATGACGCGGCGGTGATGCTGCTGCTGTGCCGCTCCCTGGGACGGCGGCGATGGTGTGACGGCGATGATGATGACGATGATGATAACGATGATGATGATGATGCCGCGATGATGAAGGTGCCGCGATGATGATGATGCCGCGATAATGATGACGATGATGATGATGATCCTTGCCCCAGGGCAGCAGCGATGTATTTTTTTTTTTTCGATGACGGGCGGCAGAGATGAAAATACTCGGGCGGCATTGTTCCTCGCCCTCCTACGATGCGTTGGCTCATCGCCCTTCTTTTTGCTGTGGCTGCAGTCGGGGCGCAATTGACGACGCCCGTTCGACTGCAGCCGGGACGGCATGCAACCTCGTCCCATCTGGACATTGTGGCTGTAGCCGAGGCGCAATTGGCGACGCCTGTTCAACTACAGCCAGGGTGAAAGCGTTCGCGCCGATGTGTGCTGCTGTGTTGCAGCCGATGCAACTTGTGCGTTGCCGATCCTTGTTGTGCTGCCGAGGCGGAATGGTACGTCGCCGTGGTGAGAGGCAGGGCTCGAGCCGCGGCGGAATTGCTGCCTCGCCGATGATGTGCTGAGCTCGAGCCGGGGCGGTATTGCTCGTCGCCGATGGATCCTTGCACTGCTGCTGCTGCAGCTGGGCGGAATGCGTCCTCGCCCGATGAAGCTGGGGCTGCAGCATGGGCGAATGTGACGCCCATCCGATGTTCCAGCAGCAAGGCGGAAAGGTGCCTCACCTCTGGTGCTGCTGGCGTTGCTGGGGCTGCAGCCCGACGACCTTCCTTGTCGCCGAGAGTGTGTGCTCGGCTGCCCATGTGGTCGCCAATGATGGGACGGCAGCCGGGGGCCTCGGTGTTGGCGGCGGTGGCGACCCAAACCGTTCGCGGTGTCCCGCAAGCACGGGGACCGGTGCCAACGCGATGGCCGCTGCGATGATGCAGCAAAAACGAGATGGGCCCGATCGCGATGGCGTTCCGCGGGTTCTTGTTGGATCCCCCTTACGCAGGAGGATCCCATCCTCGTCGCCACTGTTGTGTTCTGCGCTTTTGTATTTATTTAGACACTTATACAACGTACATAATAAATAAAACATAAACGAAACAACCAATACACTTTAAAATATAATAGTACGGTGGCCGCGCACCAGCCGCACCGAGCGCCCCTGCCGAGAGCTCCTGCTCGATCGGCTCGCTAACACACTCTAACTGTGCGCTCGGCACACACTAAGCCTTGCGCTGCTTAGTGTGTGCGACAGTGTGTGTGACACACTGTCGTCCTCCTGGACGTTGACCGGTGGCAGCGCAACTGCCACGGCAAGTCCAGGGGTCGGCACGGCTGCCCACAACATCTCCCCCTTTTAATACCGAAGGGCTCGAACCGACGCGGGGGTATTCCACTAAGGGAATACCGGCGTGGTGAACCCTTCCGACCGATGCTGCCAAGATGTGGGGACCCCGATGTTGGTGCGCTGAGCAGCGCTGGCTGCTGCTCTCGGGCCACACCGCGATGGCGATGACGCGGCGGTGATGCTGCTGCTGTGCCGCTCCCTGGGACGGCGGCGATGGTGTGACGGCGATGATGATGACGATGATGATAACGATGATGATGATGATGCCGCGATGATGAAGGTGCCGCGATGATGATGATGCCGCGATAATGATGACGATGATGATGATGATCCTTGCCCCAGGGCAGCAGCGATGTATTTTTTTTTTTTCGATGACGGGCGGCAGAGATGAAAATACTCGGGCGGCATTGTTCCTCGCCCTCCTACGATGCGTTGGCTCATCGCCCTTCTTTTTGCTGTGGCTGCAGTCGGGGCGCAATTGACGACGCCCGTTCGACTGCAGCCGGGACGGCATGCAACCTCGTCCCATCTGGACATTGTGGCTGTAGCCGAGGCGCAATTGGCGACGCCTGTTCAACTACAGCCAGGGTGAAAGCGTTCGCGCCGATGTGTGCTGCTGTGTTGCAGCCGATGCAACTTGTGCGTTGCCGATCCTTGTTGTGCTGCCGAGGCGGAATGGTACGTCGCCGTGGTGAGAGGCAGGGCTCGAGCCGCGGCGGAATTGCTGCCTCGCCGATGATGTGCTGAGCTCGAGCCGGGGCGGTATTGCTCGTCGCCGATGGATCCTTGCACTGCTGCTGCTGCAGCTGGGCGGAATGCGTCCTCGCCCGATGAAGCTGGGGCTGCAGCATGGGCGAATGTGACGCCCATCCGATGTTCCAGCAGCAAGGCGGAAAGGTGCCTCACCTCTGGTGCTGCTGGCGTTGCTGGGGCTGCAGCCCGACGACCTTCCTTGTCGCCGAGAGTGTGTGCTCGGCTGCCCATGTGGTCGCCAATGATGGGACGGCAGCCGGGGGCCTCGGTGTTGGCGGCGGTGGCGACCCAAACCGTTCGCGGTGTCCCGCAAGCACGGGGACCGGTGCCAACGCGATGGCCGCTGCGATGATGCAGCAAAAACGAGATGGGCCCGATCGCGATGGCGTTCCGCGGGTTCTTGTTGGATCCCCCTTACGCAGGAGGATCCCATCCTCGTCGCCACTGTTGTGTTCTGCGCTTTTGTATTTATTTAGACACTTATACAACGTACATAATAAATAAAACATAAACGAAACAACCAATACACTTTAAAATATAATAGTACGGTGGCCGCGCACCAGCCGCACCGAGCGCCCCTGCCGAGAGCTCCTGCTCGATCGGCTCGCTAACACACTCTAACTGTGCGCTCGGCACACACTAAGCCTTGCGCTGCTTAGTGTGTGCGACAGTGTGTGTGACACACTGTCGTCCTCCTGGACGTTGACCGGTGGCAGCGCAACTGCCACGGCAAGTCCAGGGGTCGGCACGGCTGCCCACAACACGATGCATTTCACGTGAAGCGTCCTCCTGCTTGTGATAGCGCGCACACACACGCGGCCATCGAACGAAACACCGGGAAGAATTCGCAAATAAAAACCCACCCCACCCAGGCCGAGATAACGCGACCGCCAGCCGCCCAACAGAAGGCAGTTTGGTGCGATAAGCGCACAGAAGGTTGGGAGGGTAGATTAGATTCGGGAGTTTGCAGATTTTTTTTTTGCAACACTATATCATCCCTTTTTTCTGCTGGCCCTCGCTTGGAAAGGTTAATTTAAGCATTGGCCTTCACCCGTGTCGATGTAGTTGTGAATGGGACGTGTCGAGCAGCTCTCACAGCCACATATCATTATCCTTCAAAATGTATAACATTTTTACTCTTTTTTTATTATCTTTTTAATGAAGCGCACCGCATTCGATTCTACCACCAGTCAGAGCAAAAGGATAACGGTGGTGGTGGTCGCGTGGCCCAGTTTTTCCTTCGGTCGACCTTCAACCGTCCTTGAACGGCAGCCGGCTGCCTGCTTACTGGTGGTGGTGGGCGCCTTCAATTGGACCATCAGCTGATTGCCGCTAAGGGCTCGGTTTCGGTGTGTATCCTTGCCTGTGCAAACAACGCGAGATTCACTTCCGCGCACTGCCCGAGGACGGGGAAAGGTCAAAAATGGTCGCCATCGGCCCAAGATGCGAGCCTTTCGCCTGTCTTTTTTTATCTACGAGTCCTCGAGCCTGTCCAGAGCAAAGCGGGCGCGTCAGTTGTCGTCCAAATATCATCCCAAGCAGTTCGGGCTAGCAATATTCGCTTGCTTTCGTGACACGGGCAGTCTACAAAGAAGAAGGCCAACCATCAGCTGTGCGTGTTTTGCTCTACGTGTGCATTTAAAATTCAAACCACAAAGCAACCGGCGACAAACGGGCGAACGAGATTTACAACAACAAGAAAAAAGGTCGATTATCATAGCAATCGCTGAGAAAAAGAAAAAGCCCTGTTGTCTGTTCTAGCGACAAAACCCCCTTCAGGGTCAGAAATCAATCGGCAGTGGAATTGTTTGGAACGTACAGTTTGGATATCCGAATCGGCCGAAGCGAAGAAACCATCCCGTTTCAAATTTGCAACTGTGCGTCGAACTGCTGTTACGTTCGTTTCCAGGTTTTCGAGTTAAGGAGCACCCGTTGTGTTAGTCCGTCGGACGAAGCGAGCAAGCAAGCAGGGAACAAAAACCCCCGCCAGGTAAATGTGGGATATCGCACATTGGCAAAAAATAAAACCAATAAGTGTCTATCTTAATACCCCGCCCCGTTCACCTGTGTGTGTCTGTGTGTGTGCGTTTGTCGGTTTGTTCCCGGAATCGCAACACTTGGGAGTACGTGAGGTAAGCGCTGCCTCATGCCGTGCTCTTCTTCTTTTGCCTTAATATGTTCGCAATTTCTAATCTGTAAACACCCGGCCAACGGAAGGGGGGAGGGGGATGTAAATGGGGCTATGGGGGTGGTGGCGGCCGGCGATGGGTTGCGGTGTTCGGCCGGCAACCACCACCGGCATTTTGTGCAGCATTCGATACCGTATCACACATCGGGTTGGTTGCGATTTCGCGAACGCCGCGCCGGTTTCCCCGTCATCGTTGCCCCATTATCTGCACAGCGCGTTACTCGGGTGGTTGTATCGTGTTCTTCTATTTTAATTAACGATTTTTGCCAATTCCTCCGACTTCCTGGTAAGTTACGTTTCTGCTGCTCTATTGAAGCATTTCGCGGGCGCACGTGGTTTGTTGCAAAAGGCAATGATGCAAAAGGGAAAGTGTTTAGTGTCTCGGTTCAAGTGTTCTAGTGCGATTAACGACTGCACCGGAAGGGTGCGGGCCTTTGGTTTGTGAGAGTGGAAATCACATGACTCAGTGCGTTTGCTAAACGGGTGCTTTTTCGCTAGACATTACGCAATAGTATGGTTTCGAGGGAGACTAGTAGGCGCGTTTGGCCACCTGTTGCTAGATGGAGAAAATGGAGGAGAGAGCAGTACTTTGTAGCGTTTCAAGTCCAGGAAGAGTGCACGATCCCGTTAGTTGGTTGCTGAAATGCTGTTGTTTGGAGGTTGAGGAAGAATTATAACTGTAATTTAGTTAAAAAATCGCAAAAGAATCAAATAATTTAGTACAAAGGGATGTTTTTTTTCTAATAGTGTAAATAGTTTGGAAAAAAGTAAGCATTAATTGTGTGTTACTTTTGCCTCTTCAGGGTCAAATATGTAAAAAAGTCGGTTTGTTCTAAAATTACCACTACATGAGCTAACTCGGCCCAATACAACGTTATTCGAGCTGAAATATTAAAATTAGTTGTTCTAAAAAGGGACTAAAAGTGTTTGCCGTAGGTCATGAGAAATGTCTCTGCGGCTTATAGGCCGCAGATCAAGACTGTCTGAATTTGTTCCACATGTTCTTTGTATCGTTTTCTTTCCGTTTTTGATTCTTTCTTTCGGTAGGATTGGTATGCTCAGTGACGAATGTTCAGCCATAGATTACTTTTTTTTCCACTAAAATAGTGCCATGAAACCAAAATTATTTTTCAATTTAACAGAGATTGTTGGACTGTTAAATTGTTGTCCAATTTCGAAAATTTTTCAATTCATCGGAGGTCGCTAATTTTGCACAAAACGCTAGTGGGACAAAGAATTATGGGGATATTTTGCTTTAAAATAATTACTGTTTTTCAAGCCCCGAATGAACCTGGCCCACTGGCCATATGGATGAATATGCAGGACTGGCTATCCTGCTATGGGTAAACAATAAGTCAGCCAAGTAAGCCAAGCCCACTAGTGATACTGACACGCTTGGAATGACAACAGTTGTAGTGCCAAAAAGAAGAAGAAAAGAAGAATTATATTCCTTTACACTTCAATGCGTCTGCTTATCTATAGAAAAAATGACACTCCGTGAGAATTTCTCAACTGATTTTAGTTCATTTTTCATAACACATGTGTTCTAATTGTTTCTCTAAAACAGGATTGGAGTCTTAGTACATTAACATGGCTTTTGTCAATAATTGGCCTTCTTTAATATAACAGTCATTTAGTTTTACTATCTACTATTCTATTACTATCACTATCTCGACATACTTAATATACATTCCCCATGATATACAGTGAACCCTCTCTTATTTGAGAGGCGATGGGACTGTCGAATAAGAGGGGTTTTCAAATTACAGAGGTTGAAAGTGAATGAAAGGTCCATACAAGACAAGAAAGAGACAGAACATTTAGTATGCAGCCTTAACTGTTGCTATAGGAAACTGCGAACAGAATCGCTAATTTGAGCATACATCTTTCAATAACCATGACAACACCATACTCAAATAAGAGGGACACAGATTTCAGAGGTTTTCCAAATTAGAGGAACAAAAATGTACTGGAAATCAAGGTACTGTGCAAAATGTTCAAATAAGAGAGGTTTTTCAATTTGGAGAGGTGTCAAATAAGATAGGGTTCACTGTATATTCTATATTCTTGTAGAAGAATCTTTATTTTACATCCATGTGCTTACCGTCCTCTCTACACACTCTTAGTAACAAGCGAAAAAAGTAGAAACTCATTTAACATTTCATAAAATTTGCATTTAAAAAATGGATTTTTGTTGGATGGATTTAGATAAAAAAAAATAACTAAGTGAGATGATTTCTTTCCATGAACATTCTTTGAAATGTATTTATTGAAGTATATTAGCAAAAATAAATGTACAACTTTGCGTGTGTTGCCAGGTGGTCAGTTATCCGGTCATCAGTATCAGTGGGTCAGTTATCCGGAATTTTCACAATGGTGGACGAAGACATGCATGTAAGCATGTTTTTAAGATGTACCTTCAATTTTATCAATTCCTCTTCAGTTTTTGCGGCAAAATTGTTACAAAAAGAGCTTATGCATTATGTTGACCTAGAAAACTTGCTAGGGGATGTTGGACGCAGGCTAGGGTGTCATATCAAAATTTCGACAGAAAATTCGCCTAAAATGATCGCATTGAGTTTAAGAGACATTGCTTGTCCCTGCGAAGCCATTGGAGCCCGGCCAAGCGAACGCAGCGATGTAGCAACTTTCCCTCAGTCTTCTTTTTCAGCACCATTTCGAGCTTCTTGTCGCTCCGGGTAATTGTAGTCTAATAGTGCCAAGATGTTGTAGATGCCGGAATAGGCTTATACAGGGTCCAAAAGACGCACACATTTCTTAGATCGAGCACGCTTCTAAACGAAGTTGTTTCACTTGTTTGGCCATGACGGATAGAGTTTCACTGATAGAAGTATCAAAAGTTGTCTACTGACTCATGGGATACTATTATTGAAAGGGCAATTAACGTTTCATTAGGGCGGGTGGATTAGTGGACAATTTTAGTCAATATTTTTAAATTCAAACGTTAGTTGTACAATAATGCTAATCACAATTCTTAATGTGTTCTCTCGATTTTCATTATTTCAGCAACACAAAAATGGCTTTCCGTGCTATCACTTCACCGGTTGTACGCCGCTTCCTCGAAGCCAACAATCTTAAGGTACGTGTGGTCGTGTCCCCAAAAAACACATCCTTTACCACCCGTGTACTATTAAATGCTTCCATTAAACCGTCTTCCCTTGTAGATGCTGCAAAAGCGCGCCGCCTCAATGGGCGATTACTATTCGAATCCACGCGGCTTTACCATTGCCGACATGAAGAAGAATCCCGCCGTAAGTGTCACCTTTGCTGCCTTTCTTTCACCACCCTTTCGTGCCCCCACAACACACACGGTCGAGTTTTATTTTCATCGGATTAATGGAGGAGAACTACTTTATTTACTTTGTTATATGTGTCGCTTACGCCTAGTGACCGATCGGCCAATCCGATGGTGCCAGTATCTTACAGCTACGTTCCTAGTGTACGGTATCTCATCTAATGTCATTTGCTGGATGCTGGATGATACCTTCAATGCCTTCTTCAGCGGCAGCTCCATGCGCAAATTTCTGTCGTTGCTGGGGGAGCCCCCCTTCCCCCCCCTACAGGAACGTGGTCCAGTAGGTAACGTTCAGTATGAAGAACGAGAAGGGGAAAAAGAAGCGGGAAAACTTGTCGATGCAGAGGGCCGTTTCCCGCCCGTGGCAGAACGTATCGTACCGCGGTACCTCCGACGAGCGGTGGTCCTTGTTGTAGCCGTTCTTGTTAAAGTCGATCGCCTCCGACAGATCCTCGTCCGAGTAGCCCTTCATCGCTTTGGTCGCCACCGGGCCCATGTAGTTGTTGACCACCGCGAACTCCATCAGCGACAGAAACACAAACACGGAGCAGGACGACATCCAGACGTCGATGGCCTTTACGTACGATACCGGCGGTAGCGATTGTTGCGATTGGGTGTTTTGTGTGGCTGGGGAAGAGGAGGTTGTGGTTGAGGCGAAAGCCCATCGATTAGTGAAAGGGAAGAAAAAAAGCGGGGTTTGACGAAATGGGAGTACCACTACTTACCTAACGTTAGTAGCGAGGTGACGCCGAGTGTTACCCGTGCCGGGATGGCCTCCGGTTTGATCCAGAACGATATCCACGACATGACGACGATCAGCGCGGACGGGATGTAGGTGTGGAACAGATGGTAGCCCAGCCGCCGTCTCAGGTTGAACACCACCGCCAGACAGGTGAAGTTACCGGTCGAGTACTCGATCGTACAGTCGGTGGTGTAGTTGTTGCTGATGTCCAGCTGGGGCAGCTCGATTTCCGGGTTCACCACCAGCGGGTCGGTCATGTTCCAGATGAACACCAAATCCTGTACCGTGTGCGATACTGTGCCATCGCCGTGGTTTTGGTGATTGGGAGAGGGATTGTTTGGAAAGCGTGTTAGTTCATTTGCGTTAAAAGCGACGTTTCATGTTACACTTAAATTTGCTAAATCAAGTAAGAGAAAAGTTAACGAAATTTAGTTGCCCGAGGTTTATTGCTGGGGTTTTGGCTGCCTCTGAAATTGAAACTAGAATGAAAAACGATCGAAGCATTGTCGAGTGTAAATCGATATACTACAACGGATATGCAAGATATCATACAATCGTTGAACTAAGTCTTGTTTACTTACCATTCCAAACAAACAACACTAAGCGCCATTTACATATTTGTACAGCAATAGTATTTTTCTACGCGCATACAAGCAGACATTTTGAAAGTAAAAAACCATCAGCACCGGATGATCAGCACCAATGTGTGTGTGTGTTACAGACAAGCAAGCTGTTCGTTTTACAATGATTGTGCTGATGGAGCTCTACGGACGCTACCCATGAAAAGGGAAAAGAATGCATTTTGCAACCACGTCATATTCTTTCTATTTACAACAAAAATAAAAGAAATAGAAATTAATTCTAGTAAAGAGTGGACAATTATTTCATTCCATACCCTTTGGATGCTGTCTACGGTAAAGGCAACTGGATGAACTAAAACAAAGAAACTGCATACGCTTATATATGCTACTAATACTTTATTTCCATGATTTTTATGAACCATCCGCACGAACGTGGCGATGGGAGTATATATTTCATTTGTTTTGCTTTGCTTTACAAGTAATACTACACAAAACGAGCTTACGGGATAGCATGGTACCATCAACAACCAATTCTACGTAAGAGGGGAGGCATGGGGGAAAGAGGCCAAACTAAACGTTCTACGATCTAAAATCAAGTTGATAGATATATATGTCCAGATAGAGTACACTCTAGTATACATGTCTCTACTCTAATACACAGTTGTGTTTGTATCTATGTGTATGTGTGTGTGTGGGTGACGGTATGAAAAGATAGATAAGAAGGAAAGGAGCGTTTTGCGGTCACACTGTTGCAATAACACTCACAACTAAAACTACAATCGAACACAACATCTACAAGCTTTAGTTTTGAGAGAACGTTGGTACTAATTTTGACACGCACGTGTATGATGTGTGTTGTGTGTGTTATGTGTTTTATATAGCAAATTTTACCTTGCTTTCTGTTTTTCATATGACATTCTACCTTTTCGTGTCAGTATCGTTACGATTGGGAAGAACTTATAAAACTAAAAGGACTTTTAAACTTAATTTTATACGCAAAACATAATAGAGAATGTACTAAAACAAATATTTGTAACTAAAATCATGACAACGGGACACACCACAGTTGTTGCGATGGGTTAAAGTGTATATGTGTGAGTATATAAAAATAGCTGGGATACAAGGATACAACTACTCTACACACAGTTCAGTTAGTGATTATGTTATACTAATAGAGCCTTACAATGATGAGTATTGCCATGATGTACCACTTGTTCTAAGAACGTCATCTCTGTTTCTTCTTTTTTTATAGTTTTTTTTTCTTCGTCTTTGTTTTCGTTTTGTTAGCAAGAGTTCACTAGAAAAGCTTAAAGCTCTCGTAAACGAATGGATTTTAGGGGTGTTTGTCAAACATTATAAAAGAGCGATTATTGTACGTTTGGAGAGAGATGTTTCTATCTATTTCATTATGGTTAGGGATTGGAACTGTCCCACGGTTTTGATGTTGATATTTTTTGTTTATGTTTTTTCCCGTTTTCAGCTTGACAGTTATTGCAAACGACGTGAACGACGTTTGTTGACGTTTATTTAATGTTTAGGTGTGGTATGCGCGATAGAAAAAAAAGCTTAGTATCCAATTGCTCTCACCAGCACACCGATCTATGAACTACATACAGCTCTACTAGTGTCCTAGTCGCTAACGGTATCGTAGCTGCTACAGGCTCAAATACATACTACCCACTACGAGACTACGAGTGTTACAAGAACAGGGTTGCATTCGCATATATACTACTATAAAAGTTTTGATTTTCCGTATGGCATATATTCTATTCGTTAGGAGTGTGTATCTGTGTGGTATGACGGCATGGTGTCTGTATGTTTGTGTGTGGTTTTGTCTGTGGCGTGCGTGTGGTGGTGATGGCGCGCTATCACTACCGCACAAATAAGTTCAGATTACATTAGATGTATTTATTGTTGCATATACATTACAAATCTACTATCAAGTAATACAATCACACTGGTATTGCTACAGCTACATTATTATTTTGTTGTTGTTGTTGTTGTATTTAGTTTTACCTTTTTTATGTTTTGTCTTTTGTTGCTGTCGTGTTTTTTTTCTCTCTCGTTTTCTTTTTAAACAGCTATATTAAGTTCATAACGCTCATCAAGGTTCATGCATAGACGCTTATGGTACGCTCGTGTTACTACCCTGTTTAGTCATTGCTGCAGGGTTTTAGAGAGTTGAGTTTTGCGCTTGAAGGCTCCAAGCCTCCAAATGACAAACATTCTTAGTTATTGCAGTTATTGTTCTTTGAATTGGTTTTTAAACTTTTTTTTACCGATGCAAGCACGCCTTACAGCAAAGTCTATTGGCGTACGCAGTGTGCACCATACTGTTTTGCTTAGGTATCTCTACTAATCTTGTTTACCACAATCTAGTATAAAGCGATCGAGTTGCGAATGTACTCTTCTATTGTGCGTGTGAGGAGGGTGTGTGGGTTACAGTGTAATCATGCACCAGTTTGGAGCGATTTTGAGAAGCGCTTAAAGAAACTCATAGCAAACGTTTCGGAGGAAATAGACGACGAAAACACGTATGGTGTAGTAAATGAAAAAAATAGCCGGGTAGATGGGTATATCAGAACTATCGTTTATGGTGCAGAATGGAGCGAGCCATTTTGAGATAAATAGATAAATAGTCAGAAGAACAAACAACGATAGAAAAAAGAGAGCATGCTCAAACGAGCAGCTATTGCAGATTGATATGCGTTTCATCTAGGTGGTATCGACTATATGACTCTAATGATATTTCTTTTGTTACTACTACACAGTCACTGTAAAACGGTAGGGCGAGAGAGTAAGAGAAAGAAAGAAAGAGAGAACATAACACTAGTTAAGCAAAACGTAGCTAAGTAAGTAAGATGGTGCCATCTGCGTTTGGTTGCTTACAGATTGACGATCTTTTTGATCGAGCGAATACATACTGAGTACAATGAGGGGAGAGCATAATTAAGATGTGCTAAACAAAAACACTAACTCATCTACCAGACAGTAATTACTTCCGTATACCGCTACTACGATAATTCAGTGCGTTTCTCTAGTATAATACATTTTAGGTATATTAATATATATATATATTCGAGCTACTCAAATGGTTTTGTGAGGAAGAAGTGCACGAACTTACACACACAAACACATTCTTCCTCACAGATACAGATACAGAACGAAACTTAGAACAAATACTCAGAAACGCCTAGTGTGTGTTTACACGTTTTGTTTTTTGTTTTTTTTTTTTGCTACAGACTCAAATTATTTATTGCATTTATTAATTACTGCATTTGCTTCCACTTTGCACAGTTGCCTACAGTTTAATCGATCCTCGATTCGATTCAACTACTACTGGGTGTGTTTTACGAATGCGATGTTGTGCGATGGTGTTGCGTCCGCACACTACTAATACACAACACTAATGCGCAACACGATCAAAACATATGTACGCTTATTGCTAATCGTTACGTCGATCACGATGATCGTACCAGGGAATTTTACTGATGGTGGCGATGGAGGGTGGTGCTTGTGGCTGGATTGGAGGTGGGAATTTCAGGAGCCGGGAGTGTGTGGGTAAGTCTCAACCAAGAGCTGCCCAATGAGATGGGAGCTCCTGCAGAGACCTGGATGACCGTAGGTGCACAGGTAGTTAAATGAGTTGATGGTGTACTATTCTGATGTTGTCTCTTTTTAGTACAGCGTAAAACTAACAAAACCGCGGCTCGGTTGCTCTTCACTGTCGCTGGCGCTGTGGTCAGCGTACGCAGGGGAAGAGAAACGGAGCTAAAACTAGTCTGCGCAACCAATAACGCACTATGGGCTACGTATGTACGTGTTAAAACTAATGATGCGTTTTTTACTTAAGGAATAAAATAAGTGATTACAGCAAATGTATGAATGCAAAACCGACACTATTCTCCTACTGATAAGGTGTAGTTAGTTACTTGTGGTGTACATTTCTACATTACACCAGGTGATGGTGTGTGTGTCGCACGACAATTATTGCCAAATCATTGAGCAATGCAGTTAGTTTAGCGGGACAATACTTTTTTGTTACTATTATGGCAAATGATGCCATAAAGTGTGCTTGGTTATTGTTTTTGTTCTTGTTTTTTTTTAAACCATTTTTGCGGTCACTACACGATGTTACAACACATCAAACAACTTCTAACGGATGTGGGCTCTAAACGGTAGCGAGTTAGAGTGAGCGTCTTTCTTAGTGCCGTGTGTGTCAGTCAGAGCAAAACAGAACACTACTCGTCATGTCAGCTAAGAAGTGACAGTTGCCTGTATCCAATATATAGCAGTATAACAGATAGTAACCGATGATAATGTCAGCAGGCTCTGGAGTGTTTGATAAACTGTCTAGTATGAGCTCACATGTGTGTGGCGTACATCATTGTATAATTGTGAAGATTTTTAGATTTTTTTTATAACAGTGAAATAACGGGTAAACGCATCGAATCCGTAGTACCAAACTCGAATCTAAAGAAACACAAACTAGAAAAACGTGGTCTAGTCGCAGCGACTAGACTCGACTAGAGTCGTCTACGGTACACTACGCAGACTACAAAAGCAGCCGCATCTACTTCTATGCACCAGTGCCGAACGAGCGGTTAAGGGAAACCCATACCTGTTAGTTACGTACGTCGGTTTGTTGTGTTGTGTGTCTGTGTGGTTTTACGTTCAAATGGGATGATGGGGAATCAGGTTTTTCCCCCGTTTTTATAAAGGTTTTTTTGTTTGTCGGTACATCCCTCTATCCCCACAAACTATTACTCTCATACTCTCATATATATATACAAAACGTGGTGTGCCAAACGTGTACAGTCTTCTACATAATAATGCCGCTACTACGCTACCATTACATTCAACGTACAATCACTATAAAAGCACTGCCTAGCGTACCAGTTGCTATCTATTTATTTACTTAGTTTGTTGTTTTTTTTTACTTATTTGTATTGTATGGGTATTTACGTTTACCTGCGTTCTTTCGCTAGCCACACCCGTTCATCCTGCTGGCGATGCTACGTTCAAAAGAGAAACACTGAGAGGAAGGATATAGCAGACGTTCGTTTTTGGTGGTGGTGGTGGCTCGAGGGAAAATGTTCGAAATTCTTCTTTATACTGTTGCTGTTGCTTGCTGTTCTGTCGCCAGCTGTCTTTAACCTTACAACACATACTTTGCCATTTGTTTTGTGGTTTTATTCATTTGTTTTATTTTGCTTTATTACTTCCTCTCGCACGACGTTTGTTGTTTTGCTGTCTTTTCTTTACTCTCTTTCTTTTTTGTTTCGTTTAGCAAACGTTTGCTTTACGGCACTTCTTACGCAATGCGCGCGCTTCTTCTTCTTCTGTGTGTGTTTTCACGTTTTGCAATCACAACTGGTGGTTTTGTGTTGATGTGTACGGTATAAGGTCAAGGGTTGTGGGTAGTTGGGTGATAGTAGTTGGTACGCTTTAGCACAAGGGTTTGCCAGTGGTTCAAGGGTTTCCGGTTTCGCGGAGTTACCCTTTTTGCTTACTTTCTTTTGCCTTCGCCAATCATTGGGGTTACAACCCCAACTCCCCTGTTCGCTACTATTTCGTCCCTTTCCCTCCTACTCCCCTCCGCCCCTCCCCCCTACTCCTGAAACACAGATGTGGAATGATCGCGCGATGTGGCGACACACGATGATGTAGAATGGCGGCGTAGCTACTTTGTTTTTAGTGAATGGGGAGGGGGGAGGAACAGTACATCACATGATCGACAATAATTGGTAATAATAATCATCATAAGTACCATAATTATAAGTTTTAATAATTATCATATTGTTTAATAATAACTAACGTTATTGCTTTTCCGTTTTCTCTTGGTTTTTGTTAGCTCACTTCATGTATTTTCTTATATTTTTGTTTTGCTATTTATGTTTTTTCTTCTTCTTTTTGCTTTGAATTCTCGCGATTACTCACTCACTCTCCCTCTTTCTCTTTCTCTCTCTCTCTCTCTCTCTCTCTCTCTTTCTGTTTCTTTACATCGCCCTTTTCTGCTTCGCATGCAGCGCTACACGGAAGAGATCATTTATTTGTTTTGTCTTTTGTAGCTCTGTCCACACCACACAAGCGTGCCGTGTGTATGTATAATAGTTTCGTATTAAATATACACTACTACTCAGCAACAGCAATAGCACACTGTAATGGAAATATACATGCAGTTTCTGTGTTTTGCTCCCCTGACAGCGCCACTGTGTCTGTCTCGTGCTGGACACGTGTCCCCCTTCCCTTTCTGTGTCTTTAACTTGTCTTTAACACATCAGGTCCATTTTCACTTAGCTTAAAGCATCGTCGCTCGTTCCCTCCGCCCTCCCTTGTGATGCATTTGTTCTATACTCGTCACAGTGTATTCTTTTAAACTAGTTTTTATTTTATTTTGCGGGCCCCCTTCAATCGCAACAATCACAAAACCTCAAAATTAAAACACAAATATAATATGTAGTATTGTCTGTTTGAGTGGATGCTTGCTTTGTCCTTCTTTTCTTTTTCTTCCTCTTCTTCTATACATTTAGTTTTGTTTTCTCTTACTTTGCTTGCCGGCAGTGTGTGTATATGTACGTGTGTGTGTTTATTGGATGCATTTCAGTATACGCGCGCCTCAATATATGCGGTAAGTGTGTTTGGGTGTGTGTGTGTGTTTGTGGTACTAGCGTGTGTACTTGTGTGTCGATGGCGCGATTAGTGGGTGAGAGTTTGTTTTGGCCATAAGTTGAAATGGGTAGTATACTGCGTTTAGTGGCAGCAAACACCGTACACCGTACACACATATATTTGTCTGCCCTTACCCTTCCCAGAACGTTAGCAATGTGCTGGGAGACTTACTAACGTTATCTTGACACCCTTGGTGGGGCTATCATGCACTACTCATAGCCATCTTTACCAAGTAACCTGTTCCCAGTTACTCACTCCCCCCCTATACACGCTCCAAAACTCATCTCCACCCCACTGAAATGTAAGGATGGGATGTTTTTTTACACAAACCATGTGGTGTGTAGTAGTGTGTAGCGTATATGATATATTGCTTTTGTATATTTCTTAACACACGACCGGGACGCGAGCTCCCATGCCGAACACAACGCCCGTTTTAGACAAGGTCCTTGGCGGGCCGACAAAAGGTTTAAGTATCCTAACCTTTAAGTATAGAGCTTTCAAGATACGACGTACTGCGCTGACACCACACCACCACTACTGTTCCATCGATTGATTGCTTTTATGAATACATTTGCCTTACACACGCCGCACCCTCCCCGCCCAACGGTTGAGCGCACCGGGGTGTCCTTGCGCGTACGATACATTTAATTTAGATTTAAAGAGTAGTTCCCATAAAATTCACAGATCCTAAGTATAAATCCCTAAAAATATAAATACGAATGTATGTGTGTGTGTATTTTTTTGTACGCGCGCGCGTGTGTGTTTGTGTGTGTATATCTATATATAGTCATATATGTATGGTTTGAAAGCGTCTTGTTGTCTTTTATTATTTCTTAACTTGCTTAAATCTGACTATCCATGAGTCTCTCGTATTCTAATAAGTATCAAGGTAAACTTGTGGGAGAGGAGTCGGGGGAAACTATCAACAACGACAGGTGGAGAAAGCCGCCCCCTCCCACCCAGCAGAACGTGTGGTTCAGCACACACACGCGTTGGTTGTTTTTTTTTTGTGTGCCGATGCGCTCTGTTTGTTCAAGAAAGACCCCGTTCCAGGGGTATCGGGCCCAAGCAGATCGTGTTTTCGCACACATCGCGCTAGCGTGAGGTGTGTTCCACCAGGGCATAGGCGCCTCCATTTCCAAAGGGGGATTTTCAAAGCGAAGTGAATATAAAAAGCCAACAATTATTGGTCTGATTGCAATTGTTGCAATGTTATCATTTCTCTCTCTCTCTCTCTCTCTCTCTCTCTCTCTCTCTCTCTCTCTCTCTCTCTCTCTGTCTCTCCTTCCAAATCATTAAGCGCATAGCCCGTCAACGCTGCAAAAGACGGGTCTTCTCCCAGTCCCAGCCTCGCTATTGCTGGCTTGCATGTGCGCGCCCACTCTTGAACCTTGTTATCGCTTGTCTTTACAACTTGTTTTCCCCAACAGCAAGTTTGGGCCCAACCACTGTACAACAAACAGATTAGAAACAGTATCATTAACAGCAACTTCCCCACGCGCGCGCTTATACACTGGGGAAGGGGAAGGTTGCTATGCAAGCTCGGCAAACTCGGCACTCTCTGAAAACTGTTTCCTCCATTTCTTTTGTTATGTTTTGGGTGCACTCGAAACACGTAGACCACCCCTGCAAGCGTGTACTCTTACATTTTACAGGCTATATAACATACACAGCACGATCGTGTTAAAATGGCTCAAACCCTAAGATTCAAAATTCGATGGGATAATTTAGTGTGTTTTCTCTTCTTTTCTTTTATGTTTGTTTGTTATATATGCATTTTAAGTAATCTTGTGAGTAGGTACACAGGTTCTCTCACCCGCTTTTTACACAAATCCGCACTCATACTCATTTGTCTATGATGCGATACGTCGTCCTTTTTTTTGGCTTTATGCCGCCAAACAACAACTTTACAATGTGTACACACACACGCCTGTTCCGTCACGAACCTTTGCTCATATGCGTAGTTAGTGGAAAGTTTCCGACTCGGAGCCATCCCTTTTGAGCGGAATGGCTCGTAAAGATCTGTTGTCTTTCTTTCTTCTTCACCAGTTTTGCCATTTGGTCCACGTTGAGTTCATCATTTCAACAGTTTTGTCTAGTGCCAGCCTAAAATCATAAAACTACCGAATCGATAATCTCGCATTACGTCACTAGCCTTTTGGGTTTTTACGGGTTTGTGTGTGTGTGTGTGTATTTTTTTAAATTGATCTCGTACCCGCCCATTAGTGCTTAGCGTGTTAAAGAGGAGATACATTTAAATTACTCCCCTTTTGACCATAGCCAATGTTGTATTGAAGAAAAAAAAAAACAAAACAAAACAAAAAACACATATCTCTCGGGCTCTTACACCTCTGCTAGTGCTTTCTGAGGTAGGAAGGAAGCTTTCTGTTGCCGTTAGAAGGAGCTTCAAAACCACACGGCAAACCGCCGCTTCTAATGCGTTATGCGCTCATCAGTAGTTTGTACCATGAGTGAGTTCAATGCGAAACCAGGCGGAAACCGGACTTTGAAAATAAAATCCGCTCCCCAGCCAATTGGCGGCTCTACTAAAACAGCAGTTGCTTGAATATGATGAAGCATCGCTCAAGAGCTTGTCTGTCTTGCTCACAAGTAGGTAAATAATTCCCGACTGTTTGCTTCTAATCGTTTGTGTTTATCCTGCTTCATCAGTTCGTCTCTCACTGGGGTTTGGATTTGTGGGTTGGATTTTCCTAGTAATTATTAGCTCGATTTATCTCACTCTCGGAATAGTTCACTTATAGAGATATAAATTTGTTTGCAGCTCGTTTGAAGTGTGTGTGTGTATGTTTATACATTTGTCGGATGTTGCTGCAAAGTAATCGCGCTGTGTGCACCTTTTTGTGGTTGTCTTCTCCTTTCCTTGTTTTGGTACTGTTTGTTCCGTTCGTTCCTTTAGTATTCAAACCCTATTACTTGCTGATCTGCAGCATCTCTCGATAGTATAAATATATGTATTTTTCTAGTGTTTTGTATGGAAGAACGTTGGTTACCTTATTTAGCTTACAAAGTATGACTACCGCTCGAGTGTGTGATGTCACATTACATTTGCTTTAATTCTCGTTCGAATGTGCTCCGGTCCGTTGAAGACGATAAATGCTCCTAGTTTGAGTTTGAGTTTTTCTTCTATACCATCGCCCCCGGCCCCTCTTTACTGACGACATTGGTCGCTCAAATACGATATGTTTGTTGTTTGTTTCTTTATGTAAGATTTATGTGGTTTTATTTATACATGCTTTTTTTTAAGTACGTTTTACTCTTTCTGTGAATGTTCACATGCGATAGGCGGTTAACCGCTATTTGTATAACCATTAGGTTTGCAATAGCGTCACAGTAAGAGGTTCTCGGTTTCTTTACTTTACTTTTAAAAACAAACCTACAAGGAATTACCGAATTCGAGTCTCACTACAACACGGTGGAGATGATGAGTATTGTCACAAAGGTAGTTAGAAGCAAAGCAAATCGTGTGATAAAAGTTCCTACTTTCCTAATATAACAACGGCTTTTGCGATGGCAGATCATTCATCATTTCCGACTACTCACTGTTGATATTGAATATTAAACCCGTGCAAATGTGTGTGTTTTCTATTCATCGTGGAAAGGAAAGGAAAAGACATTGAAGGCGACATTTTGTACAGTAAAGATCAAAACAGACTTGCTCGATATGAATATTGTTTGGAAATAATAAGACATATTACACCAAATGGCACTAAACTGCCTTTTCGAGTGATATTGTGTGTTAGAAAAGCGTACGCGAGCTTAACACAAAACACACGCGCCTAACGCGTAGTAATGGTTGATCAAAACGCTACCGCTACGATTTCGTTTTGGCTTGAATGAAGAAAAACGTTACACGTTACGGCTTGTCTCGTAATAGCAACATTTAGCAATGGAAAAGAGCTTTGGCATGCGAGGAATTTTGTATGGCGTTTTTTTGTTTATTCTGCCCTGCATATACCGTAAAGGTTTGAATTGAAACATCTAATTACAGAACAGAACGAAACGGCTAGATTTAAACCGAAACACAACAACTACTACTACTGATATTGATCGCTGCTAGTAGTAGGAAAAGTTGTAGAAATCGAACAAAAACTGCATACATATGTAACATTAACAAAGAAATTGTACAAAAAAAAACTAGATGGAAACTACAGTACAAAATGAGTTCAGTACACAACTACCGCATTTTACAAAGTGTATATGTATATAGAAAGTTTGATAAAATGGCGAACGAACAAATTTATATCTCTAATGGTAACTGTTCCCTCTTCCGCTGAAGCGAGTATCTCACTCACGCAACAATCCGTACGGCCCGGCATACGAGAGAGAACGAACTTGGATAAGAAGGATAAGTTGATCATAAGGCAGTGAAAAGAAAAGGAGGGTATGCCGCAAGGCAAACAGATGAGCGACAGAGACGGAGAGAAAGAAAGAAAACAGGCCCACACGGCGCGAGGGCCACAAAGTATTAACACTGAACGCGCAAACTAAACTAACTGACAACTTTGCATCTTTGCTATTATTTTGCCTTTAACGAACGCGATACATGTCAACGGAAAGCACGGCATTATACAACCAAACAGTGCAACACATTCCAACTACTAATGAACGGCTATGCTATGCTAATTAATGCTATGCTATGTGGCGATAAACTGTTGAACGATGAACCCGTGTCACTTTTTTTCGATAGATAACAAAAAAAAAATCTCGTTGGATTACTAAAGACGAACTAAATATGATTTTGTTTAGACAAATTAATAGTTTCACCATTGGTGGGTACATGAACCTGTATCCTTAATATCGTCATATTTAACCCTCCCTATCACACACTTTCCTCCAGGTGTGATGATGTTGTGAAGTGTTTGCGCTACATTTACTGTGTGTAATTGCTACACAGAGAAAAACGAAAAATAAAAATGGTTTATTATAGGTAAAAGCAATAAACCAGTATCATAGGAAATGGAGAAACGCATTCGTTACACCAGAGCCAGGGCAGCTGTGTTGGATGTTGCATTTTTATCTACCATACAACAATCCACTGTACAATAAATGAAGTACGCATGTTTTCCCATGACCTTAGTTAATAAAATTTTTAAATCATGCAATTAAAAAACTACGCCGTTCACACGTGCAATGCATTGCCGACCACTGCATTCGCAGATCGCTGCTACTCAATCGGGTTCATTCTTCGAGCTCGGCTGGTTAAAAAAACACAAACACACATACACACACAAGGATGTGCTTCCATTGGAAGCAACATTATGAGCCGTGAAGGCATAAGTCCCAGAACGTCCGGCCACGCCAAAACTGCACGGTACTTGAAATCCGAAACAGTGACGGACACATTTGAGCGCTTCTGGGTTAAAAATAGCGCAATAGTAATAATAATAATAATACAAAAAAACACCACACTGCTTGGAGGGAAAGAATGGAAAGTGTAGAGCAGAGAGCGCACACGATCGGTCTTGATTGATGGATTTGGGGTTTCTTGCAGTTCTCCCCATCGTTTGCTTCTTCTCGTCACGCTCTGTTCGTTGGAGGAGAGTTGAGGAGAGAAAATCTGTACGCCGAACAATATTGACATGAATGTGTGTTTTGCCAAGACGAAATGTGTTTTTTGTTCGGGAGCTTACTGCTTCCACCATCTGAGCCGCCATATGAATGGATTGGGTCGGGATGCGGGTTAAAAATAATTATTGCTTATCTTTAATGACCGTTGTTGCGCAGGTATCGAGCGAGTGATTGAATCGTTGTAGCAAAATGATAGAGTTGATAGCAATACAAGTTTTCTCATTGTTAGTGCTAAAGAGCAGCGCCCCGCTCTCTGTATTGGTGTACAATAAAAGCAAATCTAAAATAATATCCTCCGTTCGACTAAATAAAACTTAACAGAACTAAAACAGTCTTTACGATGTATCGTGATGATGATCATGATCATGATGATGATGATGATGATTAGTACAGTTGATCTTGTCTTCTGCACTACTTATGCACCCCATTTACGGGCTGGCCAACATCATCGGCTGTAACTAATCAACCGACCAGCCGGAAGATGAATGCAATGCAATGGTGGGAGGGGTTGCGTTGCATTCGCTTACTGCTGCCACCACCGCTGCTAGGAAAACAGACGATGGCGGTGAAGAGACGGCGGAGCTCTCAACAGTGGCTTTCAGGGTACAATCTAAAACGGACAAAGTGACAGAAAGATGATGAAAGTTAAATAATGATTTAATAAACAAAACATGCGACAACATTGGTACAGAAACAAAAAAAAACAAATATTCTGAAAAATGAAACAAAAAGGATAAAGTCTATGGATGTATTGGATGTCCTGTTTCCAAGAAGTACATTTTGTTTGTGCTGTGAGTACGCAATGGTTCAGTGTGTGAGTGATCGTTTAAGCAACATCGACGGCACCACTTTGAATAAAGTCAATCGATGACAGCAGGACCTTGGCCACTCGCACACGACTAGTGTCCAGAGCGGTTACACGTTGTCCTTTTTTTCTATCGGTCAAACATTATCAATTGACTATTTCGAGCAGCTGTGACACGGAAGCATATTGTTTAGGTTCTATTTTCGAACCCCTGCTGCTGGAACCTGAAATAGATGCACACAGGAGCGCGCAACCCTCCCGGCTGGGTGGACTGATTTTCTCAACATCTTTTTAGCTCAAGCTGGGGGGGGGAGGAGGGGGAGGGTTAAGTTTTAAATTATGCAAAACGCACGCAGTTAGAGAGACAAGGACACTTGTTACCCGCTCGCCCCTGCATTCCTGGGGCCAGATTCACTTAAACGCAAACACACACACAAATACACATTGGCAGCACCGAGTGACCGAAGTCAGTCGGTTTCAATATCTGGCCCGTACCATCTATAAATACAATAAATAGATGAATTATGAACTCACGCAAGTCGACCGCACTGCTGCCTCCAAAACCTGACCCGGCCCACCGAACAACCCCCGACCGCCTCAAGTGGTGTGTGAATCATGACGAACCGACCCGACCCAGCCGTCGACGCCGCCGACAGGAGGTCTGACTGAGAGGATGCGGTTTAAAAATAAGTTACAACCCAGACACACACACACATGACAGACGTGCGGCACCCGGTATGGGCGCAATCACTTATGAATGGTTTAAATGTCAGTAATGAGACCGCGGCATCGTATAGCGGGTTCCGCGACACCGGACCAATACTGAATACTGCAGAGCATGTCCAAATTAACACCCAACCGGTGGAACGTATCCAACCTGTCAAAGACCTTGCCGTGGCGTTGGCGACGGCAGGCAAAACTCGTTCAGCTCTATTATGCAACGTGGTAATATGGATCGGGTGTGTGCATATCGCTTCCAAAATTCCCGCTCCCACTGTTGTTGCTGGCAATGCAGGAAATGCAGAAGCTTGTACAAAACTGGTATCTACTTATGTCAAATTAGTCTAATGTGGAAAGATGGTTAAAATATTACGTACAAATCTCAACAACAAAAAAAAGTCCTACCATAACCCAAACACTGACGAAATGATGCAATATAATCAATCATACAACAAGGTAGAATCAATCCATAAGCAATGCAAAGCGCTCCGGTAGAGCCTCGAAGTACGCTTAATTGTAAAATTACTGTTTGGTTACATTCGATTAGAACTAACGCATTAATGTTAAAACAAACAGAAGCCACGACAAAACAAGAACAACAACGACACATGAGAAAAATATGAACATGAAAAAAAGAGAGAGAGAGAGAAAGAGAGAAAGTCAAAGCGGAACGCAACTTCAAATAATGACGCGTAGAAAATTAACACACAAATAGAAAAGGACAATAAACAACGAATAAACGACAACAGAAACAAACAAACAAAAGCAATAGAAGAGAAAAAAAAACCCTCTTGTTAGGTTGGAGGTGGTGGGTGGGGGACGTATGGTTTTAAAAATAATCATATTTATTAGTTTTGCCATTCGTGTGCTTACAATGCAAATTAAAGTACAATAGAACTAAGGTTTTGTATGTAAATCATAAGTACATTCGGCTGGTTTTGCTTCGGCCTTCGTATGCGTTTCGAGGCGCGGACGCTTTACCGTCGTGTGGATGACGTGTGAAGGCGTGTGCCGTCGTTTGAGCCGCGCGCTTTCGATAATAGTGTGGCAAGCTTGCCGTTTTGCTGAAGGAAGTGTAACGGATAAACTACACTTTCATCGGAATACGCACGCAAACACACGCACGCAGCCACATCATCCACGCGCGCTCAAAGCGTCACACATCCAACCACACCACCACCCGGGGCCGCGACCCGGGGGTTGTAGTGGGTGGTTACTTAAAAACACAATAAAGCGTATGGTACGTAAATACACTAAACTAAATACTAATAAATAGTAGATGATGAGATATGAAGAGCGGGTAAATAGAGAGAGATAAGTGGTGAGAGAAATCAAAATGCTGGTTTAAAATACAAAAAAAAAAACATCACTAGAATAACCGTTGCGAGAGCTAATGAATGTGTGGGATTAAAACTATATAATACTAACGAACGCGCGAGAGCCTGTATGACGGGGTGTGGCATTATTTAGTCACAAATTACGGCTTAAAGGCTATTGATAAAAATTACAATAATTTTCGCATACGTGGTTAGTGGTGGTGGTGATAGTTGGCAAGGCTTTCACTGTATAACACTACATACCTCCATACGTAAGTTTAATTTGATCGTAACGCTTTTTTACATCATCGAAATGCAATTAATGATCGATCAGTGGCAGAGAATGCTAATATTATTTGCGTTGGCATAATCCACACCTTCTCGATTGGTTAACAAAGGCGAGGGATGAAACAGAAATGATACGCCGATAACTGTGATCTTCCTCTGATTTGGCCCAACTTCGGCAGACCATCCAAACGGACTCCCATATACACACTACGGTATGAGAAGCAGGCTAAAACGAACGTAAAGTCTAAACTAATAGTAGTGTAGTGGTGGCCGCCGCCCCAGCCCACACTGTGTGAGGTCAAAACCATAAAAATACATTCTCTAATCGTCTGCACACAGCGACTGCTAAGAAGAGGGTTTTAAAGTAACATCAAATGCGACAAACTAATTCCAATACATACTGTTACTACTGCTACTATTAACTAACTCATTATATCGTAAGAAATGCGCACGTGTACTTTTGGAATGTATTGAACTCTGATGATTCGTAGTCGTCCCGCATTTTCTTTGCATATTTTCTTCCTTTTGCTTTTCCGTTTTGTAATAGATTATTGCTTTTTATGATGATATCTATATCCGTTTTTTCTTCCTTTTGTTTTTACCACGCTCTGCGACGAGCGGATCTAGGGTAGTATATGAGCACATTCTAGCCGGGCGCGTGCGGCTATAACACTAAGACACACGACATATGCAACACATGCTCGTTTGCACTGTACAAAACACTGTAAAACCAGTCGGCAAGTAATGTTGCTGTACAAATTATTTTAAAAAAACAATCTCATTTAATTGCGAGATTTGCTGGGAAAGCAGCACGAATACTAAAAATTTTCAAACATAGAGAGAGAGAGAGAGAGATACACACTCACACACGACGGGTAAAACCTAACCTTTCTAATGATATTTAAAATCGCTTAAAATAAATAGATCATTCGGGCTGCGCTTTGAACCACTTTGCTGGAAAGATCGGGCGAAGAAATTGACAAACCTCCTGCCGATTTTTGTTTCTGGTCAAAGATACCGTAAGTGTGTGACCGTAAGCTGCGCATAATTTACAATCTAACAAAGTGCGTACACCCACGTGTACAGCAGCTCTCTAATACTCTAATAGCTCTAATTTTTTAAGTCAGTGCCAGCAGGTCATGAGAACTTAAGTATGTAAGTGTAAAAGCGTGACTGGGCGTATATAACGAACCGAACCAGAACTAAAAGCGACGATTAGTAGTAATTCCAACAGTGTCCAATATGCACATACCATTCACTCACACACATACCCACACACACACACACATATATCCAGCTACGCTCGAATATCTACTTCTGCTTACTTCTGTCAGCCGTTCACGCGGTTGCAGTTAGGGGGTAAGAGAGGGAAGGGGGGATGCATATTTTACATATTTATAGTATTACTTGTTACTTAATTATTTATTTCAAACTCTATGAACTTCTTTGTGAATTGTTTCGCTTGAATGGGGAGCGGGGGGTGTTTCCTTTCCCCCTGTTTTTGCCTTTCTGGCTGATGAGCGTACATGCGGAGTGTTATTGCTGATAAGTTTAGCCATACCCTACTCTTGCTACTACACCTCACTGCTCGTCTCTTGCCCCTCACCCAAGCATATCCTTCTGGCACTTTTGCTAAAACAAACACCCGCCCCCCTTTTACACCACACAATACGTTCGCGATTGAACGCGATTGTTTAATGTAAAGTTGAAGTTTTTTTTGCTTCTTTACACTACGCGCAGTCATTTGTCAGAACACAGCACACACGCGCACGGCAAAGGATCGCCCCACTGTTTTGTAAATCCGGCCACAATATGTGTATGTGTGCATGTGTATGTGTGAGGGTGTGTTGCTGCTCCGATTTGTAACTCAAACAAACCGCACAGATGCACGCCTTACTCACACGACTTGCTTGTCACGCATTCGAACCGATCCGCAGTAATAAACCAAAAAAAAAAAATGCGCACTGTAACTGCGCACGGTTTTCTACACCACCCTGCCCGACGGAAGCGGGTGGGAATAGTTGAAACATGAGTGATTACACAATTGTATATTTATATGAATCGCAGGGCAACAAAAAAAACGCTACCGGCTAGCCTTTACAATAATAATAATAATAATAGTAATAATATTGATAGTTTCCTCTTTTTTTTCGTTCCAAAAAGATTCCCTCGCAACGTGGGGCGCGCACGCTCCTGTGTCTTGTTAGTGTGGTGTTGCACGCCTGCATTCTGAGTATATGGGTGTGTGATGCACGCACGGCGCGTTGCAACAACAGCGCATCCTTCTTCACGATCGCTACCACTACTACCACTACTACTGCCAGTGTAGCTCGCTGTTTAATGATTATAATCTCCCAGCGGGAGGAGCGAGGCGGGAGAGGGGGAATTAGAGCAAATGGTGGGAAAGGATTGCGGGAACTGTTGATGATGATTGATGATGAGGGGGTGGAACAGCTCCCCAAAGCGGGGGGAGCTTTAGAGCAAAAAGGGCACGCACGCGCTCGCGCACACAGATGATGCTGCTGATGGTTGTGGTGGTGGTGGTGGTGATGGGAGAGATGATATTTATACATACATTCCCATGCCGTACAGCGAGCCCCAGTCGACGCCCTGGAAGCTCGACATGTCTACATTGGCCAGGCTGTAGCCCTGGTACGGGTTCGTCAGACCGGCGGCTGCCATCTGGGCGGCGGCCGCGGCCTGCTGGCTCGTCTGCTGCGGGGCGCCCTGCGTCGCCACCGTGGCGCCGGCGACGGACGTCGGGTGCGGTACCTGCTGCGGCTGGCCCTGGGCGGCCTGGTTGGCGGACACGCTCGTCAGCGGATTCACGCCGGCGGCTGCATTAGCGGCGGCAGCGGCAGCCGATGGAATGGTGTATGGCGAGTATCTGTGTGTGTGTGTGTGTGCACGCGGGGAGAACGGGAGAGAGAAGAAGAGGAAGAAGCAAATCAGCATTGAGCACCATTTTGTTTTAAAAAGCGTACCGAGCCTTACCTAAAGCTATGCAGTGTCGGAGGATATGTAGTGAAGACTTTGCCGAACCCGTTCTGCAGCTGCATCGCGGCAGCCTGGGCCGCTTGGGCCGCCTGAGCTGCCTGGGCCGCCTGCGCCTGCACCATCAGCGGGTTGGCGGCGAGCGGATTGACCAGCCCCGGATTGCCACCGGCCTGGGCCGCCCCGACCAGCCGGGCAGCGGCGGCGGCCGAGCTCGGAGCGCCCGCACCCATCGGCACGCCCAGGTTGCCCAGGATGATGCGCTTCTGGAGCAGCTGCTGGGCGGTCGGTGCGACCGCCTCCTTCGGCTGCGCCTTCTTGCACTCCACCTTCTTGTTCTTGATCGTGTGGAAGTGAATCTCGCACACCCGGTCGACCACGTCCTCGTTCTCGAACGTGACGAAGCCGAAGCCGCGGTGGCGCTTCGTCTGCTGGTCCATCAGCATCACCGTCTCCTCCACCTTGCCGAACTGGCTGAAGTACGCCTTCACCTCCTCGGCCGACGTGTCCTGGCTGACGCCGCCGACGAAGATTTTCTTCGTCTTGTTCGACTGCGTCTTGGGGCGGTTCTTCGGCGTTGCGTGCTTCGGATCGATCTTCTTGCCGTCGAGCGTGTGTATCGGCACCTGCAGCACCTTGTCCACGCTGTTCGGCTCCTGGAATGTGATGAACCCGAAACCGCGGCTTCGCTGTGTTGGTCAAGTGGGAAGGGGGCAGAGGGAACAAAGGTAGAAGAAAAAGGAAATTGGCATTGCTCAGTATCAGATATCAGAGTAAGATCAGAACGCTTCCGGCGCATCGGTGCGGGTCAAACACCTACCTGAGTGACGGGATCCTTCATGATCAGCACGTCCGTAACCGTGCCGAACATGCCGAAGTACTCGCTCAGCTTCTCCGACGACGTCTGCCAGCTCAGCCCGCCGACGAACAGCTTGCCCGGTGCCGGATCGCTACCATTGTTCGGTGTGGAGCGGCCGGACGAGCTGCCGTTGCTGGCGTTGCCGCCCGTCTTGGCGCAACCGTTAACGCTTGCCCCGTTAACCTGCTGCTGTTGCTGTGCCACCACCTGCTGCTGCTGTGCCTGCTGCTGGGCCTGCTGCTGGGCCTGCGCTTGCTGCTGCTGGGCTTGCTGCTGTGCCGCCTGCTGCTGTTGCTGCTGGACCTGGGCCTGCACCTGTTGCTGCTGGAGCTGGACCTGGAGCTGCTGCTGCTGTTGGGCGGCGGTCGGCTGGGGCTGCTGCTGCTGCTGCGGTGACAGTACCTGGGCCTGCTGCTGTGACGTTTGCGACTGCTCTCTGTTTGCGACGAAGCGGGAGTAAACGAACACCATATTGGTTAGATACAAGTTCGACGCAGAGTACATGTTGTGATACAGTGATTCAAAACCGACGACTGAATAGCACTACACGTTCCGTTTGGTTATGCTCTCGCTATATGACTTCTGCACTACCAATGTTTCTGATCCACTGGGTAGTTTGATCTACTGGCAAGCGAGATATCTCCGCAGTTACTATGGTAACTGTGCGTTACGGTTACTCCGGTGACGAAGGTTGATCTAGATTGGGCGAACTAGATTGGGCGGCGTATGCCATCATTTCTACGTACCTCTTCATCTGTTGCTGTTGGGTCGCGGCTACGACGGCTGCCTGGGATGCGAGCAGCGCCGGCTTAAGGGGCACCAGCGTAGTGTGTAGATCGTGTGTGTCCAGAATTCCATTCGGATCGAGTGTGCCGGCACTGCAATGAAATAGGGAAAACAAAACGAATCATTATAAAGATGTCAACTGAGATACATTTTACACATATTGGCGAGGCTCGATGGCATTTACTAAAACCCGTTCCCATGTTGTCCTGTTGTTGCAGGTCCTGCCCCTGGTGTTCATTATGACGACGGCCGTTGTCGGATGCACAAGCTTCATGCTTTACTGCAGCCAAACCCGCACGGACGTGAGGTGAGTTTGTGTGGTAGTCTACCCCCCACTGTGTGCCATAATATATTGAAGTTTCGCTTAATCGACCATTTTCAGCTTTGACAAGAAAACCTTCCAGTACGACACCATGGACGTAATGGATCCGAAGCAGCGAAAGGTAAGAGGAGCAAACAAGTTCAAATTTTCACAAAAATTTACATTCTTCCAACATCGCCAATTCCAATAGCCCGCGCGGCAGTAATATTAAATTTGTTTCATTTTTTGCGTGGGTTTGGATAAAGGTGATCCATAATGTCCAATCAGTTCGTGTTACAGTTTTGTGGGTCTGGGCATTAAGTTTTGCCATCAGTCATGGGGAAGGTGGTGGCAACATTTCCATCATCTTCACAGTGTAGCAGGGTTTCGGGATGTATGTGTGCCTCCCTCGTTGACCATCAATCACACGGTAGACGGTAAAAAGATTGCAGTGTAATGAACTCGTCTCCCATTTTGCCAAGACGCCAGCACAACAAGTGTATGCTTTAGTAGGTCGTTAGCAAAGCTATGAAAAATCAAACAACTGCTCACGACCAACATCAGCAACAGCACAGTGGGTCAATTAAGTTGATCAAGAGAGTAACCATTCCATTTCCTCCAGCTCTTAGTAGCAAACGCCCAGACTGTTCATGTTTCTCAACCAAACCACCATGAGAAAAGGGATTAATAGGCTGCGTGTTGAAAAACAACCTCGGGTCGGGAAGGGAACGGTAGGTAAGTAAAACGTCCCGGCTCGTTGACCAGTGCACTAGGCCAACCCCCGAGAAAGTGTGTCGCTGGTGATACTTGCTTTTCTTGTATCGTTCCCCTCTCTAGTTTGTCGGGGTAGGAAGATTCCTGCTACAGTTGTGCCAATCACGCGCCCATATACCGCATGAATTAAGCCATCAAGCCGCTTCGTCCCAGCCCACGGGGTCATACGGATGACAGGTGAGAATGGATTTCCACCAAGCAGGCACGTTCGTGTGGCCCGGCGAGACCCCCTCTCGCTGTTTAAAAGAACCTAAACCAGACCACCACGACCTGAGCGAGTGGCAGAACAATCTAGCTTACACACACACACACACGTACACCAGTGGTGCAGCCAGGAAGAGAGGACACACAACAGGTTACAGAAAAGGGCCGAACAACGAGGTTACTAACTCACACAGCAATCGTATTCGCTGGCGTTGCGGGCAGGACAACATGATAATCTTGCCCCTCTCCTGCACGCAGCCAGGGGTGTGTTTACCTCTTGCTTTTTTTTTCCTCTGCCGGACATATTTCGGGCCCTGGCAACCATGCTACTTGCTGGTTGCTGGAGAAAGGTTTTCACCCAAGACGAACCACACCAAAGGTTTCGTATCGTACGTATGCTGAGTTAGTGTGTGGTAGGGCGCACAATAACGGGTGCGCCGAGGGGTACTGTACCTTCGCTATACCACAGAACTTCCGAAATAGGGCGTTGAACTCGAACCCTCGCAATATTTAGAAGTCGCCCATGTGTGTGTGTGTGTTGAATTGCTCATACCAGAGTCTGCTGCTACCAGTGTGTTGGTGAACGCTTGCCAGCGAGAAAAGGGACGAAACGAGGAAGTCCGGAACGACCTAGAATCCGAGTCTGCCGCCGTCATACATTACCCCCAGAGCCGTCGATGTCCGCGGATAAGCGGAACGCGACGACTCACGATACAGGGACGTCGGTGGTTGTTCGTCCTTGCGGTGCCCGTTGCGAAGCTGCCCTTTCCCTTTGCACGTTCGCCACCTTAACGGAGCCACCTTTTTTTCTCTGGGAACTGGCAAGACATTCCGGAGGCAAGGCTTTTCTGATAGTATATTACAGCAATTGCGCATACAGTTAAAAGCAGAAATTGCTGAATTCTGAGGCAGTAAGTAGATAATTGCATTATCAGAAAAGTTTCGGCGAGCTGCAAAAAAAAAGTCAGAATAATCAGCTCGTCATGTGCTATCCTTTTTAAACCAGTGGTGGTAGTACGAGAGATATCCGGCAAACCGCATCTCAGCCCTTCGCTAAAAACGCTATTGATTTTCATCATCCCTTCGCATTACCCCGGCAAGTTAGCACACAGATGAATCCGAATGATTTCCTCGCCACTCCCTAGCCGTCGTCCCCTGTTTCGCATAGCTTATCCCCCCACACACATTCTCCAGCAGGCAGGGTTTTGGAAGAGATTTTGGCCAATTGCGATTATCAAATTCCCTGGAAGCCGATGTGTATCTGTGTGTGTTTGCGCAATAATTCTTAACATTCTAGGGCGGGGGAGATACGGCAAGAGAAACTGGGAACACGGCGACTACTTTCGGGATCGTTTCGAAATAGGGTGACCAGCGTCGTCGTCGCTTTTGACGTCATCGATGGGGCACAATGTCGCAACCAATACAAGCGCACGGGGCCCCCAGCGCGCACACCTTCACAACACCTCCGGAGAGCTCCGGTCGGTTGGTCTCGTTGGGAAATTCGTTTTCCTTTTCAGCGAGGAGCCTGCCAATGTACGCGCTTCTGCGCATGTCCAGCGAGAGAGAGAGAGAGAGAGAGAGAGAGAGAGAGAGGGAGGGAGCGAGAGGACATTTAGCCTGTACTACTACTAGCACACCACCAACACACATACACACACAGAAAAGAACGGAGCGCGTGTGTTTGTATGTATGGAGGGATGGTTTTTTTTTATTCCAACCCCTAGCCGACCCTTTGCCGATATGCCGGGATGTGTGATGTGCGCACTTGTCGCCCCGAAAGAAGAGGATCGACAGCCAAGCACACGCACGTAATGGAGGAATTTTCCGTCCCGTGGTGGGTGTGTCGGTGTGCCAATGTGTGTAGTTTTAATAAGGGGGGTTACAAAACCTTCCCCGGGATAAGTTATCCTTTCCTAGTAGTAGCAGCAGTAGAATAGTAAAAGTATATTTGAAGTCGGGTTTGGAGTACAGCTGAAAAAGGATATTCAATGTTTCAAGTGGAAAGCACCGTAGCAGTGCAACTGCTGAGTTCCGTGGAAGAGGGGATTGAAAGGAGTAGTCCACCACCCTCTCTCACACACACACATACATACACACACACACGCACGCACGCATACGTGCAGGCGAACGGGCACGGGCCAGAAAAAGGAGGGTTTTTGCTGAACGCGTCTCTCCTCGGTGGGAAAATGGGCGCGTGCGTGTGCGCGCGCTGTGCCGCTGTGTTGGTAGACAACCGAGTACCGTTTTCACGCACAGGCACAGGCGGCTGTGGCTCGTGTCGTGTGTGGCTGGTGTTGTCATGACACCATTACCACCATTACCATCACCACCGGGGAACTCGAGGCGCCGGATAAAGGGAATGGCTGCCCGTGTTAGTCGTTCGGATTGGCTCGATCAGTGCGCACATCATCTCATCAGTAGCGAGGGTGCGCGCTGGCTCTCGAGGGCTTTTTGAACCTTTGGAAAACCTTTATTTCTAGCAGCAGCACTTTGGGCAGCAGTAGCCAGCGAGAACATATCTCCTGGTGGTTTGGTTTCATCCTTTTTTTTTCTTCAATAAGACCCATTGCAGCTTCTTATACAGGCACGGTTCGATGGGTTCGTCGCATAGTAAGCTGGAATTACACCCGTTTTAGAGGGCAGAGAGCGACTAGCCTTTGATTTGTGTGTGTGTGTGTTTGTGAGTGTCAAAGGCTCCCATGAAAATGAAGGAGGAAAAGGCAACTGCGTGTGTGTGCGTGCGGGTGATTTAGAGGAGTTTTTCCACGTTAATTTCACTCCGCAATCTTATCTCATCATTATCGGTGGTCGTTGAAATCTTCTCCCATTGTCCCTTTTTAATGCGGGATGATGGAGAGAAAGAGTTTCCACGAGAAGGGCAAAGAGAAGGTGCACACAGGAAGCGCAAAAGCATCGCCAAATCGCGTACTCTGTGGGTTGCCAGACGCAGTGGGTGCGCGCGCGTTCCCTATCGCCGCCGGATTCCAGGGAACATATAGCGTGGCACACACACACATATGTATGCACACCGAGCATGCCCTAGTAGCGACATCGGAAGGTGGCGGCGAGATACTCGAGACAACACTCTCTCTCTCTCTTTGCAGCACACTGCTATCGAGTACGCAGCTAAGTAGTGAGCTATTCTTCCGAACTTCACGCCAAACTCGTGAAGTGTGTCGGTGTATGTGTGTTTGAGTGTATGTGTGTGTGTGTGTGTGTGGACAGGACGGCGAGGGAGGCGTGTGCTCGTCCTTTTTTTACGCCGAAGAAGCATCACAGGACGATTCCATTTTCTAAGAAGTAGTCGAAACGCGGTGCCAGCGAAAGAGGTGCGACCTGAGCGAACGTGTTACCGCTAAGGTCGAAAGATCTTTAGATCTATACTAACCCGTGGCAGCCAACTCAAAACCTGCTGCCTATTGGGGAGTTTTGAAAATCGGTGAACAGTAGGAATAGTTCAGTGAAGGAAGGGAAAAAGGATATCGGTGGCACCAGTGAATGCTCGAACGGAACTGCAATTTGCTGGAAGTTGGGGTCCACCCGAAGTCGACAATATTGGAGAAACCTGCACAGTGCACCGGGGGACAGACCTGCCGCCATCGCTTACGGGACACAGCTTCACCCCCTAGCAGTCGATGATATTGTCCTGTCACAGCAGTACTTTTTGCCTAGTTTACTGTTGTTTCGGGACATTTCCATCGACGCTAGGGTTTTCATCCGACCATTTCCATCCGTTTTCCAATATGCATCCGACTCTCTGTGTGTGTGTCTGTGTGTGTCTGTGTGTGTCTGTGTATTGGTGCTGCGCCTCCTGACCTCTCCTGCATCGGGCACACCTGACGGGTTCGTGGGGAAGCATCTGACCAACGACCAAAGACCTCTGACGGATTATACACACCATACGTGTCCGCTCTATCGTCCGCTCAACCGCTGTGTGCCAACTTGTGCCTGTGTATCTATGTGTATGTGTGTGTGTGTATTTGTGTTCGCATGCAGGGCTTTTAAGAAACGATGGAGAGCAAAACTAATGGAGTACACTACATCAATCCGGCACAACGGATCTTCGTATATTCCTCCCTGCTCGTCCAGGGGCGTCCCGGGGCAATGTAGCGCATTTGTTTCAGACGGACGACTGGCTGGGTTTGCTTGAACCACTCGCTCTCCCTCTCTCTCTCTCTTTCTGTCTCTCTCCCTATCTCTCACTCTGTAATTGGATTAGCTGCCTCTAACGTGCCAGACCTCCGTCGAGCGGCACCCGATCGACAGGCAGATAAGCCCCGAGCCCTTGTGGGCCACTGTGGATTAAGCTCTAGCTTCGCCCAGCAGTGCCTCTCCTTTTGGGGAGTTGGCAACTCAACACACACACACACACACACACAAACACACACCAAGCCAAAACCAAAGGACATGCGATGACACTCAGGGAGGAATGGTGTATGGAATGAAAAAACAACACCCCAAAAGACGAAAAAACGCAACTGCTCGCCGAGACCAACCCTATTATTCAAGATGGCGGCGCGAAACACACAGGCAGCACCCCTCTGTCCGCAGGGTGTCATTCGCTCCCGTTCTTTCACACTCGCGCCACTCTGCCACTCTTGCTCTCGCTCATTCTTCGTCCTCGCACGGGAAATCGCGGAACACTCTCAATTCGCTTGTTTCGCATGCTCTCCTCTCCCTCAGTTTGCGTTTGCCGTAGATATTTCCCACCCATCGTCATCCTGGGGCAGCAAGAAAAAAATGCACGCACCACCCTTCCCTTTTTTAGTAACGTCGAGGAAACAACGGACGGGAAAGCGAATCCGTTCGAGATCCAGAGCCCTGATCCTGCCAGGGAAACTGCTGAAGCGAAATGGCTTGTTCAGCGAAACATGTGGCCTCCGGCTGCACCCTTCCCCTTTCCCCTGGCCATCCGAATGCGAGACACAATGGATCTGGCGGTTGTGGTTGAGAGCGACACTCGACCAACCCTCACGATTATCGATCTGCTGCTGCTGTTCTTCCTACATCCGGTATCCCGGATCCGGAACAGTGCAGCACGCCACCGTACATTGGCACACTAGTACGCGGTGTGTACATGTGCGCGTGTGTGTGTGTGTGCTGATGGGTTACTGCTTGCGTTTGTGCAATCGATTGCTTGCAAAATCGATTCCGAAATTCGGAGTTTGGAGAATTTTGGGTAGATCTACTATGCTATCCCTTTGGACGAGTAATGGACTCTGACAATCCTCCTCAAACTCCATCCGCGCGAGGATATGCAGAATCGCAGAGCTATGCAGAATCGCTGCCTGCACACAGCAGAACCGCCCCCCGGGCCCCGAGTGAGGTAGAATTATTGATTTCTTTTGCGAGAACTTTTCGCAGCGAACTGGGAGGAAAAATCCCGTGTAGGATTCATTTAAACAATATACCCGGATACGATCTGCTGGTCGCGTTTTTTTTGCACTTAGAGCAATTCCTTCGTCCCCCCGTTATGTGTTGAATAATCAGAAGGATGCTGATGTGGGGAGGAACAATCATCCCTAATACACCCTCGGAAGTGTACGCCTCGGGCAGCAGCAGCAGCAGCAGCAGCAGCATTAAGCAAGCTCCTCTATCCGTCCCATCTACCACCGGCAAGAAGGGGAAAGCGACCGTCAGACACCGGGTGCGGAAGTGGGTACGGTGCCGGAGAGAAGGAGGAGAAATGGTTGATTGCGCGTGGCCCTTTAATTGAATATTAAAGCCTACGGATACGCGCACGCACACAAGAGAGCAGCACGGGGCACATCAAAGGACTTTTCATTTCGATTAGCGAACCATCCCTTCACAACCCACCCACCTACACATACGCACAGACGCGGGCACACGCTGTACAGCGCCCTACCGACTGGCATAAAAACGTCGATGCGCATACAAACAAAAATACGCGACCCATCGCGCACGCAACTACTCTCCGCTTCCATGGCCCCGGTGCGAACACACCAGCCCCCGGAAAATGACCTCTCTGTCATTGTCGTCCCCTGTTGTGTGTAGGCAAAGCCTATTGCCAAACGGTACGCACAGAGACACGGCACGTCTTCCGTGCTTAAGGGTGTCCCCGTTTGCTGCGCCTGGAAAAAGCTGCACCACTGGGGTTTTCCATAGAATTAATTATAGGAAAAGGGAAAGCTCTGCCGCTAATGCCGGCACCAGTAAACAAATGCCAAACCATTCATCATACCATATCGACTGGACTACTGAACCGCGAATTGAACCGATTCGTAGAACTATTCCTGCCGCACTACCTCCAGGCGGTGTGGTCGGGTCCAACCAGTTGTTGGGTTTTCCCACAGGATATGGCGGGAGGCGACGTGGCGGTTGTGTGCGCGCAATATAATAGACTTTTATTTTTAGACACACGAAAGGACAAGGACAAATTGACGGGTGCTTTTTGGTACGAGGGAAGAAGGAGGGTGCGATAGAGCGCTGGGCAGCGTAAATACAGCGAGAAATAAACGAACGAACAAAACGAACTACTAACGCTGATTACTTTTCATCATTCGGTTATCTGGAAGAAACATGCGCACTCGGCCGCAGCGGGAGCTATTGTATCGACACGAAAAGAAATGGAAAGGAACATTGGCCATGCGACACACGCACACACGCACAGAGACAGTTCCCAAACGGCTGCACGCCCAAACAAGGACCCGGTTTGACCGGTCAACGGCACCGGGAGAAAAGTGTTCCACACACACACACGCACGCACACACAGCCACAGCAGCAGCAGAACATGCGCAGAATGGAAAAGCTTTGGCGCTTTCCCTGCGACTAGACTGGTTCGTGTCCATGCTAAAAGGACATGCTTGGTCCTAGCACGAGGGCGTGTGGTTCGTGCGATTTGCCGGCAGAGGGCGCCACTCTTCTAGGGGCTTTGTGAGCCTCGAGCTTTCCAGCTGTTCACGCCGCTTGCCGGCAGGTGGGCATGTTGGTGTTTTGTACTAAAATAATAACCCCTAAAAAGCACCGGGAACCATTAAGCAGGTGGAGGGATATTTGTGCAGGCTATTGCTCCCGTTGGCTTTTCTGGCGGGTCTGGTGTGCTTCTTCATCCCCGGGCAAAAGCCCTGCCCTGTAAGCATTATTTGCAATGTTGCAATGCGAAATGTCGGTGCGCATCGTTGGGTAGGGCCTTCGGGGTTGTCGCTCTTGCGTAACCATGTTATCGCGATATAGACCACGGTAAGCTCACACTTGACAGAAAGGCAGAGGAGTTGGCTTTTTTTGCTCCTTGTTTCACGTTCGAGGATCTATCGGGGGCAATAAACACATTCTGACGTCGCAGATTATGCTTCAATAAAAAAAGGAAAACCCCCAAAAATCCATTACCGCACACGCAAACAACAATGTTTAATGTATGCGGCACCCAATGTCTCACGTTCTCAAAATGCCGTGAATGGTTTTGTTTGTGACTTTATTTTTTTTTTTCACCGTTTTACCCTCTCTCTGCTCATCGACGAGACACGGAATAGTCAAATCAAACAAACAAATAAATCAAACTATGTAGAGCGTGTCCGTTCCACCAGCAGCAGCGACAGCGTTTGATCGATACAAAATTCGGCAAATGGAGCCACAAAAACAAACACATGCACAGAAAAAAAACGCTGCACTGATAAAGCAAACTGAAGCTAGAGGAGGACAAGCTAGGGAAGCGAGAAAATGGGGACAAAGGTACCACATCCCACACCCCCGCTTTCAAAGCATGTCCTTGCGTAAATAAATTCTGCAAAGCGTATCCTACTAATCTAGATGTTCGCAGCCGTTCGTTAATTGTGTTGCTAAGCACTAAACGCTTTTTTTTTTTGCTGCCAATGATGGTCCATTTTCCTACCTCCAACCTTTTCACACATTATAACCACCATCTAAGGTGGGAGGGAATTGAGAAGTCTCTACACTAACCCCTCCGGATGAGATGAGCAGAACAGAGAGAAAAGGATCCTTTTACAAAGGTCCGGGGCTGCGAAAGTTTGTCCTGTGCGACATGACATCAATAATCCATTCGATCTTTCTCCCTGGGCTTTTCTCACTCCAACCGACCCCACCCAACCTTTGGCGCTGCACCGTCCCTCCTCTGTTTCATTAGATTCTGATCAAATTTCCTCACGTTTGATGCGAGTAAAACAAAAGCAAAAAAACAACAACGAAACAAACGATACGTACGCACAACAAGGGGCAACCGGAGGAAAGTGCTTTTGCAAGCGCGAAAAACGATGTGAACTTTGATGAAAATTTATTGCCATCCCGCACACACTTGTCGTCCTACTGCTGGTTCTATGCCCATTTGTTCTCGCAGTTCCATAATAGGGTCGGGTGTTGTTGGTTTTCTCCACAGGATGAACCATCGAGAAGTGGCGGTGGGAAAAATAAAAAAGCTTAACATATTTCTTGTTTTGCGAGGGTTTTTTGTTTCGCCTTTGCCCTCTGAATTGCTGACCACGCCACACCACGTGGGCAGCCCGCAGTAGTAGTAGTAGTAGTAGTAGTAGTAGAAACAGTAAAATGGTTTGGTTAACCTCAAAACGGTTCCTACCTCGGTCCTTCACAGCACTCGCCGCATACAAACAGACACACTGCCACCATCATACGCGGCCCCACCGATTATGATGCGGGTGTAGCATTAGTGTGGGGAGCCGAGTGGTGGTACCCATCACCTTTACGCACCACCATAAAAAAAACAATCGAAATAAATAATAAAACATTGGCAATTGAGCAAACGCGGCGCACAACCGAAACAATCGGCAAGCGCACACGCAAAAGAAGGATGAATGCGAGGTGGTATGCCGTTGTACTACTACTACTACCTCCTGAAATCCTTTTACAGCGCATAGTCGGCTTTCATGCCTAGTTTGTGTACACAGTCGGTACGTACCACCGACCAACTGGAGCACAAAGTAGTGGCCATATTTGTGTTTCATCCTTTTGCGCTTGCTTCCTTCGCTCCATCCGCTCCGCAATGAAGGCAAGAGGAGGACACACCACACTACAACACAAACCGGTGTGCCTATATCATTTCATTGCACCGACGTAGCACCCCGCCTTAGAACTTCCTGCGCTTTGCTACTATCGATCACACTACGAAAACGTGTGTTTCCCCCCCCCCCCTCCCTGTCGAAGGATACGGCCGGAAGTAGCGGCGGTTCCCTCTCACTGTTGTATATCCATCTCGTGATTGCAGAAGCGCGCACACACACACGCACGCACAAAGAATTTCCACATTAATGACAATGGACGCAGGAACCACCAAGAGCCACCACAGGAAGGGAAAGCAACGCTGCTCCGTTGGCCCCCTTCCCTTTCGCAGCCAAGGAGCAAAATAGATAAGACTTTGCACTGACGCCGCCATATCCTGTTTCCGTTCAACGGGGGAAATCTTACCGACGCGAAAGCAACAGCAAAAGAAAAAGGGCACGAAACGAAAATCAAACACCCATCTCTTTGGCAGTGTGTGCACAAAAAAAAAAGAGTGAAGGTTGGAGCTGCCAATTCTGTTTCTTTCTTCTTCTTCTTGTCTCTGCCCTTCCTGCGGAAGAGGGGAAAAAACGGGGTATGTTCGGCATTTCCCTTACTTGAGGCTGTTCGGTTGTTCAGTTCAGTCGCCCGTGCAGGATGTGGGAGCTTTACGCTTTTTTACCCAGACATTGTTGTGTGATTCTTTTTCTCCCAGCTTCGACAGGGGCCCATGCTACTTCTGACCAGCACTGACGCTCAAGCACAAACTGTTCGGCTGCTGTGCTGCCACCATCATCACCTTCATCATCATTAACAAAAAAAAAAAAAAAAAAGCTGCCGGAAAGTATGCCCAAGGAAGACGGATTAGCTGAACGATAAAGACGACTGAGCGTTTTTTTTGTCCTTCGGGTTGGGTGCAGATAAGGGCCCCAAAGGTAAGGGACGCGGCGGCCCGAGTGCGTACACCTTCCAATGGTTTCACTTTTCCCTTGCCCCTCCCCCTATGTCCGCATCATCTTGATCTGGTTGAAGATGATGAACGGCTACTAATTCGTCAACATCTTATAGCGCAGTGAGGAGGTGATTTTTCCCTTTCGCTTTCCACTTTCCCCGCGTGTATATCGTATATCCGTTGTTGGATTTGGGATGATACTTTCCCGGGCTATCTTTCCTTCACACACACACACACACACACACACCACACACACACACACACACAACACACACACACACACACACACACACACCACACACACACACACACACACACACACACACACACACACACACACAAAAACCAACACCCAAAGCCGCAGGATTCTTGGCGCAAGTGTTTCGTTTCCAAGTCCATCTCGTGCCGCTGTGTGACTCGCATAATGGCCTGGCTAGGGGGATGGGATATATTTACGAATATTGTTTGTGTCAGCATAATTGTATCCTGTCGAAAAGTTGGGTTGACCACCCATCATCCTCCCTCGCTCTCTCTCTCTCTCTCTCTCTCTCTCTCTCTCTCTTTCTCTCGCCATAATCTTAGGAGCGGGTGGGAGAGATATGATGGTGCGGGCGATTATTTATGGTGCTTCATTCTCTTTAGCAAGCGCCATAAAACAAATCTCTTCCTGCCGTGCGAGCGATCTCCCTCCCTCTCTCTCTCTCTTTCCCATTCTGGACACGGGTGCAGTCACCGTTCAATACACTTCTAATCCGCGGAGTGGGGGGGGGGGGGTAATATTGGTGAAGGATAATCAAAGTATTTATTCATCGCTTGATCGATAAACAGGATTATGCAATTATGTTAGCGATTGTTGTACAGCGAGCGGGGAAAACGGGGCGCGCACGATTGTAGAAGTATCCAGAGAGAACCTGGAAAACCCAGCTCTTGAAGCAGCTCGGGATGTTCAAAACTTTGGGGTTTCCGATTTCGGGGGGCCGATGCGCTACGCGCAAACAAGTCCAAATGAAAACGATTTTCGTCGAAACTGGAAAAGTTTACATTTTGCTTTGCTTCCCGGTATCATCCCGCGGTCGGCAAACTTCTTCCATGGCCGGGGTGCCGCCCGTTAGTATGACGAGGGTTGACACTCGCACCCAGCGGGATGCACACCACCTGCCTCAAATTCGCGTACGGTCCCAGCTGTCAAGCAGCATTAAGTTTAGATGCGTGCCAAACGGCTAACACGACCCCGTCCCGCACTTCCATAATTAATGATGTTAGCCAGCGGGCCCGAGCGAGGGATGCAGCAGGCTGAAAGATAACCATTCCATTCCAGTTCCTTTTGCTGGAGTTAATTTCACTCAACATCTATCACCTGCACAACCGATTGCATTGCAAAACGGCGGGTTTTTATTTGCACTTTAAAACCCTCAAACCAATGCTTGAGCTTTTGCTGGTAAAACGCGTAGCATGGCTTCCTAAATGACAGCGTGAGTTTGGCATTTAATTACATTCGCTACAAATTGGGGAGACGCCCGCCCTTGATTTGGATGCCAGGTATTTAATAACATTTCCCTAGCCAACCGTTTCCCTGTCCGCGTTTCTGTCCGCTATTTAGGCCGCTTTTAATTAAAGAAAAATGTATCCACGAAAAAAGTCACCACCCCGGACCATTTGAGACACAACTTTCACGCACACACTGGTGATGTATTTTTAGTGTCCATATCCCTGCTGCGGTGTTGGGGCAAAAATTTAATTATTACAGCGAGAAATTAAAAATTGGCTGGCGAAAATTAAATCCAAAAGCAGCAATACCAGCCCTTGAAGTATGGCAAATGTTCCAACAATCTATTCTCCGCCGCCCCGCATGATTTTGAGGGTAAATCTAACTCAGGTTTCGCTGAAAGCCACGATTTACAAGGTTGCTTCTTGTTCAAGGTGGCAAGATTTAAATTAAAGGCGTTTTTTCTTTCTTCGTTTTCATCACATTGCAAGCTCCCCAGCCAAAAATAGAACGGAGAAGAATGCATTCTTCCGAAACTGTCTCTCTCTCTCTCTCTAGGCGTAAACATTATCATTGTGTGTCTTACGAGCGCTCTCCGCTTGAGGGGGAACAAGCTTTCTGCTTTGTTTCGCGTGTAATAGCCATTCCCTTCAACCCCACGGCAAGATGTCAAGCGGCAAAGTTACTATGCAAACATAACCGAAAAAAAAACCGAAAAACTCCTGACACTCATCCCACACACGCGCGGGGGTGGTCGTGAGATAAACAGAGCCGTAAAGCATTAGTGCGCCTATGTGTGTTGCGTGTGCTCACGATTTGTACGCGCGGCGACGCGCACTGGTGAAGGAGATGTACGCATTATTTCACATTAGGAGCAACCCGAACAACATAAGCTTATGTTTATGATCGTTTCGCTATTCAGTCGGATGGGGGAGGGGGGGGCGACGAAAACTGATGCTGCTGCCTGCGAACTCTCTGTGGTGGTCGTAGTTAAAGCCTTCTCTTGGAGGGGGAAAGAAGCATGCTAGTAAAGAACGTTACAGAGTGAGGACAGTAAGATGCGGCAGCGAAAAAGGGAGCAAAGGGTGCGAGAGGGCCCGAGTCCGTAAGAGGATAATGGCGTTCGGCGCGCCCAAGGTTCATCCCGGCATATCATCTGATTTACGATATTAAAAATTCCACCACCAACGCAAGGCAAACAACGAAGCAAAGGATATGCCACTGGGAGGGGCGGCGGGTGTGTCTGTGTGGGCGTTCGAGTGCATGCGAAAAGTGTTTGCACAAACAAATAAACATTGCACACACACTCACTCTCTCTCTCTCTCTCTATCTCTTTGTCTGGAACTGGGTGAAGTAAGCGAGTGGTGGAGTCTCGACAAAACGTCAATATGTTCTCGCCACTCGGGTTGCGCTTTTTGTGGAAAACGGTTTTGTGCGATATTAGCTTCTCGGAAGTGGAAAAGCTTTATTTGCAAATAAGAAAGGATCCTTCTTCTTCCTTTTCTTTTGTTGTTCGTGGAATGAAGAGAGGGGAAAATTAACTTCCATTGAGGGTGGCAAGTGAACTGCTAAACCATCAGCAAAATGATAACGCGCGCCCGGCTGACGATTCGAATATGAAAGTGATTATGATTTTCGCTGGAATCATAAATCTTCCCCCTACGCCCCAGTTCGCCCGGGAAGATCAACGGACGCATCTTCCAGCTCAATGGCGTCCGATAATGCTAAAGGGGCAAGCGTAGAAACGAGCAGCGGAGAAAAGGCCCAGCCAACCGTAGCCTCCTCTACCCCATTCGCCTTCCGCCGAGGACAGAGGAGTGACTAATGAAGCTTTCCTTTGGTTACGGCTTCGCTTTATCCCGACGCTCCCGGCCGACTACAAAAGAGTTGTCCTTGTTCAATTATTTTCGGGCAACCCATTCGGGCGACGAAAAGAAGGTTACACAAAAGTACGTCAAATCAAGTGCATCTCCTTCAATAGATAACGCTCTGACGAAGCGGATGAGGATGATGATGAGGATGATGCGGTGCGCGCTGTTGATGATGATGAAGTGGTAAATGTTTGCTTCAGATGAAAGGTAGCTCGCACCGAAATCCTTTTTGAGGAAGCTCTCTCTCGCTAGCCAATAGAAAACCCGATTTTGTGCCACCGGTTTTTCTCTTGCTGTGTCTGTCTGCGCTACATTTTCACACCAAACCAAGCTTGGTTGTGTGAAATCGCTTCCGCGTCGTGTCCAATATGCCGGCTGATGCTGATGTGTTATCCTGACCCACCGCCCACCGGGCCCGACCACCCCGTTACCGTACCGGGAGGTTTTTTGGCCTCTAATCTGTGCCTGAACAACCACCACCAATGGCTTATCTGAACCACTCCGCAATTGTGGGCCCTTTATCGCGTTGTACGCAAGCGAGCCTTTACACATGGCTCGAAGCATACTACAGTTACGCAAGCCCCCACACACACACACAATGGGGAAGTGTTCTGATAAAAGAGCGGAACGTGGTGCGAAAAAGACCTATTACACATTCCCGACCGGGCGAAACCGGGTCTTTCACATTCCGTGTGAGTGTGGTGGCTGGGAGTAGTACGCTTTTATTGTCAGTTTTCAATAGGTTACCCGTCACTCCACACCACACACCACCACCACCACCATGCTCTGGAAGTTGGTGAACTTTTACATGTTTCAGCCGAACATGAAAAACATCCTTGAGGGAAAAATTGTCACCCGTACACCACACACCGGCGGGAAGGCTGCGCGGGCGCCGAACGGTACACCCTCCCATGTTCAATTCCGATTTCTGCTCGCCCTCTGGGCGGTGTAACACTGGGTGTTTGGGGGTGGCTTGGGGCGACGAATATTGGCTTGCAAAGTTTGACGCTTTCTTTGGCTGTCCTTTTTGGTGTTGCCGAGAGCAAGTTTTCGCCGGTGAAAGCTGCTGGAAGTAGACTCAGCTGGCACACGCCCGGGATGTTTTCCTTTTGTGTCGTCTTTTTTACATGCAGCAAAACTTTAACTTTTCCCCACGGGCCAACACTCTTACACAATTCCGCTCGGCTACGTGCAATTCCAGCCACGGTGTGAAAATGAAGACAAGATGACAGGGCACATCTACGTACAGGAGGCGGGCTCAAGGCGGTGGTTCAATTCACAACTTGAAATGGATTCAGTACATCCGATGTGTCGCATGAGCTGCTCTCATTCTAATGGGGAAATTAATTTATTTTCTTTTTCCTTACCAATCATCATAAACATCCTGGCAAAGAAGCTCAACCGTCGGCACAGGGATAAAGTTAGTAAACTTTTGACAATAAAGTCCAGCTTTTAAATGCCTACAAGCGTATCTTAAACGCCTGCAAATGCAAGCTTAACATACATCCATTTCTTACTTAATTGAGTACACAAACAATTGTTATGTCTCTCTCTCATGCTCATCATCTTTTTTCTCCCCCACGATTTCATACGATTGCGTGCGATAAGGATTTTTATTGTCCGTGGCGTGTTTTGCTTTTCCCAAGCTGGATAAAAAGAACACAGAGAATAGAAAACAAAACAAAGTACGATTTGATGAGGTTACATCCTACTTATGACCGCCTCGGGGGACTGGCAGGACGCAGGGCCAGCCGGAAATATGGACGCTCATTTAGCCGGGTGGCGTTGCGTCACACAAATGATTGGATGGGAGTGATAAGACAATAAAATGAAACTCAACTCAACTTCTAATCGTTTGAATTAATTTCCCCCCGGGGGGTGAAGTTGTGGCACGAAAGGACCGGGGATATGGCCCCTTTGCCCACCGGGGTAAGGATGCGACCGCTACGGAGAGGTGGCATAAGCGTGACATAATTGTGTGTGTGTGTGTGTGTGTGTGTGATGTCCTGCGAGTGGATTAGTCTGCTGCGTGTTTGTTATTGTGTAATTATGAGGCAAAAGCCCGAGGTGATGTACCAAGCGCCAGCAGTACCTACCGTCGAACCGTAGCAACATAAACTGGACTTTCGCTAAATGTGATTATTTAACGCCTGGATGTATGCAATCGGTCACACATTTTGCGCTTACCATCAAGGCTGTGTCGTCAAGTGCCGTGGCGGAACTTTTATAGGAATTTCAGTATGTTTATTCGCACACATCACACTATTTGACGCCAACTTAAAGGCTACTGCTTTGGCACGCTCGGCACGCGGCTCTCCGAAACTGTTTTACGTATCATAGTTCAATGACTTGTACGACACACACACACACGATTCAGCAGAATAAACACCACGAAGACGACCACGAGTCGTCCCGCACTCTGGGGCACTGGTTTCGTGTCCACACACTCGCGGCGTCCACCAAATCAGCGTCGCCCTTCGTCTTTATGATTTCGCAAAGGCACGCACATCTTACGACTGGCTCTCCTTCTTCCTGCCATTCGCAGCGAAAATAATGACGTGAGCAGTGTGTGGCATGGTGATGATGATTGGGCGAGGTGCGGAGTAGCCACCAACCAGCCACCACACATAAACATAAACAAATTGATCTTGAATTGAAACTACGTGCCCATGGGAAACGGCTAACCTGCGTCTCCCCCGGTACGAACGCAAGGACGCCGTGGTGTTACGTTACGGGGACGAGGTTTTGGCCTTTGCATGTGGTTGTCCATTCCTTCCCTACCCATTTCTTTCCAGGCTTGAGAGGGGGAAAAAAGAGAGCGAAAGACGTAAAGCGAGAAGGGTAGATTAGCTTTCCGTGACCACACTTGGGTGGTTTTCCATCGTGGGAATCGCGGCGGGAAAAAGCGAAAGGACGTAATGTAGTAGAACACCACCGGAAAATCACTAACGAACGTAGGGAACGGACAAACACACACACTCATTGCCACAGCAAAAGTTACTACTGGGAGGGGGTAGCCCGGAATGGGAACTCCAAAATGAAACGATTACAGTGAGCTGGACAGGGGGAGGAGGTCCTGGCCCCGAACATGGTCTCCCCTTGGGACAATGTTAAGCAATGCTTCAACAACCTTCCGAGGCATGACGAATGCCGATGGCGGGGCGGTAAGACGACGGTTAAGCAGGGAAGGGAGGAGGTTGTTTTCCCCAACGATTTGCTCCATCAAACACAACACGCAACCGCCCTGCGATAGTGCAGGACTTTTACCACGGGGGATGATGATATGGACATAATATTTGGGAGCAGCGAGGAGAGAGCAGGTTCCCGCTCATTAATACCATAATGTTCAGCTGTAAGTGAAAGTGTGGCGTGATTTGCTGTCATCGATTTGCTCTACATGATGTGGAGCAGGGATTGCTGTTGTTTGCCTTGTGGGAGGTACAACAACTGTTCTTACAATAACGTTGCTAAAAGTGAGCGAAAAGATAATGCACAATGGATGAAAATAGTTCTACAGAGAATGCTTAAGCCTCTATTGTTTTTGTCTTACAATAAGCGAGCATTAACAGAAAATGATAGTACAATATTGCAAGCACCTTGCACTGCAGGCTACTTGGCCTCTTTTGTATTGCCAAAACCCCTTCCCCGTTGCCGTCCAATTGATAATCAATCAAATGCGGCGAATCCGTTGCGTGGATTGCGTTAAAACACAGCGTGGCAGAACAAACAATTTACTGATTTTGGTGGCGGATTTTTCCGTCATCAAAAGCAAACGTATGGCATTTTCCTCGATTCTCCCACTTCAATTAAACGGCCGTCAGTTCGGTGCTTGCCTTTTTTATTACACCGCTTTCGCATGGTTCGACCAAAAAAAAAACATATTTACATACGCGTGTGCATTAACATTTGCCCCACATACGAGGGAAACGCACAACTCCCTTTTTTTCCACATCTCAATCGCCAATCGCATCTCGAGCACACAAGGCTACGGTGTAGAGACAGAGTGGAGGTGTGTGAAGGGTAATGTGCAGTAATGTTAATGTAATACAACCCAAACCCCACAGCGGGGGGTTACATACACGCACATTGTCTCATATTTCTACTTCCCTGCTCCCCGCAGAGCGCTCGCATAATTCGGCGTTTTCCGATTTCATCGAATACAAACACCGACGAAGGATTACGTTTTAAGTCGCACAGCACAGATGAAATTTGCACTGTGAGCCAATTAAACTCTCCCACAGTGCCAATTATCACAACCCAGCTGGGGGAGAGAGAGAGAGAGAGGAGGCACGTGCTTGCACCTGAGGCTAAAGGAATGAAAAACTGATGTGGGAGGGGAATAACATAAACCAGGACCGGTCAGATCGACAGCCGCTCGTTGTGCGATGTCGGTCTATCAGCGCTTCCACAATTTTAAGTCCGTTTAATTTTCATCCTCTTAAATTATTCATACCCCGAATTCCAACAGCACGTCATCATCGTCGCCCGAAAGCACACCTCCTCCTTGTGGTGGGTTGGCGGTACTTTAAAAAAAAAAGGTTGGTTAGGGAACCACGGGGATTTTGCGCTCTCTTCTTCTCCAGCGAGCAGAAAATATGATGCCTACGGAAAAAACAGTAAGCTTTTGGCACGCGTATTGCGCCCATCGTAAAAAAAGGGCGAAATCACAAGGCCCTCATCATTAAAAGAGACTCCCGCCCATCCACCCACTGCACACTACACGTCCTCCCCATTCCCCTCGGCCTTCATCGCACGCTGCTTCCTGGGCAACACAAACCCGGCAGTGTGACTGTAAACGAGTTGTTTCATGATTTCTTACCCCAAAAGAAGAAGGAAAGCACACACCAAAAGAGGTACGGGGATACATTTTATGCTTCTGTCTTGATGCTTCTGTTTTTTAAGTGGCAGATACAAAAAAAAAAACGATTTAAAAAATGAAAGATAAAAAGGTTAAGGGGTTAAGCCTGAATTAAGACCAACGTTACAAAGACTCGTTAGAATGGCTGGGATGGGATGAGTGGAGGTCGGATCGTAAGATTAGTCGCGCATATTTGAAAAGTATTTGTGCAAGCTTTGCAAAAGCCGGTACCGTAGGGCCTCGCCGAATCTGAAACGCGCCTTTTGCAAAAGCCATTCCACAGGGTAAGGATCGCTAAAGTATGCACAAAGCAAAACTTTGCGCAACACACACAGCGCAAGCAAGGCGCGTGTCAAAAGTAATCGTTTGATGCTGCTCGGTGTGTGTGTTCGAAATGTCATCCCTAATTGGGTCTCGATTGTGTCGACGCCTGGCGCAGGAAGCAAAGACTCCAAAAACAGGCACAGGCAGGGCGCGCGCATTCAACAGGCTTTACGCTGAAAAGCATTCATCAGCAAAGATATTCCGTGCTGTGGCTGGTGTGTGTGATGGGTTGGGGTGGGGGGGAGTTTTACATTAATCCTTCCATTACTTGTCAACCCGTGTGTGCGCCTCTGTGAGCGAACGTTTCCACAAGGATGTGCATGCTCCCGGTGTGTACGTGTGTCCATTCATTCGGACGTGAGTAAAAAATTAAAATCCGACCCGGGCATGATAGGTCCACGGTGCGAAAGCGGTACTCCGGCGAGCCGGGGGGGAGAGGAGCTTTTGGTCTATTCCTCCAGACCGAGATGCTGAGGAGATAGTACATGGAAAGGATCTTTATGCTGAACGCTGTTGGCTTGGTGGCGAGATCCCAGTGTGCGCGTGTGCGGAGTCATGGCGGTGGGTTTGAAAAGTGCTCTTGTCCACAAGCATCCTTCTTTAATCCTTCGATGGTTGTGCCGAGACCGTCACTTGCGAGCACACACACACAAATATGTGGGATGTGAGCGGCACACACAGACGAGAATAAAAAAAAACACATGCGGACGACATTAAGATTGGATGTGCAGTCGGACGGAGTCGTTCGTGCGGAAAAATCACTCAGAAAGCTTCTTCCCCATGTCCTTCACGACCCCCGTGCGTGTGTGTATTTGTGCGCAGTCAAGCACATATCTCATTTCGTCTCGGAAATTGATTGTGTGCGTTTGCCCGTGTGTGTGTGTGCTGTACGTAGATATCTCTCACTGATTGCGTACGTCACGCTGAGCGAAAAAAAAAACAATCTTCCCTGTAGAATGCATAGCGTTGTTGTTTTATGTGCTTGTTGCTTCAGCATTTTCAATTAACTTCAACGAGCCTAGCATAGCCTAGACAGAGGCAATAAGAACGGTAGCCAACCTTGCACAACAACATGTTGCTTTGCTCCCCAACACACGAAATGCAAATAATGTAGCAATTTTACTTGCACAATTGTATGCTGCGGGAGCAGGAGCAGCCTGCCTGTTTGCGGAGTTAAGGTTGACAGTTTTCCAAACCACGGCGACTGACGGCAACTTCTAGCTCTGTACCTGGCATGCGGTCGGCCCACAAAACTGTCATGCCATTCCGTCCTCGAAACTGTGCCATCTTGTACAGGTTTTCAGCTTCCACTAGCGCTACTGACAGTGCGGATTAAGAACGCAGTAGACGTTGGGCGCTCTGGACCGCAAATTAAGACTTTAGCACAGTCTTTACTCCAGCGATGATCGTGTTTCCCCAGACAACACCGAACACATTAACATTATGTGAGGATCGATTTAAGAAGCATCGGGTTTGGTTTAGAGATTGTAGCAGTAGTGACTGGGACAGGTAGTTTGAAGATGGATTCTGTTACGCACATTGCATAACTATAGGCGTTTTGTCGCCTCAGAGTATGCATTCGGCTTCACAAAATTGCCTTTTTCAATTTTGTTCCATTTTTGTTTTTTCAACAAAAAACTGGTGGGCTACCCGTGAAATCAACCCGTGAAAAAGAGTTCTTTGTGAAAATTACGCTCTTCACTGTTCCGCAAACACAACCTAGAACTCATTTGGCAATACCAACCACCAGTTGGCCTCGTTTCGCTCCTGCCGATAAGCGTATGCCCTTGCTTAATGACAACGGCAAACCAAGAAAAGAAAAGAAAAACTTTTCCCTATCACCAAAACCCATTACCCACAGAGAAATTTGCTATTTTGTTTGACTTTTGGGGTAAAATAGCAAGAACGAGCACACTCCCACACACACTGACACACATACAAATACACCCACACTTGCGTGCTACAACGCTTCAAAACTATTCCAAACAGTGGAACGAGAGCGCGGACACACGGACTCGTGCTGGAAATTAAACATTCACCACCGTGCGCGCTTGGCTGGCTTCTGTACAGCGAGTTTCCACGCGAACGTGCTTTCGTGCTGAAAACTATCTTTGCTTTTCCACCATTTCTTGGTGACCTTCCAGCACTGGTTCCAGGCGGTCGGAAGCGCGTTCACCTCCTGCCTGGGGTTGAGGCAATAGATTCGACTGATTCTTTTCTTCTTTTTTTCTTATCCGTTTGGACATCATTTGCCCCCTCCCCCAACCAGGGTGTGACGGGGAATGGAAGGATGGAAGTCGCGGCACATTGCAATTGCCGTTTTCCCCCGCATGTATTTGAGCACATACCAAGTTCCGCATTTTATTGCAGTTGCTCGGTATTATAGTGATTGCAACTGATATTTAGAGTGGGTTTTGATTTTCCCCACCCCGACATGTTCAAGTCTCACTTTTCCTGTGCGACTCGCTCTGCAGAGAAAGAGAGAGAGATACTCTGTTTCTCTGTCGCTCTGCTTTTCTCGCACTCACTATCATTCGCTAATGAGCGCCTACATTTTTCCTGCCAAGGGCCCACTGGTGCACCGATGTTTACCGAAACAAATGCAGCTCATGTGTCCGGTGCGCAGTCAGTGTCCGTTCTTTTTCGCGTGGGATGCACGGAACTCCCGGGTTGGAGTTGGTGGGGGCGCTCGTAAACATTTCCAAATTCTGTACACTGGCTGCTCGGTTGGAACAGGCAGCGCGATAAGTGAAAATTATTGGCCCGAATTTTGGCACTTTTTTAATACCCAAAACACTTTCCGCCCCACAGTGTAGTCACTGCCCTGCGCTGCCGCCGCTGTTGGGCCCTTTCTTTGGGAAGCTAATTTTGTACAAATGTTTATTGATATGCATGTGGGTTGCTGCTTTCGCAACTCTCGCCAGCGAAGCCTCGCCCCCGCACAGCACCCCCAGGATACGCTTGGTTTGACGTGTTTATAATTGCATTCCAAACTCCTCCAAACCAGCACACTTGCTCACGATGTGTGCTCCAATGCTCATCAAACCCACCTTCCTTCCTCCCCCCCACCACCTTCCACATCCAACCATTGCCCTGCTGACAGGAGAAGCGTCAAAGAAGCTACAGCGTCAGCAAACGAGTGGTGGGGTTGCATGCTCTCCGCTTGGTTCTCAATAAAAACAAAAAAAAAAAAGATTGGTTGGTGTATTATTTTATAATGCCCTTGTTTTGAGTTTCGCTTTTCAGCTCGAAACAAATGCTCCTCTGCTTCGGGGCTTTATGGAGCGTCCTTTTATGTCTTGTTGGGGGCAAGTTTATCACATAAAAGAGTTGCAAAAACTGCTCGCTGTAGTACCGAGGACGAACGGGACACATTAGCACGCACCAACACACACACACACACACAGAGGCCGGAATGTCGCTGAAGCTAATGACAAGGCTGGAACTATGTTCGGTGTCTTGCTACTAACACAGTCAACTACCGCCAGCACAACAGTAGCATAAGCTATCAAAATGAGTTATGCTGTTGCTGCTGCTCCTTTCCACCCCCGAAAAAAACACGATGAAAGAGAAGGACACACACATACATTCAGTTTGTGCAGGACGATTGCGAGCAGTTATGAAATCGATCAAACTTTATCGATTTTTAACATGCCCTGCTGTTATAAAAGTGCTTCTTCGGAAAAAAAATAAGGAACAGGAAGGAAGGCAGGAAGCACACAACCAGGGGCGAGGAAACGTGAAAGGTCACATAAAACCCGGCAGAAAGCACCATAAAGCATATTTGATTACCCGTGCCCCAGCAGTAAACTATCAGTGCTAAAGCTAAGCCACAAATAAGGCGGTGGGGGGGGGGGGGGTAACCGGTCATCATAAAACTGTCGTCCATCCCCCTGTTGTGTTGGCTGGATACTAGGGACTAATTCCCCCGTCCCCGTCCACTGGCTGGGGACTTTTCATAAAAATGTGTCCTCTTTCCGTTGGGCTTTGATTTGTTGACCACGAAAGAGCCAAATAAACCCGAAACAGCTCGAGTAACGGCGTTGTTTGTTGTTGCGGTTAATGTAGTCGGTGGAAACAAAACGCCAACCGGATTGATTTTAGTTAGCTTCTTGTGTGTATGTGCTTAGTGGTGTTGCACTTCGACCGGTGTTCAAAAATAGAGGCACCAACTAAAACCCCCTGCTGCAACCCATCATGCTGCGCAATGGGCGAGGAAGAAATCTATCTATAACGCTTGCAAGTACCAGCAACGACAACAAAACACCGCAAGCAGCAAATATAGTTCGACCTCCGATGCCAAACCACCAAACCGAATAAAAAAGAAAAAAAACCCTGGGACAAGAAGTAGAATCGAGAAAAAAAAATCAACAAACGAAACCATCCATTTAGTTATTACTCGACAATATTTTCGTATTTCCCGAACTGCTTCTTCTTAGCGATACACCCGTGAGCAGGAACAGCAAAGACCAAAACCATACCCGCAAAAACATCTCAATGATGCCTCTGTGGAGAGGGCAGAATAGGTGATTACAGAGGACCGACAGTATATGCTTTTTGAATCACTGCCAAGCTGACAGGAGAGACATGCCACCATTCGGCTGCCGGGCCCAGGCCAAACGCCCAGACACAGCGCACGGATCAACCACGGCCGTAGGTACGCGGCGTTCGGTGGCGGTCACAGGCTGTTGTGTGACAGGCGGCGGGTTTGCTGTGCTGTGTGTGTGTGTTATGTCATCGTTGTCATCGTCAACGTCCCGTCGAACTTTTTACGCCCAAAGACGCAACACTACGCCACGGGGTACCCGCCCCACCGGGTCGAGTGTTGGGTACTCACCACCATCGATTCTCGGGACGCGCCTAGAACCTGAGAAATGATTTCGTATAAATTTATCCGAGCTCGAACCCGTTTGCGCGAGCGACCCTTTCTGCTGGGATGACAGGGCGACGGCCGAAGAGACCGTAAGCGCACGACGCGGTGGCGGACAGCGACGACGGCCGTCAAATAAATCCTCGAACGTCGTCGTTGTCCTCCTTAAACCGCTGCTCGGGTGCCTCTTGATTTATGGTTGCACTTGCGAGAAAAGAGGAAGAAGAAGAAAATCCCTTCCCTACGTGTCTCGGGATACACACACATTGGCCCCAAAGCGCGCGCCCTACGAATCCCGGGACTAACCTGTGCGAAGGTTTTGGGACCGTCCTTCCCGGTGGAGGGGGGGGGGAGCATTTTTTTGTTAAATGATTCGTTGGCGAATTGAAGCTCTTTATAATTTGGCTAAAAAAAACCTTTTGGTATCCCCCTAGTCCCACACACACACACACATACAGGAATGAGGAATAGAAAAAGAAGGAAATTGCTATACAAGTGTATGAGTGTATATCACTGTGTATTGTTTGGTGGTGGTATCCGTTAGCGAAAGGAACAAGAATATAGTCCCAACCATACACGTGTCCTTTCCTGCATGCGACAGTGTCTTGAGCTTTCTACCCAACCACCCCCTGCTCGACTCCGATCCTCACATTGAATACCCCGGTGCGGTGGGATCCTTGCGCTGCAAAACCTGGACGATTTGGCAAAGTGGCTCAATGGAGGTAATATAGGAATGGAAAGTTAAATAAAAAAAAAAACACACACACACACACATACACACACGCGAGCTACACCGGAACGAACATCAGATTAAGAAGCGAATGTTGGAGAGAGGAGAAAAGCTGATGACATTCTGGCAAAAGTTCGCCCCGACCTGGGAGCGATGCAAGTCAGTGTGACTGCCGGGGCAGTGGGGAAGTGTTGGGGAGGACGGTAAAATTCCATTTGGGAACCATGTTTTTTTTCTTTCCACAATGTCGTCGTCGCCGTCGGTTTTCCCCACCGGAATTCTTTCCCACTGGCTTATCGCAATGTGAATGACTTTGCACAGGGATCAGGACAGGACCAAGAACCCTGTGGACGCGGGAGCGAAGAAAACATCGACCGAGAGTACGGCGGTACTGTGGCACAGAAATCTATAACACACTCACACGTACAGCTCGAGAACAGAGCGCGAGCACCGAAGATTCGATAGAGGAGGGGGGGGGGGGGACTGGCAAGATGGCGGCACAGCAGAACAGTGCAGGACGTGGGACGCGTCGGGAACGGCGGGTGGTGGGGGTATCCACCGGTGGAGTTATTTTCACTCCGTTTCACAGTCAATTTTCCACAAATGATGTTGTTTCTGATTTGACAGAAGCAGCAGCACCACTGCTCTCGCTCGTTTTGCCCCGCTTCGGTCGTCTATTTTTGCCACGGCCGGTGCCACACTACCTAGATGCCCTTCTTCAAATCCAGCCTGCCCCAAAACCGTAATACACCGACCGATGAAATATATTGCCCAATGCGGCTGTTTACCTCCGCACGGTGAGAAATGGGTCGGAAGCTACTAGAGGCCCGACCGTATCAAGGCTGGAAGTGACGTACGGCGGCCACCTTACGGACTAAAAGCATCACCATCATCATCATCATCCACTCCAGCATCTCCGGCAATAAGCTGAAGCGAGGGTGCTCCTCCAAAACAAAACGTAAAACAATTTTCATGCGTCCTTTTCTGAGCCGTTGCTCTGGATGTCCTTGACATTTTTGACGTCGGGGGGGGGGGGGGGGGGATTTTCGGTCCCATATAGGACTTCCACTCTGAAACGAGCGCGTGTGTGATGTACCACACGCAAACGCACGAACTGTTTTCTCTGGATGTAATGGAGTGTATCAAATTGATTGGAGGGGAAAAGATTTTTCATTTCTTGCCACACCAGCACATGTTACGGGCTGTTAAGCGAACCGGGGGGAGGGAGAGAATACGTTTGTGCAGGAATAGAACATAATAAGTTGGGCTTTAAAACACTGGCATCCGCAGCGCGAATAGCGTAGTATGCATACTTGCAGAATCGTAGAAATCCCGATTTTCTGATCGGTTTCTGAGAATAATCTGTATCATTAAAACGGAGAGTGCTTCCGACAGTTCGGAAGTATTTTCGGAATGAGATGAATTTCTCAAGCACTCCGTACACTAACCAGGAAGTCAAACGATGTGCAAGATGGAGTGTACTAAACGTTTCGCGTCAGCGGGTCATATATTTACATTAATGTCCATTTTCGATCACAAACAGAAAGCGCTCTTGCGGGCTGTAGAATACTGCTTTAATGATGTAAGCGCAGCCGGAAGCATCCGTTACTAATCAATACCATGCACGCATTCTGCTCACTGATGGACGGACTAGTCGGAAGCGCGTATCGAATCTGTGGGACGGGTGGGTGGGTAGGTAGTAACTGTGTCCCGCAATATGGTTCCCGCAGAGCCCACAAAGCACTGGCCTCCCACCGGAGTTTGATGCATCCCCGTGATTAATCAGCGTAAACCGATACGATTAATCAATTGGAAGAATCCATACATATTTCCACCTGCGCCAGCCAGAACCCACACGAACGACGAGAGAGCCCACCCTTCCCGGAATAGTCTCGCACCGCAGGAAGTGGGAATTCTATACACCGTCGCGTACATCCTGCATGTAACGGACGTGGAATATGATCTCCCTCGCGCTTGTCCGTGCTTTCTGTGGGTCTGAGCGAACAGTGGTGAAAGTGCAACCAAGATTTCCAGAAGAGCACTGCGCTTTCCTCCTCCCAATCGCGGATGGTGGCGTGTCTTGTCTCTCCCTTCCGGTTTCGTGGGTCCACGTTTGATAGACGTTAATTCTGTCGACTTCAATTTGGCGCAGATGTCACAGGCGAACCGTCGCTGTGTCGGCAGGTAACACGCTGTCTGAGGTACTAATCTTTCAAACAAAAAAGTCTGACGTTCGTCGTGCGCCACCAAACTGTTTGTTGCGATTAAAACAAACCTGACAAGATATGCTTCCCCCGGCAGAGGTTGACCGAACGGAATTTGCCACGTAGGTTTGCTGTCTGCAGGCACCTTCTCTAGCAAAAACATAAAAGTGCTTTCCAAAACAACAACATCAACAACACGTGACGTTGTGACGGAGGCGGTACCGGTGATGGTTACGAGCGCGATATATTTTTAGACCCGGGAGAAGCCTTACTAAAGTAGAATCTTCCTTTATAGAGCCTCCTACATTTACGAACACAAACACACATACTGTGTTGAGCTGGCTGAGTACTCTTGTCCGTAGCGGTAGGCCACACGAACAGCCTACAATAGGGAAGGATGGGGGCGAATGGTCTTTACCACCTCCGCTCATACTCGAACGATAATCGGCTAATGGAAGCTTGCCAACTGCACTCGAGCAACACGAGTAGCAGCAGCACGACACACACCACACACCGGTCATGCAGGAAACCGGAAGAGTGCGAAGGAAATGTAACTGGTGATGCAGGAGAGCAGAGGTGCAGGACACACTCACCCATCGACATCGGCCCTCTCTTCATCGGGCTAGAGGGCGCTTACTTAGGCTAGGCTTCACTCCGACCTCTGTCGACAGTGTCTCTCTGTGTGTGTGTGTAGGTCGCTTTATGCCCGAGGATAAATTCATCCTGCACTTGCTGGAGTGCACTTTGGAAAAACGTCCCCTCCAGCACAGTTCCACCATCACCGTCGCCCCCCCCTTCTTTTTTTTTTTTGCTATTCCGTCATCTCTTCCCAATGCACCGGTAATTAAATTTTCGCTTACATTCTCATCCACTCACTTCACGTCTCGACCTCGACCCCGACAGTCATCCATCCATCCATCCGGCAAACGTGGCCGGGGTGTGTGTGTGTGTGTGTGTGTGTGTGTGTGTGCACCGTTCAGCCAAGCCAGTTCAGGCGGTTGACAATGACGAGAACCAGGGTTGGCACGGCGATGTAAAGCCGAAGGCCACTAGCAGACACAGAAGAATAACAACAAGAAAACTAAAGCGAGCGGTAACTCATTTTACTTCCACCAGCCAGTAAAATCAACCAACTAACCAATCGACCGACCCGGGATTTGCTTACCCCCCTCCGGGAGATTTGTTAAGTTCCCTCTCTGCCACTTGCACCAAGGATTCGACCAGATATTGTACTATGTTCTTCTCCAACATTCTATAACTGAACGGATAAGGTTCTCGTCGTTTCCTTCTTCGCTTTCTCAGTAACCTACCACAGCTCCAGCCCCTAACTTTCACCCGGTGTACGGAGAGCTGTATACGCGTATATATGATGTGTATGGAAATAATAATCCAATTTAAAGCGAAACCTTCATGCGGTTCTTACCGCGGGCAGGGAAGCGAAACATCCTTCCCAAAAGGTATCTTGAAGCGCCCGACCCGTCGTCCGGAATTACGTTACCCAATCAGCGCGCTAGTTATTGGATAGAACAGAACCACTCACCTCCTCCCCATCGCCGTTCGACGCGTGCTTTGTAGGGTTTCTTCGCTTAGTTAGTCAGCAGCAAGGCAGAAGGGTGGGGCACGATACAAACAAACGCACACACACACACACACACACTTGTCAGGATTCTTGTCACGGTGGCGGGCAACGTGTGTTCCTTCCCGGCCGAAAGAATAGAACTACTTCCTTCTTCCCGCAACACATCCAGTGGCAGCGACCTCCCGTGAATACTTTTTAAAATAAAAATGGAGAACTCAATCCCCATGGTGGAGTTCGCTTCCCGGAGGGTGTCCCTCGGCCGTTTCTAGGCTAATACGTTTTAATCCTGACATGTAGGATACAGAGAGAGAGAGAGAGAGAAAGAAGGAACGAAACGGAAATACCTCATCATGGTGGGCGGTGATTCTTTCCCAGGACACTTTTCCACGTTTCCTCGTGGCTGTCGTTGTTGTGTGCTCCCGCCAATGCTTAAAACCCCGCGAGGCGTCATAAGGCGTCACACTGCGAATTATTGATCACCACCACGACGATGACTGGCTTTGGTTTTGTCATTGGTTTGCCTTTTTTTGTGCTGCTTGGATTTAACAGGCCCGCGTTCATGGAGAATATGGGCTTTTCTGTTTGATGAGTGAAGCAGACAAAAGGGCGAACAAGCCACAGGACAATGAATCCTACATGAAAGGGTTTACTGAACACGTTGATAAAATAAATGAAACCAAAGGGGGATGTACTGTCGATGACACCATTTGAAGCTGAGTGAAACGATCAAATGAACAAGTTACTTTAATGCGCTGATAATAATATGATGATAATGGCTCACGAGCGTAGTAAAAAAGGACGATTGTGGTGCAGGTTTGCATGGATGTAGGTGTTTTGATGTGTTTCATTTAACTCACAGAATGCAACACAAGCCTGAACGTTGAGCAATTGGCGAAACACAACATTAAGCCGTTGTTGCGGTTGTTATTTGTTTCCAATGAAATCGATCAATTTATACAGTACGCGGTTGCTTTCACTGAACAAGGATCAGTTGGCTTATGGGCTTAGCACATTAGTTCTGATAAATGCACTGCTTTTTTCCACTCGTATGTGTGGCCAAAAGGTCAATTGTTGCAATTGACGAGCAGTGGCTGCAGTTGTTTTCCGATTTTCCGAACTGGAGCTAATAAAATACGCAGAATTGTGCTAACCATATCCCACAAAAATAGGACGCCATATTCTATGCATTTGTAGTGCTTGTTTTCTCCCCTTCTCGTCGCTACTGCAATAGAGAACAATATCATACAGTTACAGCGCATACCATGCCCGCCCTTCTAGCTATTCTAGCACCAAACGATCAAAATTTATTTATTTGTTTTAGTCCGATAAACAAACTTTCCCAACATTCGCACGGACAACAGTATATTGCCGACCGGTTGGCTTTTGCATTTTGATGAGCGGCCCACACAATCGCTCTCCCTCTCTCTTCCTCTCTCTCTTTCTCTCTCTGTGATTGTGTACCAAGAATCGCGGTTATCATGCTTTCGTGCCTTGGGGTCGCATGTTATTGATTGAAAACGGGGCCAAACACCGAATGGGGAAGTAGGGAAGGGGATAGTAGAAGCGCTTTCCGTTCACCATTGCTTTCCCTTCCAACGACATTACACAACACAATCCACCTCCCCCCCCCCCCGCCCATCCCTGACCGGGCTTATGCGTTCTTAAATCACACAAATCCGATTTCGATACCAAGCCGCGCGCTGCAGCAGCACCCACCACCACCCAACGGCGGGTGGGATGATGATATGCCGCGTGTGTGCTTTGCGTATATCCAGCGGGCATCAGCACGTTGAGCCGATTTTGTCGCTGACAATTGGATCAGCAGTCAGCGTCAGCGCGCGCTCGCGTTATTGCCTTCGACGATTCTGGACTTTTATTGCCTTCGTGGTGTAACCGCGCCGAAAAGTTCATCCACCGTGGATGGGATGGGGAGGGGGTTGAGGGTGGTTTTTCGCTTGCCCTTTGACGGCTCAACCTTCCTTCCATCGTCATGCTCATGTTCATGCGAAAGCTGTAGCTGTATGGCTTTGCGCGACTGTACGGCAGCAGGTCACACTTTTTGACATTTTATGCTGATGTAATGACTTGGCAGTGCGTTCCAGCGAACGAGAGTGGGTGGTGGTCACGTTGATCAGCCGCACGGGTCGACGGGAACCTTTGCTACACAAATGCTTTTCACAAATGTGTTTCATAGCATAATGTAGATTGTTTAGAATTTAGTTCATCCTCGACAGTGAGCAATAATAAATTAAACCTATACTTCGTGCTTCATTTCGTTGCAGATTCTCGTGTTCAATCAAAAGTACCTCCCGAACCCGGAGCTGAAGGATGCCCTTAGCTACCGCGAGGAGTACAACAAGGTGGCGAGCAATTAAAAAGCAAATGCAGCAAATGCAGCAAAACCAGCCAGCAACAACGAACCCTGCGAAGCATATTGACGAACGTCGGACCGCGGATATGTCTGCACCATCACCAAACATGCGGCCACATTTCCCCTTTCATCTCACGGGACAGCATGAATAGTGTTGGGACATGTGTGTGCGCGCATATGAATAAATCTAACCGAAGCTAGAGATCCATTGCCGGGCTCTACCGTCTCCTTAGCCCCCTGTTTGGCTTGGCGATTGATCTTCCGGCATGTGTGTGTGTTTGTGATGTTGTTGTTGAGTTGTGTATGAATGCCTGTATGTTTGTAGCAAATTATATAGAAACCCGCTTGAAAAAGCTTAATCGTTTCCAGCCGGCAGCAGCATCTGCGCGAATGCTCGATTTGCATTTAGAACGTTTGTGCAGTTGTGCCTCCGTTGAATGTGCTGGTGCACTCTCGTGGCTGCGCGCCCATTTTCGCCAGTGTCTATCAATATATACCGCGCTGCAAGAGAAATAAATAAATACTAATCGATGTTTCAACCCATACTACTGTTCGCATCCACGGTTCAATGCGAGAAAGAAATCATCATCAACATGTGAGTTGGCTAGGCGAAGCGGAGAGGAAGAAGAAACAACAGAACGCCGAACCTCTGCCAGCGACCGACCGTCACTGTCACTGCAAAACTTAATGAATTAATCGATTGATGAGCGCATCACAGGGACGCACAGAGAAATGCATTCCTCTCCGTGTTGAGCATAGAGTGCACACTAGATAAGGAACAAAGCGATGAAGAATACTAGGCCACGGTTTGGATTTATTAGCGACTTTCAAGAAGTCAACAGAAACCACACACACACACACACACACACACACACACACACACACACACACACACACACACACACACACACACACACACACACACACACACACACACACACAAACTGTAACACACTTGATTGAGGTTGGCAGACAATGGTGCCCGATTGTGAAGGGATGCAACATTTGCCATCATCATCCCATCACCCTCATCAGCGTAGATCTTGCAAGAGGTTCTTGCCTCACACACGGTGTGGTTGCAAAAAAAGCCGTTCCAGTTGGCGCAGGAAGTGCACAGCACTAGTACAGCACCGATCTCAACCACTCCGTTGCTGCCCGGAGATTCTTGTCAGTATGATTTCATCCATCCTTGTGCTTGTGTGAGGTTTTATAGGGTGGTGTACTCTTATGGAAGCGGCAAAAAGCACACCCACTACCCTTCTCCCACCAACTGGCAGCCGATCGATTAACTGTGCGCACACAGAACGAGCACGACGCGAGAGAGAACCTTACCGAGAAAGGCCTTACGGATGTGAAGTGGTTGATAAGTTCAACAGAGTCAACCAGTCAACAGCATCAGCTCATCATCATCATCATCCTCATCTTTCGCCATTCGCATGTTTCTGTCATCTTGTCTGTGGCCTTTGTGTGTGTGTTGCCAGATGATCTCCAAATGCACAATGATAAACATTCAGCTCTTTCCATCCGGAAGATGTTGCGTTCGCAGTGGGTGAACTACGTACCAGTGCTACTAATGCGTCATGTGTAGGATTTGGAGATGAAACGAGGGTTAGGCAGGAGGGAAATGTCATTTGGGCGAGATTACATCGATTGAAATGCGTTAAAAGAGACAGATTGACGTGGTAATTAGCCTTTGCTCGAAATGATTGGTTTCACTGTTCACATCTGTTAAGGTTAAATTTTTCCAACGTGTTTCCAAAACCATTCCAAGGATACGAACAACTCAATTTGTTGAAACTTCGTCTCCGCCGCAATGCGCTGCTGCGTCCCCCGTCGAGGAAAGCGCATCAAGCAAAAGAAGTCAAATTCTTTCCCATTTCGAACGACATAGCTTCACCGTTTTCTCCACTCATAATATGTCCACACACACACTTATGTTGATGAAAGAATAGGCAACAAATGCAGCAAAGCAGCAAAAGTTGGTCCCTCTCAATCGTTTAGCGCATTGCTTTTCAGCAGTTGGAAAAGGCGTGGAAGCTTGTCTCTTTACTTGCCTCCACAATTGCTCCACCCTACAACAGAAGGCTTTCCGACGAGGCTTACCCCGCCAGCTCACATCAGCACAGATGCATATCATTTGGTCCACGGTAGGAGTAGATGAGGGAGGTGAGGGGGGGGGGGGGTGTGAGGTAGACAATTCGGTACGCTTTCTGTTCTGATTCAATGCCAGCCTAGCACCATTAGCTTCCCTTCTTGTTTTTGTTTTCTTTTTTGCGCTCGCTTGTCCTCGCTTGCGACTTCTAATCATCCCCAGCAAAGCACGCTCCGGGTCCTTCCTCGCAACGCAACGGAGTGATAGATAAGGCGAGAAACGGGGGGGATAATGGGGACGTGTTTGATGATTTCGCCTCACTTATACCATACTACACAAAGAGACGGGTGTGTATGCCTGTGTCTTTCTCCTCACTTACCCATAAGTGGCGGCGTGCAATCTATAACGAGAGAAAGAGAAGAAGGAACAAGAACGGACAATGTTTTACAAGTTTGTCTTCTTGCGGGAACACCATCGAGGGTTTTAACAGGATGGTTCTATGCTTTTTTTTTTTTGCTGTTTTGCTAGTAATACACTTTGGTAAAAGGGTGGAGGGTAATGAGTAGAAAAAGGTAAGTAAAAGATGCATTTTGGTACGATGGTTCCATAACAACACAACAAACAACGGTACCGAGAGAGAGAGAGATAGAGAGAGAAGGCACAGGATAGGATATGCATGTACGTGCGCAGCAGTGTAAAAGGTGTTGATATATGTTTGTAATTATATTAAAGGTGTCTGTATCTTTGTGTGTGTGTTTGTATGCTTCCCTCACCTGCGAGGACCAAAAAAAAGGGAAAAGGAAAGAGACCACATGCCACATTACTATCAACAATAACAACATAACAACAGCAACATCAACACAATACCACAAACGATTAAACGGTGTGTCTTTTCATTCAGAGGCTACATTACAGTTAGTGTTAGTACGCAAACGAAAGAGAGAGAGAGAGAGAGAGAGAGAGAGAGAGAGAGAGAGAGCAAAAAACAAGTGATAAAAGTAACAATAATTTCATACAAGCTAAATGCAGCTGCTGCAGGCGCACTCATAAATTGGAACGGAAAGAAAGAAACAAAACAACGAGATGGAGCATGACAGATGCTTATAAAAATAAAACAATTTATGTTACTGTAATATTGTACAGAACTGCACCACAGAACAGTAAATACACCATATTTAAACCGAGCGTGAGAAACGGAAATGGCACGTTAAGAATCAATGCGTCCACAGACATGAATTCCCATCCCCTACGGCAGTAAAACAATGTATTTGAGGAAAGTGCTTCTCACAACCCCTGCACACAAAACACTGGACATGAATAACGGGGAGGAAAAGCTCTTTTTTCTTTTTCCCTTGTTGTTTTTTTTTTTTGAGTACTACATCACAAGAAACTTGCATAAAAGTTGCGTTTTCCCTCTATCTTGCTCGCTCTTGCTGCTGGCTCACCATTCATTCTGGTCCCCTTGGGAAGGGGGGCGGTGTGCGTGATAAGGACACGCAAAAGTAATAAGAATCAATTTGAACGTTTCACCATCTGAGCGTAATCAACACACGCAATGGTCATTAGGTAGGGCAAGCTAAGGGCCAACCAGCCAGCCAGCCAGCCAGCGCGGGCATGCAATATAGCAAACATGTATAATATGATCCTACATCCTAACGACACAGCCCAACCCAACCATCCACTACATCGACCCACACATACTGGCCGAAAGGAAATGAAGGAAAAACGATTCACGCACCCCACACCGAACCCTTTCAAACCGCCACCTCCCATTTCAGAAGGTGATGGAGCAATTTAAGCATTAATCTCGGCGCTTTTCCCTAACACAGTTCGATCACAAGCCCGCACGTGTGTTAGCGTTTCCATCGTGTCTAGCCCATACATGTACCCATACACACACACACTCACACATACATGCACCAGCCAGTGCCATAAACGTGTAGCATAAAAATTGGTTTCCGCTCACGAACGATCCTTCCTTTCTCACTTCTTACTTTCCTGTGCAATGGACGACATTAATTAAGCGTTAATTGCTATCGTGACTGGCCGCGGGCGGGCCCGGAAGCAGTTGGTGCTGCCCGGCTGGCTAGCTTTCGAGAAGACGGCGGAAATCTTATCGCGTTGTCTGTGCGCTTCCGAGCGTGTGTTTGAGAGGTTAGGGAAGCTGCAGAGGGAGAAATAGACGCCTTTATAGAATGTAAGAATCACATCCTCCCGACTTTATTCTCTTTTTTTGTACCCAAAAAGGGTTTAGAAAACCTAACCATCACAATCACTCTTATAAAATACTTACTAGAATGCATAGTGCTTCTATTTTTAGCATCGTCAAAAGAATAGGACTCATTCCGTCCTATTGTAGTGCAAGCGAAATGATCACATCAGCACAAATGAATCATTCTCAGAAACTCAATTGCTGCTGTTGCTGCTGCTGTGGACAACATTGTTCAGCCAGATGGAAATAAATAGGGAAAAGTTATCCGAGAAAAGGCCACCACCATCCCTGCCCCATATGATGTTTCTGTTTACTGTTTGATCTAATCGATGCTTGCGATGCCAGACAGCTGTGTCACGAGTCTTCTTCGTTGCCTGGTATGGCGGAAGTCTTTCCCTTGTTTTTACCATTAGAAAATTAGTCAGCCGTTAATTGAAAGCTTTAGCCAAAGTGCTAGAGAAGCGACCCTTCAAGCTCTAACATGTCAAGAGTTCAAAGAAGCTAGTTACGCAACTAGTACAGACACCTTATACAGCAGGACCAGAATGAGACACCGCTGTGCCTACACCTTCTTGGAAATCCGAACGTGTCCGAAGTGCCCCCCTGAAGAAATGTGTCCCATTTTCCCCCTCTTGAGATTGAGATGGCCACACCAAGGCGCCTTGTAATTGTAATGATAAATGCCAAACAAATGGTACGATACCGTGTGTGTGTTTGCGCTGGGTTAGATGGAAGGGAGAGAGGAGGATGGGCCATTCAAGAGGTGTCGCGAAATTACCCACCCGAAAAAAGGGAAAACAGCACACACACACCAAAGCCCCCGGAATGGGACGATGGGAAAATATTCTCAGATCGAAATTCAATTACCGTATTTCTTCTTTCACCCAACGAGGAGGACAGTGGACCGCACCAATAATAGTCACAACGCAGTAGAAGGTATTTCCGAACCACTGGCCGCCACACTTGTACATACACACACACATTCTTGCAAGACACGTGCGAGATTGCAATAAGGTGTGAGGGTTGGGGAACAATAAAAAGTCATCACACAAGCGAAGGTGACACCATAAATAGGCAGCTTCCACACGCACCCACTGACCCCCAAACGAATAGAAGGATCTTGTGCTGCTTGTTCGTGGGCTGGCTGCTGGGGGGGGGACTTCTTGAGTGAAGGTCCAAGAATGTCGTCCAGCACCCCGATCCTCCCCTCCCACAGGTTTTCCTCCTCGCGCCTCGCAGGGAAAGTTTTGCTCAAATGTTGCCCCATTCTTTGGCCAATTGCATTACATTACCCGGGCCAGCTTAGCAGAACGGCAGCGCATAAATAAGGAGCCAGGGAAAGGACCTCCCACCGCACACCGCAGCGCACAGCACTGGTAAACCTGCAACAGCGTTACACCAAAATCTCGCTGTAATAATGTGTAACACCCATCAGCGGCATTCGCTAATCACAATGTGTAGCAGGGCCGGAGCCGGACATTAGCCAAAAGTGTGCGTAATTTTCTATCAATAATAAATCGCGCAAATTGCCCACCAAAACCTAGCAGAGCATGGGGCAACAGCAGGTGCGTGTAATGTTGATGTGTAAAGGTGTGTGTGTGTGTGTGTGTGTGTGTGTGTGTGTGCGTGTGTGTAATTCAATAAATAATGCATGAAAGCTTTCCCATCGGGCTCCTACTATTGAAGTTTCCTAATAAAAGGAAACTGAGGAAAAACCCATCAATCTTCTTTACTCATACATTTCTTGCTAGTATTTCTAGCTCTATGTGTTAAGAAGCTTAGTACCACCCGCCTGAAAGTCAACAAGATATTACGAACAGAAAGCTAATTTGCAGTGGATTCGATCCGGTACCAAAAACTGTCATCCCTGGATCACTAGCACTACCGTCAATGGGGCATTGTTACACACTAACGAGTAATACACACGGGGGACATGTCTTCAGCAAATAGAGAAAGCAATCGTACTGTTCAATTCTATAATTCTATTCTCCGACCCCCTTTTTTTGTTTGGCTTGACACGTCTTAAAAAGACATTTGCTCCCCTCCCGGGTGCTCGGATCAAGGAAAATACTGCCCAGATTCAAAACGATATCATCCCTGGGACAGTCAGCAGCTCCCTCTTTCCATGCCGTGTCATACTCTGCTAAGCAAAGCCCATTCGCTAGACAAATCTTCCTTTGCTAATGCCAAGAAAAGTCCTCCCAATTTTGATAGTGTTATGTTCTTAATATGTGTTCCGAGACACAGCTACAGCTACATTGAAGGACCAGAGGACGCTGTATCTTTGTAGTGACAGTGGGCAGATGCTGGATTACGGACGGCTTCGGAGTAGGGTATAACAGCGTACCTTCATCACCGACCCGTACGTATTCGACTGTTCCAACCATCACCACCAGGCTCACCATCATCATCATCATCATCATCAGAGAGCAGCTGGATTAAATACACATATCCTTCTCGACACATGCGGCGGCCTCGGGTATGTCTAACCCATCAAAACCACCTGTGGTCTCCTGGCCAGGTGTTACACCCTGTCTTCGCACCCCCCTCCCCCCCCCCCACCAATAAACGGCACTAAGTAAGTGCTGTAAGCTTTGCAAAAGCACACCGTTCTTCAATTTTAAGCCGATATGTCTCCAAACTGCCAGTACGCAGCAACCACACCACACACACCTGCTACTTGCGTATGTATGTAACGCAAGGCAACAACATGCTGCAACTGCTGCTGCTGCTGCTGCTGCTGCTGCTGCTGCTGCTGCTGTAAATTCGAATGATGTGGTTTTTGCGAAGGAAAAGTAGGACGGAAATTACACACGGCAGACCGTTCCCTTCTTGCGCGTGCTCCTCGCTTGCGTTCGTATTTTTGCCGTGTGGCAAGCGGCAACATATGCCATTCAATCGTGCCGCTGTCAGTCAATTCCGGAAACGTAAATACTATTTCCTAGTACGCTCCTTGCTCCTATAGCGAGCTGCTATCCGTACCCGTGCGATGATGCTCGTCGCTACTGCTACTCGAGCGCATTTTACACAGAATTTAATCAAAATTTCTCAGTAGTGGAAGTTAAGGATTTTAAATTAAATTTATTGCCCACTTGTTGCCCCAGAAGTATCCTCTGGACGACAAGGAGTGTCGAGTAATGCAATTTTCTGTGTGATTTTTTACTTGACACGGACAAAATGAAATTCTGGATAAAGTATATATCGATAATATGATGGTTTATTGAGGACGGCATTGATTCAAGATAATGTTATAGAAGGCCATTGTTCAAATAAAACTACAAATTGCCAATTTCTTAATATTTCTCGTACTAACAAATTGTAATTTGGTAGTTAAAAATATACATTTTAAATAAAATCATTCGAAATGTAATGTAGTTAACACTCAGTTAACTCAGTTCATAGTTCGATGGTGGATGCGACAGTTCTTACAAAACGGCAGAACGCAGTTCAATGCTCAGTTGAATCGTTCCCAAGCAGCAAAGGATTGGATTGCATCCGGTGATGTTACGGTACCGTTACTGACCGTATTATAGTCCAGCAAATCAACGAACTTAAGCACTTTCTTATGTTTTATCGTCGTTTTTGTAGCTTTGCGTGGCCCAAAAGTTTGCAAAGGAAGCAAATTGCTACACAATTAATTCAACCAACCAGTCAACAACAGCTTCAATTTGTAGCTGGCACTTGCAGGAGAGATGGCAACAAACACGGGCAAAGAATCCTTTGCTTCCTTTGCACCACAATAAATGACCGGTGCCGGAGAACACTGCTCTCTCAGCCACACACCACTGACGTCAAGCCGGTGGAACCGCTCTTACCGCAGGAAGCAAAAGGATACATGAAAATTGTGCCGGCAAAAGTAAAAATAACATTATTCTTTCTGTGTAACAGTTGCACACAACCCACCCCACATAACGGGGGCGCTGCTCCTTTCTTACTAAGCCAAATTGGCCTCAAAGCCACACACACACACCCATAAACACAGAGACAGATGAGGGCTACAGGGATGGGTGCAACAAAAAATAAATAAATAAACCATCCATAAAAAGCTTTTGCAGCGGGAAGGAGCGCGAATGAAAAGCAGAAACCCCAAAGCCCTGGTTTTCCCACAATTCGCAGGAAAAAATTCGGACCATCAGAGGCGAACCCCATTCATCTATCCTCCTCTCCTCGCCCCATAACTACTACAAATCACTCTTCTTTCGGTCCGTGCGCTTTAGAGCAAATGGGAAAATGGGGAAGAAAATTTCGCGGGCGAACCGTGCGCCCCGAACTGCGTATTGTTTCTTTACGCTTTCCGCGCTCACAGCCGGATGTGCGGTGGAGGCGCACGCTATAACGAAGGCTGTGGCGCCGCCCGCCGGGAGCTTTTTCATTCCGATGAAAAGTTTGCGTCGAGTTTAGATTGCAAACAAAACAAAAAAGAAAGCTCAACCGAATCCACTCTTCTTTTTCTCCCACTTTTTTTTCTGTGTGCTGCTCCCTTTTGAAAATCGAGCAAATGAAAAGCATTTTTCAAAGTAAGATTTTAAAAAAAATAGTGCGGTTAAAATCTACCATCGCGGAAAAAACGCTTCGGCGAACTTCTTTCGGATGAAGCGGGCGGCTAAAGAATTAGGGCTCACGGAGCAGTTTTCCTCGGCTGACCGAATAAATACACGGTCACGGAGGCTCCATTGCCTGTTGGTGGTTCGTTGGTGCGGCTACATCCTTGCAATTGGAAAAAAAAATCCAATTGGAGTAATTTTGCAACGGCCAACGGACAACAACAGTAGGCTGAGAGACTCGAGCATCCACCTTCCGGGGAAGATATTGCGCTTCCGCAGTAAACAAACAGCCACCAGCGGGACCATTTCGATCTACACAAGCGTCTCAATCCTTTAATCAAGTGCATTCTGTGTGTGTGTGTGTGTTTTTCCCTTTTCCCCTCCCATCATTGTTCGCTCGGGGAGTAACAGCTGCCGACACAACAACAACAAAAAGTGGGAGAATCGAAACGCAACAATCTATTGATAAACGCACCAATCTCGCACACAGCCCGCAGCAGGCAAGCATGCTACCAAAACAAACAAAAAGTGCAATATTACACACCAAACGGGATGGAGGAGTCAAGGATTTGGATGGAATTGGATTTGGATGCGGTTGTGTGTGTGTGGATTGGATATTTATTTTCGTTCTGCGTGAACGTCTAAATAAAGTCTACAGACGCACAAACACGCACTGTGGTGAATGTTGAGATCCTTCCTCGCTGCCTGGATCGTTGCTAATCTGTGTGAGTTGTAAGGAGTGCGGGAAGGTGATGTGTTGTGTTATGTTGGATAGATCCTCTACCGTCGGCAACAAGAGAGTTCCACGCTCCTGTTTCTCTTTCTCGCTTAAGAACACATAAACAAGAAAAGCAGCAAGTTAAAGCTGTTGGCTTGCAAACGTTGTAAGTAAAACTTGTGCCCGAGCTTTGATTGAGAAAAAACCGTGCACGAGTGTAGCTTCTTTCATCATTACTAAAACGAAAAGCAATATGTGTGTGCATAAAGGTGAACTCAAAGTTTGATTTCCAAAGCGTTAAAACACACACACGAGTAGAACGGTACAAGAGATGGAGTGTTGTTTTAAAGCTTCTTGCTACGTTGAAGTATTTCAACAAACAACAACAACGCCACACACTCCTGCCGTCGTCCTATTTTCCCTTCGCTTCAGTGTTTGACTTGTTTGAACAAACTTTTTCCCCTTTTCCACCAATCCGAGACATACGGCCACGCCTCCCTGTGTGTATTCCTTCGCGCCGAGAAGGGCAGGAAAATCGTCACATTTGGCGAACCAGTACGCGTAGGTCTAGTAGCTAAAGATAAACAATCTTCATGGAGGCTCTTCTTGGAAGTTTTCTACCACACTACGAACTACGTCCTTTTCTCGTCTGTTTGAAAAGTCACTCGAAAGGGTCGAAGAGCGTTCGAGACATTGGCAAACAACAGCTCTCTACTGGCATGGTGCTGCAGCTCTATTCGATTTGCTACCAGAATTTAGATAACACTTGCGAGCGCAGGGTCGAGAGCCTTTCTGTGCCGTTCTGCTTCTCGTTTGTCTCTTGTTTGCTCCACACCTCGAGGTCAATGGGGCGAAATTTTGGGCTGCGGTAAAATGAGCTTGTGAAATATAGAGCTGTGATGAAGAAATAGGGCTCTTCCACCTCGAAAGCAATTCCTCTGTTTCTATGTCATCCTATCAATTTCCGGTCCAAAATCGAACTCTCGTGTGTTGGTGTGTTGCCACCCCTCTATAATGATGATATAGCTGTAACAATTTAATTGTCCACCGGTGGAGAGGTTTTTTTTTGTCTGCGTGTCTCTCCTTTCGTTCCTCTGTCAAACCGTCTGCTGACAAAACAACAACAGCTGACGTCGCATTGTTTCCAGCTGGGTTGAACACGCATTTAGAAAGGGGATCCCCGTACGCGTTTTCCTATTTGAATTCTCCCCCATTTGGCCTTGGTGCGCAAAATGGTTGCTGGCAACGACCCAAAAAAGCCCCATTTTTTGGGGCTTCCAATTCAGCGTCTCATTGGCACTACAACACTGCTACATAACCGAGCCCAATGGCAAAATGAGCATAAGCTTGTTACGCACTATTGTTTCCGCCACACGTTCGATTGTGTCATCGAATGGTGAAAATGGATCCCAAAAAAAAAAACGAATTTTCTCTCCCATTACAAGCAAAACTGTGGAGCACCTTTTTTACTGCCTTTTGCTGCCATGACACACACGCACACACGCCCCTTGCAATGGAGAGCGTAAACGCAATGCGAGCGGGGCTCTACGCGAACGCACCGCCGCGTTGCCTGTACGCAAATGTCAAACACACAGTAGGCTGTGCATGGCGCGAGCACGCTCGCGCTACATTCACTGACCGACTGAGTGACCACCGGTTGAGAAATGACACTCGCCCGACGGCGGTGCAAACATGACACAGCTGACGGGTTTTAATTGATACGCGGCACGGTAGCACACGGTACCGGGACTGGAGAGAAGCGGACGAGGGGAGAGGGGGAGGATGGGAGGGGGGTTCATTTACGCTTGAAGGGCACATTCTCGGGTGATGCTGCGCGATCGCGTTTGTGTGTGTGTGTCTGTACGCTCTCTGCTGACCCCGGACAGAGTGTGGTCCGCGGCACTTGAAGTGTGTTGAACGCGGAAAACAAAGAACAGCGTGTTGACGCACACGATGCGATGAGGACTGTGTTTGGTCGGGTTGCATTCCCACCGTGAAGTGCGATGGGTGAGACAAAACTGACAGTTCAGTGATGAGCTGGGTGACAGAAGTCGATACATCGAACTACAGAAAGATCACCAAACACGATATTAACCCAATTACCCTTTCCCTTTAAGCTGTACATGAGGACAATTTCGAGAAACATGTGTAAATTATTTAAAATAAACATTTTATTTTTATTTTTGTTCAATATTGACGTGCTGTCTGGTCTCATCAGTCTGCAGTGCATCGGTTGTAAAAAAAATATGAACAAAATATTCATTTTTTATCAAGGATAATTAGTAAATACCCTCTGGAGCCAACAAACGAACGACCGAAGACGGCAGTCAAACAAACGAACCCATTACATGAGCAGCAACAAAAAAAATCCTCCCCAATACATCTTTCCGTGGTCTTTCGTTCCCATACACAGAGCGAGCCCGAGAGCGTCACAGATACTTCTTCCACCAGAAAGCATCGAGCCCAACAGCAAACAACAACCCTGCGAGATCTGCAAAACCCCCGCGGCGGGATAAACAACAACGCAACACATGGCATTGTGGAGCACAGGGCAGGGTTCGTCGTCGCCACCGCGCCACCGGCGACGAGCGAGTTTACGAGTTCAACATCCAACATCCTGCGCACACACAGACGTCAAGACGGTTCGAAATTGATCGCTCTTGAAGCAATCTTGATCGTTTCAGCCAGCCGCGGCACACTAACATACGCGAAGAGAGTCTGAACAAAAAGGCAGCCGTGAAGCAATATCAAAGCATTTTATTTTTCAATCGATCAAACTGAAACGCGGGCTTCTTCTAACCCCTCCGCCGCTCCGCTCTCTCGTACCGCTTGGTAATTCCCACCACAACCCCCTTCCAATAAATACACTTTTTTTGCATTTGCAGCTTGGCAGCAGCTGCAGCCCCACGGTTTGCGATGCGAGGGGTGGTTTTCATAGAATCACCATTAATAATTGCCTGCTTTAAACGTGTGTGTGTGTGAGTGAGCGGGGAAGCAGGAGGAGCGAGGAGGCCGCTGCGGTTGGAATAAAATATGAAAGAAGACAAAGCGGCTTCCCTCATTTCGTCACACACACACACACACACATTGACTCGTTGTGGGGCAAACAACTTGGAGCAGTGCTTGACGCCGGATTGACGCCGCACAGCGATGCGCCTTTGTGATCGGGCGAGCACATCACGAAGCAGTTGTCACTGTGGCATCGGTTAAGAAATTGAGAATAGATGTTTAGAAGTATTGAAACAATTTAGAAACTCTGTTTTTTGTACAGGTAAATAACGTTCATTACTCAACACGCGTTAACAAACGCAACGATCGCGCAGCACTGTGGCGCAAACTGCGCCACATTCGCCAACGGAACCGTCACCGAGCTTAAATACAAAATTATTGCAATCACGACACCACATGCATCGTAAGAGAGAGAGAGAGAGAGAGAGAGAGAGAGAGAGAGAGAGAGAGAAGCAACAGGTAGAGGTATAGGGCGGGGGGGGAGATAATCACAGATTTCCACGTGCACAGAAACACACACACGAGTGTGACTGCGCGACGTGACAAGCATGTTTCCTTTTTTTCCCCCAGCCAAAGAGCAGCGCCCGGACGCTATTTTATGTAATTAAGATGGCAAAGAACTCGTACAAGTGATAGGAAGGTGATGTGGCGCGTACAATGTACCCAACAGCAATGTAGTAGCAGCAGCAGCAACAACCCTGGTTAGATGCACAGTGAAAAGCAAAGCATCAACAACGCTTTGCACTAAAGCTTTTACAGAGCCCTTTACTTTAGGTGCTTCGTTTTGCGCTGGAAATAGAAACGACTTCCACAGTCCTGGAATGTCACCTTCCGATGCAAACAATCGAAGGGAACACGCCGGAAGGAAGAAACGGAGGTGGACTTGGTAATTCGATCGCTTGAAGATACTCTCCCCCGGAACGGCACACGTATGCATAGATAGATAGAGATTGATTTGTGCCGCCGGGATGTTGTTCATTATCGATGCGGTTGTCGTGCGCTCCCCTTCCTCAACCGTATCTCACCCACGACCTCATCTCATCCTAACACGTGTTCTTTTTTTGCCCTCCATGTTCACTAGCAGTTCGTGTTTGATTATCGATAAGATGAGAGTGGGACGTTCGAAGCATTAGACTCCAGTTTCACCATTTGTCACCTTCCAGGGATGTATGGCAAGCGGTGTTCACCATACCAAGGTGTGTTGCACATAAGGCGAGGTGATGTAAAGTTGCTAAATTTTACCCCTATTCGCTAATGAGAACAAAAGAAGAGGAAGGACAACCCCGTACAGAGCTGAAGCTATCTTTGGATCAGTAGCTGTTTGGCACAGCAAAACGAGGCAACCGCCTTATCGCGCCCTTAAATCAGATCAATCTCTGCCCTGAGGAACCTTAATCTACGGTCGAAAAAGCTTGAGCAGAGAAGATTGACACAGCACACAAAATCAATCAATTTTGCTTTTGTTACGCGCCCTCGTTCTGTAATTCTTGGGCTGGCGAACACACTCTAAACCATTCCCCGCCGAAAAGTTTGGCCTTTCCATCGGGACGAGCATGAAAGGACGAGAATATTTACATTTTATGCAAATTTGTATCACAAGAGAGAGAGAGAGCTCCCTCCCATGCCATCCCGAAACTTTTCCCAATCGTTATTTACCTACAACAAATGATGGGGAGGGTTTCTCTCCCCCTCCCATTTGGCGCTATGTTTGTAACAATGTCTAGGAAAATCAGCCTCTTCCACCTACACGGTTACATAGTTTTGGTGAAGTTTCTTTCAGCCATTTCAGAACAACTCTCCTAAACGATGAGACGGCACAGCAGTTCCCCAGCAGTTAAAGTTGTGTTGGCTGTTGGTTGGTTCAAGAGCAAAAGCCGTACCGTACTACACAGAGGCTGATGATGATGATGATGATGATCATCACCGTGAGCCTTCCAAGAGTGACCCCCTTCGCCGTGCCCGCTCGGTGACGTGAGAAAGAAAATTATACCATCCACATCGTCCCTCACCATCGCTGCTGCTGCTGCTGGACCTCCCCTCGAATGATGCTGGTGTGGGGTAGTGGTTTGCCATTCGCAAAATGGTGAAGTGATCATGGTCTGCCCTCTCGCTCTTTTGCCTTCGAAGAAGTAGTTTTCAACGATTTGGACACGAACACTGCTGGGGCAATGGAAACGGAATTCGGTTCATTTTCTTGAGTACGACCATTGCCTTTTCCTCTCCCTGCTTCGCTTCTCTGCTTCTCTGTGCTTCTGTGGTAGGAAGGGGGTGTGTGCGCGCTGATGTTGCATAAAACTAGCTAAAATATATTCCAAAGTGTAAAATCACTTTGCCTCACTCTTATGCTGCTCTAGACTGGGGAAGAGAAAGGGCAAATCCCCCTTTTGCGTTCGGATTTCTTCTCTCTTTCTCTATCTCTCTCTCTCTCTCTCTCTCCATCTCCAAACAACGCTCAACCCCGAGCGCCGGATGGAACGGAATAAGACCAATTTGTTTATGACGTCGGGACACACACAATACCGATGCCTCCAACCGCCAGGATTGAACCCCGCAATACATTTTACAGACGAGAGGGGAAAAGAATGAGAGGTGTGTAGCCATCTGCGAGATTCAGATAAATCAGCACCAGCAGCAGCACACAATCGGTGGTCCACGACAACCATTCACGCCAGTCCAACTGCCGGTCGGTTAGCATTAGTACATAAATCCTAGAGCAAATCGGCTCCATGTGCTGGGGCAGGATAAATATTCATATCAAAATGACTCTTTTTCTGTGGGTTCTTTGCTCATGCACGGTTACGATATTACAATGTCTGTCCGTCCGACTGTTGGCAGCAGGCGGACAAAAAGTAGACGAGCGCAACAGCGCCAACCGAAAGCTCATCCCGCCAACAACGGCTAATCGTCCTCTCTTGCATGGATGTAGGCGATGCTGCCCGTTCCATAACTACAATGATGCAGCTTTATGCGGCACGGTATTGAAAGGAGCGAAGTAAAAAAAAACAGTGATTCATTTCAACTTCTTTACACCTTCCCTCCCCCATCCCCGTACCCGTGCTGTTCCTCGTAGCAATCAACGGTTGATTGGATTCCTGCCTTTTTGTAAGTGCTTTATACTCACACTATACACACAAAAAAGCTAACTACGCTTTTTCCAATTTGCAGCACACCACAATTCACGTTTCGTTCTCCGTCCGTTTACGAGGAGCGAAAAGGGATAGATAAATAAAATGAATGCCCGCAGCTACCACTGTTAAGCAGAGAAGCTCTTCAAATTTTAACCCAAAAGTTAGTAACCTTCTAGTGTAACATCGATTCCGATCGATCCCCGTCCCCGTCAACAAATGTTTGCCACCGTAAATAATGATCCTGTGCACGGTGGTTGATTGATCGCGCCTGGGGATGGAAGAAGAGTGCGTCTCGCGCCTTCTTGCGGACGTTGTTCTGCAAAAAGGTACAGTGGAAGCCTTATTCGCCTCACTCAAAAGGCGCTTCTTTGGTGCGAGTTGAATCTTTGTTCTTACAACAAAAAAGGGGGAAAAATACACACGCACACATGCACGCACGTCATGAAACCGGAATTCCAAGTGTGGCATCCGGTCGTACGACGCTAGTGTGCGTGTCTGAATGTCTGAATGGCTCGATCAAAGCAGCAGCCTTCTAGAAGCGAAGCGAACAACGAACCGAAGAAGGTTCGTCACTTGGTGCGCATCTCAGTCCCTTCTACCACACAGAGCACACCACTCTGCCGTGTAATTCTTTACATCATGCGTCGAGAGGCCCGGAAAGCGTTCTCCTTCGTCAGCACCCGCTCTTTGTCTTCATTCATTTTGCCGAGCTGTGTTGTTCGTTGTCGTTGCCGATGGATAGCTTTGTTCCGCTCTGGCGAGGCCCTTCCAGCGCTCTCCAAAAACTCACCACCAACCTTCCGCGCACCGTTTTCACTTCACTTTCGTTGGTAGGATGTTAAAGGCGAGCTTTTTTTATACAGTGTCATTTAGCAAAAAAGATTCATAAACACTTCGCACATGAATCGCATCGACACTCATTACGAAGATTTGCCCAGGGACTCCATCATGTGGTTAGAGTGTTAGAGTCTCATTGCTGTTGAAAGCAAAATTGCATACCTTTTCTCCGTTTCGGCAGCCGCAAAAGCGTAACGGCGTTGACTCGCCGATATGCACTTATCGATTTGTATAACCGGTCATCAGAACCGGCGACACACTCGGTGAAGCAAGGGGGGGCTGGCGGCTGGTTCTCTGTTCTCTGGACAGTGTTTTTAAAATGTCTGGTCGGTGGACGGCACCAGCACAGTTCAGTGTACGTGAGATGGTAACGGCCCTCTTACCGCAGTCACGCTTTAACACACCTCCCCCATGCTGTACAGTTGAACACCAAAAGGAACTAAAATTGCATCTACTGGTCGTGTAGGGCGTATATCTCTGAGTGTGTGTGTGTGTGATGCCACACGATCGATCCCCGCACAATGTGCGGTCAGTATAAAATTGCTCGGATGCTGGGAGCTCGGTTTACCTTCAGAAACAAACGCCACCACCGAACAGTTTACCCCTAGCTTTCGATTGTATGAGGCTCTCTTTCTCTCTCTCTCTCTGTCTCTATAAGCCTCTCCTCTGGTCACAGTCTCTGGGCCGCTACACTGAATGTGAATGCATCAGTGAAGCCCTTGCCAAACACATACACACACACAAATGCATTGGGGGGGTGGGGGGGACGTCACGACCGAACGTAGGCAACTGAACTTTTGCAGAAACTGGTCCTCGCCGAGGGTTGACTCAGGAGGGAAAGGCCTCCACAAAACTGTATCTCTTCAGAGGACAGAATAGGCTCCACCAAACCATTCTGCTGCTGCTGATGATGATGATGATGATGGTGGTCGTGGTTGAAGTGGACCGTGAAGAATGACCCTCTGGACGTCCCTCCAACACTAAATCTCCCACCCTCACCCCAACGAACTGACCAAGGTGGGGAATGAAAGAACCACAGTCGTACGGGGCCGCGTGGTGTGGCCTGCAGTTACATGGAGCTGGGAGCGAGATGGTGCGTTGCTTTCCACTCCACTTCACTGCCATCCGGACTGAACCCATCGCGCCCCCCGTGTCGCCCCCCACCCAATTATTGCCATTTTTACCTTTACTTCTTCCGTGTTTCCGTCTACCTAGAGAGCTCCCTTTCCCTCCCGCAAAAGGCCCCCAAAACGCTCACACACGGTGCGCAACCCTCCGGCGGAGGACGTTGCATGGCGTTCCATTCTTCCACAGAGACACAGATACTGGCGGTGGCCGAGTGGTGGTGACGGGAGCGCTCTTCCCCCTTCCCGTCCTCGGCCAGCGTGTTGTTTGTTGTTGCGCTGTTGCGGTTTTTCTCATTGTGTCTGGTCCCAAGGTCCATCTATCTTAGCGTTGTTGAGCCTTATCTTCCACTCGCCAGGTTTGCTCCCTCCCTTCTTTACCGCGTCTCCTGCCAGCGTATTAAGTTTCATTCAGCTTCGCCCGGCACAAGCTCGAAATAAGCTCAATTTCCATTCTTCTACTCCACCGATAAAGAACGAAACGCCACCACCCACCACCAAGGAAGGTGGGGGGGGAGGGGTAGCTGCTGCACTCCTCCCCTTCTACCGTCCGAAATGCACCGTATCTGGGCTGCTCTGTTACAGTATTCATTAGCAATGTCCGGGAAAGCCGAAAACAAAATGCGAAATGTTGCTAACCACCACCACCACCACCACCATCACCATTTTTTCCCAAGCGTTTTGCTTCCAATTCCACATTTTCCACCACCCCAACCCCGCTGGTTCTTGGCACGAGAACAAAGCCGAAACAGAGAGAGAGAGCGAGAGAATGACGGTTGGCCACACAAATGAATCAAACTAGAAGGGAGAAACTATTTTCCCATTTTGCATATTTGCTGAGTGCTCTTAAATTCCCTCTGAGTCGAATTCAAATGAACGACGCTCGGAAACAAAGCCACGGCGGAATGAAACCCCCCCATAATTTAAAACTCCATACCAAGCCAATATACTAACGACTAAAGAGCGTAGTGGTGGTGGTTGTGGGGCCGAAGTAGCAACAGAACGCGCTCTGGCAGTCCCAAAAGCATCGTGATGGTGTGTCAGTTCGGTGTGTAAACTTCCTGTCAACAGAGATCCACTGCCGCAGCATATCGGACCAAATGGCAGCAGCAGCAGCAGCAGCAACAGCAACCACAATGGGCATGGTTTATGTTTGTTTTCAAATGAGTGAAAAATATACTTCCCAATTAGAGATTGGACTTGTTTTTTTCCCGGATATGGGCGACAGCAGTGCTTTGATATGCAAAGCACCAAACAAACCGCCAGCATCGAGCCAGCAACTATGCAAGTGTAACTAATAATCAAGCAAAAGCGATCCCATCGCACACGACGAGCGGGGAAAGTTAGCTCATCATGTAAATGGACTTCGGAAAAGGGAACAGAAAAGTGTTTGTAAACAAACAAACAAACAAAAACCCAAAACTTCGATCGAACACGACCCCCGTCCCCTCGTGATTGTGGCGCAACTGCACGACGGGCCGAAGCCAAATGGTTTGCAATTTCCATCCAACCACAAACAAAACTCCGAGCCACTGCTGGTGGGCTTGGTTTAGGATTTTCTACTTTCCACACTCGCAAGAGCGCTTAGCCCGCCCCCGGTGAAGGTGGGTGTGAGGGGTGATGCAATCGGGAGAGGGGGGGAAAAAAGCAACCCTATCCCCCTTGTGGGTGAAAATGGCAGCATAAAAACAATGCGTTTTCCTCTTAAGAGCAATATACCTTGCCTTCCCCTTTCCCTTCGTCGTTCGGTTCGGCCTCACCACCATCGATCATCTCGTTTACGGTGAAGGGTGAGACACCTTTTGAATGGTCTACCGTCACTCCCTTCCCGATCTTTTAGCTTCTTCCCGCGTCTACTCATGAGACGCTAGGCTATGAGGCTCGAAAAGAACACACACACAAGTGTACAAAAAGGTGAACGTTGGGGGATGGTGGAATGATGGTGATTTAGCAAGAAACATACGTCTTGCGCATAATTTAATTCGGTTGTTTGGAATTGTATTGGAGCGTAGCGGTTACAGCAAGGCCATGCAAAATTGGAAGTGGAGCTTTAGTTATAAGACTAAGAGTTGGATTATATATTTTACAAAAAACTAATGTTCTAACTTCACTCAATGTTATTTGGATTTGATGATTAATACGTCAAGAAGAATGGAATAAAAAACTTGCTTGCCAAAAACGTGGATTACTTCTCGCCTAGACAGACGCCAAATCCAACCCGCAACAGAAATAATCCTTTACAAGCTGTAAGAGATTATACCTGAAAACGCTAACAAAACCAACCAACCTTCCCTTTCCCTCCATCCCAGAGCTTGAGCTGAAGACACCTTGGCCAAAACAATAATAATAACACCGTTTATCTCGGGCTTTAGGCACCCACCTTTACGCTACAAAACAGGCCGACACCACCACCACCACCACCACGTCGGAGATGTTCTTTTTTCGTTTGTTTGTTGCCTTTGCTCTGTCTCTCCCTCTCTCTCCTTCTCTCTAAAATTCTCCTTCCAATGCCACCGCAACCGTTCCTGCCAGGCCAGGCACAACACGTGACACTCGGCGTTCCCTTTCCATCCGAAATGCCCCACAAAACCCCTGCGCGTACGATATCAAGGTCTGGCAACTTTAGACAGCGACCAACCAATGCCACCATTGCCTCCCCGTCACCCGATCACAGCATAAATCGACCCAACACACAAAAGAATCACGCTAATCGTGGAGGGGTGAGGGCATGCTAAAACTTTTTTCCCCGTCTACACGGCACACAAAAATGAAACATATTCTTCCGAAAAATTAAGCCAACTTCTGAACCAAGACTTGGGTGTGTGTGCGCGTGTGTGTGTGTGTGTGTGCTTGAATTCACACCAGACAGCGTACGGGATGGGAATTGGTATAATTACATTCGAAAAACTTTACGACGAGCTTTAATCGTTCAAGCCTCTCCTGCTTGCCTCTCCAACTCCGGAGAGCTGTTGATTAACGGGAGGAGAGGATGTAGCAGTCTGGCAGGGGGACTGGGTGCTAATTCCGAACCCGCCGAACACTGGTCCAAACGAGAAGCAGCAGTGGCCAGCAGTTGCACCCACTTCGCAGTAACACGCGTTAACCTTCTCCGGTGTGCTGCTGTTTGCCGGGGCGATGTGGAGCAAGGTAGACTTAGCGCTGTTCAGCAGTGGACTCTCTAGCAACTCTCAGAAGAGTGTGCGTGTGTTTCAAGTTAGCAAAGCAATCAATAAAAACCAAAGTAAGCCCTTTCCTTCCTTCCCTTTCGGGCGAGAATAAAATCGATCGAAAGTCATCATCACACCCAGGGTGAGGGTGGAGAAAGCGTAGCACCCCGGGGCCCGAGAAGAACACAGAAAACGTGACTTTTTCAACGAATTACTTTTCGCATTCCGCTCGCGTGTCAAACGGAGAACCGGCGTATCGAACGGAAAAAAGGGGGAAATAGACATTTCAACGACGCCCAGCAGCACAAACGCCTCAGTGTTGGCCAACTTGGTCTTGGCACTGTGGTTCAATGGCTTCACTCAATGACAGGAAGCGAGTGTTGAGTGACGTAGTAGTAAAGGGAGTAACGCTTTCTCCACCCGCAAATAAACACAACCGACAGCGAGAAGAATATGCTGCCGCATATTAGGTAGCCGTCCAAGGGATGGGGCATAGAGTTAGGCTTCTAAGCTGTAGTGTGATGGAGTTTGAACAAAAAAAAGTCGCACTATTAGCCCCAAATAGGAACCAAGCTGAACACAGCAAATTGAAAACGGTGGCTAGAACATCTTGGTGCGCGCTTTTGGACTACGGGCAATCAACGGTTTACAATCAAAAGGGAGAGCTAACAGCTTTTGGGACCGAATCATTGGTCAAACCCGCGTCCCTTTTGGCAGCCAGTCTTTGGAGTTCAACGGCACAAACGTACGAATGGGAACGGTCCACTGCTACCACAACTACTACTAATACTACTTCTTCTACCAGCAGCAGTAGCGTAGCGTAGTAAAGGTATCGATCGCTAGTTAGACGCCCGTTCACCCGTAAAGCGTTACTTTATGCGGACCTCCAACCCTCCATACCGCCTTTCTCCGCCAGCCCAAAGGATCCAACGCCTCGTGGGAGAAACTAAAACTAATGTGTCTGCGATGAGGATTTTGCAGGGATTTGCAATAAAAGCAGCACCGCACAAACACACCAAGCACAAAAAAAGACTCGGTTTTATAGTACGAGGCAAATAAAATTAGCATAGAGCTCTGTGCATTACACTGAGAGAGCTGCAGGGTGAGGAGGGCGCTCCCACCGTTTGCCCTCCGGTTGCTAGTAAACAAAACACCCACTCGGCCGTTGGGGTCTTTGAGCAGAATGGTTGACAACGGCACCGGGAGTAAAACTTCGTGCGTCGCTGATATTAAGTTCGCAGACGGAAACCATTGGAACCGCCGCCATTTGTTTGTGTGTGCGGGGTCTGGTATCCAACACACAACCGATGGCGCAACCGATGGCTGGCAAGGCTAGTAGCAGCGCGCTGCACACGTTACTAGCAAGAGCGCGCGCTTACGGTTTGGGTTGTAGATTTGGTTTCTGGTGGGTTTGGCGGGTGGCGCCCTTCTACCGTAAACTTACTGCAGCAGTATGCGGAGAGTGCGGTTTAATAAGTGAACGGCTTGTTGGGTACCCACAGCCCGCTGATACGAGGCCATATTAAAGACAATCATGAAAAGGTGAAAATGACCCAAGATAGTACTCTCCAATAGTTTGGTCTGTTGGATAGTTCTCAAATCCCAACTATTTTTGCCTTTAAAGTACAATTGTTTGCCAATGAAATGCTTTCGTTTTTTTTTAAATTAAATATCTCCCTGAATCCCAAAATTGAAGCTAAATTGTGCTACACTGCCTGTACCAATGGTATGAGACAGCTTATCACAGCACCTAAAACACACCCTTTAGAGCACTTTGCTCTCCTCCATCCAACACGATGCGGTTAGAAAACGTGATTTGTTGAACTGTTGCAAATATAACCACAAACATATAGGCAGCCTCTAACGCTTTCCTACTCCCGGACATTGGAGATATCCCCGAAACACCTTCCTAAAGATATCTCCATCAACACTCTACCCCCTCTACCACTCTGAGCGGACGGGGAGTGTGTATCTTTACCACCGTCATCGTTCGCGTTGCCATAATATCCATATCCAGCACCACGCGCCCCCTTTTCCACTGACTAGAGAGCGCGTGAACGGAGCGCAATTCCGTTGATTATCCATTGGACCCACCACCAGCATTAGCAAGTTTGCGCTGCTAGCGTCAGCAGAGGGGTAGTAGTATGCGACGTAACAAAAGCACGCACCGCACGGATCTTTCAATCTGATTCTGTATGCAAAAAAGGACAAAGAAAACCACCTAGCAAAATCCAAAATGATAGGAGAGTGGGGCTCTGGCAGCAGCTACGAAACATGCGGTACACGAACGGACGCGGTATATTCATTGTGGTTTGACTGTGCACAGGAAGGGGTTTCGGGTTTGTGCGGACGACACCTCACGGGCGCAAAGAAGGCTCTCGCGACGCGCGGAAACGACGCGCGTAAGCGCGTAAATTTTACTACAAACCCATGTGCCCATTGGGTGATGCCGCGATGCCGAGGGGAGTGAATGTTTATAAAGGTTCATGGCCCCGCCGATCGCCGTGTCATGGGTGCGCGCTTCTTCCTCGACGTTTTGCGGCGTGTGCTGTAACCTTCACGGCGACCGGCACTGTGTGTACTACACCGCGCACAAACAAACCAGCCCGACAAAGCGTGGCGAGAGGAAGGAAGTTCGTTGGTTTCTCAACCTTCGAAACTTGATTGTGAATTCTGCTACCCAACCTGCACCAGCAGCCAGAGGATGTAGCGTGTTAGCAGAGTGAACACGGGAATACTGCGAGGCAGCACTGTTCTGAAGGCGATTGAGAAAATTGGGTGCTCCACGGGCACGAAGAAGAAGGTCACTTGATGAGCCCGGTTCTCCCAATTATTATGGCCTTTCCTTAGGTTGTTGTTCGGAAGTAATGGGAACCGCTCTCGGCAAAGGTTGCTTCTCGTCCAACAGGTATCCCGTAGCAAAGGTAGCTTCGAGGGTACCAGACAGGTAGGTAGTGCGTATCTTCAGGTACATCAACAATTCCAGCAGATGTCCTTGACGAACAATATGCGGCAAGGTAGTGGAAATGGAATCGAAGCAAGACACCAACCAACAAAACCCAATGGTCATGGTCATTTTACAGCTCCATGACACACAAAGGCACTGTTGCCAAGATTATCGTACATGCAAAGCCTTCCTGTCGAAGGAATTACTATTTGTTTCGCATGTTCATGTTGCTTGAACACAGCATCCATGGATAAATCGATTACCGTGTATTCTCAGGACCAAGAGACTGTCGTTTTCAGACGTTCAAGCAAGCACAGCACAACCACCATCACTCTCAGGCGTTCTCTGCTCGTTCTAGCGCAACAATTCATAAACTGATTATTTCCAAAACTGGAGTTTTTCGCATGTTCGCCTCGTCTGGGGCCTTACCGAGAAGATGCATAATCCATAACCAACCCAGACAGTCGGAGAGTCGGTGCTCCTTTGTCGTCCGTAATCAAGCGCTTATTCTTAAGCACAACAGTACCGCTTCGTAAAGCAACAACATGCATATCCATCCTGCAGAATCCTACGCGTTTTTTGTCCTCCACGGCCACGACGAGACTACGCGCTCGAGTCGATGGTAATTTGATTGCAGAATGTAATTATCGAAAAATGAGGCTAAAAAGCATGCCCCGAACTGACTCACATCGGCATCATCGAAGGTCTTGGCTTAAGCTGAATGCTTTTATACACTTTTATGTCAGTCTAGGGGAGTGAGGACGAAGAGCTTTAGAGATATTACAAATTATTTAAAAAGAGCTTTTAATTTCATCTTCCCTTTCCTCTTAAACCACTAGCCCTTTAAGCTGCCAAGGCGTACGAGAGTGGTACATCGTGTCTTGCGAACTCTGTGTGGCTGGGTGAAAGATCAATGAAAGAAATATGAAACGATGGGCGCACGGTTACTCCGAGCTTCCCAGGAACGAAGGGCCCAGGGCCCAGGAAAGCAAACGAATCACATGTAAGCGGATTTATGAAATGTGTCCAGGTACGGGCCACCCTAGTGGGTTGGGCATTCACAGGCACACAAAACCTAAGCACCTCTTCTTCAGTCAGCCTTTTGCTGGAGAGCACAAGCAAGCGCGCACGCTCTATTCTATCACCACCAGAGGCGTTCTAGGGTCGTAGCCTCTCGTCTACCGACGAAGCAAGGCATTCAAATAGGCACATAAAAAATAAAACATCAAGCTTCTCCCATGCTGCTTCCTGCCAGCCGCATGATGCGGACCCACGAGAGCATTAGCATCATTGTTGGGCGAGCGATACAACACACACACATACACAACAACAAAATCGTGCAGCCACCAGGGAGGAAGCCATCGAAATACTAAAAAAAACAGGGCAAGCGACACAAGGTGGTCCCGGTTTTGTGGTATTTCCTTCTTCTCGCCGTACGGAAACAGATGAACCGCAGCAGCTGAGTGTGTGAGCACGCGGTCTACGACGCCACCACACGCACGCACCCTCCCGAGCTTCATCCTCTTCTTCGCAAGCGTCTAAAAAAGAGCTTTAACGATGCAAGCTTTTCGGAGCATCGTTAGCGACGACATTGAACCGAGCGAGGCCATGCGCTGCTGCTGATGATGATGATGATGCTCCACCGCTTCCTGTCTCCTCTTCCGCCAGTGCCTGTGCGATGGGAGGGGAATGACGCTATGGAAATCAAGAAATTTAATCAACAACCATGAGAGCGCGGATGTTGAGAAGCCGGCAGGGCAGGGCCGGCAGCACAAGCAAATCGAGGAGGAAGCAAGATTAAGGCAAAATAAAACACAACGATTTGATTCGAAAAAACGAAGCGGTCGGCAAAGTTCACACCGCCGCGTAGAAGCGACAACTTGATGCCATCGTGGACCATCGAACTGCTCTCGGGTAGGAAGGGTGGGGATGTGCGTTTTGCTATTCTAGCAAAATCATGTCTAGAAAATGCGAACGGCAAACAACACCGAAGAAGTGGAGGGAAAAAACAACCAACCAACCAACCGTCTTCAGAATGACCTCTCGAGAAGGGAGAAGCTATTCACAGGAGGGTTTTGTGGATAAGAAGTCAGGGCCTGGAGGGGCGAAACAAATAATACGGTTCCCTTTTGCCAAGCAGATTCCTTTTGCCTCCAGTGTCCGTCTCTTGCTCATAGGTACATTTTGAATACCGGCGCAAACCTCCACTGCTGTGTGCGTCTTCCTCTCCCTGCACGCCACATTAACCTTAAACTCGCTTCATCACAGGCAGGGAGGATTCAGCAGTAAAAATTTTCCTCCGCGTCCGAAACGTACTGAAACTGACGATACAACCAGCAGGGCTGCTTACTGCCTTGAAGAGCCGTGTGTCTCACTCCCTCCTCTGCTCTCTGTCGCCGGTAAGTGTTCGTCCTTAGCGAGCGAATTTAATGAGTGAATATTTTGTGATTCGATCTACTGATGAGGTCCGCCGCGGATACCCGTAACCACTCGCACGGACAAATTGCGTGGCCAACAAGGAGCTGCCGGCACCTCTGGCACGCTATGACACAGCAGTATCTGATCTGAAAAATTCCCCAACCCGAACAGGAATCTGGCAACTCACCCAAATACCCCCCCAACTCCAATGGTACTGGGTGCACGCGGAGGACGGACTAGAGGAACCATGCCGCTGGCCATCGCGCCAGTGTAGCAGCTAGTAGTGGAAGACAATTTTCAGTTCGTTTAATTTTATCTCTTGCGCGATGGTTCTCGCACCACGCTCTGTGGTTGTGTTGAGCGGTGCCAAAATTCTTGCAAAATTGTCGATGATGAGTTGGCACGAAGTGTGTGAGATGAGAACCGTGTGGTACGATTGATCTTTGTCATTGTCAATTTGGGGGTCTTAAAAGTGTTGACCTTGCTATGAAGGTTTGTGACAACGAGCTTAGCAGTGAGTAGCGTTAGTCGCCGGAAAGGTCTTTATCTTAAGAGGATTTAGCCATTTTTTTAGTATTCAAACAATGTAACAGTAAGCTTCTGCGATGCACACGGGATGCTTACGGGACATAGCTGTATTTTGCCCTGCACTGGATCGGGATGATCCTTCCCACTTTTTTTACTTGCAGACAAGAATGTCCGGGAAATCCACATCTGTTCCACTATTTCCAGGACGTTTCCAGGTTCCCAGGAAAGCAATATATAAGCAGAGTTTGTGAGAATGTTACCGATCCGAAAACGAAGGCCACATTCATCCAGGGAAACGAACCGAGAAGACCAAAAAAAAAGCGGACCCTTACTTTAAAAAGAAATGCTGACTTCCCCTTTCCGCATAGATATTGAATACTTACAGGTAGCAAATGTCCCATACGGTAGACCCATTCCTAGAGCAGTTCAATATCGTCTACCTGGCATTATTTTCCCTTCAAACGTGTTGCCTACTCGTCAAAAATTATACCAAAAGAAAGCCTCGAGGGCTCTGCATCACAAGCTCCTATTGAAAATCAAAAGCCAAACAGCAAAGAAAGGTGTCTTTAGGTTCTTTGCCTGTAGCTCTCCGATATTGTGTACTTTACAAGGGCACACACCACACACCGGCCACGAGAATTGGGAAAGAAAATCTTCCGCCTAGACACGGTACATTTCATTTTGCCATCTTACCATCTGATTTCCACTGTGTCTGTTCCATTCGCCTTGTGTAAGTTACATTTCGGCAATGGCAAGCGAGAAAAGTGGCGTAACAGCATCTCCATTAATCGATTTGGCCTTTGGAGAGAAGAAAACTCACCGCACACACACACACACACACACTACCAAAATGCATCAGACAATTGCGCGCAATGCCGTGTGGTTATGTGCGTTGGAAAATGGCGTGCCCCAACAACAGCACGAGCGCACTCTGGTCCATCTGGTTCAAGGGTGCGAGCTGGTAGAAGACACGACATTGGTTTCACGGTTTTTGGATGGTAATTTGCGATCGCTATGCGCTGACTCTGACTGTGGGGTGCACACAGTCGCGTGCACAGAGACGAGTTTCTTTCCAAGGATGGTGTCAATAATCGATTTAAATTCGTCCTATGTTGCAACACACACTGTTTGCTAATGCACCATTCGGATTGACATTGGCAAACTACCAGTCCGTTTGCAGACAAGCGCAAACAATCGGTAAGAGTAAGATGTCAGGTACGGTGTGGTTTGTGAGGATCTTCTACAACGAACCATAGCGAACTACCTACACAAAGAAACGATGCTCAGTCAACGATGCTGCACGCTATGGAAAAGCGATGGTGTTGTTTCTACTCCAGCATCTTGCGCGAAAGCGTAATCCGACCGACGCTAGGCTCCTTCCCTTTTGCTGCTCTTCCGTTGCCATTAGCATCGCCGGTAATGACATTGGAGCGCGCAGCTGCACCGACCTACTGCCTTTTGCACGCACACATATCCCTTCTATCCAACCATCCTTCCACGCCAAGCCACGAGCAGTAAGAGGAGCACCAACTTTTCTCGCAAAATCTAATTAGCATGCGGTGTACGCGCAAAGGAGACGCGGCGGGGGCACTGGATGGGTCGGTGGGTGTGTGGCTGTGTGTTGCTGAATATAGTAGTGAGCTGAGTAATAATTATTTCTTAGCGTAGCCTTATTAACATGCACCAGGCAACCAGCCAGGCATTCGCGGCACGCGGGCGGAAGAGGATAGAGCGTGTTTCTTTAAACAATCCTGGAACCTTCCCCCACTGTTTCTCAGAAGGGGGAACAGATTTATCATCCTGCACCAAGAAGGGCAATAAAATCATACCGCTCCCTGCTTTGCCCCCCGTTTCACAAGTGGTTGTTTGCTTTGTCCGCAGACATTGTGAGGTACGGGAAGATGTTTCTGATTTTACGACAGCGACATGCAACGATGCAAACATAAAACGGGGCATAAATGTGCATGATATTTGCGGCCCACAAGGATCAACCCTTGTGGGAGAGTGGGAGATTGGTTAAACTTATTTAATAAAACGTCAGGCAGCCTTTAAGTGACCAAGCTATAATGATGAGATTCAACCAACCAGATGGTAAAACTATATAAGGATAATAATTTTATTACTACGTACACCATGCTAAGGGATCAATGTCCCTATTTGTGAGACACATATTTTTCCATCATTTCACACTAAAAAGCCCTCTAACAGTACAGATCGTTAATAAGGAAACAACTGCTAAAACCCAAAACAGGCAACTATAGTAATGCAGCGCACGAGCACAATTGACTCCAACTCCAAAACCAGCTGATGGGAACATAGGTACGTAATTTGGTAGTGGAATAGAAGAAAATAAAACTCATCGAAAGCTTAGCGGCAGCCCACAACACAGTTCGACAAAGAGTCCAATCGATACCAATTAGTTCAACAAATAAAAACATATATATTAGTGAATATGTGGGTGTGTGTATTTTCATATGATCCGGTATAATGTTAGCTGTATCGGGGATCACGGTTTTAGTAACAACAGAAGAAAAGAAAAAAAACGATAAAATAAAGTACCAACCACAACAACAACAAAATAACAAACTCCCAAAAGTACACGCAGAAGGAGAAGTAGGTGAAGGTACAGCCCAAATGAGACGCAAAAGAAATGGTTTGGTTACGCAAAATAATACGAACAGCGGCAGCCAAAGAACAAAACAATACCAATACAGGGTGTGGTGTGTGCCCTTCATACAGTGTTGCACCAGTGGAGAGAAACACAATATAGTTAGAAAAAGGGAGAACAAAAAAGATGGATCAAAAAAAGAGAAAGCACCACCAACCTTATGTTCGGTACGGGAACGGCCGCCGGGCCCTGCATCGGTGGAGGCACATTGTACTGATACATTTTTGCGGGCGATATAGTCGTTTCAAACAGCATCTTTCCGTTCGCTGCTCCACTTGCCGCTTGCTCCTGCTGCTGCTCCTGCTGCTGCTGCTGCTGCTGGGAGATCGTGCTGATCGTGCTGATCAATCTACGCGGCCACCAAGCTTCAATATACACTTTGGGGAGATATACTCCACCTTTTGTTCTATGTGTGTGTGTTTATTTATTTTTTTTTCTCTACAAACTGCCACTATAGTAGTAGAAATGGTAGTAACACTACTAATAGATACTCTAGTTAGAGAGAGGGAGAGAGAATACGTTCTACGGTTTTGCTGAAGAATGTGTTTAATGCTGATCGTAACTGCTGTTTTTAGTTTAGATACATTGATACGGGTTTTGCTTTCGCGCTTCGCGTTTCACACACGCTAATAATGATAGCACACAAACACACATACACACACACGAACATACACTACTTTTACGGCGCTGGTTTGTTATATTACTTTCGCCTTTTTTTTTTTGCTCAATTTACTGCACACTACTGAGTTTTGTTTGGTTTGGTTTGGTTTTACGTTCCAAATCTTACGCTGAAGAATGAGTACTAAACTTTCCACTTTAGATGAAAACAACACACAACCAAATGAAGAAAATAAAAGAGGGTAAACATATTAAAATTCCAGTACTGTACAGTACTACAACGACAATAACAATATCGGGCGTGTTAATGCGCCTAACGGGACGGATGGGATGGTACGAGATAGAACATAAAGAGTGGGACTGTGGAAGGAATGGGGGTGTATGCAAAGTATGCAGTGCCTAGTATTGGTACAGTTAATTAGAATGCACTTGCGTTTTGTCAAAACTACCCGCTAAATCTCGTATTAATGCATAATTACATGTATACACCTCGGGGAAAGTTTTTGCGCCAATATGAACTTGTTTATTATTTTTTTTTTTGCTGCCCCACACACACATACACACACACATTGAAAGGGAGGAATGGTAGGGGAAATAGGAGTCTTATATCTGCTGCTAGAAAAGATCTCTCCCTATAGAAACACTCACACAAACGGACCGCTTGAAGTGTTTTTTTTTCTTCCTTGGCACACTATAAATACAGAGAGTCAAATATGATGGAATAGTTTGTTGCACTAGTATGCGTAAAAGTAAACAAAGTGGCAGTAATAAGTTCGACAGCTAGTTGAAGAGAGCGTTCACAAATGAGCGATAGAAAGAGAACGAGAGTGAAAAATAAAAACACAGAGAGAGAGGGAGAGAGTGAGATGTAGAAAAGTTGTATTCTATCGGCTGTAAAAGTAATGATAAAATGATACATAATGGTGGCTCGGAGAACTTTCTTATCTACAACTGCAGCCCAGCGCCTGGGGATGATGTGGAGCGTAGTACACCACCCTGTACACATGCCCGGTTTCTATGGTTAATAATTACAGCAATTTGCTAGCGCTGCGCATACAGGGATGTGTGTTTGTGTGTGTCCTTGCACTTGGAACCATCGTGTCCTTCCGCGTTACAAACGAGAGACTAACAAACACACCACACGTACGAACTGTCCGTGGACTAATCAGACAACTATTACGGAGTTTCGAAGCAATCATGGTGTCTGTGTGTGTGAGTAAGAGAGAAAAGAGGGATATAGAAAGAGAGGAACTTAAACTAATGTTAAATATAATAACATACGCAACAATGATATTGTATAGGCATATTTTTAGAGCATTTTTACATTGCACAGATTGCACGCACTTACAAACTAACGCAAACACCTCACTGCCAAACAAATTTCAACACCTAGAGTGACATAGTATATGCAAGAAAATGTATAAAAGATTGTTAAAAAAAAAAAAACAGAAGCATAAAAACATAATACTAGTGACAATAAAGATAAAAAAGAACGGAACAGATAGATAAGTGATCGCTTAACGGATAATGAAGGATAAAACAATCTGAACAATACTAAGACACATAACAAGAAAATGGCAAACATGATAACAGATGAACAGGTAAGTGTGTTTGTTCTGTTGCATACCGGCGACGCATACAGGCCACGCATACAGAAACCCCTACACGATGTAGTTGATTGTTGCACACTAATATAAAATAACTTATCATACATTTGGCACACTAATGTCGTTAGAGGTATTAATGACATGTGAACATTGCTTTGCAACGAACCGCACTAAATGTTTGGTTAGGGAACTATCAACTTCAAACACAGCTTTTTTTTTGCACTAAACGACACACAAACGACACAGCAATGCCATGGTCAAATAAGAAAGACACAAAACACAATACGTAAATGTACTAACAAAAACCTCCCAACCGCATCCATCATCATTCCTTCTAGTGTGAGTAACTGTGTGTGTGTGTGTATGTAAATGGTACAATAGTTATAACAATGGTATGGAAAACACTACAGCAACGCTGCTGTTCTCCTGCTGCCCATCGTTCTACATACTTCTATGGCAAGAGCAGGACAGGAAAGTAAACCCATGTACACGATCGCGGTGCCTGCGGATCGTCTTGCGGCTATGCTAAATAAACCCCCCCCCCCCCACGCAACTATGTAGCCCTATGTCCCAGCATTCTATCATCTAGTACGGGTACGGGTTGATCCAAACTGGTCAGTTACATGAGGTAAGTTATTTGCACAAAACTATTTTCCAAAAGGTACTATTAGAGGCGATATCATATAATACTTTTGCGGGGTAGAGTAAGTATATGCAGTCAAACGGTTCCATTACGCGCAATATACTTCACCTACATTGTTTCTATAAAGTAGAGATCGCGGGTGAATGTGTTTTACAACTTCCAATCCACTAACTATGCTTATTATATGCAAAATCGTTAGACCTAACAAACAAATAATCATGAAAAAAAGTAATAAAAACAAGACAAAAACACGACAGGATATGCGTTTAGATTTAATTGCACTGACTACAGTTTTAAAGGATGCGCTAAAGAGATAGAATAATAGAAAGAAAAGGAACTTAAATGTGAGTTGTGTGTGTGTGTGTGTGTGTGTTTTATTCAAACATTCTACCTTCGTAGGTTAGATACAGTCATGTTTCCAAACTAATACATTCTATGGCAAAAAAGTTACAATGCAAAAATATGTAAATTAAACAGATCAATCGCAACTATCTATACAGATTCGTTTCGGAATCCTTTCACTGACTGCAAGCAGCTGTGTTACATTTGATTTCTCGAAGCTACGGTTCGTGTTTCACCCTCATCTACGGGGCGAAAGCACAGTAAGAACACAGAAGGTCGTTTTTTTTCTGGTAACGCTATGCCCATTTGGGTGTTGGCAGATAGCAAACGAAAAGCATCCTTTTATTCATTCTTTTGCAATGGTGATTGAAGTGTACAAATCTGTTTTAACATTTTGTTTTTTTTTAATTGTAACAATATCATAAATACTGTCGGCTTTTATCTTTTGAATCAGTGTGTGACTAATTTTTTTATGTAATTATATATGAAATGAAAAGCACTTTCAATTCGAATTGACTGTTGTCATTTGAAGATCTTTTCCTACTTTACATACAAAACTGAGGCGCTGAGAACCTTCATTGCCACTCTTAGTCGTTGGATATGTTTACACTTGAGCTGATTGGATGGATTACTGTACTGTTTTTGTCGTGCTAGTTTAGCGGGTTTTTATCTGTGTGAAAGTGTTTCGAATTTACCCACCTTTTGCTGGGAAGCAGGACGACAGCAGGCAGGCGTACAATCGTGTCTTTCTCGCTCTTTCTATGTCGTGCTTTTGCATTTGTGTTTGTGTTACATCCTCTGTCCCGTCCTGTTCTGTATTATTTCGTTTCATTTGGCAGCCGCAAACGCATACTTTATCTTTACCTACCTACTTACTGTACTTATTCTAAGAAATGTACATTTAATTAACCCACCATTAATCGACAGCACAACTTATCTTGCGCATTGCATCTCTTTCCTCCTGGCACTTCCGCTCTAGAGCGCCACCATAACATAAGCGCGGCCTATAAAAGTAAACGTGGAAAGTTAAATGTAATGGAAACCGTTCCTGATAAAAACCATCATCCTATCCCCGCCCAGCTATCTAATAGACAGGGGTGTTTCACAGCGAAATAAAACCGAACCATTGGCTGCGAAACGCGTTCCGAAAACGTTCCGCAACACACGCCAATATGATCGATAATCGGCATCACCAGTAGGATCCCGAGCCAGGCACTGTGTTTGTGTGTGTGTATGTGTTCTCTTTTTTTGCCTTTGTGCATTCTCTGTGACGACCCATCAATGGGCCACCCACCATTCGAGCTGAAAGGAGGCAATAAAACTGAACCACCCCCAGCATAGCAGCATCACAGGCTGTGTGTGAATCAAGCATGGCCACTTTTTACGTCCTTCCTCTATCGCTCATTCTGCATTTTAAATCCCAATCAGCTTTCATTGGAATCAGCAGCAGGAAAGAACAAAAAAATGCATTGCATTGTAAAACAGGCACTTTTTTGCGTGGGTATGTATGTGTGTGTGTGAGTGTATGCGAAATATTCGACAGATGATCAACGTAAAATTACTTTTCGAAATAAAAAAAACCCTTTAATGAGTTTCACCCAGCCTCTCTCTCTCTCTTTCTGTCTTACTTTCCCTCTCTACTATTTCCCTCTGAGATTAACACACCAGTGTTAAATAATTATTCAAATTTAATACATTACCCCAAGGGTATTTCCACGAACTCTCTATCACTCATTCATTGCCTTTAACCCGATCGGGCCCCTCTTTTCTCTCTGTCTCCGTATCTCTGTGTGTTTGGTGAAGAAAAGAAAAAGTTTAATGAAAAATTTCGGTACGCTTGTCACCGGCAGCAAACATGAGCGCGACACCAGCAGAAACGAGGGTGGTGCACAGGGTTGTCAAACAAAAAATATACCTGGTAGTACAAATTAATTCTGACCCGTAATCATTAAAAGTTGAATAAGCCAAGTAGCGTCGACAAAACTTCATCAAAAAACCTTTACCTTTTCTCCAATGTTTTTTTTTTTGTTTCGCTCTTCTTTTACACCCAATAACAGGAGCAAAAAAAAAGAAAGCGAAAGAAAGATCTCCAAAAAGGATATTCAACAGTCGCGCAATGCAAGCAACGAACCCGAGAGCACAAATAGAGGGAGGGAGGAAGGAAGGAAGCGTTACCGTAAAACTTCCTTAAGCCAAACCGGACACCATACTGGCCCACAAGGCCCGTCAATTAGACATAATTCGAACGAAATTAACCGTACTGCCACTTCTTCCGTGCGTCTTCCTTGGCCGACGGGACGCTGTGTGTAGCATAATTTTGCCACCCACTCAAAAGAAGGGGGCAAAAAACATGTTTTTTTTTCCAAAAAAAAAGCCCTCTCCTCTTATCCCCTCTCCTACTGTTATTATTATTAAGAATGTTCACGGGACAGGCCGGATAAGCTCGTGCTGGAAACGGCTGTGTGTGGTTGGCCGTTTTGGTGGTGGATTAAGTGATTGCAGTCGTAAAATTACTTTTACTATTACTTTTAGAGCAGCACGGGGGGGGGGGTCCCCCTACAGTGCCAGTGGCCGTCGGTAGCAAACCCGAGCGAGTGAGCCGACGAGCAAAAACTCGGCAAGTTTTAATTTCTCGCCTCACTTTTACACACCAAACACAGTGTATTTTAACGTGAAATTCCAAATGCAGCTGCTGCTTTCCGCGCTTAATCCCCCCCGCTAATGCCTCGAACCGACGACCGGGGGACGAGCTCGGGGGAAGGGTTTTTGGAGCAACTTTTTCGCAATTGGAAAACTTTTGCCCCGCCCTGTAACGGTGGTCGATGGTTTAGTCCAAAATTTTACAGTAGGGACAACAGTCGCGGCACTGCTTGGGTTCGCTTTGGGAAGTGGAATCGATTAAAATAAATAGAACTAAATCACGGAAAGCACCTGGAGTGGTTTGAAGCTTGGCTCATTACATTGCAGTGTTAGAAGTTGGTTTGCCAGTTTTCGCTTTAAAAGGGAGAGTTTTTTTTTTTGTGTGGTACTTGTAGGGCAACGTAGAGCAAAATGTTCCCAGCATAGACTTCAAAGAGACACCACTCACCGCGCAGCATTCAATTCTCACAGCTGGTGGACGCGCTTGAAGCGATCAACGCACCAAGCCGTCAATTTAGATAAGACACATCAGTCTGCCTTGGCTGAGTGGAATGATAGAACGAGCGAGCGAGGATGAAACACACTCATGGAAAACATAAACAATTAAAAGCGGCGAAGCGACGAACGTACCAGCATGCCGCGGGGCAGATGTAACAGCGTGACCCGCATCATTGTGCGTGAAATAAACACACACACACACACACTCCCTTATACACGTGCGTGTGCAATCTTGTTTCTTCGAGCGCGGAAGTGCTTTGCGTATGTGCCGGAATCGATTGTTCGACTCCATTTCTGTTACTTTGTGCTGCAACGTGAAAAGGTTTAGCACATACGCGGCAAAACGCATCAATGTTTACAGTTTATACACAAGAAACTGAAACAAAAACATTTAAAAAAACCCTGATGCCTACCACAAGCACCCAGAGCAGATTCGAAAACCGTTTCCACAATTACCAAGGGCAAGCGAGATAGCCTGGCAGCCGGTCACGGGAACCGGTCACCGCTAGCACAATGCATACATTTCATCTGATTGTGTTGCGCGCGCAGGGGGATCGCGCAGATCACGATGGGGAGAAAGATGGGAGTGAAAAACGCATGTGTGAGTGTGCGTGTGTGTGTGTCGGGTAACCTTGGACCGGTTGCAAAAGTTGCGTCCCTCGAGCGTGTCGAAAACTACAAGGTCTCGTACGGCTACAGCGCGGCCAGGGGTTCACGTACCCATCGCCGTCGTATGAACAATAAAACCAAGCAACGGGAGCGTCAACAGGCCCCAGAGTCCAGCTTCTTTACCAACACCAAACACGCACACGCACGAATACACTCAAAAATCCGCATCGCGAGTTGGGACGCGCGTCGCGCAAAAGGGAAGATGATGCGCGAGATCGCAGCAGTTGCGTCTGTGTGGCGTGTGTCGCCCGGTTGCCATGGTTTTTGTTTACGCCGTGGCGACCTCTTCCCTCTCTTTGTCTGCATTCGCGTCGGAATTACAACAGTGACGTACAATTTTAAGCGAGAGCGTGATCGTTGTGTAAAGCACTCGTATGCCATTATGTTAAACAGACATTCATTCAAGGCTCGCAAAATCGTTGAGAACAACGCAACAAGTTGAAAACAGCAACTGTCATCACCCCATCGAGGCACAGTCTATTTCGGTGGCGCTTAGAGCGGCACGTATGAGCGCCATTTATTAAGCTTCTATAGTCCACCAATGTAACCTCCACGACAGGGGTTAATTGGGTGTACAAATAAGCCAATTTCCTGAAACATTTTTTAAACCCATAATCGAGCATCACGTTCCTGTGCACTTTGTGTTAAAACAATGTTGCACGACCACGTTGCCTTTGCAAAAGGGGGTGAAATTTTGCGAGTTTGGGAACGATTTGTTCACTTTAGCACACCATTGCATGCTAATAGGATGCAAATATAATACAAGCATTTGATTTTTTTTTGCTTCTAAGCCTGCCAATTTGTTACCAATTTAACTGTGCCCGAGAAATGGGGCCGATTGCAATTAGCTTATTAAAAAAGCGTCCACAAGTGCGATTGAATGAAACATGTATTCTTAACTAGAGCCTGCATTATTATTATTATTTTTCTTGCTTGCCCCATTCGCTTTCCCTTTTGTTGTTGTTGTTGTTGCTGTTGTTGTAAAACCCAACAAGTGAAAGTGTTTCAGCCGCCAAACCGCACGTACTAAACGGCTCAGAACACGCAAATTGGGAACTGCTTGGCAATGTTGTTCTCGCTTCGGGTGTGTTCGAGTGGCGTACCGGAAATCGTTCAATCGGACCACCCCGGACCCCCATCCATGTGCTTGGTGGTGGTAGCCGGCTTGCGTAATTAAAATTCTGTACCCGTACCCGTTTTCGCATAATGTAAAACGCGCTCCAACGCTATGGGCCTTATGGGGTGAGTGTTACCGGTGTGCTGTAGTAGTGCCGGGTCGTGCGAGAGGAATTTATAAATGCGGTGCTGCTTGTTTTTTTTTTTTACATCTTGTGTTTTACATGCTGACCAACGCGAAGGGTTTGGGGACCAAAGGTTTTTGGATTGCGAAGACTTTCCGCACCGGCCCGGAACAGGTTGGATTAGGTTGGAGTAATGTGCTTGATTCTTAGCAGCCCCCAGCCCACAAATCGGGTTGCGAGGCAGATAAAATGAGGAAAAAGTCTTTAAATACTTGTGCTAAGGACCTATTTGATGGAGTTGGAGTTTAAAACAATTTCAAGCGCGTTTGAAAGACACACTGCAGGGACTACAGAGTAAAAGTCAAATAATTGATCTTTCAAATTGAGCGAATACACTTATAAGGCCCGCATTGTAGCTTTGTGTTTGAAAATTATTGCATGTGTTCTTTTGCCCTGTTAGGCTCTTTGTTATTATTTTCTATAAAATCAACATTCATACCTGATTTTTCTAAGCCTTTCCCGATCTACCTCCATCAAGTTTGTAATTTTGCCGCATTGCCAAAACACTCCCATTACATGATAGAATCAATCCTAAACACGGATAACACGGTTACCGTGCTCAATGAGTAACCCTTTTTGGCCTTTTAGAACCCCAAACTCCAATCGATGGTGGCACACGGTGGTGGGCTGGAAAGACGTGGGCTGCTTCTCGTTTTTGTTTTTCGCAAACGCTTCAGTTAACCCCATTCATCATTGGGCCGCTGCGGCTGGTCGCATCGGTGGTAAAAATCGATGTCTCGCCTCTAGCCACCGCAGCGCTCTATGAACGGGCGACTCGATTTAACCATCAAACGAAGCACGGCTTTTCAATCCGAACCTCCAAACGTATGGGAACATACATTTCAGCATAATCATCCGACCGGCCGGGTCGGATATCGTGAGCATACGGTTGATAGGGGTGGAACGGAGAACGGGGGGGGGGGGGGGGTACCTCATCGTGCTCCATCATCAACGGCCATACCACCAATTTCGCCACACAGAATCCACGGCTCTCCGACCCACGAGATCCACGAGAAAAGGGCTTTTCCGCTTGCTGCCGACCCTATTTGGCTTGTGTCGCCTGTACCACTCTTTGTGTTATTTATAACGTCCGCATGTGTTTATTTTAATGATGATTATGAAGATCAAACACACACGCACACCATCACACACACACGAGGCCACACACACACTCGTATACAAGTTTAAACGGGATAATACTTGTGAACGCAAAAAGAGGAGTAAAAGACCCTTTTTACCCGTGTTTTTCCAACCGGCATTTTCCGAACCGAACCACTGGCCCGGAGGGGGGGGGGGGGGCGTGTCGGGAGGTTGGACGCACGATACACAACTTCCGGTTCCGTTCCGGGTGCTGCATCGAAGCGGCACAAGCATAACATTGGCGCTTATTGTCTTATTTTGTTTTTCATCACGTTTTCTTTTTGTTCTTCTCTCCCTCTCGCTCTGTCTCTATCTCTTCTCCATGTATGTGTGTGTGAGTGTTACGCCCTGCTTATGTTTTGTTTGAGTGAGTTTTACTTTCTGTGCTCGCACACGCATGCACAGAGAGCCTCTTTCGTTCTGGTATTACATTTTTTGCATCGGTCAACACATTTGGCATTGTTTGCTTTCGTTCGTCGCGTTTGCCAATTAACGGGGCTGTGTTAAAGGCAGGTCAATCGTGGCGCAATGTTCTTACGCGCCACTGAGTGTCCAGTGAATTAAACCAGAGCCAAAAACCTCTTGATTTGTAAGAATCCAGACCGAAAGAAGGAAAACACAGTTACATAACAACAAAGCAACGGATTTTGTTTTCCCACAAAACGACACTCATTGATGTGGTGGCGGTGGCGCCTGGAGTTTGCTGAAAATGCTCTTTAAAGGCGCAACACCCCCACAAATAGTTGTGTCGAATTTACGGAGAAGTTCTGGGTCCAAAACAGACACTGCAGCGCGCGTGTGTGTGTGTGTGTGTGCAGAACAAAAGACAAAACTGTAATAAAAAAAACTCCCACGGTACTGCTTTGCAATGTCTGGGGTGTTGGGAGGGGCGCCGCTTCCAACTTACTTTCGGGGAATTGCTCCGAATGAAAGAAAGCAAGCACAACCCCCCCCCCATCCTCACCACTACAGCGTAGCAATCCAAGAACATCAGCGCACAGCACACTTGAGAATTGAGTCGTTTTTTAATCGTTCATTCTGGGCAAAAGCCTCTTTAATTCGAGTTTTTGCTCCATGCTTGGGACTGTTTCAATTCGGTCAGTTCACTGCCTACCCATCCACCCCATCTGCAGCACCGACTGCTTTTTTCCACTGTTTTGCGTCAGCAGAATTCTTCCCTGGCATTCTCGCTTCTCTTTTTCCCAATGTACCTCCCACCGCTGAAAATGGTCTTCTGTGTGTTGATTTCCTTCTTTTTTAAGGCTCTCTCTCTCTCTTCCACTCGCTCGTTTTGAACTGCTGAAGTGACTTGCAAAAGCCTGCTGGGTGGCATGCGCGAAAGAGACAAGATACAAAACAAAACCGCCCCGCGTAGCCATACGACGGGCGAGGGTGGCACACACAAACACACACCATTCCAGGGCCAGAGGATGGGATGGCATGGTTGGTGTGCTCGTGGTGTGCAGTAAAAATGACAACGCGAGATATGCGATCCACCATTGCCACAGGAATTGAGAGCGGAATCTGGGATATCCCGGGATATATTCTGGTTTTCCGGTCTCCCGCACGATGCTCACACAAACACACTAACATACACATACACACAGTAACCTTACTTCTCTTAGGTCGTTTAATCCCTACCGTTGTTGCAGTAGACCACTGGCCAAGATAGTTACAGCACAGGGATAAAGTTTTCTGCGGACTGTAACCACCACGCACGCAACGCTACTGATGTACCGCAAAACTCTCAGCGCTTAAGAAGTTTGGCAGTAATATCCTCATGCAAAACCATCACAAAAACACAACACCACAGCAGCACCACGATTGCTCGCTAGCCTGTTCGGGGGTTCGGGCTGCAATTGTTGCCACACTGCTCTCGAAAGGATACTCCGCAACGGTGGCCATCCAAGCCACCATACGGCCGCACGCAAGAAACGTCAGAAACTTGCGGAGGCATCGAACGTCACAGGAAAAAAAAACACGCCATTTTCAAATCTTCAAACTCTCTCTCTCTCACATTCCGGGTTCTACTTTCTCTCCTTTGCAAGGATGCAACTTCCAGAGCGAGAGAGAAAGAGAGAGACAGAGCACGCTTGTGTGTCATGGCGACGGAAGAAAACAACACGCCGCACAGCCCTTCGGATATTATATGCCGAATGGGTCCCTTTCTCTATCTCTCTTTCTTTCTCTTGATTCTCTGTTCACCCACCATTTGTAGTCCACCCCAACACACCCACACACACACACATGCCGCATTTCGGTTAGAGTGTTTTTGGTATTTTGCAATGCAGTAAACGACCAGCCAGACCAGCCTGCCCACCGGCATGATAGAAGAAGGCCATGCAAAATACACACACACAGCTACACAGCCACACACACACACACACACACACGCGGAGCGACATTCTAACAATTCCAGCACGATTCGTGTCGCGGCTCCGCTCCGCGCTTGATTGCAGCAGGATTTTGCAATGGCTGCCGCCAACAATGTGATTCTTTCTCTCCTTCCTGCCGCCATTGAACGCGCTCCGCTTTTGTGCTTCATTTTGTAATACATCTGCGGCCATTATTACGTATTGCTTTTAAAAAAAAGCAGCATCCCAAATCGGCTGCACGATGGGTGTTTTTCGCCCTTAGCTTTCATTTAACTTCTCCACTTTCCTGATGTTGATGATGGGGACTGGGTACCATTAATGCAATGGAATGCTTTTTTATGTGAATTGTTTGTTTGTTTGTTTTTTTTTCTCGCCTCTCTTCTCTTTACATTCTGCAAGGACCTTAACATCTCTAAAGGCGCTGTCTTTTACATTCGTTTCTTCTTGTTCCAATTTCGTTATTCCTATCCTCTCAATCTGTCCCTCTCTCTCTCACACACACTCTCTTGCTCTCTGTGGGATTGCGACTCTCTTTTTCATCCGCCCTTCGCGCACAGGATCGCACACACCGCTTTAGCAGTCCCCCAGTAATGCCCAGTAGTCTCACACACGCACACACACACACACATTAATAGAACAAAAAACAGGATACAGGGCATGGAGTTTGCAAGAACGCTTTACAGAAAATAAAGGGGGAAACGCTCAGCCAAAAGGGACGCAACGGCGCGGCAGCAGCTGGGCGGACTGGAACGAAACCAGAACACGCCGCACATCTGTCGTTGTCGTCGCCGTCGGTACACAACAATATCCTGACAATGCTGCTACTTTGGAGCAGAAACGCACAACAAATAATAAAAGAACAGAAGGGGGGGGGGCAGTGGGGAGTGTTAGAAAAATACGTTCTCACGCTTCCCTCTCTCGCTCTCGCTCACTCTCTCTCGCTCTCGCTTTAACGATCCAACACAAACCGCGCTTGTCACGCACAAACACACTCACACCGTGCGTTTCTATCTCTCGGAAGCGTTAACGCAATTGCTTCTCACTCACTCTCTCACTCACGCTGTCCCGTTCACAGGCAGGCAGCTGCGGCTTCTTGATCGTGCGTAACACCGTGTGCCTGTGTGCGTCTTGTTCTTGCTGTGTCAAATGCAATCTCCCCTACGACTCCACTACCACCGCCACCACCGTTCGCTTCACCACTCCGCAAACGACGCTAACCGTACCGCTCTCCACCGCATCACTCCACACACGCGCACGTACGATCACACAGCGTTCACCGCTCGCAAACTGGAAACGCGACGGTACAAAGTACAGGAGAACGCACACACCCAAACAGTGGGCTCCCGCTGGCTTCCTTCTCACAGACGCAAACACACACACACACACACACACACACACACACACACACACACACACACACACACACACACACACACACACACACACACAGAGCCACTAATGCGCGTACGCAACGCGAGAAACCAAGCGGAAGGGTAAGAAAAGTGCGGAACGCACACAGAAATCGCACACACACACATATGAATTAAACAACAACAACAAAGAAACAAACAAAAAAACAACGCAGCACCGTTTTCCAGGGTTCCTTTCGTTGCCGGGAAGCGCGTTCATTCTTCTTCAGCATGTACCACCACCAACACCCCACCACCACCACCCTGAGGCCGCTCCAGAAAGGCTCTTTTAGTTATGTGGGAGCATCATCGCCGCCGCCATCATCATCATCATCATCATCCCCCCATCACGCAAACACGCTCCAGAAAGGTGGAAGAGGGAAGCAGGAAGGAGGAAGCAAAAGGGGAGAAAAAAGCAAGGGTAAACGCGTCGTTTCTTCTCTGTTCTTCTTCGTTCGTTCTTGGCGAGGGGGGCATGTTATTTTGCTCTCCACACACGCACACACACACACATACACACGTGCACGCACACATTCTGGCGTTTTTCTTTTTTCACTTGTTTTTTTTGCTGCTTGCTTCTCCCCAATCGCTTTCGCTCTTAGCGTTCTTTGCCGTGTTATGTTTCGGTCGTGATCTTTTCATCCCCCCTTTCCCCGCATGTTCAGCAACCCCTTTGCATCGTTTTTCTTTTCCTAATTCCCGTATGTGGATGCCTTTCGCGGCGATCCTGTTCCGTTCTTTACCAAAAACTCGTTTCCTATGCCTGGTTTTCTTTGTGTGTGTGTGTGTGTGTGTGTGTGTGTGTGTGTGTGTGTGTGTGTGTGTGTGTGTTGTGTGTGTGTGTGTGTGTGTGTGTGTGTGTGTTTTTTGTGGGGGGAACCGATACACATTTCATCCCTCCGCTGCTTGGTTCTCGTTCTATACTCCTCACCACTTCGGTCTGTTTTGTTTCAAAAAGAGACCGGAGCCTGCCTGAGTGTTTCTTGGCGGTTTCTTTGCCGGTTTCTTTCTTCTTTCTCTGTCTCTCTGCCTCTCTCTCTCTTTGCTGTTAGCAGACGATGAAGAAATCGAAGACGGCGGTGGAGTTTTGCTACGCGCCGGATGGTGCACAGACGCCGGGTATTTTTTTTTCCTTTCCTTTTCTTCACTTTGACCTGCACGCTACGTTCGGGGCCCTCCCTGCTTTACCCACAACCAAAACCAAATTGTTGTCCTGATGGATGAAACCTAAGCACACAAATGCTCCAGCTCCAAATGCTCAAACATACAGAGCCAGCAAAGGCATAAGAATAAGGTGCCAAAGAAAAGGATCGGAGAAAAGAATCCTTCTACCTATCTCCCACACACACACACACGTGTCCCTACGGTAGTATATGTTGTGTGGTGGCTCCGTCCATGTGAACGGTACATTGCACCCGAAATTGAAGAAGAACGACAAATGGCGACACAACAAGTTTGGCAAATGGCAACCAAACGGAGCGTCCTTTTCAGCTTCGGCTGCTGCTGCTGCTAGAAGCTTTACCGGTGTTCTTGTATGTTCACGTGTGTGTATGTGTCTGTGGGTATGTGTGAAGGAAAGACGGATTGCTTTCCCTTTGGCATGAACAACGCGCATTCTTAGCAAGCGTTGCTGCTGCTGCTGCTGCGGCTAACAACCCCGTGAAGCAGGATGTGAAAGAACAATGGCGCTACCCTTGCTGTTGGATGTGTTGGCGCGGCTGGAAAATGGAAGCTAAATACGTTTTCTGCCCATCCCAAGGGCACGGCGAAACAGACGCTGGGACAATATAGGGGTTTGGGAAATGATACACACAAACAGTCACGCATTCATACGCACAAACACACTGAACGCAAGGAAACAGGACAAAATCACACTTTTCCGTAGCACATTAGCGAAATCAATTAAACCAAATAAAAATAAAAATAAAGCTCCACATCGCGCTTGGCTAAAAATGCATAGTTTTGTTTTTCAGCACATTGCCGATGCATTAAACACGCACAACACTGGCTGGCACAACACCACACAGAACAGAATGCGACAAATGCTTAACATTTGTTTTGCAACCACCAAACACTCACACTCTGCACACTCGGTTGAAGGACGCGCGAACAAATTGCTTTCTGCTAAGTTTTCGCTGGTGAAAGGTTCTATTCCCTTTGCTCCGGGAGTCAGAATATCCTTTTTGCTGCTTTCAACTGGAAAACGGTCAAACGAGGGTGCAACCACGAACAACACGTCTGTACACTTGCAAGCGTTGGAAGTGAGTGTGCAAGAGAGCGAGCGGCTTGCCGTGAATCGCGCACCACATTGCGGCGTAAACATTTGCCGAACCGATTCCGTGTGGCCGTCGAGAGAGCGAGCGAAGGAGAGAGAGAGATATACGCGAGAGAGCGAATGTTGCGAAGCCGAAGTTGGGCTGGCGCGTTGCTAGAGCGGCCGCCGCCATTTGTTAGGTGTGTGTACGAGTGGGACGGCATGCGCCGGATACGCTCTACCCCCCTCTCTCTCTTTCTCTGTCTCTGTACGCTTTGCTCCTTCGAGTGGGTATGAGGGTTTGTAAACCCTTGGCGGTAAGAATGCGCAGAACATGGCAGGTTTTACAGGGTAACACCACAGCAAAATAAAGCAAAATAAGCAAAATAATGGAGAACTTATGTATTTACGCTTTAAATTTTCTGCTTTTTAATTTGGATTAGATGTGACGGCTGTCACATCATTTTTGGAGGTGTCTTCATAATTCTGAACAAATTTATTTTTACAACGCATTGCCAGAACAAAACCCTGAAATGGTTAAATATAAAGATAAACCAATTGACTCATTTCGTCTCTCGGCGTTAAAGAACAATTTATATATCTCTTAACATTTAAGATCTATGAAATATTTAAAAATACTATAAAAACGAAAGTAAATATAAGAGAAAGCAATATTTTTATGCTATTTATGTGTTAATATTTTTGTTTGAAAATAGTTCTAAATTGTTCATCAAAATATACAAAAAAATGTTCTTTTCCTTTTTTTCTTCATAAAAATATAATCGTATCTAAAGGAAACTATTTGGTTTTACCGCATATTTTACTTAAATAGAAAAACAAATTCTTCAAAATGATAATGTTTGTGCGACATCATTGCACTACGAGCGCAAGTGAAGCAACATTGATAGACCACCGCCTAAGCATGGTTGACTGTCGTTCCATGTGTCAAAGCGAGCTGTCAAATTTTTGCTGAAGGAAAAATAGCGTCCGTCTTTTGTGGCATTAGTACGAAGCATTTTTCAATCTTTTGGTAAGAAATGTTATTTGCCGTATTGTTTTTAGTTTTCCATATGTTGTAAAAGTCTCATGACCAACCGTTTGTATGTGTTTAATAACTCGGACATCATTTTATCGTAGCGCAAACAGCACACCAGCTCTCGGACCTGCAGACGCCGATCGTGCTTGGAAAATCAAAATGGCGCTGCCTGCCAACTATAAACACAACATACCGGGTCCGCCGATGCCCCCGCAACGTTTGCGGCCGTCGGGCTCGGCCGCCGACCGGAAGGACAACTCGAGCCCGTTCATGCACAACCCGCACGGCAATCCGGCGTTCAACCCGCAGAAGATGGGCAAGGCATCGGCGGCGTCCGAGTCGAAGATGATCAAACCGCCCAAGCCGCCGGAGAAGCCGCTGATGCCGTACATGCGCTACTCGCGCAAAGTGTGGGACTCGATCAAAGCGTCCAACTCGGATCTGAAGCTGTGGGAGGTGGGCAAGATCATCGGGCAGCAGTGGCGCCTGCTGCCCGAATCGGAGAAGGAGGAGTACATCGCCGAGTACGAGCTGGAGAAGGCGGAGCACGAGAAGAATATGAAGGCGTACCACAACTCGCCGGCCTACCTGGCCTACTTGACGGCACGCAACAAGGTGAAGCCGGGCGATGGCGATGGGCACGAGCCGTCGTCGCGCTCGAGCTCGAAGGGTGGCCAGGCGGACCGGCGGATCGACATTCAGCCGGCCGAGGACGAGGACGACCCGGACGATGGGTACTCGTTCAAGCACGTAGCGTATGCGCGCTTTTCGCGCAACCATCGGTTGATAAACGAAATCTTCTCCGATGCCGTCGTGCCGGACGTCCGTTCGGTGGTGACCACGCAGCGTATGCACGTGCTGAAGCGCCAGGTGCAGTCGCTCACGATGCACCAGATGAAGCTGCAGCACGAGCTGCAGCTGATCGAGGAGAAGTTTGAAACGCGCAAGCGGAAGTTCGTCGAGTCGAGCGAAACGTTTCAGGACGAGCTGAAAAAGCACTGCAAACCGGCAGTGGACGAGGAAACGTTCGGTAAGATGGTCGACCGGCAGTACGAGATGATGAAGCGCGACCGTCTGCGTGCGCTGGAGGAAGCACAGAAGCCCCCAGCCCCGGTGCCGACACCTGCACCCGCCCAGCAACCCGCAGCGGGTCCGCCGAAACCGGAATCGGAAGCAGCGCCAGATCAAGCTGCGACCGCGAGCGAATCATCCACGGACGGTGGTGCACCGACCGGTCCAACAACAGAAGCCAATGAAGCTGCTTCTTCTGCCGTTGCCACCCCCCGGGATCGGTCTCCACCGGCAGCGGCCACTTCGGACGAATCTCAAGGCTCACAGGACTCCACGACTGGCGGTCCTCCGCAACCGTCGGTCGAAAAGATGGACACGGCCGAGGACCCGAAACCGGACGCTAAGGACGATAAAGTGGTAGCGACCGCACCGAAAGCATCGCCCGAAGTGGTCAAAGAACCGGTTGCACCGGCTGTCTCGAATCAGCCCCCGGTCGTTCCGGACCAGCAAGTTCCAGCCTCGGTTCCGCCAGCCGGTCCAGTTCCAGCTTCCGCTCAGGCAGCAATTCCGCCGCCTGCACCCATCGTTCCCACGCCCCCATCGTCGGAACCGAAAGCGGAAGTTCCCCCGACCTCGACCGTACACCACACCGGTCCCGCTCAGCCACCACAACCCGGCACGCACCATACCGTAGTCCACGGCGGGTATCCTCCCCATGCCGCACCGGTACCCTCTGCGCCTGCCATACCGCCACCGCATCAAGCGTCGGTTGTGCCCACGCCGCCACCGCCCTCCCACACACCCGAGGCGCAAGTTCCACCGCCGAACGTGACCGTACCGCACCACCAGCCACCACCGCATCCTCCCCCGCATCATATGCCTCCACACATGCAGCCCCACCCTGGTATGCCCGGCCACGGACCCTCGTTCCCGGGCTATCCGCATGCCGGTTCGCCACGCGCACCGTACTACCTTTCCTCGTACGGGGGGCACCCGCAACCGTACGGCCAGTACGGACACTATCCGTACCATCAACAGTATGCACCGCCACCACCACCCCCGGGCAGCTACGTCCGCCCACCGGGCGGACCACCAGGGCCGATGGGACACTACGGTGAGGTACATCCGCACCCGGACGCACACCACGGTTACGGTCCACCGCCCCCGACGGCAGGTGGATCGGTTCCTCCCGGCGGTATGCCACCCGGACCGGGGGGTCCACCGCCTACTATGGTCACAGCAACGGCTACAGTGACGCCGCCGACCGGGGTTCCGTCCGTGTCGCAACCGGAACCGGGCGAGATTGAGCCGGAAAAGGCCCCGGCGGCCGCTGCCGCTGCAACGCCCGCTGCAACTACTCCGGCATCGAAGAAACGCAAGAAGGGCGGCGCTGCGGCAGCCGCCAAACACGACGATGCCGAGAAGAAGGACGACTGATGGATGCGCCACTCGCGCCCGTCGTAATTTCATGCTTAATGGATAAGAATTTGCACTATTTGCATTCGCTATATGATGTAGTTTTAACGTGGAGACGTTTAATTCAATAAACCAACCTTATTATGGCTCTAAAAAGAAGTGTGTTTTCATTGGGCAAATGTTGATGAGTACGCGAAACCAAATAAAAAAACCATTAAAACTTCATCGATCCGCTTGAAGAAATGTTTATTCCAAATCATCCACCCATCCAGAGTAACTCTACTTTAACGCAAAAAATGTCCCTCGCTAGGACGCACTCTTACGACGAAAAAGCTCCCTCCTCTCTCTCTCTCTCTCTCGATTTGCTTCTCCCCCCTTGCCCTAGCTAGCTAGCTTACGGAATATTGGCCAGATAATCCTGAACGTCGGATGGGTCCAGTCGGCGGAAACCGTTCGCATCGCAGATGCCCACCTCGATGTTGTCCGCGTTCATCTGTCCCTCGAAGCCTTCCTTGAGCGTCAGAATCGCGGTGTGAACGGCATCATCCAGCTCGAGATCCTCGCTGTACCGCTTCTCGAGGAACGTTTTGCCATTGTTGGCGTTCTTGCCCATCGCCGTCGCCTTCCACGCGAAGTAAGCGCCGGACGGATCGCACTGGAACAGGTACGGGCGGCCATCGTCCCAGCCGCAGATCAGCAGCGAAACTCCAAACGGTCGGACACCGCTGTTAAAGGACGGGAATGGGGAGGGAATGATATCGTGAATTATCTGGTAAGGGGGGAAATCGCACTTCAAACAAACAAGCCAACACTCACCCCGACTGCGTGTACTCCTGCATGACGGTGGCCACCTTCTGCACCAGCTGCGACGTCGGTATCGGTTCGCGGTACGTGAGGTAGTAGTTTTGGGCCAGCTTGCGGGCCTGCTTCACCAGCAGCCGATAGTCGGGCCCCATGCCGGAGTAGATCATCCCGATATGGTTCGTCACCATCTCGACCTTGTGCACGCTGTGCTCATCGTACAGGATCGATTTCTGCTTGTTTTCCGTCGCGATCACGACACCGTTTACCGCCTTGATGCCGACCGACGGTGCTCCGGCCGCTACCGCCGCGAGGGCATACTCGATCTGGACCAGCTTACCCGACGGGCTACGGGGAGCAGGAGTGTACGGTAGGGTTAGCTTCGTTAGGAGCAGAAAAAAAACTCACCGGAAACGTTCGTCTCTTTCCCACTTACCTAAAGGTGGTCAGCGAAAAGCTATACCGTTCCGAAGCCATCACGAAAGATTCAGTTCAAAATGCAGCGTACAGACAAGATGTTTTTCATAAAATGGTTTCAGTGTGGAGGCAACAAATCTGGCAAAACAGCTTTCTCACCGGCAGTGACAGCTCGTTCGCAACGCTGGGGAGGGAAATGACAGTTTGCTCTGCACAGTGGGATATTCCGTGGACGACAGAGCGTTTCTTTTTAATTTCTTTTACTCAAGTAGTTTTTTTCTAGTTTCCAAAAACAAGCAAAAGATAAAATTGCACAAAATAATAATAATGTTTCTCTACCAATAATAATTCATTTTATTCAATTCAATTTAAAATTTAAATTAATTTGCCATAATATGAGCGACCGTTTTTATAGCATCTCATGAGTGAGCTGAGCGTGAGTTTTCCTCCGTGCAGAATTTTCTCACTTGTTGTGCTCGCAGGTGTACAGAAAGGAAAACACTGCGACACTTGTATGTGTGCGTATGTCTTGCTGTCAAAATTTTTCACTTTTCCACAGTGAATTTTCTTCCCTGGCCCAAAGAGGACATCAATATCGCCCGCACCGTCCTCAAATCTTCAATGGGAGTATGTGCAGCTGCTTATGGATTTCTTCCCCTATTACGGCCACGTGATATTCAAATAATGTAACCGATTTCCCCCATTTCCCCCATTTCCAGAAAATGCGACAAATGGAGCAAAAGTACGACCTGTCCAAGTGTCACACGTACAATGAGAAAAGCTCGTTCGCGTTCTGGGTCGTGCTGGTGCTGCTGTTCTGCTTGGCGCTGGGCAACCTCTGCCTAACGCTGTCCATCACGGCGATACTGCGAATCTACCGCGGGATGGAAAACATCGAGCTGATACAGGACGCCGATTCGATCAAGTTTTACGGCAACATCGATTTCGACCGGGTGTACAAACAGGATGGGCTGTTGGAGAGCTTCTACGATGAGCCGCTGGAGCTGGCCGGCGACGATGGGGACATCTCGGTCAATCTCGTCAATCGGAATGGCAATACGCACAACAAAATTCAGCTCACGCGCACAGGCACCTTCCTGAAGGGCATCAACCATTTCGATGTGAAGGATCCGGTTACGGGCAGGCAGGTGTTTGGGACGTTGCGCCCCCACTACAACATGCCCCAGGGAGCGATGATCCTGCAGGCCCATCTGGTGAACAGTGGCCGCATTGCGGCGCCCATAAACGATACGCTGAAGCTGCAGACGCGCAACAAGCTGACGCTCAAGGGCACGGAAGGGATTCGAATGGAGGCGAAGGAGCTGCTGTGGTCGGCGGACCAGAACATCTTCCTGAAGTCGGACAACGGTAGCACGATGCTGGTGGGTGGTAATGGGGTGTGGGTAAATGTGAACAACTTGCCGGTGGTTAAGAGCGAGCACGGCGTGCGGACAGGATCGGCCGGCCAGTACAAGCTGTGCGTGTGCCATCCTCAGGGGCGCATCTTTCGCATGGCCGTGCCCAAGTCGCACAATGCTCGGGTGAACTGTGCCCATTTCAGTGGCAAGGAGAATCCATGCGCATAGGGAGCGAGCGAGCGGGTAAAGGACAGTATTGGATAGAGCAATAGGGGAAAACGCATATCGGCCATATAGAGGTATGTTGAATTGTAAGGGACACGCAAAGTGGACTACCGAGTGGACTGATTTACCAAAAGAAAAAATACGTCTGTTCGCTTGTACGCTTAATGCAGGAATGGTCTTTATTCAGAGTTCAATGTGTGTGTTGCCCGATTGGCAACCATTCGGTGTTGCCTGATAGGCACTTGTCGTGTCAAGCTGAGAAGTTCAACACTCCTCCTCAACACTGAATGGTTTTATTCCGATCGCTTCCCTAAGTTGTCGAAGTTTCACTGCTTGCAACGGTTTGGTAAGCAAATCAGCTTGCATGTGTTCAGTTGGGCAGTACTGCAGTTTCACGATGCCGTCCCGAACCATATCCTTCACGAAATTAAATTTCGTATCGATGTGCTTTGCTTTGCGTTCGGCTCGGTCTCCTTTAGTCAGCGCAATGCAACTTTGATTGTCTTCGTTGACCAGAACTGGACCATCCAGTTGCTCGCCAACATCCGCCATCAGTTTCAGGATCCACTTTACTTCCTGTAGACACTCGGCAAGGGAAACATATTCGGCCTCGGTGCTAGATAGTGCCACACACTTCTGCTTATGACAGCCCCATCCGATGAGCCCGCCGCCGAACTTAAACACGAACCCCGAATTGGATTTGCGGTCGCTCTCGTCGCCTGCCCAATCGGCGTCCACAAAACACTCCAGCTTTTCTCCGCCGCTTCCAAGGTACAATACACTATCCAGTGTACCCTTGAGGTAACGTAGTATCCGTTTGGCCTCGTTCCAATCTGCTTCTGATGGATCTTGCACTCTCCTGCCCAGAATGGCTGTGGCGATAGCAATATCGGGTCTGCTGGTCACTGCAGCGTACAACAGAGCTCCTATGAGACTTTGATACGCTTTTGGCGAATCCAACTTCCTGCCATTCTCCTCCTTTCGTTTTAGGAAGCCGGGATCCATCGGGTATTTGGACGGTTTAGCATCCAACATGCCAAAACGCTCCAGAACTCGTTCCAAATAAGCTTGTTGGTCCATACAGTAACACCCATCGTTACGCCGAATTCGTATGCCGAGAAAAAATCTTAGGTTACCCATGACGCTGATCGTGAAATTCAGTGTCAAGACGTGGACCACCTCAGAAAATTCTTCCTCCGTGTTACATATGACGATCACATCGTCAACGTAAATTAGAATAAAGATGGACTTACCCGCTTTTTCGCGTATGTACAAACATGGGTCCGCCGTTGATTGGATGAAACCCATAGTTTTCAGTACGTCGTCGATCTTCGTATTCCAGACACGAGCTGCCTGCTTGAGCCCGTAAATGCTGCGATGCAGCCTGCATACTTCGTTCGGGTTATCGCTTTCGAATCCCTGTGGCTGGCGCATAAAAATCTCCTCCTTGAGAAGACCATGTAGGTACGCCGTCTTTATGTCAACGTGCTTCGTTAACATCTTCCTTTTACTCGCCAGAACCAGCATCGTCCGGAAAGTAATCTGCTTTACGACGGGGGCAAACACCAGGTCGTAATCCGTCCCGAATTTCTGGCAGAAACCCTGCGCCACCAGCCGTGCTTTATACCGAACGAAATGACCGTCTTCATCCGCCTTACACTTGAAGATCCATTTCGACCCGATAGCCTTCCGGTGTGGCGGCAGCTCCGCTAGCTCCCACGTTCCATTTTCCTGATGGGACTGCATTTCTTCTGCCATCGCTGTTTTCCATTCGGCACTCTGAGGACCGGATACAGCTTCCTTATACGTTTTTGGTTCTGCTACACTTTCCTTCACCAGATATACTTCTTCGTCATATCTTGCCGGTGGAACGCCAGCTGTCGCCCTCTGTGAACGACGAACGGGAGTACTCGACACCTCCGGCACTGCCTCTGGCATCGCCTCCGGTATCGCATCCAGCACCACCTCCGGCACCGTAGCTACAGCTTCAGCGTCGTCATCGTCCCACAGTCCGCGAAGCAAATTGTTATCATTGTCGTTCCAAAAACCTTGTGGCCAGCCATCGTCTGAACAATCCCAACCGTAAAATTCAGATTCGGAGATTGTATCATTGGCCACGTTAGTTTTAGCTTCCCGTTTCGTTTCATCGAGAGACCACTCGATTTCAACGCTTTCAGTCGGATTATCCTCTATTTTGGGATCGCCGTATGTCTGCTCCTTGGATCCGTCATCAATCTCAAGAAAACGGACATCCCGACTGATTTGAATTTCTCCCGTTTGAGTGTTTAGCATCCGATACGCCTTATGCTCGCCGGAATAGCCGACAAAAGTCATACGCTCCGCCTTGACGTCTAACTTTTTTCGTTTCACCGACGGAATCAGTACGTACCCAACACATCCAAACAGTCGCAGGTTGGTCAAATCTGGTTTTCTGCCGAACCAGATCTCGAATGGCGTACGTTCTACTGCAGCAGACGGCAATCGATTTTGCAAGTAGCAAGCGGTATTGACTGCTTCCGCCCAAAATCGCTTATGCATACCTGCATCCCGAAGCATACACCGACCCATCTCCGTGAGCGATCGGTTCTTCCGCTCTGCAACTCCATTTTGCTGGGGTGAATATGCTGCAGTAAACTCCATCTTTATCCCTTCGTCCGCACAGAACTTCCGAAGCGCCTTATTGTAGTATTCTCCTCCCTGATCGGAGCGAATGATTCGCGGTTTCCGGCCAAATTGGTTTTGAACCAATTTTACATACTCGCGAATCTTATCCTCGGCCTCCGATTTCTTTTTGAGAAAATAGACGAAAGTATACCGACTATGATCGTCTATTAGGGTCATATAGTAACGGCATCCCCCTAAGGTCATTTCCTCCATTGGGCCGCACACATCACTATGGATTATATCCAGCACTTCTGTCGAGGTTTTTTCCGCAACTGGTGGAAATGGCGAGCGTGCCATTTTGCATTCGATGCAGCATTCGCAGGTCCAGCGGATACCGCAGTCGACCACTTTTAGCCCCGACACCAAATCGCGCCGCTTCATTTCACCGATGACAGCTGGATCCCTGTGCCCAAGACGACGATGCCAAGTGTGTTGGCAGTTTTTCGTGTGCTCCTTTACCACTGATTTCATCACTCGATCCTGTGCAATTCGCAACCAATACATATCGCTCACTTTATCCGCGACCGCGACGACCGTATTTCCGTAAACGAGCTTGCACCCGGTGTTGTCAAAAACCGCACGCACACCTTTTTCCGCGAGTTTACCGATTGAAATCATGTTTCCCTCTAGCGTAGGGACATACAACACACCCCGTAGCGTGATTTCAATTATTTCACCGTTTTCGACCGCACACTTGATCAGGCAATCGCCAACGCCTTCAACGCGATTTTCGCTGCCATCCGCGACGGTAACATTTGAACGCAAGCTTTGTTCCATTACCGTGAACGCGCTTTTGTCACTACACATGTGCGAACTTGCACCCGAGTCGATTAGCCACGACCGATCGTTACCGCGAATTTCAGGCTGACGAACCATGAACGTGAACGAACTTGTGTCGTTTTCGCGCACTGTTTTCACTTGTTGTTCTTTATTCGGCTTAATCTTTTTCTTCTTTTCACCTTCCCCGCTGCTCTTCCGATTCAGGAACTCTTTGCATTCTCGTTTCTTATGGCCAGATTGACCACAAAAGAAACACGCGCCTGGTTTTGCTTCACTTTTCGCCTTCAGCACTCGCTCCTCCTGCACCTTTCCGCCGTACAGCTTCTCACTTTCGTCGATCAGCTTTGCCCGCACAAGATCCATCGTTAGCTCTTTATCTGAACGACTTTCCAAAGCTGTGGTAAGTGCGTCAAATGCTTTTGGAAGGCTCCGCAAAATCATGGCCACCTGCATGTTCGCCGAGAGTTTTTCACCCGAATTCTCCAGCCGAGAGTAAAGATCTTCCATGCCGTATAAAAAATCTTCCATATTCTCACCTTCACGATAGTTTGCGTTGCAAATCTCTTTCAGCAACGAAACTTTCCCGGTAAGAGTGGCTTTGTGGTGGTGTGCCTTGAGCGCATCCCATGTTTCTTTCGCTGTGTTCTTTGTCATGATGAGATTGTGTTGGTTATCCTCAACCAACAAAGCAATGGTCGCCCGCGCCTTCGAATCACCCTCCGTCCACTCCGGAGTTACCGGTGTCGGCGCGACACCCGGGTCAACGTACGTCCACGTACCCTCCCGCATCATCAACATCTGCACTTTGAAAGCCCACGACCGATAGTTTCGGTTGTTCAGCCGGATGACACCCACTTTCGAAAAATCCATTTTTGCCTGTGCAAAAACCTTTCCCGGTTGGATTTTTTCTTTCACCACGAAAAAACACACGATTCCTTAACCGCACCGCGTACCTTCCGGAAATGTCCTATTTTTTCACACCGAAAAAATAACTGTTTTTCCAAACCGCGTCGCGTACTTTTCAATTCAACTGGCCACACAGAGCTGGGCCCATAACCTGTTGAATTGTAAGGGACACGCAAAGTGGACTACCGAGTGGACTGATTTACCAAAAGAAAAAATACGTCTGTTCGCTTGTACGCTTAATGCAGGAATGGTCTTTATTCAGAGTTCAATGTGTGTGTTGCCCGATTGGCAACCATTCGGTGTTGCCTGATAGGCACTTGTCGTGTCAAGCTGAGAAGTTCAACAAGGTAGAGCTCGGTTCAGTTAGGTAGTGATAGTTGCTCAACGAAAAGTAGTTTCTAGTTGCTGTTTATTTCAATACTTAATATATAGGAGTAGATAGAGTAGGGCAACGTTGTGAAACACATTTTTTGTTCTCTGAATGTTTGCCAAACGGGCTAGAAGTATCTCGTTTTATTTTTGTTTTATCATATGGTAGTTGATTTATTAAGTTCACGGCAACTACTAAAAGATTAAGTTATCATTAATCCACACGTGTTCGTTTAGTCGACAAAAAGTCAAGTGTTCCGAATAAAATACTAATCATAACGCGTTAAGAGCAGCTGTGTCCATGATCCGCCCGACACCGGCTTCACTCGATCGGCTCTTCGTTGATCGTTTCTCCCTCGACGCATTCCATGTCGTCCTCTTCGCCGTCCTTCTTTTCCGACGGCTTTTCGTACGCCGGTTCCATCGGCGAAACGACCACCCCGTCCCAAACAGACATTTCGTTCGCGACGGTTGTGTTCTCCACGAACCCGAGTATGTGCTTGTATCCACCGTGGGCCAGCACCCGCACCAGCGTTTGTGCCGTCATGCAGCATTCGTCCTGTTGTACCAGCGTCATCGACGTGTGCACCCGGAAGTGGCCCACCTCACAAGGATCGGTAATGCCAGCCGAGCCGGGCACGAACAGCCCCGAAGCGAGCAGCTGAAACACCCGCCGGAAGGCCACGTTCACCGGCAGCGCCTGGCGGCTCGGGTTGTTCATGATGGCGGAATGGGCGAGCAGGTCGCAAATCCACGGATTGAGCGGCTTGAACCCATCGAACCGGCGGGCAAGATCTTTCAGTATGCGAATCAGCACCTTAATGGTGGAGTGGTGTGCGTTCTCCTCGAACCAGCGCGTGTGCCGGATGGCGGCCAGGTGGCTTTGGATGATTTTAAAATCCAGATGCTTCTCCGTCTCCAGCTTGCGCATGTTCTGGGGCAGCGTGGCAATCAGGCAGCGCACCTTCGCGAGGGAGTTTGAGATTTCGAACCCCTTCTCGCTGAACGACAGCGATAGGGCTTCCGCCGTTGGGACGACTTCCGTTTTCATCGACTTTTCCAGATCCTCCTCCACCTTCTTGCCGAGCGCTTCGGCACAGTCTCTCGTGGGGAGCGACTTCAGGATGATCACGATGTCGGCCACATTGCTACCGGCCATCATGGTGCCCTTCTTGAACGAGCCTACCTGGCGTACCTCCTCCAGCTGGCACTTGGTAAAGTCGCCGGGTGCAATAACAATGTTATCCAGCACGGCCTGCACCTTCGAGACGAGGTTCGAGATGGCCGTTTGTTCCGCTGCGGCCGGTGTGAGGTCCTGGCTGCGCTTCAGCAGCGCATTGGTCAGTACGGAGTCGTCCTGCGCCGGCTGCACCCGGGGAAAGGCCATCTCGGCGAGCGTCAGATCGAACGGGTGGCGGGGAAGGAACGTTTTCTTGTTCATGAACGGTGCCCCACGCACACGCATGCCCATTCCCATGCCGCCTCGGCCTCCGCCGCGCATCATTCCCGGACGAACCATCGCTGTGTGTGTGTGTTTCTGAAAGCGTGTGTACAATAATATTAACGTTTTGAAGTGAAATGTACCCGCCATAGGGCTACTTACTGGTATTTGCCGACCTTTTGCTACAACAATCCGTACCAGCGTCTGTTCAATGCCGGAGCACCAACAAACCAACAATCCGTATCGATCGGCGTTTGCGATGAAAACATTTGACGCTTCAAACGAAACGTCAAACCTTGCTATAATTTTTATAGCAACTCTTCAAATAAACAATAACAATACGAAAACGTTCGATGCTTCTTTCACGGAAACAAACTAAAACATGCGTTTCCTATTCAGCGATGTTGAATTTAATAACTATTTTACGCGCACCACACCACGCCCCGTCTCTCCTACTTTCGCAAATGTTCCGGCAGTTCCTGCAGCTCCACCTTCGTCACCTTCAACGCAATACCCTCCGGCAGGTTGCGCTCGATGTACTCCAGGAACGTGTCCAGCGTTGAGCCGGTCAGCTTGTGAAAATGCATGAATCTGTAATAGTTTCGCACCTCGTACTGCACGCGATGCTTCTTATAGATGTGCACCGATTTCAGCAGCGTCAGACGGTCCTTCACCGCTTTCCTTAGCGTCCAGCTGCAACCGAGGAAAGGAATGGTTCGTTTACTGGGGACAAGCTCGGTTCAGAATGGATTGCAGCATACTTACTGCTTGCCAACTTCAATGTCAAGATGTTCGGCGGCTGTTTTGGCGTACAAAGCGTAGCTCTTCATCACCTCCGGATCGATTCCTTTCATTTGCAGCTCCACCCGGCTGTACAGCTTATCCGGAACGCCGACCGGGGGTGGCTGATCTAGCGCCGCCTGTGATGTCGAGGCAACAACCGCATCCGAATACCATCGTACGGGGCGCGGCGCAAGAGGCACCAGACTGCGCGATATGTTAAACCACTGCAGGACGGAGAGAAGGTGGAAAGTCATGCTTAATATACCATTTTTATCTTGATTGTATGCCGGCCTTACCTTCAGCATGCTGGGATCGTGTTATTCAACAACAGACGGTGTACGAATGTGTCAAGCGAAGTTTGACAGTAAACACGTGCGATGTTATTTCGGAGGGACGACCGTGCGATGTTTTTCTGTCAGCTGATTTGCTGAAGATGTAAATCGTTATCAGGAATCTTGAATTCGAGTGAATTGTTGAACAAAAGCGATTGTTTTGAAAATCCTTTCCTAACCAAAACAGTTTGTTGTCACGTTTGTATTTTTTTAAAAATAATTCTAGTTTATTAACGGTCACAACCACCTATACCGTATTGTCATCTCCACGCACTCTCAGCAACGGATAACTCGAAAAAAAAAAGAAAAGTTGCACTGTTGCCGAATCATGATAGCCATCGACGGCATAGAATTGTTTGCGCATGTGGTGCTTCCGCACACTTCCTCCCCAGGACATTCCAGCACAGGCCGGCGGAAGCAAGGATGTGTGCGGATGCGGTAGAACCGTACTGACAGTTAATGCCGTGGGCAGAAACGGGACAGCATGAAGCATACTAAGAGCAACGAAAAGAAAAAAACGTGTTCCTAGTGCAAAAATCCGTTCCGGGTCGGCAAATGTGTGGCAATAAATTGTACAAATTATACACAAATTGCAACATAGTTTTAAGCTGTTAGGTAGGTTAAGAGTAGCACTAAGTTAGCATTCCAAGTTCGGTCCAAACGATGCTAGTCGCGTGGGGTAGTGCAAGTGAGCAGGGCCCCGACAAAAAGTGCGATACTCACGACTGTAGTATGGTGCAGAGACGATAGGTTGGCCGATTGCGTGCGTGTTGTGTCCGATAGCGGTGAGAATTTGTAATTAGTATCATCCGGCTAAAAAGCTTGGCGAAGCAGTAAGCGAGAAGAACAGCAGAGCACGGGAACACCAGCAACCCAGCATCGAACCGGTAGCGACACAGGACACCCGTAGCCAATGCGTGCGACGTAATACCATGGGCCAAACCATCAGCAGTTCATGTAAGTAAAGGGAAGAAAATGCGAGATCCATCCAATCGCGCAATATGAATTGCAAATTTACATAACCAAAATGAGAAAGTGGGAGGAACGGGCGGCGCGGAATGGAGCAAGAGTGTAGTAACAATATGTAAACAATGCCGTGCGGAAGCGAAAAACGCAGGGACCGGCGGAGTTCCCACGGTTTGCAGCACAACTATCACACACATAGCCCCGTTCTAAGAGGAATCCTTCGGGTTCGGCCGGTTTCTATCACGCTATCGATTCCTTCGAAGGGGTCGGGCAATCCGTTTTTGCTTCTTCGTTTTAGAGCCACCGGAGTCCATGCGTTCGCCGGATTCACAGGCGCAAACACGGTGCCACACCTGTCGTGCAGGTTGTTTGTGTGGAGGAAGTGAAGCATTAATGGAATCGAGCACTCAATTCACCTGACCCCGGAAAGGGGGAAATTGGGAACATCAAAACATCATCGTCTAGCGAAGTAGGCTGCTACGAGCCTGCAAGAAAAACGGGAAGCAAAATGAATCTACAGCTCAAAGTCTTGCGTACAGCCAGGTGCAAACGAGCCTCGAAAAGAAAGAAAAAAGGCTGCGATGCCCAAAACACGCTTCATGCATTGCATCGTAGCAAGCGACGGAAATTGGGGGCTTCCCTGTTTCCTCCCAGCAGCTCCACGGTACGGCAGTCGCGAATATTAATCGCTTGCACCTTGCTGCAAGGAGTCGGGCGAAATTTCACCCTTTCCCGATGCGGAAGCAAAGCTGATTGTCATCCGGTGGAAACTTTGATTACCTGTTTTGCATGCTCCCGGGCTGGGCGCGATGTAACAACACCGACAATTAACCACAGACTTTATTCCCTCGCAAAACGAGAGACCCTATTCTGGGATAGGGCGGATGGTGGATAGGTCTGGGCGAACATCGTCACCTGTGGCCCACCCGCAGTCTCTCGCCGGGAATGCCCGAACGATGGTCCGACCCGCATGGAGTGTGTACTATTGTGCACGCCTCATAAACGCTGAGCAGTAACCCCCGGGTTGTCCACCCGGGTGTCCGCTACCGCCGGGGTACGCCCGGGGGGTTCCGGCCAGCCATGACGAACTCACTGATTGGAATCGTATACAGTGTGACATCGTTAGAAACAATAGGCTTCGTTTAGTGCGGCCATACACAAGGGCTTGCCGAAACGAATCGGAACCCATTGCGTGTGGGAGAACGCCGTCGTCCTCGTCTTCGTCAGTACACTGTACCATTACGCCAGAGGTGTCCACATGGGAAAGGGTCGCCCGGGAGTTGCTCTTTTGCTTGGCTTGGATGTGCTGCTCTGTTCCCTTTTGCTCTCGGGTGGTACGCTTTGTACGCCCATTCCGTTCCGCTGTGCCGGGCCCGATCAGCTGTCTACGGCGAAGGTGGAAAGGAAAAGCAATGGATCGATAAAGCAGCAAATAAAAAAAAACACATGATCACAAGCAAAACAAAATCGTCGGGTTACCTGTACATATGTTCGAGTTTGAGGTAGGAAGACAGCGAACCAGAAAAGCAGACAGCAGTCGAATAGCAGCAGCAGCAGACGTTCCCGGCCTTTAGGTTTTGTCGATACCTTTCCCCTGGGCTATCTATGCAGCAAAATCAATTTTCCAACTGTTTCGTTTGGAATGGAACTGTGACGATAGTTTGAGGATGGGATCGATCGAAAGTCGATACAAACATTTAAAGTAAACATGTGCGCTCGAATCAACCTACGGCGTTGAGTTTGAATCTTACTTGAACCAAAGAAATGCCTTTCAAAAGCGAATTGTTTCATTTTCATCCTTATTTTCTCCATATTGCTATTCCAATTCTTTGATGCTCCACAAGTATCCCAAAACTACTACCCAAAACTAATCTACCAGCAAATCCCCATTTTCTACATCCATTCTTTCGATTAGTCCTTAAGACAAAAACACCAACTCGGCACCCTTGCTGACATCTGTTCTGTTGCCAGTCATTCGATTCCAGCTAATAATTATCATCATCTGTGGGTACATCACTTTCTACAATTTACCAACCAGCAAGGACAACCCAAAAAGAAAAAAAACTAAGAGAGGCAAAAACGCTGAAACTTATCCTACGGCCATCATGCTGCGTTTGTGGCATCATCACAAGCAGGTCAAAGCGAAAGACACCAACCAGCCCAGAAGGAGGGTGTCGTAAGTTTTAAGAAAAAATCCTGCTGCGCATTACACACACCCCAGAGTGCAACGGCAGACTCTGGAGCTGATGTAAATATGCGACGAGAAGCAGCAGCAGCAGCACCACCACCACCAGCATGAAGATCGAGCAAGCTTTGGCTGGCGATGATCGTTCAGCTGTTTCGTTACGTTTGCTTGTTTTTTTCTTTACCCAACATGCCCAGCTCCATATGTGATCATGTGATATCGTCCTGCGAGTGTTCGCCTTGCATATGGTCTCCCTCCTTTTCCCGGGCCTTGGGTCAACAATGTTTCCGATAACAAGTTGCCATCGGGCGGATCGCCAAACCTTGGGCAATATCGCAACCGGACGGAGCGATAAAAATGCTATCAGCTGGCGAAAAAGAAACGATTGTATGTAAAAGCAACCAGAGCATATGCGTCAACAGCATCAAGAACTCAGTGCGGGGCAGCGAAGAAAGCGCATTGACTATGCTTGGCCCTTGCGACACAATGAGCGAAAGAATGGCCCGCCGGGGTGGAAGCAACATGTTGTGATGGTCAAAATATTAAAATGTGTTTCTTTCCGTTTTTACTCCTTTCTTTTTAGCAAGCAACTGTCACGGTCTCTATCGAATGGTCGAGTGTGGCCGTGTTTGATGACCTTTGCCAGAAAGTCATTACATTAATGCATGGATGATGGTCCGACCGACTACGGATTTGGATGTTTATGTTTGCACAGACACAGTGAGCGTTATTGCTGGGTCGCGCTACTGTGTTGTTGCTTGATTTAGGGAGTTGTTGTTATTGCCCTACCCTCGGTCGGCAGATGGTACGCTGCAAATGACCTGCGAAGAACGCGGAGGAACAGCATGCAGAAGATGATGATGGTGGTGGTGGCAGTTTTGCATTGGTAATGAGGTATTGCTTCATGCTCACAGTGCGCTGTGTTGTTCCATTGGAAAAACAAAACACAGGACGAATGGATCCTGCTGCTGTTTGTGTCGTTCCAAGGAGAAGGATACGACGTATGCGAAGTGTTATTTTTCACGCCTCCGGCATACTGTGAGGATTAGGGAAAACATCCTTGGTGCCCTTGAAGAAGAAACTCCGAAGAACTCACGCCCAGTACATGGTCATTCTCGAGGGGTTCGGATTTATGTTGTAAGCGAGTACCGAATTCTCCCAGCACGAGAAGCAGCTTAAGACGGATGAACGATCGAGGAAATGCGTTCCTTGATCTTGAAAAACTGTTTTGGCGGTTTGTGCATACTTAAAACGATACACGTGGAAACGCCATGTGCTGGCTGGTAGGTGAAACAGCATGTTCGACAGCCTATCCCCTATCGCATTGATCGACCGATCGGCAAGAGGGAATGTAAAAATGGCCTCCCATATATTACACTGCCCAAGCCGTCGCGATAGAAATCTCAATCAGTGCCGCCATCGGGGTGTTTTCCCTCACTGCGCACGGAATTCATTTCATAAACAGTTTTAGCTCCTCTGCCCGAAAAGCGCGTATGTGAACCGGAGGTATCTATGGTAGGTTTCCTCCACCAGCAGGCATATCGATCGTTGTGGAATTCCAATCAAACGTGAGTGAGTGAGTCTAATTTTATCCCGCACATTGCGTTCCTAATCGTGTGCGCGGATTTGATTCGTATTTGCCCTTCCTCCCCTAAAAACCATGACTAAGCCGCGTTGAAGCTGATGCGTGTTGCGATTGTTGCCCCGATGGGGATGAGAAGCGATGAATTTAGCACACGAGTCTAGCAGGAGGCAAACGTCGCTTTGCGCTCCCTCCTGGAGACCGTATTCGGCTCTTGGGCCTCGTGTCAGGGCAGGGGTCTGGTTGTTTATTTTAAAAGTTTTACTCTATCTGTTTGAGTCGAAAACCGTCTCAACAGTTGCATTATACCAACGGAGCGGAGGGTTGGGTTGTTTGTTTTTGCGATTTCTTGAAAATGCCAGACCTCCTTCCATTTCTGGAGGGACATGCCGGGGGGCTAGACAGGATCTGTGGCTCGGGATGTGCTAAAGCATGCACACGTCGCAAGCGACAATGTACACATCTTCACACATCCATCCATCACAGCGTCCGCGGGACCAGTCCAGCGTCTGTTTTCACGCCGTTTTTTTTTTGGTTTTGGTAGGTCGGTTCTATTGCACTTTCCACTTCGCCAGCAGCTAACGGCTCGGCATACGGTTGGGGAGTTTTCTTTGTCCCTGTGGTACGTTCAAGGCCACAAGCATGTACGCATGGACGGTGGGGCATTTAGGTTCAGTGATCTGTTTCGCTGCAGGCACACAAGGGGAGGACAGTAGCAGCTGTCCCTGGTGGTGGCGAGTCGCCGCGTGAGGGATGCACATTTTGCATCTGTCATTGGGGGGAGGGGGGGGGGGAGGGAGGAAGTGTGTAGAAACAATCAGGAGAATGGGTGAAGCTGTGTTAGTCCCGGAGGCCGAATAGGTGTAACCGTTTTGATGAGTTTGTATTATTTTAACAAACCTGCCTATCTTTGTGGTCTATTTATCTTACTTTCCCCAGTGTCTTAATGTTCCTTTGCTTTATTTTTAGGAATTCTCCCCGTTTCGCGACTAATTTTCAACAAGAGTGAACATATGATCCCGTTCCACCCGTGTGCGCCGGCAATGCAAAGAACGAAAACAAGCATTCCATCATCATCGCGTCGCGTGGCCTCGCAATATGCCGGCTGCATTTATAACCCCCCGAACAGGCTGGGGAAGAATTCGCTTTGTTGGAGGTGGTAAAGAAAGAAGCAAAAAACGCACATGGAGACGTCGTCACCACACGCTGCGTTCCCGTTTGTGCTAACGCAACATCTGCCCGGTGGTGGTGTGACGGTCTCCCCCCGATGCGTCCATTTCGCCGCTATCATCATCTGTTATATCCTGCCCTCGTCCCCCTGTTTTGCCACTGCTGCTCCAAAGCGCTTAACGCGTGCGCAGTTATGATGCTTTTCTTTGTTGTTAAACAACATCACGCCACCCCACCCGGCCGCATAGCAGCAGTGCCCGGAAGGGAGGAGTGGGGGGCGAGTAGGGCAGATGATACGTAAGAGTGGGTCTAAGAGTTTTTAGGCGACTTTCGCAAGACGGTGTTCCGGTGACAAGTGCGCTCGTGCCGGTGGAGGGTAATTTGCGCAAAAATTCTTTTTTTTTGTTAATATCCGTCGTGCGCCCACTTTCCGGCGAGTGCGCGTAATTGCAAGGCCCTCGGCGACCCATTCGCTGGTGGGTCGCTGGTGTGGCAACCGCACGTTTAGTTGGCGGTCGAAGACACCTCTTCCGTGCTTCTGACCGACGAGCTAACGCGAGGAACTAACGGAGGACACGTGCTTGCGTAATTGCTCGGTCAACATAGCTCTCGGAGGCACGGGCGAGCGGGCGGGCTGGGCATCCAGAACCCCTAGCATAAGCGTGTCGCGTCACCGCGCTCCGATGCGCATGTCCGCGGTTGGCTGATCGCGCATGAATGAACGTTTATGAATGGTTAATTGCACTTGAGGCTAAGGGGGGGGACCAACAATGAGGCGCACAATAGCGAACGACCAACATACGGCACAAATACATACTGGTTGGCTGTGCGGCGGGCGATGATGATGGTTGGAGTTCTCGTTTTTGTCCACAAAGAGAGTTCTATCCGAAGCGGAAGTGGGAACAGTGCGTTCCACTGGATGGACGGTAAAGCGACGCGTTGATGCGTGAGGTTTTGAGGTTCTATGGCTGAACGCAAACCCCGAAAGCCTGTTCCTGCTATGGCGCGGCCATGCGGGTGCTCGCTGGCACGTGGGCCCGGAAGCTTCGTTCCGGAGTTTTAAGCAGCGTCGTTCTGTAGTCGACCCCTTGTCGTCCCGAGTACGTGCGATGCATGGCCGTGATGTTCGTGGTGCGTGGAAAGTGTTTCTACCCTGCCAATGCTACCCCTTCCAGGTTCGAGGACTTTGTTAGAGTGTGCCTGCTTGGGTGGCCTTTTTGGCGTACACACTTGTACCATACAGTGTACCATGCAATGCAACAACGACACAGCAAGTAGTTCACCCTCCCCAAACGAAGAACCTTCGCTGTGCGTTGACCTAAAACTGTCGCTCCTTTACGATGGCTGTTCACGGCAAACCCGGGGGAACTTGGAAAGCCGACGGTGCAGCATATGGAAACAGATTCGAAGCATAACCGATGGCACGCGTACGGTGCGGAAGCGCTCGTGCCTCCAGCTGGTGCGGTTAGCGTGGCGGCGGCGGCGGTATCTCGTTTCCCTCAGTTGTTTGCCGCGCGGCACACAGCGCCCTGCAAGGAAGCATAATGCCATTCGCCACGGTTTTCAAGCATCGAAAGCAAAGGCAGAAGCGAACACAGCGAGAAGAAAGACGAAAAGATCCGGCGCACATCGCAGCCCTCTCCCCTTCTAGCGTTCTTCTTGAGTTCCGCTTTTTCGGTAGCTACCGCTTTGCTCTCCTTTGTCGCTTTGCCCGGCGGCAGCGGCATGCTCTGAGCTGAGCTGTCGCACGCCAGTTTTGTCATTGCCTTGTGTCGGGGTTTTCTACTTTTCAAACTGGCAGTGGTGTATTGTACGTTCCTTAGCACATCAGATCAGGCAGATCAGCATCCGGAAATTCGACAGAGCGACGACATATGTGCACATTTTCGTACGTAGCGTTTCTTGCACTGCATCTTGGGCTGGAGCTTGTTTTGTTCCGACATCAGACACGCGTGTGCGGTTTTTCTTTAATGCTTTTATTGCATCGGAATCGGTCCCCGGGTGTTGTTGGGAACGCAGCATGGATTGGCGGCAATTGGAAAACTTCTTTTGATGATCATGTTTATTCTGCGGAACAAGGACACGATCGTGAGGGAAATGCAATTTCTGGGATAAGCTATCGGATTGTCAAATGAGACTCGTTTGTACAGTGCCGATTTGATTTTTCAGAATGTATGCTTTTTGGTTAGTTATACTTGAAATCTTGGTGAAACCCCTGAAGAAATACACGAGCTTTCGAATGAAAGATCTATAATTCTCTTTTATGGTTTTTAGGAAACTTTGAAAACAGTTTTATCTGGAAGAGGCTCACCAGCAGTACATTAAAATCGAAGATACATCTTTCTCTACCAATATATGTACCGGCACCGTCTGTCTTCGTCCCTACTCCAGAAAGAAACCAATCCTGAAATCCTAGACCGTATGCAGGCATCATCGGCCAGGAGCAGATGATACGAAACAACGCCACAAAGCGAACGGGCCAAAAGCAAAACTCAAAAACGAAACCGTCGTCCCAAGATCGTACCTCTGACACCTTCTGGCGTGCGCCAGGCTTTATCGCTTGGTTTCCCTCCGGCTTTCCTGCGACTGCCGTGTTTCTGCCCTGAAGCGATCCTGCAGATCCTGAGGGATAAGAGATCTTTGCAAAGTAAATTGAGCTCGACGCATAGAGAAAAGAAAAGCTGCACAGCGTACGTAAGCAAAACCGCAAAACACTATTGATTGATCTTGAGCTCGAGTCTGTCTGAAAAGCTGAAGGTCTCCGTGGCAGCGCTGCTGTGCCTCCCGTAGATACTCGTAGTTGGCGTGCGGCATATGGTGGCATCGTTCTGGGGCCGGGCGAGGATGTTCCATGCCGATTGCTGATGCTGAGTGAGGAGCTGGGTCTTTTGAATATATGAAAAAGGAAATTCATCAGTTAGTCGGTGGTGGGCACGCGGAAATGAATGCCAGGATCGATTTTGGCGATCCCAACACGTGAAAGCATATGCCATTTCGGGATGTTGCTGGGCCCTTTGAGCGCCTATTGTTGATGCATCTGGCGGTATTTGGCGGTATTCGGCTCGCCAGATTGTCGAAGGGTGCTGCAGAAGGCAAAGTTTAACTCCTTTTTAGCGGACGTAGTCGTTTGGTGGTTTCGGTTTCGACAAGGTGTTGAAGATATTTGCAAGAACCTCTTGTTCGGTGCTCATGGGAATCCTTATAGGGTCGTTGGATAATGGCAGGTTTTGCTAAACAGTGATGCTGCGGTTCTAAAACGCACCAAAACAGATGCTTAACAAATGCTTTCATCGGTAACCGATTAGAGCCGTTGAAGTCTCATCTGAACTGTTTAAACTCAGAACTCTGATAAGTTTGAACGAAATAATAAAACCTTTTATCGCCAACTTAAATTATGAATTCCCATTTATCAGATCACATTACATCCAAGTTGTTTGGTGTCATTATTACAGTGTGTTCGCCATCTAAACCACTAACGATATTGTGATGTTTTATGGAGTTTTTATTATGCAGCCTAAAGTCTAGACACGAGAGCAAATGATCTGTTCACAATTCCAGTTAATATTACGAATAAAAGACAAAACGTAACATGCTACACACCTCCAAAGAAAGTATGGATTCCCTTAAACAAACTAAGTCTTAAGATCACCCCTTCCCGATAAATAGTGGCTTGCGTTGTTATTTTTACCATCGTCACCATTCCCAAACAGTCGCACACGCACGCAAACATCAATTAAAATCGCTCCAAATCATTTCCCGAAGCAGGGAAACGTGACGCGCAGCCTGTCTACATTGCCTTTTCCTCGGAAATATATGCCTCTCCCGAAGCATGTATCATAAATGTGTGCTTCCCGAAATAGATCGTCTAAGCGTGGTCGCGAAACGGCGCAAAATAGGGAGCCGCGTTAGGGCGTTGGTGTGTTGGACGAAGATGTTAGCAGTTGGGCTAGGTAAATATAAATATAAACTCACTCTTGCCCCTCCCCCCTTCGTGTACGATGTAGTTAGTTTATCATATTCCTCAACCGGCTTTTGGGGTGATATAGGGGATAAAAACCTGAAGAGGTGTTTCTACAGTGTCTTCGTGTGTTGTTGGGTTGCATATAATGTTGCTGCGTTGTATGTAGGGCATGGCTGGAGCCGAATATTTATTTCTCCGTCGTTAAGTATAAATAGATGAAGCAAGCGACCAACAAGTAAAGTAACATGGTTACCCAGAAGTTGTCACAAAAAAAGAGCAATTATGTTTGTATACCGAAACCGCACCGGCGATATATGATGGATGTGGGTCGCGATCGTGTGATGCTCTGCAGTCTGCTCAGCTGCTGTCGCTGCCGGCAGCATATTATGCCATTCCCTCCCAATATGTGGAAGGCTCACCGCGAACACCTTGTGTCACATCGTTATCAGCAGCCCGGTGCAAAGCCACGGTGCGATCGTGCCCCTTTGATCGAACGCACGCTGCTAACGATGGGGGTACACACAAAAAAAGGTAACCGAAACCGCTTAAACGTTAATAAAAAAGTGCCACGCAATGTGTTTACTCGGGGTGACGCCAAGAGAAAAAAAAAAACACGGTGAGACGCGCAGCTTGTCGCGATTGGCATATCATCGACGCCTGGCAGCCGTGTTTGGGCTGGGGTTAATGTTTACACACAGGCGCGTGGCAGCTGTTCTTGGGACCGGAACATGGCGAGGGGCCATCGCTGGCGACGAACCCACGCGACTGCTGCTGCTGCTGCTGCTGCGGGTTTGCCTTAAGTTTGTAGCAATTTTTATGTTGTTATTTTTTGTTTTCTGATGGGTGATTCCGTTCCTCTGAGCAGGCTTTATGTGGTTCTCCTCCGGCACTGCCGCTTACGATCCACACTTTCCAGTGTGGTGTAGGAAATTGCACATGGCGCGTGTCGCCGGTGCTTCAGAAGCACAGCGCAGCAGCATAAGCACCACAGCACACAGAGCACGGCGAACTCAAGGGATGAAAGGAAGAAGGGACAACCAAATCAAGCAAGTCGGATGAGAGGCGTGCGCCCATCTCGGCGTGTCCCGTTAATGACGATCGTATGGAGAAGGACCGTCGGCGTGCAGCAGCCGGCCCCTGTGTTCGGTCGGATCAACACACTGACTTGGCGAGGCGCAAGGTGCTTTTTGCGCTGCTTTTCTTGTTTTGCTGTCCTTTCCTTTGCTTTTTCCTCTACTTTCTGTCTGCGCTTCAGACCGGCCAGCTCTGGGCCAGCTGTTTCCCAAGCGCAAGGACGCAAGACGGAGCTGCTTGAATCCAAGCGTCAAGGGAACCACAGCAACTGCACTGCGCGCCTCGCAGGTATCGCATCGCACCGCTCAGCCATCAATCGTGTCTTTCTTTTTTCCTATTTATCCTTCTGCTTCTTCCTCGCCGCACCGGGGAAGCACTAATGGTGTATGTAAAACATCTGCGCGCGCACGGCGCACTCTGGAAAAAGCGGATTGCTTTTGCTCCTAAAACGTTTGTTGTTCTTCTTTATTTGGCTGCTTCTTTTGCTTCTTGCTCTGTGGGTCGATTGTGGAACCGCCGTGAGACGCCGGGCAAGGGACGGGTTCAGGACTCCGGACCATAAGTGCGACCCAAAATCGCTCGCTCCTGATTGGTCCGGGGTCGCGTGGCACCGGACGATGCCAGCATATAATTGTAGCCTTAGCGTTGTTTTTTTTGTTGCTTTCTTTCTTTCTTTGCTTTTGATGGCCTGCTGCCGGCTGCTGGCTATCAGTTTTATTTCATTCTCTACTCCACTTCTCGCTTGTGCTGCGTGCGAGTCCTTTTGGCAAGCGAGTTTCTTGGTATTCGATGCACTGGAAGAAGATTGAATCCATTGCGCCCGGGTAAGTTCGTCCCATATGCCTTGAGAGTTCACTGCGAAGGTCCTAGCACAGTCGAGAGATATCCTGCTCTGCTCAGGGGGCAATCCTGCTTCGAAGGGAAATTGATTGGTATCGGTCGCACGCCGCAGTGTAGCATTTCAGGACTCAGGATTCGAAACCCAGTCTGGCAGGACCTGCTTTTTTGTTCGTATGCATGTGGATGGACGATCCTGTGCACTTGGAAGCGAGTAGGGAGAACATCATGTTCACGTTAAAACGAAATCCCAAAGACGAAGCAGCTGTCCCCGGGGTCGGGGTTATGTTTTTATGGAAAGGTGGTTTTTAAGGTTCGCCTCAAGAGTGTGCTATCCACGAATGGTGCAGTTCCTTGCTATCGAGGTTTGAGCCGGGGTTCAGCTGTACAGTACGTAGGAAGTACGCAAGGGGTCTTTGTTTTGCGAGTTTTCTAAGACGCTGTTGGGTTTCTTGAACGTTGCTATCTCAGTTTGCGTTAAGAATTTCGCACAAAGAGCTGATCACCGTGGGGATGCGATGCGTACGGTTGGCCTGGCAACTGTTGGAAGGCTTACAAAATGAGTTCAATTAATATTAGAAGGATGGAAAGTAAAAAAGAACCCGTAATCTATTTCTTGAACACTGTGGGAAAACCCTTTTTTTGCTTCGAATTTTAGTTTTAAGCTCATTTTTTATAGTAAGAAGCTTTTGCAATGTGCAATGGAAGGCTTTCATGACAATGAATTAATCCAGTCGCCTCACGATCTCGACTGATCATGCAAAATCAAGCTCTGGCTTTTGTTTTGAGCCTCATATTTGTCCATTAAATCGGCACGATTTCAACCAAACCGCGCTGTGTGTGTGTGAGTGTAGTTAAAGTTAAATTAATCCATTTACATGCCACGAGTGCACACTGCGCCGCTGTGATGTGAACCACTTTTCCCGAGCGGCGGTAATCCGATTTTCGTGATCACATGAAAAAGAAGGGTAGGGGCAGCAGCGATTTTGCTAACGGGCGGGTGAAAGCTAATTGGTTCACGCGCCTACGGTACCGGTACCGCTCGTGTAAGTGCGGGGTGTATGGGGACGTAAATTAATTCGCATTTAATTAAAGCACCGCGCGCACCACCGGGCACTGCGCGAAACCTGCTCCCAAACCCTGAGAAGTAGCTCAGCGGAGGTGGGCGCAGCGAAGTGGATAAGATAATTAATTGGAAACCAATTCCGCACGCATGTCCGCAGGATGCGATGCCGTGGCGTACCGTACATTAAATTGGCCAGTTTAGTAGTGGCATGCGCGAGTGAGCTTGGGGAAGAATTCAGCAAGACGCTAGGTGGAAAACGCGGAGTGCGAAGAGAGAGTGAGCGAGCTGTTAGAGTGTGTTTGTCGATCGGTGTGCGGAAATAATTTTGTTTACAATCAAACTAGTGTAAAGCAATGCGGTTTAGCTGTTTTAGCATAACCTTCGCGGTATACGATCTTGAGCGGATGTGTATTCGTTTAGTGCATCCATCTGGAACTTGTACTGCGTAAGATTAGTTCGATGTCTTTCTAGTAAGCTCATTAACGTCAGGGGATGTGTTTTTTTTTCATCTAATTTCCTGTCCATATCTTTGCTTCCTGCTTTCCCAAACACGGGACCAGGCAAACCCATCGAAAGGTGTTGAAAGTTTTTTTCCTTCTCCCCAGTTTCACGCAGCGCAGGCACATCATCTTCTATTTTTCTCCCAGGCACCCCGGCACAGTAGTAGTGTGCATTAGAAATTCAAAATCGAGATCTCATTCCCACGCCAAGCTTCCCGACCGATCGTACCAGCAGCGGCACCAGCAAATCATCGTCCTCTCGTCCATCGAACCAAACAACATCTGGCGAAACAGGAGGGATCCCGAAGCCGAAGGACCTACAGACAGAGCCTACCACAGCCACAGTCTCAGGTCTGCATCTCATGTTTTCCACCCTCGCCAATGCATTCGAACTGCTGCTGCTGCTGCTGCTGCAGATGAGTTTTGGTTTCCTTTTTTTCCTCCTTTTTTAGACCTGTGAGTGTGAGTCGATCTGCTTTTCTTTTCCTCTACGCTTCCACTCTTGCTACGCGACGTCTGTTTCTAAAATCCTGAAATCAAATTAATGCTCGGTGCGGAAGAGGAAATTTCCGGTTCACGGTCTGGATTTGTGCCAGGGAGGGCAGATGTAAAATGGGTCCTTTTTGCTTCCTCCTCCGCAACTGAAAAACGGAAGAGCAAAAAAGAATAAAACGAAGCGCTTTCTTGCATCCTGGCAGGGGAAAACAAGCGACCGGAACAAAGACGCTTTGCTCGCTCGATCTCGGAAGAATCGGAAGTAAAGGTCGATAGATTGGTGTTAGCATTTGCTCTTTTCGGGGTTTTTTTTCTCGCTGTTGCCTGCCTGAATTGCATGTTCTTCACCTTTTTTTGGCATCCTTTGGCATTGCTTTTTGCTTGAGCCAATTGTATCGCCTTTGCTTGGTGTTCTCTGAGGTGCGCACACGGAATCGATTCCGTACTTCCGCATCCTGGGCAGGGCAGAGCTGCCTGTTCGAAGATCAACAATGATCATTCCGGATGGTTGTTTCCGGTCGGCCCTTGCTGTGCTGCTGTCGTCTGTTGACCTTTCTTTAGCTCTCTCTCTCTCCATATCTCTGCTTAACGCATTCAAATAGCACCAGGATCTGTCAATGGGAGACGATCGCGTCTTGTGGGACAAGCCATTTCTCGGCGACCCCGTACAACGAAGGTATATTGATTGCACCTTCAATTACGGGCAATTTTGGGAATACGAAATGAGTGAACGGCGCTGGGTAGAATAAAACAAAAAGTGCCCCGTTTGCCACATCTGGCAGGGAAAAGGTAGAGCGGGCAGGCAATTTACCTTTTTAGAAGCAGGATCCTTCTAACCATGTTCGGTAAAACCATCACCAGTCGATTCCACAGTCGGCTGTTTTATAATGATATGCAACGGTGCTGCAGCTGCTACCGCACCAAAATATGTAAAACGCCTCGATCGGTTCTGCGCTTCGGCATCCGAGCACACAAGGACAAGATAATTAGAAACAGGGGATAAACCAGAAGATTATCACTTACCAAGCAGAGAGCACCGGTGCTGGGCTGTGTGATCTTTGGAATCCCGATTTGTCCTGTTTTGACAAGCGGGAGGTGTAATTTCCGATTGTTAGCCGGCACCGATCGATCGATCTCTCGTCTGTCCTGTGGGGATTTTTTTTTTTTTTTGTTGGGAAAATCAATCTCCCGGGTCCGGAAATGCCCGTTCCCCTATAGAGCGGGGACCGTACAGATGGTTCTGGGCGCAAAATTTGCATTTGCTGTGCGATCCTTCCGACTTTATGAGGGCGTTTGGGCCGTTTGTGTGTGTGTGTGTGTGTGCCCTCGGTCCGGTGGGCGGAGAAAGGATGGGAAAGTTTGTTTTAGCGGCGCGATGGTTTTATGGTGTTTTTGTTTTGTTTTACCGTTTTGTTGCTGCTCACCGTCTCATAGCCAGTGTGTTGGGCGCCAGATGCTGGAGAAGCTGCTATGGGAGATTCCCTACATCTTGGGAAAGTTGAAAGTAGGATGGTTTTGTCCTGTCGTTGGTTGGTTTTACTTTTGAAGGCTAATTTTTTGTGCTTCGCTTTGTTTTTCGTTTCTAAATTACCGTTTATCCCCTGCCCCTTCAGGTTTCAGTTTGGTGTTCCGCTTTTCATTTATTTCCTGGCCGAAACAGCTGGTATCGGGGGCGTAGATTACAATTTACCCTGGCAGAACATGGTGTGTATGATGGTTCATTAAATCATTGTACATTAGTTGTACAAAAATACACTTTGAAACAAAATTTCACATCCCCTTAGAAATCCCTCAGAAAGCAAAAAATCTGAGCAAAAAAAACAATATTTAAATTTTTCAAATCCATTTCCCACGTACCTTACACTCTCGAGGTCCCCTTTCGGTGGTTTCAGGTACGGAGCGCTATAAATAATTCGTTCACCGTCCACCCCCCCCCCCTGTCTTTGTGCTTTGGATGACATTTTTGCCGTTTTGTGTTGCAGTGAGCAACATAAAAGCAAAAACAGCGTTCGGGAGCAATCCTCCGTTCCGTCACGGGGTAGTGTCGCTTGTGTCAAGAAAAAAGAGGGAAAAAAGCGGTTCGAAACATTAATAGTTGTAGAAAGGTTCTATATATCTCCGCCCGGGATAGGTGCATTCGAAACATCCAGGGAACAATGCACTACAGGACCGGGAATCAAAACAGAAAATGTAAACACGTAGAACCGCTGCCGGGGCAATCCATGGGAAAATGCTCAAGGTGTGCAGCATGATGATGATGATCGTGAAAGGTCGATCCTTTTGGAGATCGTTTCCATTGGCAAAGCGTAGTGGAAGTCCCCGTAGAAGAAAAAAAAACAAATGAAATCTCACTCACCAGGAATGGTTGAAGGTGTGCTGTCTTGTTGGTAAAAGGTAACGCAGCATAGGCACACATAAAAAGATACACAGCCTGTTGTTCTCGAGATCGTTTATGGAAGCTTTTCGGACGATCGTGTGTTGGTTTTTTGTACTATTTTTGGACGATGCTTTTAAAAATCTCGGCCAATTTTTTTTTTTCGTGTCTTGGTTTTTCGAAGAATCTGTACGAATCCCTTTTGTAGCATGCAGAAGATGCCTGTTCTTTTGTGTGCAGGTTTCTGGCCACACGACACTCCGCGAAAGAGATCGTGCAGAGGGCACAGGTCTACGGTCCCGGCATTTGCTACTTTGGTCCGGTGTCGTCCGTCGTAGGACAATTGAGTGTAAAAAAAAACAGTCCCATTGCGCACAAGTTTGATGAACCTGAAAAGATGTCCAATCGATTTTCTGCTTGCGTCAGGTCGTTACGGACATTGTATGCGTGGCACTGTGTGGGATGCAGTACAGTGTCACCTAGCGAAACTGAGGTGATTTTGGGTCTTGAACAGCAGAATCAGAAGGGTACGCAGGGTACGGTGGCGAATAATTCTTGGAACGGTGTTGGCATCTGTTTGCAAATCTAGCAGACAGTCCGGTGCTGCGCAGGTTCGCCACATTCCGCCGAGGCACATTTTTGGAGTGGAGTGGAGAAGCAAACCTTCAGAAAGATGTCAAAAACCCCTGCACGAATCTTGAGTGGTGGTGCTGGAGCTTATCCTTCTGTCTCTTTCTCTCTGTGTCTATGCACCATTGCGCACCTGGTTGGGGCATGATTGGGGAAGAAAGAGAAAGAGATAGAGGCGATCATCTGCAGGCCGTCTGGTGGCATTCCGAGGGAATACTTCACCGAATAAGCACCGAACTGTGGGGAGCCAACGTACCGAAACAGTTTCCACCGTCAAGAACAACATTCCAATAAACTATCGCCCCTGGATTGGGGTCCGCTCCATTGCTGCCTCTGCTGCCGCTGTTGACGATTTCGATTGAGGCACTTACGGTCTAATGTAGCGGCGATTGGTTATTAATAATGGCCACCCTTTGCCTCCGTGGCGTTGCAAAGCGCGGGACTACTTTAACACGTGCCAAAAGCTACCATCGTCACTTCCTCACCTTCACCGGCACTTTACCCTAATGGTACTAGAGGACACTTCAGCATTCGCGTTTGGCAAGTAGCACGGATAGAATGTGTATGTGTGTGTGTGTGTGTGCACTTCAGGAGGCAAAGCTCTGTTCCTTCTCTTCACGAAGGCAACCAAAACTGAGGGAAGTGGATGTTAGGACGCGCTTAAGCCATGAAGACTGCACGGAGTCTTGCGTATGATTCATGCAAAAGTGCACTTGTCTTACCCCCGCATGCGCGGCACTTTAGCCAGCTGGTCGTCGCGACGGACTTCTTGCATCGCGAGCCGATCCGTGGTTTGACCTATAAAACGGGCCTGGTTGAACGCAAAACACAGGTGCACACGGTTTGGTCGCTGTTGGAATGCTTGAATCCCCCACCCGCTTGTTCCCATTAGAGTGGCCAGCTGGGGGTGGATTGTACGGTGTAATGTATCCGACGCACCAAACGCCATTGCCGACGCGGCTCTCCGGGGTTTTAGTTTCACCCCACAGCAGTAGCAAGTGGTAAATAATTTATATTTTGACGCAGATATTTAGTCTTCTCTTGGCTGGACCGGTCCCACGGGTGAACATTTCTTGTGTCTGCGATTGTGTTGCTAAACAGCGACAGTTGTCGCAGTTGTTGTTGTTGTTTGGCTTGCTTATGCCGGTTCTGGCCGGGACAGGCTTAAGCGTGCTCCCGCGGACGGGCGCGCGTTTTGCTTAGCGTGCAAATATGTTCAAGCTGCCTACAACAAGTGGCGGCAAGCACGGCCTGGCTAGTGACTCAATGCCGTGTGAAGTGTAAATTAATAAAGTGCTGCCATTCTTTCTATTTAGCTCAAGTCCACGGAGTATGGTTTGGGGTTGAAAACAGAAAACCCACAAACAAAACACAACCACCGTTTTTTGTTGTTGCTTTTTCTGTATGCTAGTTTCCGGTCTTGACCTACCCGATCGCTCGGCCCAGTACTAGCCCGTGGCCCAAAGCCTTCAAAGCTTGTAGCAACTCATCATTAATCAGCTATCGAGCGTGATGGTTTCTCCTCCTACTCCCACCGTAACCAAAAAAAAAGAGGCCGCACGATGCGTTTTGGAGCTAATCAGTTCCCTTTCTATTCGGGCTACGCTTAGATTTGATTGATCAAGCGTGCGGGGCCAATTTTGTATCTTCTGGAGCTCCGAAAACGAATTCGTGATATGGCCACTTTCCCAAGTGGGTCGTGGGAGGAGATGTTTGGGTTATGGTAGATCGACCAAGCGAACAAAAAAAAAGCGAAGCCTTTCGTTAACGAGCTGCGTTTTTGTTGTTGTTGTTGTTGTCTGTGTTACTCTCTCCTCTCTCACACCTTAGATGAAGATGTGCTGTGCGAAAATAATCGTAAAATCTCGCACCAAATCTGACGGTTCATCGGCTTCCAGCGCGGGGCGAGTGAAAGTAGCCAAGAAGCGTCTACACGGCGCTTTGAAACTTTGATGAAATTAAAAGCAGTGGCACGTAAAATGGAAACATCCCTTCTTGCGGGTGTCTTGGATCTATTCTGCCCATCATGACGGCACGGTACGCGTTCCCACGGCACTTTTCTCGTCATCGTGATCGTCAGCTTTGCTGGGCCTGGGTGGAGCAGAACCGCGGAAGCTAATGCTACCCTCGCCTTCCGTTTTCGACGGTTGCCCGATTGCCCGCTTAAAAACAGGAACGACCTAAATTGCTAATTATCCAACCGATTAAGCTGTGATCAGTATGATTCGTTCTCATACATCCATCCGTTAGAGCGCTGTCAAACATCATAGTGGGCTTCTAGCAGCAGCAGCAGCAGCCTGAAACCACTGCCCGCACTGAGAGCATTATTAATCAAATCGCTTACACTCCACCGTGGTGCTCGCCTTTCCGTGCCCCAAATTGTATGCCGCAACTGTCAAATCGTACCGAAGAAACGCTCCACCTAGCGGAGCATACCGAGCCCGAATGGAGCCTGCGCGGTGCCGTGGCTGCGGGGGAAGTAAGTGCGCTGGCGTTTTTCCCGAAAATGATGCTCCCCGGGCGAGCAGGAGACCTTCGACACGAACCCGAAGAAACTTAATTGACAGGTAATGAAAACCAATTTCACCAATCAAAACGAGTGAGAAGGCTTAACGGCATGGTACTGTGTTACTGTGCCGCCCCTCCCGTTTGCTGCAGTCACGCGGTGTGGCCCAAGAACGTCCCAAAAGAAGCGGCAATAGGAAGAGTTGGTGGTACTGCGTGCCACGCTAGAGCCACTTACTATGCGACTGCTGGTGGGGCCGATCTCCATTGGCATCATCATCACGAACCGAAGCGGGAAGCGAAACCACGGCAAACAGGCCGTGTGGGGTGTTTTTTTTTTGGTGCGACCACAAATGCGAATCGCGTGGGAACCGTGGCGTCTCTTACGTAATGGTGCGCATACACGTTGGTGTCTTGTGGCGTTTTTATTTTGCTGCGTCGTGCTGCACCATACACACACACACAAGCACTTTGTTTCTTCAGACGGTTTGGGAAGAAGCAACGGAGCAGGATTCCGTTGCTGGTGTCCCTCTTACTTAGTTGATGGCAAGTTTTGATGTCATCGTGACGTGCATCAGCCACTAAATCCTCTAACGCTAGACGCGGTGAGAGCGTGGCCACTCTCACGATTCGCTCTGTTTTTCTTTTGCGAATTTTAGTAACGAGACATCGACATCACATTGGGACATATTTCACCGGCCCGCAACCGCAAACGTATGAAGAGACTCGAGTTGAGCTGTGCTAGAAATGGATCATGATCTGTATTTGGTACTTTGGAGGCACAATTTTGTTGCCCAATTGGTTAACTATTCCGGTTTTGACGTTCAGCAGAAATACTTGAAGCAGTAGAAGACGTGCAGAAGACCTGTACAAATATACTTGGGTCCTTTGGTATCCTCCAATAACTTAACATAGTTGAAATGTGCATCGCTGTTAAAATATCATCGTTAATCCTAGATATCCTCAAAACAAATCTTCGAACATTTGCCTGATGTTAATTCTTCATTTTCAATCCTAGAGATGAACTAAACCTAAGCTATTGTTTAAGACTTACCTAAGACTTGTACAGCGCAGTTGCAACCATCAATCTCAGCATGAGCGGACATGCCTAGAAGCCATCGCGGGCCAGTTAAACGGTTAAAAGGAACTCCGTTTGGTGCGCTCGTAAAACGATTTAGTTAGTGTGTCGCTTTGAAGTCTAAAACGGCTTCCAAACACCTTCACCTTCGAGGACCTGCTGTAGCCATGGCTCCAGTCACTCGGTTAGGCTCTAGTTTAATGCCAACGAGACAGCTTCGGTGAGCCGTTGCGACGTAAAACAGGAAGGTCTACGACAAAGACCGGTGGACCCGGGTGTGTACGGTGTGGTGACAGTGAACGAAAAATCAATCATGTGCTTACGCGGACTTCTCTCTCCCCCCTCTCGCCAACCGCGCTCCGTGTCGTCAGGTCGTCCACCCGATGCGTCCATTAAAATATTTTCCCATGCTTGAGGCTCCACGCTACTGGAAGCACGGACCGTACGCGGGTCTTCCCAGGAGCGTTAGCACCTCCTCCATCCTCTCTGCCCTCATCTAAACGGGGAAATGAGGTGGGTGGAAGATTTAGCGGGTCTCTCTCTCTTGCTCTCTCGCTCTCTCACCTACCCTTGGCCTTTTTGGCCGCCAGTCTGCCCCAAGCCAACGGCTGAAAGGTATAATTTTATCCATTGCACGTCTCCGCCATGCCAAACTGGCGGGCCCGCGGGCGACTGTGTAATGGCCGGTGAGCGGGACAAGAAGTCGCTCTGCCCGGCAGGGAGGATTCCGAGTATGTTTACATGTTTCGCTCACTGCCATTCTGTCTCGTGTTGGGGTTGCTTTTCTTTTTCGTTCGTGCTGTGCCACCTACGGGGCCGCACGAGACCTTGCGACGGCGGAAACGATTTCTGCACTTACACTGCTTGCGGGCTTTGCCGCAGACGACGCAGTTGCAGTGCATTTCTGGGAGGGTGATGGTTTAGAATCGGTAGGTCGTGGAGGTTCCCACACCAGGCGTGTGATGTGGTAACGCCACCCAATTCCATTCTCATTTGCCAATCCTGCCCCCACTGGGGTGTGTATGTGTGTGTATGTGCAATTTCATTTTGAACAAAGCGGGATCTTTGCTAAGTCTTCCTTTTGGGGATGGCACTGGCAAACCGACAGTCTCGGCGTTCTGCAGTGAGGTGCATCAGCATGGAACCGTTGTATTTAATAAATAAAAACGATACCTTCACTGGCGATCGTTCGTTCTCACACATGTCGCCGTGTGAACGACGGGAATGCTATTGAGAGATGTAACAGGTCTGTTACAGGTCGTGTTACGGGCAGTGAGGTAGGTGGGACAATCGTTCCTCCATCAACAATCATCGTCCCAGCATGTGTATCCCTACCCAAAGACACAGAATCAATCACTTCATCAGAGGGAAAATTTTATCGTCTCTAGCAGGCACAAAGATCTCCGGGTGGGTTGAACGTGCAAGGCTTAAAGACATAAACCGAACAGAGAACGAATCAATAATGACTCAATCGTTAAAACCGTTGTCACGCTGTTTGCGCTACGCGATCATTAGTGGCAGTTCGAAAACGATTTGCGGTTCGTTTACGCAGCAGGATAGCTTGCGCGAGATGTATATGTTTTCTTAGATGTCTCCCGTTAAATTCTAGATCAACTTCCTCTGATTGCGTGCCTAATTTCAGGTAGATAGATACTACGAAAACTGATCTAACGAGAGAAATAAAAACGCGTTGAGTTGTCTCTATATTACTGCACAACACCGTATAGCGTCATCTCTGTAGCCAAGATACGCTTGGTTATGCCTCCCGCGAATGGAATCACTGCGGTCATTCTGCTCCGTGACATACCGTTCTCCAGGGTGATCACGATGAAACTTGATTTGCTCTCCGGACCTGCATTCGAACCTTGGCCTCTTACAGCCTGTCCCTTTCCGGATCCCCATTCAAGTTCGATGGGGCTAGCTACATCCCTGGGTGAATCATCGCGAATTGCTTCAGTCACGGTTTGTATTCTCGCGAGCGTTAGACAGGGAGGAAGCGAACGAGATGGTTGGAAGAGAACACACTAAGACAACGAGAAAATCGGTACAATATCGAGAGAGCTTGAGAGAGATATTGGAGAATGGCGTATCGCATATTGTAATTCCATTCATTGGGATTCTTCGGCAACTTCGGCTCCTTGTTTGTTCAAAATTGTTTGAAAAGAATGATGCCACAGTGAAAGGTTGTCGCGTTATAGGTCCACCCACCTAACCAGCAGCTCCATAAACGGCAGACGGCTCGTGCTGGGGTAATCTCCGGACCGTTTTTAATTGATTGGCTTTCTCGAATTAGCGGGCCCGGACTTTGGACGAGTCGAAAGATTTGGACCGCCGTTACGGAACCGATGCGCATTACAGATTTACACACTAACCCGTGCCGTTTATTGGTGTGTTTGTTTCGCTGGGACTGGTCGCGCCTGCTTATGATTGAGCGTAACATTCGGCTCGAATCGGTGCTGTGTGTCGGTCGATCGCGCTGTGGCTGATGTGCTGTATTATGTGTGTGTTTTTTTAAAGAGGGATCGACCAAACAGAGTAACAGAGCAAGAGCGAGAGTTAATCTTGCGAATAATGATGCGCCTCCAAGACGAAAGAGGGGTAGTTTTGCTGAGAGTTGCTTAGCTGAGAGTTTTCGCAAAGAGTTGGATAATTCATCTCACGGTTTGTTGGCTCAAGCCGATCGCGAGCGAAACACATGATCGTTTGTGTACACCTCGTCTGGATCTTCATTCATCGCGAAAGCGCTTGGACGTGGAGGAAGGAGGTCCGTAAAACAGCATTAAAACATTCAACGAAACGGTATTTAGAAAGATGGTCGATTGAATAATGATTGAGAAGGAGAGCGGCACTGCACGGGACGGTAAATAGGTTCCACCGAAAAAAGGGTGAGCCAGCAGCAGCAGCGCAATGGGCGCAAAGCCTTCCGCAAACATGAAGTCTCCCACCCACTCGCCTAAAGAAACTACGCGGCAGTTAGCGGGCGTATGACAATTGACTCTTGACGGTGGTAGTATGGTCGGCACTTCTCCCGAAAAGGGTAAATACGACCCATCAACACTGTCTGGTGAGTGTGTCGTTGTCCGGGGAGGGATGTCGGGAGTCGGTCTCCATGCGTTTGGGGGTATGCTTTTGTGCCGTCGAAACACGTACACACTTGCGGGTGGAGAATTATGTGTCCATTGATCACCATCTCCAATGCGCCATCCCTCTTCTCCCCTTTCGCACACTTTTCGGAGGGACTTTCATGGGTTCGCCTTGGCATTCCTGGCGTTGAATGGAATTCCGGAACGTGCGTGACGTTCGTTCCAGGAAGAGACCGTGATGATGATGATGGGCCATCCACCTTCGCGAGAGTGTTTTATAATTCCCCATCCCGTTCAACTGGTTATGCACACTGCATCTCACCCCCGCCACTCCACACTCAAATAGAAGAGCCGTAAGGTCGCGTGGGAAAGTAGGCTCCAGGCGAAGACGCGACATTTAGGTCTGTCGCATCGTCGGCACCTAGGCCAGACACACATGGGGATTTGGTGTTCGGAAGTGTCAATTTATATGCTGTGGAGATACCTTGGAACGTGTAATCTTGTACGAAAAGCAGTAAAAGTGTGCTGAGCAGTTGTGGCCAGGCGAAGGAAGGCACAGGGAGATCGAGTTTTCGGCCCGATCTTGTCCAGATTTGAGTGATGATCGCCCCCGGGGGACATGCATCCCCATCACTGGTGTCACTTTTACCGTCGTTTAATTTCTCTTAAATAACCTCCACGGACAGAAGAAACAGCTACAAAAAATGACTCCCTTTCCCATTAATAAAGCCAAGCCCCGCTAAACGCTGTATGGATCGAATTTCGGATCTCTGTCTGGTTGTGACGTGAAATGTGTTTAAATTTAGTGTAGGCGTACGTGTGCGGTAGTCTGCCCGAACGGTATGTCACACCTTTTTTTTCTTCTTTCTTTTGGAGATGGGTTAACAGCGCTGTAGATATGCAGCTGGTATGGGAAAATCAATATTTGCCCGCGTTCGCCCGTTTGATTGGAAAGCACTCAACGCAACAGTGGCGGCAGAATAGAGGCGGCGAAGGGTTCCGTTAGGTGTCGAATGCACAGTCCATTTGCATCGCGGGCAATGCATTGGGAAGGCTCGAGGCGATGTGCCTTACCATTTGAGCGTCAAAATTCGGCTCCGAAAGATGTGAAAGGTGTGGTTCAAATGCTCTAATGAAGGTTTTATACCATTAAAGAGGGAGAGTAGTCCAAAGTATAATCCAATAGATCCGAGTACGGTACCACTATTTGTGTTTTCCTGCTGTTATTATCCGTAAAAAAGTATTCTCCTTAGGTCCGAACACAGGTCGCTCGAAAAGCTTTATCTATCTTGCATAAAACCAATTTCCTTAAGGTACCATTCAACAATTCACCCAGTCTTAAGTGTAATTGCAAAATTAATCGAGCCTCTCTTGCATGAAAAAATAAGCCTGCCCCTCATTGAAGTCAACTCACATCCCCAAGATAAATCACCTATTCAATCGAGGTTCTGTTTTTATTGCTTCCTTCCTTTAATAGAAGTAGGCAAAAACTAAAACATTCATTTACTGTTTTTGTTGCTGTTGCTGTGGCTGTTCTCCAAGCACTGCTCCAAGCACTGCCGTGGGACGTCGTGGCACATTCGTCAATCGAGATGGCATGATGGAGTCAATTTTCCATCATTACCTATGACAAAAAGGGCTCGTTTACGCCAATCGATGGTGCGGCCGAGAGAGAGAGAGAGAGCCCGTAGTCTCGGTTAAAGCGGTGTTGGGTAGCGTTTTTTTCTGTCTTTCCTGCCATTACCACCTTTTCCCATCGCTAGAGGACACACGGAGGAGCTACGATGTGTTTAAAACCCTTTTTGCGCAAGTGTACAGTAGAGGTCCTCGCACTCGTGCGTCCGTAGCGTGGGAACGCGCCACTTTTGCAGAAGCATCGATAGCAGAAGTTGTCGGCGATTCGGAAATGTTTTTGGCAATCACCGGTCTAGATGAAGATGTCGATCGGTGTGCTCTGGTGACGATGTTTGGTGGGAACCTAGCGAGCAAAAACGTTCCGAATTTGTGATTCGTAAAAATAAGATCTATAATCAGTTGGAGCTGCTAGAGATCAGCAGGCTGCCTGTGTGATAACAGGTGGAAGAAGAAGTTTAGCGTATCAAGATACTGGAGCGAAAGAGAAGCGTCATGGGGGACGATTTATCGCATCCCGTGGAATGAGTCATTCAGCGGTAAGTTGTTGTATCAACGCTTGATCGCGTACAATCGATCGTAGGTCGATATCGCTTGAAACAGACGGGAATGTAGACAGTAGTGCAGAGTCGAGCGAAGAAACAGTTCAACGGCGATCTAAACAGACACGATCCATTAGCGTTGTGTTGCTCCCGGTTGCTGTGAACGAGGCAGAAAAGCGGAGGAATCGATTAAATGCCACGTCCGGTTATTCGATGTGCTGCAATTCTTGCCACCGCTGCTAGTCCAAACAGACAACAAACAAAAAAAAAAGCGAGGAAGAAGCGTAAGTCTTCCTGTTCCCCGTCCAGTCGCCAGTTCCAATATCTGGGTTAGTCTGATCGTTCAAATCACCTTAGACCTTTACGTTTTGCGCAGCCGCGGCCTCCAATGGTCGCCATCAAGCGAAAGACTTTCTCAGGGTCGGGTTTCCACTACTTCCTTTGTTGCTGAGTTTCTGTGTGTGTGTTTTTGTGCGCGTGTTTTAGTTTTTCCTGCATCATCTTCCGCATCATCCAACAAGATTGCTCTAGCCGCTCGCTTCTCACACATACAATTTTTACACGCAACTTTAAACACAGAGGTGTGCTGCGTAGTGTTTATCTCATCCCGCCAGGCGGCAGCGCGCCCGTAGTCAAAGGTTAACCAGACCCTGGGAAACTGTTGCCTCGCGTGGGTCCATGGAAAACGACTCAATTTTTGGGAAAGCTTCACTCTACCGTAAGCGAGTGGAAGGTAAAATGTGTCTCGTAAGCGCGGACCCCAGACAGAGTGTGTGTATGGTCCGGTCGCTCGCTCCGGTCACGGAACGGGGTTCACCTTATGAGAGCAACATGAAAAATACATGATCTGGCGATGTTCACACGGCTTCTTGAACTCGCTAGAAGTGCCCAAGTGGCTTTGGGCTTTGGGTCGGCCCGCCCCGGTGTGTGTTGGGAATGAGGGTCCGAACTGCATCGAGATAGCGAGGATAGTGCAAGGTACATTACGGCGCGAGCGCTTGGAGGTGATGGGACAGAGTCGAACACAGACGAACGAACCTTGATTGTAGAAAGAAGTGATACATTAACGATTGCATCTTTTCTCAGTTCCGAGTTCCTCACACAGCGGCAGAGGATGAGTCAGATGCGCTTTGGAATTCGTTAATGGGCTGAAGGGTTGAGAATTTTGAGCATTTCTGGGCGTTAGTTGGGTGGTCTTCGTACCTCGTTTGGTGACATTAAAACTACCCATTAAAGCAATCCTGAACTAGATTACATTTTATCAAACTGCTTGTTCACTAATGTCTTCCCAGCTGAAGATGCAATCAATTAGAAAAGAAAAGGTCATGCACATGCCTCGTCGCTGTGTGCCTCGAAACTCGACCAACACACACACACACCGCCAATCCTAAAGCAATGATGTGTGTGATGTGCACTAAACCAGGTTCCGTGAATTTCTGCAACGTTCCCGTTAGTGTGTAAGCTCTCCCTGTGTGTACCGGGGTTCTCGCTCTGCTCGGCCCAACAAAAGACGTTGGGGCCGTCGTGGGAACTTTCTGCCGCCTCCCTCAGGAGAAAGATCACCTGAAAGGGATGGAGCGAAAATACAACAAAAAAAGCATAACTGTGGCATAAAAACTGCACCTCATGTGAGAAACGATCGAGGGTTTGGTGGTGCCTAGCATTCCCGCCGCCCAAGAAACCAGCTTTGAAGGCTCGATCACGATCGCGATCATCAACGACCAATGGGGACCACGGCAGGGGCTGGGTGACGGGGGGAGTGTTTTGGTGTTTCGCTGTTTAGAATGAGTAACTAGCTGAAAGGCTAGACCTTATTACACTCTTCCCTCCTTACTGCCCGCTGCTGTCTGGTTGATTGTGTAGTAGTGAAGCGCCCAACCACCACCCCCAAAAAGGGAGAGAGAGAAGCCTAACGAGGGAATCCCCCAAACCAGCTTTCGTATGTGTGTGTGTGTGTGTTTGTGGTGCCATCTCTTTCTCCTGGCGGGGCGTGAGATGATCCCAAAAGGTGGTGGAATTCAAGACCCAGACCCAGGCGCAAGGTAATCCGAACGGTTCACCGGGGGGGGGGGGGCAGAGGAAACGAAAGCAAGGAAGCAACGACATAAAACAATTTTAGAAAGACACAACACAACGCACACACCAAATACAAACCATCGAAGCATGGATCGGAGTTGGAAGAAGCGGGATGGAAGAACGATCGTTTTTATGACTGCGCGTGCGCGAGGGGGGTGCTAAAGGTAAAAGCATTGCACACGCAGAGAGGCAAAAGAGCATAATGAAAGCGAGCAGATGGAACGCCGGTCGGTCGGTCGGTCGGTGGGTTCGTCGCTTGTGCGGTGCGACGAGGACAGGGGCGACATGAGCGAAGGGCCCTCCGCAAGCGCATCGGCCCGGTACATGCGTGCATGCAGGTCGGTTTTATGCTCAGCGTGAGCACAACAGAGCGCGCGAGAGAGAGAGAGAGAGAAAAAATATAAGGAGAGTGTAAGTGGGTGCGAACGAGATAGGAATGGCCGGCTGTGTGCGCTCTTGTTACACGGGCACTGAGGGTTTTGCGAGAAGCTTTTCAGGGGAAGATCTCATAAAATGTGCATAGCTTAGGGGTGGGAATGAGTGTGAGAGAGAGAGAGAGAGAAAGTGAGTTAGAGCGAGAAAAAGAACGGCAAGAAGGGATGGGAAGGCAGGCAGGGAAGGTCTCTCGCGTGAAGCAGCGAGTCGACATACGCAAGTCGTGCTCGTCGTAGCAGTCACTTCATCTCACGCCGTTCTCCGGTACGGACATATCGCTCCTGCTCGGTCTGTGTGTGTTTCCGTGGTCTTTAGCAGGGCCAGTGTCTTCGTTGTTTAGGACTCAGTAATCCGATCCGTCCACACCGATCGTGTTTTGCACAAAACGTGCCGATCGGCAGTATCCATTTATCACTAAAGTGAACTAAAGAGAGTGCAGTTTTTAACGTACACACAAGAACAAGTGTTTTAACAAGCGTGTTAAACTACCCTAAAAGTGCAACGTTTTTTTTAACAAGCTCTCAATTGTGTTTGCACAACAAAGTATCCCCGAAAACGGTTGTGCGCATAGCGGTGTTAGTAGCAATAACAAAAAAAAAAAAAGATAGTTTCAAAGAGCATCCCTCAAGGGTTGAGTTTTACCTGACTCTCGCGCTCTTTGGCTGGAGAGAAACGCACCCCCTCCTTCTTTGCGCGGTACGTGCCTGGCGTTGTGTATCGGCGTTGGTTTGCCGTACGACGCTCGCTGTGTGTGTATATATGTATGCGGTGCGTGTCGGTGTGTGCGGAGTTTGAAACCGTGGGAAAAATCAGTGACGATCGCGAAATTCCGGTCCCGGTGTGTTGTAGCGCGAAGCGGGTTCGAGCGCGCGGTCCACCGTAAGTGAAAGGGAAGGCGCACAAACACAAGGAAAGAGAGAGCGGGAGAGAGAAATCGAACGGGGCCCCATTGACAGGAAGGAGCGAGATAGTGGAAGTGGTGGGCTTCAAAAGCGTGGCCCCAAAAAGGAGAAGCCAAAGTTCGCGATCTTCTTCGCGATCGCCAATTTCGCATTTTCGCACAACTTCTCACCCACCCCTTGAACGCGCGCGCGTGTGTTTGTGTGTACGTTCGGTGGCCACCACCCCAAAAGTTGTAGCTTTCGGCTTTGTTTTTTTGTTATTGCGTGTGTTTGTTTTTGGTGTTTTCCGCTCAGGAAAAAAAAACATAAATAAATACGAAAGACTTTCGCGGCCACGAGACATTCAGCGCAAGGGAAGATTATGTGCACAGGGGTTTGTGTTTAGCAGTGTGTGAGACACAGACCATACCGCCGCCACCACCCCCACGGTCCAGCAGAGCGCGTTGAGGCTCCCGTGCAGGCTATTCCGTAGTAGATCGCGACCAGTGTGCCGCCTCGCTAAGGGGTGGACGATATAGGCCTCTATATGGGTGTACTGAACGTGACCAGTTCCGGTGCCGCTATCGTCGAGTACCACCAGCAACAGCAACAACAGCAGCAGCAGCAGCAGCAGCAACAGCAGAACAAGAAAAACGACACAATCTTCTCACCCATCAAGAACAAGATGAAGGTGCTGAAGAAGATCAAGAAACGCATGGGACTAGGTTAGTAACGCAGCAATGATCGTATGCTATGCTACAATAAAAGTACTCAGCATAAAGTACAGCAATTTCCATTCCAACATAACGCACGCTCGCCTATTCATTTAGAAAGGACGTTACGACGAATCCTTCCCCTTTATTTTACTCGGGAGCTGGGGCTTTTGCTACGACGCGACGGTTAGGATTGCTTTTTTTGTTTGCTGTTTCCTCTGGCTTGCGCGTCCTGCTTGGTTGAGCAGCTTGGACGGGCAGCAGCAGCTGCACCATTTTCTCATCAGCCATCCCTCAGCGTAACCGACGCGTAACCGTTTGTAACGAACTTTTCCCTCCGTTTTGCACTGCACCGCTTGTTTCCCCTTGTTTCCCGGGCGGTTGCGTCACAGTTGAAAGGACTAGCAGGAGGGGTGAAAAGATACCCTGTTCCCGCAACCGATTCTAGCTAAAAACGGAAGGGAAACTACCATGAAGAACCCCTTCGCGCTTTGGTAGAGTTCGTCGCTTGTGTGTCTTAAAAACTATTATGATGAGTGGTGGTAGTGTGCCGTAACCGTCGTTCGATGTACTACGTCTTGTTGTGGGTCTATTCTTCTGGTCAGCGTTTGCTTTCGGGTTGAGTGAGTAACGATCGCCATATTCCACTGGCGGTGTTTCGTTTGCGTGGTACAAAATCGACCACCGTAACCAGTAGTCCCGTAGTCACTACTCTCCGCCTCTTCTGCGGAACGTGGTGCATCTTCCAATGGGGGGAAAGCGCCGTGGCCCCTTCACGATCACACTTTACACAATCTTTCGACCGTGATTCCGCTAACCGTTTGGATTTAATCCCAGCCGCAGTCGCAGTAGTAATTAATTCCAGCCCGTCGACTTTTCCACCGGACCGGCCGTCAATCTTCCGCGGTGGCAAGAGGCAAGGCGATGTGTGGCATTACAAAAATGTTCATTATTTCACGTTGCGTTTTTTTTTGTTGTTTCCCACACAGCGCACACAGCACACCGGTGCTGTGGTACATTTGGCGCCAGGTTTGCCTTTCTTTTCCATCCAGCCACGATCACGGGATGCGCTCTCGCTGTTCAATTATTATTCCGTCTCCGGTCTCAATTCCTGGGACGGCGGACGACCAGTTGCCCAGCCGCTACCGGTTGAAGATCGCGACGGCCTTGTCGCGACGTTAGATTTATCATTTGCTTTCGATGATGGGTACAAGCACGGTGGTGATGGTGGTGGCAATGTTGCACATAATTGTCACACGGTGTGTGGAACTGTTTTTCAAAGCATTGCAGCATAAAAAATGCATTGCATTTCCCGTCGCCATTAGCGTGTGTGTTTGTCGCCGAGGGACTGGTATACTGTCTTGGGATTCAGTGGATGTTTTTTCCGTTTTGCTCCGATCAACGTATCGACCTTATTTATGAACCTCTCTTTCCCCTTATTTTTGGTACAAATTGAGCGAAGGTTTGTCAACCTCTTGTAACCAGGGCACAGTGCTCTTAAGTCCTTTCCACCCGTCCACGACGAATCTGGTTTTTGGTGTGGTGTGGCCCACCCGAAACGTGAGACGAATCGGATGTTCTGCATTTGCTTCACTTATGCATAAGCCTAGGCAGCCGCACACACACATACGAGGGAAAGAAGGTTCGTCTCCTGCGTAGCAAGACAAAAGCGGCAAAGGACGACCCCGATAGAAGCGGGTTCGTTTTCTATGCGGATGTCCTTGTCTTGCTTTTTTTTTGTTGTTGTTCGAAGCGTCACCAGAAGCCGTCCAGATTGTACCATCTGGCCATTTTCTCGGGAACAATTTCCTTCGGGGATTGCGGAGGTTTTTGGCGTGAAATGGAATAATGCAACGTGCAGGGGGAAGGCGTATCGATTCGCCGCTGCTGTGTGGGTGGTTATTTTTGCGGTTAAAAGTGCGAGGGAGGATGCTTTTAGTGTGTGTCCCCTTGTGTTCCAGCACCGGCCAGATGTGGTGTTTTCCGAGGGGTTTTTATAATTAAAACTAAATCCTGTTGGATTTTACTTTGGCTCGCCCGGGTAAGTGGGAATGGTTTTATTATACCACAAGGACCTCTGAAATTCGCAATCGCAATCGAGGCTGGAATAAATCGAGGGAGTATAGGGATGAAACAACAACAGCAAAATCTCCTTTTTGTCTACCCCGTCCTTTTAGTAGGAAGGATTGTAGGATGTTCCAGACGCTAGTTGCAGCTGGCTTTCGGCCGGAAAGAGGGATGTTGTGTTGCCTTTAAGAAATCTTCAACAAAAGGACCCCGCAAAAAAATAAACCACCACTTACTCACGCACACACAGCCACACAGAGCATGCAACGGAAGGGAACGGAAGGAAACGCTCAAAACTAAATGTATAGCGCACATCGGTCGGTCGGGACTGCTTCCCGTTGATCGACAGCGGCTTTAATTGATCGAAACGACAGGCCCGTTCCTCCACGCAGCCACGTCGGAGGGCAAGAAGAAAGAAGCTGGCAAAGAGTAGAGCAAGAAATAAATGGTAATTTCAAGTGCACTCAAGTGCACCAATTTGTTGTCCTCCCGAAAAGCAAAAGGGGTAATCACCATCGTCATCATCAGCAGCAGCAGCAGTAGCAGCCGCTTGTGCGTGTGTTGCTCACCGTTACGATGTGATCGCAGCGGGAATGCCGGATGTCGCCCGTTTGCCGGGTCGAGTAATGTCGCCTTGTGGCACGTTGTGGCACGTCGGGAATGAATGAAACCAACCGACGCCGAGGCGCTTACGCTGAACGCACGTACGCGCGCCGCTGCTGGTCGGAAGTTCCATTTCCGATTATGCGCGCGTGTTTTTTGTTTTCGTGTGCTCTCTCCGTTTTCCTCCGGTTAGCACATTTTCTCTTTTCACTTGGATTCGTTCCACTTTTTTTGTTGTTGTTTGGGGTCTCTCTCGCTCGCTTTTTCTCTCTTCCGTTCCGATTTTGTTTTGTGGGTTTTCGGGAGCCGTCCGTTCCGTTTTCTACCATTTAATAGACATCCGGTTCCGGTGACGGTAGCGTGTACCGCATGCACACCTGTCCCGGCTCGTGTGTGTGTGTCACCGTGCCTTGTCTCCTCTACTGTGCTCAAGTTGGGCGAGCAAAATAGATTTACCTTGCTTGTGTGTGTGTGTGTGTTTATTTTTAAAATCAAACAGCTGTACGCCATCATCCTTGAAGCGGCTTCGTTTACTGATCGATCATCTTTGTATTTTCTATTTCTCCTGCAGCAACGAGAAGCGCATCATCCTGCCCGGGCCCGAACAATCTGCCCCCGCTACAGTTTCACACCGTGCACGGCGACAACATACGCATCTCGCGCGAGGGCACCGTCGCCAAGCGGTACGAGTCGTTCTGCAAGGGCATCACGTTCAGCGCCCGGCCGGTGCGCGTGAACGAGCGCGTGTGCGTCAAGTTCCTGGACATCTCGAACAACTGGAGCGGCGTGATCCGGTTCGGCTTCACCTGCAACGATCCGGCGTCGCTGCGCGGTAACCTGCCCAAGTACGCCTGCCCGGACCTGACGAACAAGCCCGGCTTCTGGGCGAAGGCGCTGAACGAGCGCTACTGCTACCGGGGCAACGTGCTGTTCTACTACGTCACCCCGTCCGGCGATGTGCACTTCGGCATCAACGGCGAGGAGAAGGGCGTGTTCATCACGGACGTGGACGCGCGCGGCCCACTGTGGGCCGTGATCGACGTGTACGGCAACTCGACCGCGATCGAGTTTCTCGACTCGCGCATCTACATGTTCCAGGCGCAGCAGCAGCAGCATCAGCAGCAGCACCAGCCGCCGCACCATGGCGGCCACCCGCACGCCCAAAGCCAGACGGCGCGCCGACCGACGGAGCCCGAGCTGGGGCTGCCGCAGCTGGAGTCGCTCAGCATCAACCAGCACAACCATCAGCTGATGGAGGAGCGTCCGGTTACCTGCGGTGCGCTCAGCCCGTCCACCTCGGTGCGCTATCACAGCCCGGCGCCGGGGCTGCTGCCGCTGCCGTTCCATCCGGTGCGCGGGCGCAACATTAAGTTCTCCGCCGACCGGTACGTGGCGACGCGGGCCGATACCGAGTTCTGCCAGGGGTACGTGTTTTCGCCCCGCCCGGTCAAGATCGGCGAACGGCTGATCATTCAGATCCTGAAGACGGACTCGATCTTCGTCGGGTCGCTCGCGCTCGGGCTGACGTCCTGCGATCCGGCCAGCCTGCAGCTGAACGATCTGCCGGACGATTCCGACATGCTGCTCGATCGGCCCGAGTACTGGGTGGTGAGCAAGGACGTGGCGTCGACGCTGGTACGGGGCGATGAGCTGTGCTTCTCGGTCACCGTGAACGGCGAGGTGCAGATCAGCAAGAACGGTGGCGCCCCGTCCGTCATCATGCACATCGACCAGTCGCTGCAGCTGTGGGCCTTCCTGGATGTGTACGGATCGACGCAGAGTGTGCGGCTGTTCACGCTGCCGATGCCGGCGCCGCCGGCACCGTCCGCGTGCGCCTCCAGCATGTACAGTATGGCCCGGTCCCACTCGTCGCTGGCTGCCGCGGCCGCCACTAGTCAATCGGTGCGCAGTCTGCACCAGCAGGAGCAGCAGGTGATGGCAGAATCGTCGGCCAGTAGCTGCCGGACACTTGCCGGCGCCACCTCGACCAGTGCACTGGTGCAGCAGGCGACGGCAGCCACCGCTGCCACCGCTGCCGTGCGCTCCGACATGATCCAAATTAACCCGGGCGGTACGGTGCTGGTCGTAAATCTGCCCCCGGCCGATGTACTTACCCAGCAGCAGCAGCAGCAGCAGCAATCATCGCAAGTACCCCAAGCGACGCTTGTGACGCGCGGTATGACCAACTCCGCCTCGACCCTGTCCGTTCCACTATCGACACTGTCGCTCTCGTCCCACACGGGCTCAACCGGAACGGCCAGCGAGCTGATGGTTAGCAATAATAGCAGCAACAATTACGCCGCCAGCAACAACCCTCCTCCATACCCTGAGGTAAGTCCGTCACAAACACCCCCTTTCATTCCGCCGAACGACCCAGCTAACAGAATCTTTCTCGTTCTTTATTTCTTCCACCCTATAGTCGCTCTCGAGCTACAACAATGCCGCCAACTACTCGACCGCCGCCCTGGCCGCGAACGGCATCTACAGCTCGACCAACTGCGTCGACTGCACGATCTGCTTCGAGAAGCCGATCGACTCGGTGCTGTACATGTGCGGCCACATGTGTATGTGCTACGACTGTGCGATCAAGCAGTGGCGCGGCATCGGCGGTGGGCACTGCCCACTGTGCCGCGCGGTCATCCGCGACGTCATCCGGACGTACAAGTCGTAGGGCGTGTGCAGGGCACAGCGCGAGCATCGACGTGAAAGCGGCATAGCCAAAGAAGGACCGTGTGTGTGTGTGTCGAACCATTTTGTGATCAAGCAGGCAGTGCGCAACAGTTGTGATTTGGTGGAGGTCGAACCATCGTGTGTGTTCCAGTATGTTGATTTTTTTTGGGCGTTGAGCGAGTGGTCGGAATCCGTCGGCGGGAGAAAACAGCGAATGTGCAGCATCCATAAATTAACACTGATAGCTTATCGGTTGAAGGATAAATTATTCAGTAGTCAAAATTTATAGAAACAGAAGAGAAGCTCCGCCCGGTGGCACCCTTTTAGGAAGGCTTTGTTTGGCAAAGAAAGTTAGGCTTTTGCTGGGAACACATGTTCGCTTGGCCGAAGATGATTCACTTGCACCACGGAAAGTAGCCAAAAAAAAGGAACTAGCACGCTGTAGAAAGCACAATGTTTCCCCTGCCTCAAATCAGCAACACAATTGACTAGTGTGTAAGTAAACAGGTTTGGCGGGGCTTAAGGTAAAGAGGGGATGAAGCGAGAAAGAGTTGATAAACAGAGCGTAAACCAAAACCGAGTGAAGGCATTTAATTGCATTTACAACTGAGAGAAGACAGTGGATGATTGCAGCGCACTGAAACGCGCGATCGATAAGCCAGTCAGTAATCGAACGAGGCCAGTTATTGCTTTGTTGTTTTTACCTATGTCTAGTGTAGTAAATAGTCAATTCGACCTATAATGTGTCCCCGACAGCGATGATTATGTAGCGGCTATAAAGAGACAGAGAGAGAGAAGGAGAGAGATAGTGGGAAACATGTTTGCCAAAAAGAAACACAAGAATCATATGTCACTTCCAAATGCGGACGAGCCGCCGCTTCCGAAGTTAGGATAAGTTTAATGCAAATATTGTTAGGCTGGACGGATGGATTGGTAAAGGCAACAGCGCAGTGAAAGTGCAGAGCAGCAAAGATTTGCGTAAACCCATGCGCTTACCCGTTTCGTGTATTTCGTTTCTGTCTCTTCAATTACCTCGTGTGTACAGGTGTATGATAGGCGTAGAAGGATTTATTTTAAAACGTTCATTTTTTTCTACAACACTTTAAACAGAGAGCGAGAGAGATGAAGGGAAGGTTGGGAAAAAGTTATTCTTTCGAGCTGCCGCAAGTGCCGAAAAACAAAAACAAAAAAAAATCTCGTTTCGGCGCAAGATTAATTTATTTTCTAGTCAAATAGTCAAATGCAAATGGCTTATGCCGGGAGGCGTGTGTGAGAAATTGCGTATGTTTCGGAATTGAATAATGTGCTGAAATATTAAAATGAAAAGTATTTGAAAACCTATAACCGGAATACAGTCGTTTTGTTTTTTTTTTTTAAATTACATTTAGTACACCCAAACTGGGTGCCGTCACCAGTTCGCTTGTTCCGATACGCTTGTGCGCGAGGCAATCAGTTACGTCAAGCAGCAGCAACAGTAGCAGTATGATTTGGTTTTGCGTAGCTCGAGCTGGAATTGATCGTATAGTTTAAGCAGCGTAGCGTAGGGCTCTTTTTCTTACTTACCTTTTGCGCGCATATACATCCTCGCACTGCGTGCGTGTATACTTTCCCCCCCGTATGTTAGTGCGGCGAACGAAGGACGCTTGGTCAGTTCAGTAGTGCAGGAGATGGCGTGCAGGAAGAAGCAGTTGTACGATACGGAATATAATCTCCTACACGTCTATGGCGATAATTTATTGTTACGTAGAGGCGATGCTGGAAAGGAAACGATAGATACTAGTATCGTTTGTTTTTTATTTGTTTTCCTTTTTCTAGTGTCGATACTATTTAAGAGTTGCAAAATCATTATGCACTAAACCTTCGATATGAAATACAAAAGTGAAGTTAAAGCAAAAAACAAAAAAAAAACAATAACCAAAACAATTCAAAACACCGGTGTTTGTGTCTGCTTTTCGGTCGGGTGGGGAGGATTCGGATGGGTTAAATGAACGAAACGCGGTTTGTTTTAAATTTGCCGTAAACACTTATTGATAACCAGTTTCATTTATTTAAACAGCGGTGCGCTAGAATGATTCCTTGCTCACAATGTACAGTAAATGCTGCTGCTGCCATGGTGGTAAACCGCGAAGAAAGTAAAGTTCCGGTGCGTTGGACAGTTGTTTGGTTGTGTGTGTATGCGTGTTGAAATTCGAACTGGACAGAGTCGCTTTCATGAAGGTATGGGAATTAAAAGAATGTTTGTAACAGTTTTAAGATGGACGATGAGATGTGTGTGTGTTTGTGTATGTGTGTTAGAGAGATAATTTTGCATTAAATGTATTCTTCACTTCCTCGCTGCCACCCCTTTTACCATACAATCCTGCCAATCTCGTAGGTGCTTTCGACTAGCTTCGCTCTCAACAATGTTGTTAGTTTTTATAATTCTGATATTTGCATCTTAATTACACTACCGATCAATTAGTTAAATTGTTTAACGCGTTACTAGTGTTCTGTTGTCATTTCTCGGCCTATGTATAGATGTATATATATCTTCATTTTTGTGTGTGTTAATTTATATGTATATAAGTTCGTCTTTTCCGGACGTCTGTTAATCGTTCATCACTATCGGCTCTCTCTCTCTCTCTCACCATCGGGATCCGGGATCGGTGATCCGTGCTTCCGTGATGGGAGTAGACAGCTAGTTGCCTAATACTTTTGGTGGGAGAGAATGTTTTCTTTGCTGTACCTTTTCGTTTCTTTCGCTTCCTCTTTCTGCTCTGCTTTGCTGTTGCTGCCGCCGGCCATCGCAAAGGTTTCCTGTATGTCGGTTTGCGGCCCTGACATGCTTTAAACCACTAACTTTATACACAGGTACATTTAAAAACAGATTTTATTCGTCTTACAGCAACATTTGGGTTTGTTGTTGAACGTTCAGACTTGTTTGCTGCACTTGAATCTATTTTCTTTTTTTTTAAATTATTATTTGCCTCCTTATGTTTGCGTTCAGTGTTGGTGCAGCGCGATATCGCTGCAACGCGAATGCGTATTACATGTACGAGTGTTTGTTTGTTCATATGTGTGTGTGTGTGTGATTTTTAACAAATGGTGCAAAAACAACCGTATGCAATGTGTGTGTGTGTATGAATTGAGTGTGAGCAAGTTAAAATGTAAATTTACGTGACGATCGTTGAATGGAGCAGCCTCGATGCTGTGTATCTCAGATAATTGACAGAATGATTTCTCGTTTGTAGCATTTATGTACGTTCGAGCTCTGGTATGTGAGGAGCATCGGTTGAAATGTCGGTCGTTTGGTAGGAAATCGTGTTCCGTTGCTTTCGGAGTGGAGAAGAGGAAACAAAGCAAAATGCATCATCCTCACCCAACCCAGTACCCAGGTTTCAGTACAATGTATAACAGTTTAAACGTTTACGCTAGAAAAATAGAGCTCATTTGAGGTGTTTGTTTTATACAGGCATTGCTGGCGTCGATCTGCTTCCCGCCCTTACTAAATGGCTTCTCGAAACTGAAGTGATCAAATGATCGTTTTGATTGTGTTGGGTTGCGATATGGGATTTTGATTCTAAGTTGTGTGTGTGTGTGGTACGGGATGGGGCAGAGTAGTACAATCGATCACGTGTGATCGGCTTTAACAATTCCAGTTTGATTGTAGATGCTTTCCCGAGGAAAAATTGCAATGAAGGTGGGTTTAATGTATGCCTGGCACGGTGTTATGTCTTGTAAGGAGATTCCCAAAACAAACGTTTGGTATGATAGGTTTGCTATGCATAATGCAGAGATTGAGGCGTTTTGTCACGTTTGCCAACTATCAGCCTGAAAGTATGCAATCTGTATGAAAAATGTCTCCTATCATAGTTAACTGTCGCACATTTAGCCAGTCTCAAGCCTGGCTATATCAAGATGAGTTACAGAATGGCCGGCATTCTCTCGCAATCTTTTGATGGCTTACATATTTTATGATGAAACACATGAAGAAAAAACGATACTTTACGATATGAATGATTCACACTGCATAGTGATGTACTTGTGCGTGAGGGGATGGCAAGAAAGGTAGTTTGTGTTTTGTTACTGGGTTTAGTTTCCATAAAAATGTAGACACTTATGCGCAGCTCTATGTATCTAAAGGTTCGTAACGTTAAGTATTTACCCACCGTTTCCACGGTAGAAGCAAGCAATCCGGGAGTGAAGGGTGTGGGTTTGTTATTATGTCGTTAAATTGTCTTCAACGGCATGCTATTAACAGTTCGGAGTTTTTTGTTTGTTTGCATTTCCTCTGGTACCAGAATCCTGCATTTTCATTTTCAGATACGATCACGCCGCTAGTGTATGTAGTTAGCTCCGACAATTGATGTAAAAGTCCTACGATGCACTAGAGCTTGCGTTGCGTCTAGTTAAGCCCTGTTTTCGTCTAGTAGCTGAACGCGTTCGTATGCTATAGAAGCGCACACAAACGCTATTCTGTTATACACCCTATATAGTACTTAGTAAAGTGTTTAATATTAGCTACACTAAGGAACACTGTCATGCATTTTGCGCTTCTAATGTACTATCTCTTCCAATTGCGTTCGCACATTACCAGTTCTTGCAATAGACTCTCTCTCTCTCTCTCTCTCTCTCTCTCTCTCTCTCTCTTTCTCACACACACACACACACACACGCACGCAATACCATGAAGAAACATCCATAGAAGAGATACTGATTAACGGATACGAGATTCTTCAAACGACGACTACCCGTTCGTTCGCTTTCGTACAAGTACATCGGCTTACCATGTGCACGCGTTCACTCTGCGTCGCGTCGTCTTAAGCTAATTGATTTTAAAATTACTATTTGATTTAAAATGTATCTCGTGTCAGCCTCATTGCTCGGTTGTGCACCCTTTACATCGGTGATGCTGGGCTATTCGTTTTTGCCACATTTCCTGCACGTCTGCCCTTCCATTCCGACCTCCAACCCATTAGTTCTGCGCTAATCTTCTACTTGCATACTGGCTTCGGTTATCCCTACGGGTTGACTTATTGGTAGTATTTGGTGTTATGTGTTAGTTTCCTATCTTACAATGTTGCTGCTGCTGCTTGTTTTGTTAAATTGTTTTTGGGTGGCGTTTGCTGTGGAAATGTCACCTACTCCTTCAGGGCAGAATCTCGTTCAATATCAATTCTTTAGCACACATGAGACCAGACAGCAAAAACATAGGGTTAATTTGTTAATACTGATCATATTTGTTCGTTCGACCGGTGTTGCACCGGAAGTGTCAGATGTGGGCGTATGGTGAAGCACTGTACATGGCTAGTATGATTTGCAGCATGTGGAAACAAAACAATAACAGATCCGTTGAATGATGTTAGCTGCCTATGAATTGAAAAAAAAAAAATGCAGGAATCCGCACGTCCACCCACCAAACAATGATTCTGATGGCTTCCTACTCATTCAACACTACCTGTAAACGATTGTCTATTGTCAACTAAGCTGTTCTTTACACCATGAACTGGATGTAGTCATTATCTGGTTTTCCTGCATTTGTCTGCATTCTATCAACACACTACGCTGGGTATACAGCAACAGCTACTGCTAGAAAGGGTATGTTGCTTTGATTATTCCAACACTGTGCACTATGCTCAAAGCGGCCCTAAGTCTTCCTAGAGACTATGAACGAATGTAGCTCGTCTGCTGCTGGTCTACTAATCTCAATACCTACCGTTATTGTTGTAACGCTCTCGGGACCATCGAGTAACGCTGCGCTACATTATCGCTAGTTCCTTCCATCGGTACCAAAGAACTAATAAACCCAAATCGATTTACAAATACAAACTAGCACTTCAAACAAAAACATGTTCAAAACATCTTGTCCGATCACCTGCAATTGCGACTCGGCACGGTCACGGTTTCATTATTTGCCTTCTTTTTCATCTTGAACTCTTTTTTTAAGTTAGTGTCTTATCAACATAACGTTATTGCTTTCGTAGGTGTGTACTGGAACGTGTGATATGGACCGGAGCACTACGGTGCCAAACAAACCGTCCGGAATGCAAATGGACGGGTCGCCAACGATCGTCTCCCCCGGGCTTGAGTGAGCGGGAGGGAGAGCGGGGACACTTCGAATCGAATCGAATGCAAGCATTGGAAGAAATGGATTATTTATACTCGCTCTACACAGATGCGCATACCATACCGCAACGGGACGATACCAGGCCAGAAAATCTGACCAGAATCTCTGACTGGTGATTTTGGGGCTAGTTTGGCTATCGGTGAGGTTGCTTTCCTTCCCCACCCGGCCATGGGTGTTGTAGTAAAACTTAACCATTAACATGCTCCAAGTGCAGCCGATCCATCCAGACAACTGCACTAATGTTCCGAGGGCACTGATCCATCGTTTCGCGCGCTGCGTATCGAGCACGTGACGCCTTAGATCAGGTCCTCTTGCCTGCCTTAGAGATGGATTAACGCGAATCGTTCGAGATCTGGTTTGCGCAAGCCAGCGTAGACGCTTTCGGTCGACGGTCATCAAAGACAGTCAAACATTTGCAGCGACTTGGTGACGACGTCATCCTTCAGACAAGCCTCCAGGAACTCCTCGATCGTGATGATGCCGTCCTGGTTTAAGTCTAGCTTTGCAAACACTTGGTCGACCTGGTGGGCATGCGAAGCACAAGCACAATTAGATGGGGTCTTTCAGGGAGAAAGCAAAACAAAAGGTTGAGCATTACCTGTTCCCGGGCTTTCCGGTCGTCTTCTGGTTGATGCGGACGGCGACCCATCAGCTCATGCACGGCCAATACAATTTCTCCCAGCTCGCCACGGCTAATGCAGCCGTCCCCGTTGATATCGTATAATCGGAAGGTCCATCGCAATCGCTCGTAAACGGAACCACGCAGTAGCGTGGATAAAGTCACTAGAAGATCCTGTAGGGGGATAAGAAAAGAGTTAACTATAATTGTTCTGGTACAAATCGCCTGAAGGTATGCAAATGTTATTACAAATTGCAGATCGAACTGCAGCAACGTGTGATTAGTTATGCGTATTGCATAGTTTCAGGCTCGGGGGTTTACGGTACGTATAGAATGATTGCAAAATCTAACAAATAGTCTGAACTATGTAAATTTGTACGATTATTTGGAGACAAAAACAACAGGAAGCACAGTTAATAAAAGGAAATGTTTGCTTGCCACGCTTTTTGTCCCAAATAGTTCCATCCGTTGCAATAATAACGCTCACAAGGCAAGTGTTTTACTACAACGGCGAAACAAATTGCATTCAAGCATGCAAAAGTGACTTGAAGGCCCGGCCTTATTCGCCAGCACCATTGTGTTCATTAATATTCGTCAGCGGACGACCTCGGCATGGTACGGTATGAAGAGTACGGAAGCTCACCATCACGGAAGTGACTTAAGTGGCGTTAATGATATTCATTCGCAAATAAATAATAAAACTCAACGATGAAAGTGAGAAGCAGCGAACGAGCGCCGAATCACAGGGAAGCATAAACAAACACACCGAAGTGTAGAAAGCGGGCAGAACCGACAACAACAACTACCGTCAGACACGGGTTCGGGGTCACTGGGTAGAAAACTAATTACGCTCATAATTATGGGGCGGGAAAACTAGCTCAGTCTCTCTCTCTCTCTCTCTCTCTCTCTCTCTCTCTCTCTCTCTCTCTCTCTCGCTCGCTTTTGCTCGCCTTATACCGTCGATCTCCTATAACAATCACTCTCTTTCGCGCGAACACACTCACACTCGTTGTCTTTTGAATCTCGGTCGCAAGGTTGCAGGACGGCGCCCGAATTCCTTACGGACTCCTTAGTGGCACCGTGCACGGCGCCCCGGTACGAGCGCTACAATAATTTAATTTTCAAACCCCTTATACTGTCCGCAAGACCCACCCGGCCGAAATCGGGCCAAACGTGCTGGCTAAACGTACGGCTGAATAATTAATTGGTGTTAATAGCCGAGTCACTTAAATCGAACTTTACGCTCATCCGTTCGGTTTTACGTGGCACGGGCCGGTCGGTGGTTGAGCACGCACTTCCGCATCAAAGCAAAGCGTCCGGACAACCGGTACGAACAGTGCTGGACCGGCCGAAGAAGCCAGTCCAGCATTGGGTTGCGTGTTTGGGCGTAATTTTGTGTCGTGCAAGAGTAGGTGCGTCCATCTTTCGGGTGAGCATGAACGGCGTGTGCTTAAAGTGCATTGGTATTGCGTGCGGTGGATGGGATTGGAGTACGAGCGACACTCAGATTTCGGTACGCCGGGCTAATGATAGATTTGGGGTACCCTGAGAACGTGTCGAAAGCCTACGCTACATATCAACGCTAACGGTACACGTTTGCGGTGGCACTTACCCGGAAGGTAATGGATCCGTTGCAGTTGACATCGAACGCTTTGAACACGTAGTGTGCGTAAAGGCTAGAATCTGTGAACGAGAGGACGAGGGTGTGATAATGGCAAGTGTCAGCAGGTGTGCTGGTAATTAGGGCCGTAGTTGACTTACTACCGTGGGGGAAAAATTTCGCATAAATATCCTTGAAGCTGTCCTCGTGCACAACCCCGTCCGGGCATTCCTGTTGTGGATGGTGGAGAGACAGAAAATGATGATTTTTAGAAGTAAATACAAACTACAGAAAATATTCCCCCCCCCCCCCAGATCCAGATGCCACATGAGGTCTCTGTCTAAGATGTTGGTTGATTTATTCATGCGACATTAGATGGGTTTCGTGAGCGAAATTGCATAATTTTAGGCGTTGTTAGAGTCGAGTACAATGTATGTCACGAAGGGAACGTCGTGTAATCGTTCTCGTATGAACAAAACGTGAGCAGCATCCATATGCGCTACGACACAAATATATGATTATTTTCAGACCAGCTTTGTTATCAAGAAAAGCGCTTTTGCTGAAAGCTTGCCTTAACCATTTCTATTCTATACACTCTTAACCGCTCTCTGCCCCGTTTATGACCAAGTGCTGTGGGCAGTTTGTATAGAACGTCTAATGCCATGCCTCTTGTTATCATTTCTGCTCTAATAACCCATCATGGTCTATTGTCTTAATAGCGTATTTAGGCTTAGAAGCGTACACCGTACACAAATTACAGCACAACAATGACAATAACTACAGTGGGTTCCTTCCTTCGAATCACACTTACCGTTTTGAAGCCTCTGTACATGACCCGTATCTCCTGGCGGGTGAACTTGGTCAGCCGGCAGAGATCCTCGAGCGCGACCGGAATCGGTTTCGGTGCCCGGGCAGGCTCTAGCTCGTACACCACCTCCTCGATCGGACTGTCCGGTGGGGTAGCCATCTTTTCATTGACCTTAAACGAGGTGACCGCAGCAGCGAAGGTTCCGGTTGCACTTCCGCTTTACTGAGCTGGTTGCGAGCGATACTCCGTCTTGGGAAGCGGACGAGATTGGTTAAAACTTCCCACGGGCTTTTCTCTGTGCTTCACTCCGTCATGTGGTGCGGACAACCGGATCGGTGTGGCAAGATTTAATAATTTTAGAATCGGTTTAGCTTCTTACACTGAGTCACATTGGCTTTTGGTTTAAAGTTCAACACAGTTTGTTTAGTTTTTGCGTTGCTTCGACTGGTTGAGATGTTGTTCCATGCTCAGTTAGATGATGTTGATTGAGTGCTGCTTTGCCGTTGCAGTGAGGATGTGACCATTTTGAAGACTCATATCCAATGTTCCCTACGTCCTATGATATGGTTGAGAGACATTTCCCTTTGATGCTTTATTCCAGCCTTTCTGGCTTCAGTGAGTGAATAGGGATCCTTCGATGTATTTCTGTAATTAGAGGAAGAAAAAGAACCTATAAAAACACCTTTCATTTCCATCTATTTGCTGTCTAACAAAGGTCATGTACGCTTCCACAGTGTGTCAAGCGCTGTGGAGCAAATCAGAATTCAAATCAACATAAAAACGCTTAATGAGTACCCAACCGCAAACCATCACATAATGAGAACCGTTTTGCACCAGCTTGAAGTAACGGTCCCCTCCCCGGAACCCAACCAATACCGTCGCCCTCAATTGAAGCCAATCATGATGAGAAAAGCCTACTAATATTCTGGTGAAATTAGAATTTATGAAAATGATTAAATCTGATTGCGAAACCAGAAAGCCTGCCTGTCCGTTTCGTGCCATTTTCCCAGTCGGTTGCCAGTCTCGGCGTCCGGGGACCGCGCCGAGAACAGATTAAATGAGAAATTGAGTTCACTTAAACTGAGCAGAAGATTTATTACGGCAAAAGCTCATCAAAACGTAAAGCACCAATGTGCGCCCGTCGGACGGTTTCCAGCCGGGCAGCGGCGTCTTGGTAGCGTCTTGAAAACGTTTCAAGTTGATGCTAAACTGGGCCACCAACGGTCACGTTGCCTTGGAAAGGAGGAAGTGTTCTTAAACGAGCTCGAGCCAGAATGAGACCCAGCTTTATATTACAGATACAAGTTTTTTTTTTCTTGCAGTGCAGCACAACTCTTATGAAAAACTCGAACAGCAGCGGTACAAAGTTGTACCGGAACGTTTGCCAAAGTAGAAGAGCGATCTTTGAGTGAAACGATGTGGAAGCTCAGGTTCACTGGTTCCGTGTCTTACACACACACACACACACACACACACACACACACACACACACACACATACTCACCCATATAAACGTCATTGCCAGCAAACATCAAGAAATACTGTAATATGTTGGAAAGATTCCAACGTTCCCATTTTCATTATGCCAACTTTTTGGCCGACTCGGGCAGTGGAAGAGGTGTATGCCACGGTCACACGGGCAGGAGCGGGTTTTCGCTTGATGAGGCACAAAACCGAGCAACTCTTCCCGAAGTTCTGTTAAACATTGCCAAAACACAGGCCACAAATCTACCGCCCGGCCCCTTTCGTCCACACACGGTGTACAGTGTGCGGCTTTTTGCGATCAGCACAACCTTTGGCTAGAACGCTTGATGTGAGCTTGATTTTAATTGCAAACATCGACAGCCGCCGCCGTGGAGCCTTGCAGGTTGGGATGGGAGTACAATCCACTGCTTCTACTGCCACGGGAAAGCAAACGATTTGTGCAAAGTGGCGACACGGTTGCAGCGGCTTTTGTGGGCCATGCACGGGCGGCACGCACCAAACCCAAACAAGCAACGGTGCGTGGGACCGCTCCAGCGTAGGCTCTAATTTCGATTCCAGTTGTGCGTGGCAGTGTACGTGATAACAACATACCAAACGAACCGAACAGATTTAGCCATTTATCATTGGTCGGATGAATGTCAGGTTCGTCGGGATTGGCTGGTGCGTCGGGATGGGCGGCTAAGGTGAGAAAGACGGGAGTATTATGCAACTGCACCGTTGGAACATTTACCACCAGTCGTTATTGGAGTGGAGAACCACGCACTGGTTAAAGGACGGTTAAAGCGAACGGTGCACCGAGCTTGAAATGAGATGCTGGTAGTGATTTACATGAAACTACATGTTACTGTTATGATGCTGCTCTCAGCCAATGCTCAGTCATGACAAAGCGAAGAGCCATTGAGCACTGGCGGTTTGATTATTGGAACGACAAAGTGGCTAGGAATGCTGGTACAGGCGTCCCCCGAGTTACGACCCCCTCGAGTTACGACGATTCGCAGATACGACGATTTTGATTTTGACAGTTGAAAGTTGTCATTGACAAGAAATTGATGCATTATTTTTTAATTTCTGGGCTGATAATCGTTATACACACATTTCCAAAGATTCCACAATTACCCTATCTTGAATATCTATATTGTGTACGGCTTTTAAAATATAATTATTACATTACCGAACATTATTTTAAATAAAATACACGATATCATAAATTCCAACTCTTCAAATTCGGTTATAAACTTAGTATTCATAGATATTCGACATACGACTTTTTCGACTTACGCCTTGCTTTGGGACATTTTTTCGGTCCCAAATACAGTCGTATCTCGGGGGACACCTGTACATTGAATAATTGAATTCTTGTTAGTGATTTGTTGAGCTAATTTTTATGCGAGAATTAATTAGCAAACCCGGAATGAATTTAGCAACCGACAATTGGTCTGGTAATTAGGTACCCCTTGCTTTCCAGGTGATTTGAAGTGATTCATGGTGCAAAGTTGTCATATATTTCACACAATGAAGTACTCGAAAAAAGCATAGAGGGGTGATAAGTATTACTTGTTGTCTTACTAGACTGAAAGGTTTCAATTCGAAATATTTCAAATCGTAATTAGTTTAGCAGTTTTTTATCATCTTTCTGAGTGAAGGAACACTTCACTTGATAGTTTCATTTGGTAGATTTGCAACTGTATTCGTTTTTTGTTTTCTATGGCTGCAAAAATATTCATTTTTAGTTTGCCGGTTCCAATCAGAAAACTCCAAACTCGTTCACGTTAAACTCGGCATAATTATTCCGAAAGGGAAAACTATAGATCTCAATTAGCACTAAGCCAACACATTAGCCACTGTTCGGTTCGACCCATTCATACACCGTTTTGATTAGTTTCACGGTACTGTGGAGCGCGCAATGTGCTGTTTTCTCTCGCAAACGTGGGCAGATTTTAATATTGCCCGTGCAGCGGCAGAAACAGAAAGGCTTTTATGTTTCCACTGCAAACGAATGAAATCCAATTACCGTTGCTTCCATTGCGAAGGGACGAAAAGTAAATGCTTCCACGGAGCGCGCAAAGGTAAAAGTTCGCGATCGGAGGAAATTCCAGCAAGAAAATCGGACCGATGGTTTGAATAAAAAAAAAGCGGAAACACCAGGGCGTGGAAAAATCGCTCGTTCAAAAGCGTTCAAAAATTGAAAATCAAGTTAAACGAACATTTCATTTGATTATCGCCGCTCCAATCCGTGGAAAGGTAGAAACGCAGGCAAGGCTGCGTATTCTTCTTTTGCGTTTTAATTTCCATTACACCGAGTGGGGCCCTGTAGAGTGCTGTCGAGTAGGGAAATCATTACCAGGACGCCACATTTGTTGGCACGACTGTGCACTTCACTGACCCGGACGTACGGGTGGCAAATCGATAATCGAATAAACGCACCAAACGAACTGGACGACCGGTCAAGGGGAGGGTCAACAGCAATGGTGTAACAAATTGCATTACATGCTGCAGAAGGCAATCTGAAAATGGTGTACTTCTTCGGTTGGTGGTTGATGTTGGTGTTAACTGGCCATAACGTGTGTGGCGTACGGGCAATGCTTTCAGTAGTGAAAGGTCAGCTGTGAACTGTGATTCGAAACGAATTGGACTGCAGGTGTCCAATAATCGGAAAGGTGTTAATAAAGTTAGGTTGTCCATGGCGACGGCTGAATGACAGGCGTGCACTACTTTTGCACTCTTACCTATAAATAGCTCATGCAGAAATAAATCATGGACTGTTGAACAATTTCATAAGAAGCAGGATTTGTATTGTCAATTGCATAACTGTAGGCAATTTTGAACAGAGAAACAAGATCATTCATTTTGAAATTTCAAGCTGCAATCACTGTGCTTGTGATGTGAGTGTTCATACGGTATTTCAATGCAACAACTCTCTAATGATGCAGTCAGTTTGCTACAGCTTCAGCAACCCTAATGACTGTGTTCCATGCCAAGCTTATTATTTTTCAGACGTTCCTTACTTGCATCAGTCCACTTTCTCTCCCTTTCTGAGGCTTTTCTATCACCTACAGTGTTGCATTCCATGCGCATGGATAAACCCTCGGCCACATAGCATTTGCATGAAAGCTTTATGCTCACCTCATACGTCAATCTTTGTCGTACATGACAACATTGCCCAAATGGCTCCCGGTGCGACAAAAAACTGTGCACTTAGGTGTACTTCAAGTTTGCACACACATACGTCAGTATTTTTTTTTTATTCTCCCTCCGCTGAGGCCCCCATATGGTTCCCATTCACCATTACCACGGGTAGCCAAAATGTACGCTTTCTGGAGCACTCGACACAAACACACACACACACACACACACGCAGGGCAGGGTAGTTTGGACACCATTTGCCGTGTTCCGGTTGTTAATGCTTTGGGATCAGTTTCGGCTCAGGTTTCGTGGGGCGACAAGGGAAACAGGCGACACGGAATGTTTGCTGTGCGCATCATGTGATTTGTGTGCCAACACATGAAGGGGGGGGGGGGTATAAAAGCGATTCGAGACCGAACATAAAACGCTCTGGTAGTGATACTGGATTGCTGGCAAAAGATGGGCAGGGCGAGAGCGGCCGAGGTTTGAGTGCATCGCTTCAAATTTGAATGGAAGTTGGACGCACGTTTTCTGCTACCGGGTTTTGCCCACTAAATGCAACCTGTGCATGGGCGTGTTTTGCACTTGATTAAGACGAACTATGATTGGAGCAGCAGGCAGCAGGAGCAGAGTGTGGAGCATGTGTTCACAGTGGTGAGCTGTACATCTTTGCGTACGCGTTACGCGGGCAGCAGATGGCCAGCAGTGCGATGCTATTCAAATAACGCTGCCAGTGAAAATGGAAGCGGATTTGCAGGACTGATGTCGTAATCACTCTCGTGACAGTGATGTATGAGATTTAGCCCGAGGAACTCATGCACTAACGAGAATGAATGCCGAGAGCAGAAAAGGTACCAATGGGAGGCCTGACGCGCACACTGTATACGTTTCCTTTTTGGTGGAAACACACTTTGTGCAATGAATGGAAATGTGGGAGAGCTGAGTGTTGAAGTAAATTGGGGATAAAATTTAAAATCCTTATCGTCATTGGTTTCAGTGTGACCGTTATTATGTTGCAGTTTGCTACAAATGGTGCATACTTTTAGGCTAGTGTTGCATACTTTGAGGCGTTCATCACAGCTGCTCATGGAGGTGTTTTATTACACGAAAATAAAGAATACATGCGAACATTTCGATGACTTATATGTGGATACCATTTGAATGATATCAATAGTTTGTAAAAGCTTTTAATCAAATAAAATGAACAATTTTGCAATCATACTCATCAACACAAACATATAAAAGCCAACAGTTAGCATGCACAGGCATTCATACAAAATGCGATTTGCAATTTTGTATAGGAAAAAAACAACACAAAACAAGAAACAGAAATAGTCCGAGAAAACAAAAACCTAACTGTCAAGTTCCCACCGGACGTAGCACGATTTACATATTTCTAATTAGAAAACTTCCAATCGCATTACACCTCGGCGGTTGATAGTATGGTACCACCTTTCGCCGCACTGCAAAAAAGGAAGCACGCAAACTTCTAGTTCGAAGGTTCATCCATCCCATTATGCATTCAGCAAAGCAGCTCGTTACGATCGGGGACTAGATTAGATAAAATGAATTCTCTTCGGAACTGGCTACCCCTACTTCCTGGTACCCTTTTGGAGAGAGTCCACAATGGAGTGTAGCGTGCGTGAAAGGGCCCTCTCCCTATGCATCCGCAGCCGAGCCACATATCATCCCCCATCCTAGCACCAACTGGCCGGCGGTGCCAAAACTTGCCCCCCATAAAGACAAAAGTGAAACAAATGTCAACAGAAGTTATCCCGGGAAATGGGAGGTGGTCGCTTAGCATAGATATAGAGCCATTACCAGGCGGGCCCAAGTGTTGCGGTTGGTGTGCCGCGAAATCGGCCAAACAAAGACGTTTGGCCGTCCCGTGGAGTGACATTATGCAAAGCGGCTGGAAGGCTTCTCCACGCAAGACGATTATAGCTGAGGTTGTTTTTGTTTTTACTGTTGTTGTCTGATGCTACGATACTGCTTTATTGTTCACACCTCGAACCCCCCGTCCCTGCCGTGACCCGTGGCTTTCCTTTTCGCCTTTTTTATGGCACATCTTGCGAGCGAACTCTTTAAGTGGGCATCGTAATGCCGCGTAAGAAGGACACAAAACCCCGGGAAACTTGTCACGGCAGTACGAATCGACGAACCGTATCATTCATCCGGTGTCCCCCCAGCAATGAGATGCAAATCGAATTCCAAGCCGTACTGTCTTTAAGCTCTCTCTCTTTCTCTCTCTCTCTCTCTCTCTCTCTCTCTCTCTCTCTTTCTTTGTAGTATATGTGCGTGTGTGTCTGGGGGCGGTTGTGGGTCGTGTTTTCAATAAGGAGTTGTAAAGAAAGGATTAAAGATACACCACGCAAAGCGTACGGTTCAGCAGTGTTGAAGGGTCATGCTGATGGTGCAATACAGACATACACGGGGCGCTGATTCATACTACACCGAAGATAAGAACGTAACTCATCCTTGGGGTAGCATATTAGCTTCCTGTTCCCTGTTGGTGGAAATCCACCATACATACAGACACACACAGTCATACTGAATGGACTGGAGCTGCTATTATTACCGCCGTGGTTCGGATACGTCATGTCCCACGGTTTAATAAGACACGCTATCAGCCAGGCGTGACCTATCACGGTGCTACGGGACCGCCGTCCGGCCGGCCTGTCAGAGCATCAAATTGGCAATAAATAAAGGTGTGCGCTGTAATAATTTCCTACCCCGTACCGGGAAGTGAAAGGCAGAGTAAAAAAGAAAATAAATGGAAATAAAACGAAAGCCTTATCCCTGCGGGCTCAGCCCGGGTAGCTCAGGCCATCACCAGAGCGTGAATCATACTGCTGCTCTGAGGCTTGAGGCGTGACCGGCGGTGTTTGGTGCTTCTCGCAACGGGTGCTTCCGAGGCGTGGAAAATATCTAAACAGTACAATAATTTTATATATGTTTGTGGAGATATTTCTATTGTAAACTATATTCTGAAAGGAATTAGAGAAAAACAATTACATTATCTGTTTGTTGCTTGCAACACTCTGGCACACCCTGTGGAAATAATGGGCCGATGGTACTGTTTTGTCTCACCCCGGCAATGCCTATTCCCACGAGCGCGTTGAGCCGTCGCCCTGCTGGTGGACGTGTTGGTGGTGTGTTCTCTTTTTTATGTGCTGTGCCGTGCACTTTTTTTTCCCCGACACCGACCTTCGCCTCCTTTTTTAATGCTCTCTCATAAGCTGGCTAATAGGGAGTCCGCCCCACCAATAGGGAGGAACAGCAGAAGCAGGGATGATTTCACTCTCTATGGCAGCGATCCACTTGGCTCGGTGGGGTTGTCCTTGCAACCCACTGGTAGCCCCGTTGTCACCAAGTTTTGCCGGTTGAGGGTATGAAAATATATGCTGGTTGACTTTTAAAGTGCTTTTTGTACACGGGCTGCTTGCTTGTGTAGCGACCGTTTGTATTGGTGTTTTATATTTGTATCGGTTGATTGATGGTTGTGTTTCTGCCGGTGCTTTGCGACTGATTTTGTGCCCTTTTTTTCTACCGAGCAAACACACTGTACAAGTATTAGCTGACCGTAACAGAATGTGCCGAAAGTAAAATAGGAATGGCACTGGCAAAAACCGATGTCAAGCTGTGGTTATTTTTTCGGAGACAGCAAATTATTTGAAATTTCAACACGATAAAGAAAAATCCACAAATCATTACGCAAGCAAATAAGGGAAATGTTGGCAAGAGGCGATCAAGATGTAAAAAAATGAATAGGTAATGATCTGATGTGAAACATTTCATCCCAGCAAAGGATCCGATATGGGGAGTGGAGGGGGGGGGGCAGCTTTGTGCCCGGCTAGGACAGCACAAAGGATCGCCTTCGTGACAAGCGAATAATGCCTTTTCGGAGGAGAAAAATTAAGGATGATAAGGATGTGGAATCCTTTCTCATAAAAATGCACACGCCCCGTGCCCTGTCACACGCTGACCGGATGCTTGCGTTTGCAGAATATTATGTGATTTTTTGTTTGTTTGTATGTGAGCTTGCCCGCTTATCATCTAACGCAGCATCAGCAGCAGGTGATGGTGTCCACAGCAGGTGAATGAAAGCGTTTCTTCCTTTCCAAATTTTAGCTGAGCTTGTATTATCAGCGGGAAGATTGGTTGGTGTACACACGGTCCGGAGTTTTGGGTTTTATGATGAAAGTTTTGACATGACACATGCAGCCCTGTGAGTTGACAGAAAATATACACGGACCCCCGGACAGAGTCTTTGAAGCTGTATGCCTAGAGAATGTGGGGGTTTTCATCCCAGAAGAAAAAAGATATTTTTTTGACAGTTTTTCGTGTAATCCGGCACAGAGACAACCGAAAAGAGAGCCCCTTAAAAAAGTGATGTGAGTTGCAAGAAAACGGAAGCTACACATGTGAACGAGCCTCACCCGTTTGGGCGTGTGTGTGTGACGATGGGTGGCGACTTTTGGTCGCATTGATGATTTATGAACCTTGATATCGCACACTGCCCATTGAAGAAAGGCTGCTTCACGTTATCTTTGTCTGCTCGTGCCAAGGCAAGAGATGATGATCGCTCAATTTTGTCGACTCGGTGTCGCTTTCGTAGAAGCACGAAACGATACCCATATCGTCATTATCGTAGCTGGATCATCGTAAGGAAGCGAGCGCGATTGTTAAAAAGTCAGCTCGTTTTCTTTATTTCTCTGAACAGTACGTTCGAAAGGGGAATGTCTGTGACAAAGGATGATTACAAGGGGTGGATGTTTTTTTTTGTTTTCATTGGAATCTTTTAGTTGTTCCGTTGTTTCCTGTTAAACGATGTTCCTTAGCGATGAAATCATTTTATCAGAATGACATATTTATATTAGAATTTAGCAATCAATGTAGTTAATAGCCAAAAAGCTCTCGCTAGCATCATTATAACGCCAATTTGTCACACAAACATTGCATACATTCAGGCGTATTTCCCTTCGGCATTAACTTAAAATTAATCTTCAAACATAACCTGCTTATTAATACTCCCAACCATTCCATTCTTAAGGCACACCAAAGGCGAATGGACCGTAATGGAGAAGAGAAATGGTGTGTCACTTTTCATCTTACCGAGGCTCACGAGTGTATCCGATAAGCCGAGGTTAAAATGTGACCGAGATAAAAGCGTCGCGAACATCACACGGCCATTATCGTGGCGGAAATTGGAACAGTTCCGGCAAACCGTGGCCTGCACGGAAACTCTACACAGGGACACACCATTGCGCTGGAGTGTGTAATGTAACGCGCGCCGGTTCCAGTGTACTCCCAGTTGGCACATCGTAAAAGCTCATTAAAAGCTTCGACAAGCACAGGGGTAGGGCACAGTGCGATGGAACACAAGCACATGTATGAAGCGGTTCGGTCGAAGATGCTTATATTGCACCCGGGAGACACCCAGGGCCAGAGATTTCGCCCGGCAAGGCAAGTGGCCGTGCGTCACTACGGCTGGCTTGAGGTTAGTCGACCGCCGGCGATCAGCTGCCAGCCCGATTCTTGCCGGAATTGTGATATAATTAAGAGCTGGTAGGGCTTTTGGACGAGGTTTGGTAAAAGGGTGGGCAAGGCCTTCTCGTAGAATACAGTTTCCGATCGGGTCGGTACGATAGGATAGACAAAAAAAAAAAGAAAGAAAGGAAGAAGTCAACGTTTAAGCCTAGCACAAAGCCTATCTCGAGTGTAATCTGCTCTGACGTCAGCCAATGATAGTACTCGGGAAAGATTGTTAATTATAATGAAATCTGCTCTTTTGCGAGGCGCAGACGAGAGGTATAGGAGACAATTGGCTGTTGATAGAATCAAGCAAGGATAATAGAGGATCATGTGAATTAAAAAGATTTTGTTGGTGAGAAAGTATTACAGCCGTTACACAATTTATGTAATGTCCTTACTAATATTGAAAAAAAACAAATCTTTATAGTATATTTTCCCGTACACATGAAAAAGATTGCGATTTTTTTTTAAATAAACATTCTTTTTCGACGCATCACGTAGCAAGAGGCAGGCACGATAAAAGCTGTCTCCAACTTAGCATAACAAACGGAGGCAAATCATGAAGTTAATTTTATTTTGTACACACCATTAAAACTTTCCTTCATCCACCAGCTGCCACTAGCACGGGTGTCGCTTTGCAAAAAGCAAAGCGAAAACAAACAAAATAACGGATGAAAAAAAAAAAATGCATGCCCTCTTTCTCGCCTCGCTAAGGTGCAAATCAGTCCAAAGTTGGTGCTGGCAGTTGGTAAAGAAAACAAGCAAAAAACTATTCCACAGTGTTAGCCTCACTAAAACACGACCGTGATGAACGCGTAGTGATGAAGTTGAGATGCAGCGCGCGACACTTGCGCGACAGGAAAAACCGGGGAAAGTTGTTTGGCGCTGCCTTGCTTCGGTTCGTAGTTTTTACACACCGTACCGTGTACTACCCGCTAGTCACCCGCACACAGTTCGACATCGAGCGCTGAAGTTTAATGTTGTTTTTGTTTGCCCATGTTGCAGCTAATAGTGCACATTTCGGGAATGGTTATTTGAAGTGGTGGTAAAGCTGGGCAAAACTTAAGCGCTACTATCAGAGCACTGACGAGAAGGTGGTGGGATTAGGGCGGCTTTGCTTATGATTTAAGATAAGATTTTGTTTGTACATCCCGTCGTGAATGTTTCGTGGGTGGTTTTTTTACAGAAGTTTTGTTTGTGCAAGAAAAATACTTTTTCTTTCTTTTCAGATGGATCAATAAACCGACATGAATGTGAACGAAAGCAAGCTGGTGGTAGTTTTGGTACGACTGGAGAAAATTAATTTTCATCCAGCTCATCAGCTGGCTGACGTGGATTATGGCAGTCATCGGGTTTGTGAGGCGAGCAAGGTACATGAAAGTTTAATCTCCCGTCTGATTATCCTGCCTGCCAAAGCCCTGCATGATTGTGACCCGAGTGAAGTGTAAAAGTATTGTTTAAATTGACCTTGTTTTGTTTCGAGTGACGCTAGTTTGAAGTTAGTTGCCGTTTTATGTCGATAAAAAGGTTTAATAATACCAGTAGTGGAAAAGCACATAAATTTACCCTGTTTTACCCACATCAAACGTTAACGCTGTTCGAATAAAAAGGTGTGGCATCAACAAAAGAAACCCACTGCCCTACATCATCTGTCGATGAATGAGTAATTGGTCGGAAAAGCGATTTGAAACGTGTAAAAGTGAGCCAACCCCGCTAACAACACTTTACCTATGAAAATGCCAATCGACTCGGTCGGTCACTTCCTTGACGATTGGAATTTCCCACTCGCTCGTGTTTACCACTAACAAGCGTTTTCCATTTAGGAAGCGCATCGGGGAAAAAAGGCGGAGGGAGGGTTTTTTTTGGTGGGGTTTTAGACCACGCAACAACTGCCCTGATCGTGGCAGTGTGTTTGGCATTCCAGTCGGTGGTGAAAGTACAGGGACAGGGCAGCGGAAGTACGCGGAGGCTCGTTTGGGGTTTGTTGATTAAATGTTTAATGGCATGAAATTGATTCCGTACATGGGTAAGTATCGGTGCCTGGCACGCAACCATGGTCGCTTTACAAGGACAGGGAGCTTTACCGGGATTAAAGAGCGGGGCAGCAAATTCCATAGTGCAAGTGAGCACGATAATGCTACCGACGCAAGGTGGCTAGCAGAAAGGGTAGCGATTAGTTTTTGATTTCTGTATTATCTCGGCCAACTCGGGCAGTTATGTCTAGCTTTGTTTTAATTTTTATTTTAACCTATGGTAATTAAATCCTGTTCAATCACCATACAGCTTAAAGGTTCAAAGATTAATTGAAACTGTTTCGAAAAAAATCCGTGCGATCGAAACGACTGTTGCTTGTTTCATCTCGTTTACCCCGTTGATGATTGCCTTTCTTCAACCGAATCATCACCATAACTGTCGACGGATAATTCGCTCTCTCTCTCTCTCTGTCTTCCTTTCGATCACCATAAAACCAATTGATGCCAAGCGTAGGAACCACTCTCGAGCCGGTGCCAGCGGTGCCGATTGACCGATCATTATCGTAAAAACAAAGGCCAATCCAAGAAAGTAAAATCACAACGCTTCATGTCAAGTGGCAAATGAAGTGGGCTTCGGACGTGGTGATCACATCCTAACTCACCAAGGGAAAACATGACAGACCAGGCAAAAAGAAACGGACGTTTTCTCATTCGATTTTTGTTGCTCCGCTTCGTGCAGAAACCATTCCAGCACAGAGAATGCACGGAAATGGAGGAAAAACTTTTAAGGCTTCTGGTGAGCGTTTTCCCTGCTGTTGCGCTCTTCCGCCTTGTTGGCTCCCTCCCCTATGCAGTGGAAACGGAGGAAAAACCCAGTCAAGTGGAAACTACTTCTCGCGGGCTTCCCTGATTCCGGGTCGATTCCGGGTCGATTCCGGGTGCGATCCCGTTGAAAGTTGGTATCGATTGGCTGGGCGCTGGCTGGTGAGGGGTTTTCGCCCTGCCATGCCAAATTGGTACAAAATCGAACGAGTGTCTAGTGTCAATTTTCCCATTCCTTCCCATCGGACTTCCTCCCAGCCGACTCCAGCCGGGCATACCCGAGGTTCAATGGCACGGAAGTTTTGCAAAGCTCAAGCACAGAACACACTTAGCAATTCCACGCGAAGGAGTGCAGAAGATTGCGATAGAAGAAAACGCGCAAAGAAGACACCGATACATCCAAATCAAACTGTGTGCCTTTGTGCTGGGTTGGTGCTGCAGCGATGGGAGTGAAAGTGAAATGCACACACACATACACGCACGCACACAGACACACAAATGGTACGGAAATGGAAATGGAAAGAAAACAAACAGCGCAGGAAGGATGTGAGAGAGAACTTTTTCGCCGGGCGCACCAAGCAGCCACGAATGTCAATGTTTGAAAAATGGTGTACAGAGATTATTTGAAAGCTGAAGGTGGTAAGGAAATCACCAACAAAAACTCCATCTCGATTGGAAAGAACTTTTTCGCCCCGCTCGGTTTGCAAAACAGTGGATCGGTTTTTTTATTTTTATTTTTTAAAGAAACGGACCCATCAATTGTCACCCGACGAAGGTCGATCTCGGCGGGGCGGCTGTGGCATCGTCTGGTGTGTCTGGACTTCCTGGGTTCGATTGTGGAAGGCTTCATCAATTTGTAAGCCACGAACCTGTGATTGCCAATCGCTGAACAGGGATCGACGTCGAAACGAATTCATGCAGTGGGATGGAAATTTGTCAGAATGAAAAATAAGACAAGAAGCGGCCGACACGGGTTCGCTTCTGTTTCGGCATCCACAGCTTGCTGGAGTATCATTCGATCTGATTGAATTTCTCAGCCCCATCGGAAGCGCGCATACGAAGAAATGGGGAGGACGCGGCTGGTTTCCATTTAGGATATTACGTATTCGGTACGAGTTGTTCAATTTAGACATTTGTTTTCTCTCCCCAAACACGATCGATTCTTAACAGTGCGCCCTCAGCTCACAGTATACGAACACGGACAGCATCACGTATCGGATGGGGTTGTGCTTCACTTGCCATCGATATCGGTCCGAGTGCAGTGACCCGTGCATAAAGTGTACCCATTTGCAACCCTCTCCGCCCAACGGTTGGTCTCAGTCAGTGGATGGAATTGGTGTAAGTTACTTCATTAAGAACCAAGAGCTTTAACTGCCCAAGACGCGTTAACTGGAGCCTTGTTTACTTAGGATACGTAAGGTTCTACTTTTGCCCAAGCTTTCCCGGTGCTTGCCCTACCTTTCAGATGAAAGGGAAACCACACACACACACCACGAACCTTCCCTCCTCCACCGATGTTCCATCGAGGTCCCGTAAATATTTGATCGACATGCATACGGGGGCCGCATGCTGGTGGTTTCCGTTTCACTGGAAGCACTTTCGCAAGATGCTCCACTGCCCGCCTGTTTACGGTGGCCAGCGGGATCCAGCAGTACAGCTTCATTTGATGTGAATAATTTAGAAAATCATTCTCCGAGCCCACCGAAATACCCGCCTCCTCCGGGCAACGTGGGGAACGCTCTCGAAATGAACAATCCCGGCTCTTCCACCTGCCCCGTTTCTTGCACCTTCCTTGAAATCGAGTTGGAAAATTAATGATACCCAAGAGTCCGTTGTTTGCCGTTGTTGCCACCAACGGTATCATTTTTTAAACGCGCTCAAGCGGTAAGTGATTTCGTTTTGGCGGATGCGCACCAACGCAGGCCTCACTCCGCGCTCCGTGCTTGATTGATTACTTATTGGTTTATTATATTTTAAAACGAGCGGTGAGCTTGAAAATTGAATTCCGGTTCTATTGGGGCAAAAGGAAAAACATAGTCCGCGTACTTTGCGCTGGGCTCGGGAGTGGAATTGTAAAACTGTTATCATCACGGCAAGATTCACTTTAAATGATTGCGTGTTTTTTTTTCTTCTTAGACCCCCCGTGTTCTAGACCCACGAGCCAAGAGGATAAAGCGGGCAATAAAAATCCACTCCAGCGAAGGAATAGTGGCTCCCGGGTCGAAGCCGTGTTCCGTGTCTTACCATCCAAATCACGAAAGAGTTGTAAAACTGACAAGTGAGAAAATTTATTGACTGATCGTTTTGCGCGTGGTGACAGTGGTCGAATCGATGCGTTTTATGATGGTACTATTACGATGGTGGTGGAAGGGGGTGTAGCAAGGCGATTTCAATACAATTAACCGATGGCGCTAGGCCATCGGGAGAAGTGCTTCGAACAGATGGAAATCGTAATAAAGATTTATCTATAAAAGCACATCGGTCGGTTAGAATATCGATGCGGGGTTTGTAAAAGGGACGCAACATCGTTGGAAGACTGTTTCGAGGAGCAATTTATTGCTTGTGATTAGGTAAAGATCTAGACAATTGAAGGTAACAGAATAGTGACAAAATGTATTTGAATAAATACTGAGCCAACGGGACCCTTTATTATTCATTATTCAAAAAGTAAGAAGCAAGTCGATAGATTAAAAACTATTCTTAACAAAAACACGTTGTTTTATTCTTTACTATTAAAGCCAATTTTTCCTTCAAGACGTTACATGATCCATAACCGTAAGATTGCGGAGTACATTATTAAACGCGAGGCGTAGACAATTGTTCGTCTAACGTTTTAACTAACGACGATTTGATACACATTTTGTTTGCGGTTTTGCATATCTTTAGGCGCTATCAGTGCCTGTGTGGTAAATGGCGCTTGAAGAACCCAGAACGAAAGCACTGAGAATTGTTTGAAAAGTCATGTTTTATCAGCAAACAGAACAACCATGTAGATGCAAGTGATATGTATGTATGGTACGGAGGCGATTAAGACAACAAATTAATAAATCATAAACATTGCTTTTCCTTTCATCTTGACCGGCGAAACGGATTGCGAAATGGATAGATAAACCATCAAGAGACTTAATTCGTAGATGCGCCCGGACAAAGCTCAATTGTGCTTTCTTCATACAGTCCCTCACCATGTATATATAAATACACACACGTATACACATGCCCGGAAGGGTCAAAGGCAAGAGCAAGCGACGAGTTAGTTGCAAATCTGTTTATTTGCACCCTGAGAGTTCCGCCCCATCTTCGCGGGCCCCTCGCTACCGGCAGTAGAAGTATAAGATACTACTAAAAAGGCTGAACGTTCAAAGGATACATCGAAATGCTTTCTACGGGAGTGCTCTGCTTTAACCCTGCTGCACGATAGCCGCCGACAGAACGATAGTGTTGTTAACCCAAATAGCAACGTCACGAGAGGGCACAACACAACGGTGGGATGATAGTTTGGATAATGCCGTCGTATCTCGTACATGTTATTCTCATCCAGGTCAGTGCCTTTCGGTGATTGGTGTTTGCTTCCGGGCTGGCATGTAACATCCGCTCTCCAACACTCACGAACACACACGGAACATACCCTCGGTCGAAATGACGCGGAGAGGAGAAGATTCCATTCTTTGGTGGGCATTGTTGCGCACGGTGGCGTTTGGTTGACTGGAACGAGCAAGCGAAGAAAGCACTCGGAAATGAAGCAAATATTGCAACCGACCCACCACTGGACGGAAGGACGGAATTATCACAATGTAACGTGCTGGGTTAGAAAGCAACCGAGCGACAGACGATTTATGATTGACCACGGTGGTGCAACGGTGGGCACCGGCTCTAGCTGGTGCAGTAAAATGGCAGGAAATGAAGTGCCGAAAGTGGACGAGTCCCAGATGCCTCGTATGAAGGTTGGCCAGTCGACTGACGTGAACGTTGCCTGTGTATAAAACCGAACAAGAGAGGTATCTGTTGCTCGGCAGGTTTGCCCATGTGTGGGGTGTTTCTTTCCCCTTTTGTGTAGTATTCGATTTCGTATTGCTTTACTATTTGATAGGTTGTTGCGCTTGGCACTCGCTATCGATACGACGGAGGGGGATTCCGGAGGATATACTCGTTCGTCGCGTGATTCGAAAGTTGGAACCGAGGAGCCATGGAAGCGAATGGAACACTAACGAGTTTCTTGCGCGTCGTTTGGAACCGGTGCCGCTGTGTCGGTGGTCGCCGTGCAAATAGAGATATCTTGGAGCATCTTGGAATTGTTCCATCGAGTAGGTACAGGTGTATCGGCAAGCAGTGCTGAAGCAGGTAGCAGGCACCGAATGAAATGTAAACATCATTACCTGCTCGTGTGTCTTGCAGTTTACTTTTTGTTGTGTAGATTAATGTGATCGCATTTTCAATTATATAAGAGTACAGGCACAAAAAGTAACTACCGAAAAAGTAACGTTACTAAGCAATCAAACGTCAAACGATTTTAAGCATGAACTTGCTTTTGAATATTTTGTGTTGAATTTATCAAAGAAACTACATGAGAAAACAGGTGTTACACGTAGCTCATGAAACTACTACATAAAGTGGATCTCTTCATATTGTATGCAAAACACTTTGAAGGCTTCACTAAGAGCGTCAACTAACGAAGACGTTATGCCGCGCAGGTTGCATACCCCACTACGCTCATAAGTTTGCTATGATAATATGCAATCTGCACGACACCGTAGCGCCGTAATGTATGCAATTTGAAACAGTAAACGACGTTGTTATGGGTATGACGCAAGTTAATTTGTTTTGTCTTGAAAAGGGCACTTTAACATGGCTATTTTATTATTTTTACTCCGCTTGTTAAAACAAGCCCACAACGAGAGCTTTGATCGTGTGCCTGATTCAATTTAGACACGCTAAACCAGTTGTTATTATCATTTTATGTTGCTTAAATTTGTTGCGATTCTCGTATCACTTACCAATCAGATCGATATTGAGTGTTATTAGCTTTAAAACAAAAATGAATATTTTTTCAACCTTCTGCCAACAGCCACTCACGGTCGATGGGCAGCATTCGATAACGGCGGAAGGAAGCCTGAGTAACAAGGAGGATAGAAGAATCTTCTCGTCAGTTTATGACGTCAATCACTTAGAATATTCCATTAAGCTACCATGAATGAGCCTTCGAGCCGTGGCGCTTCCCGGGCCCCATTTTGCAGACGGTTTTCCATTTGACTTATCATCCCCTTACCCGTCGTGTGTTATACCGTCCCCTGCCTCATATGTGGCCCGTTTCACATACACCCATTTGCGGGCTCATTGTTTATGGGGGTTCGCGTCGCGCGTCCCTTGCGCTCTGATGTCCCGCACGGAAAATCGAGCCCCGCAATGAAGCCCGGGGAAAATATTTTCCTCGTTTTTTGTCTTCCATTTTTTATTCTCTTCTGCTACTTTACCACACTACCCAACCGCCAAGCTGTCCGTCTTTTGCCCTTTGTACCCGTGTTTCGCCCCACGCCCTCGTCGGGATAGGTGGATCCCCTTTCGCTCGTAGCGTCGGGATTGATAACGGTTGATTGGATCGTTCCGGTGCGTATCGGCAGGTTTTTATGAGAAGCAAATAAATTGAATCGTTAAAAGGTCACATGGTTACCCGAAGCGACGGCCACCGCAGACTCGGTTCGTGTTCATGGCAATGGTGCTAGAAGCTGAAGCCGTAACAAAGCGGCAATGCTTGGAAGGTTCATTAAGCGGGGCGGCTCCTGCGTACTTTCGAGCGGCGAGGATGGCAGATCCTTCAGTATGCAAGGGGTGGGGGGAGGGATAAAATATTAGTTTGGGAAAATTTTCCCGGCAGGGCTGGGTGGAAGTGGATGCGAGATTAATCCCGGAAAAGTCCGGTTAAGTATCCTGTTAAAGCGTTCAGGGAGGGATGAAACACTGTATTGATTTGAAGTAGGATTTATTCCGAAAAAAACAATCCGTAAGGAAGAATAAGTTTTCATGGCATGAATGATGTTTGGGTAGGATTATTTAATGCAATAGAGATATAAATTCAATGGATCAAATGGAGCAAAAGACAAAAACACAGATACAGCCTTAAGAAAGTTACAATGCCGTGCAAAATGCATACATTTAGGCGTTTTATGAAACAAGATATCTTTTTATTGTTCAAACAGATTATTTTGCAGTAAGCACTTATATTTGTTACTAAGTTTGTACAATTTATACTGTACAATCGCCTTAAAAGAAACGATGTAACGTGTGAGATTCGTTTTAAAATTGTTAACCGTTATTGATCGTTTCTACCAAGAATGCCATTAAATGTTTTTTTTTTATTGAAACAATAAATCACTATTTTTTATTACACTTGACCATTACGGTTGAAAGGTACAATCATAGCTATGGCTTATAATACGCGCAGAGGTAAATCAATTTTGTTCATAATTCATATGATACCGCGTACAACTCATAGACACACACACACATAAAATGCGTTCTCATCGATCCAGAAAGAGCGAGGCTCAAGAAAACCGAACGGTACGCATCGTCTGTGGTAACGCTTTGTGACATTTACAGCGTTACACCATCGTCATACGACCAGCAATTGCAATTTGCCGTTCTCTCAACGATGATAATAAAGAAGCAAAAAAGCAAAAGAAAACAAACACACACACACACACTCACACAAACAGTGCCACTCTAATCGATACAATCCGGGAAGCGGAACGGAACGGCCTTAAGGAGCTGGAAGCGAGCTGGAACACCGTGCAGGCACCACAACATCTTGCTGACGCTTAAAAACCAACACGGCACCAGCGTGTTGGGTGGCAGAGATTTTATCAACCCACCAGTTCCCGCCTCGTGGCCGCCCCTGTTCTGCCAACTCGCGCGCAGAGCCCACATTCCCCGGGCGTGGGAATGAACCCGGCAAAACAGGAGACAGATTGTCTCGAAAAACAACGCCATTTATCAGCGAGCGGCACATGGCACCGACACGTCCATACTAGACAGGGCACACCGCCCACCATGTGCCACCCTTCACCTGCCCGTCCCGCAACGATTCCACGATGTCGCGTATAAACTGTTACATTTGCAGACACACTCCCCATCCGCTTACCGCTCGTCGCGCTATATTGGGCGCGATAAGATAATCGCACTATTGGCCTAGATGAGGTGCCATGATGCTTCCGACGGTTGGATTGGCTGGCAAACCGAGCCAGCAAGTTATTCCTACAGCGAACGGCCAAAGACACAAACGCAACAGCATATTGTTTGGCAGGCGCAACCGCAACGTTTTGTGCCGGAAAAGCTTTCGGCTTGCGAGATGTAGGGTGTAGCATTTGGGGGAGAGGAGTTGTTTCATTTTTGTGTGTGTCTCTTTTTGTGGCGTTTTTTTGGAACCATTTCAGCGAAGAATTGAATCGTCCTATTTGTGTGGCCTACCGCTTACCAAAAAGGGATCGTTGCTGCTGCCAGTAGTGGTGGTGGTTAAATAATAAACTTTCCCACCCCGGAGCCATCGCATCTCACTGTGCCGACGTCTGTGCCCTTGGACTGTGTCGGTTCGTCCGTTTTGTCCGTGTGTGTGGTTGTTTGGTCTAGCTGCATCAAACACAACAACCACCGACGGGAGGGACGTGTTGCTTTGCAGAGGGTCGAAGAATTATTTGCCCTGCGTAGTACGCAGATGGCGAACTGTTAGGCAAGCAACAGCGTCTTGCGTCGTGCAACGAGACGAATTTGTTGCGTTCGAGCATAATAAGAGCTTCGCCCAAACCGTAACGAGATGAAACTGGCTAACGAAGGCAAACGGGAAACACATTTCCTTCTTTGCCTCACGTGCAGAAAATGAAAGCACGCAGTCCTTAGGTGTGTTCTGCCACAACAACCTGTGTGTGTGTGTGTGTGTGTGTGTGTGTTCTACCGTCATCATAACCGGAAACGCTCGCGTTCATTGCTCGCAGGCATGCCGGGGCAGGTGGATGGATTCCACCGACGACACTGTGGTCGTAAAGAAAAACAAAGTAAAGAGCGAGAGAGAGAGAGAGAAAAAAAATGAACGCTCCAAAGGTGACAATTGATTATGGCGTTTCGAGGTAGCGGTAGCGGTTCGTGAGCGGTAGGTTATGAAACGATCATAAACACCCAGGCTTTACCGGCTTTTGGTGCGGGAGTGCGTTGTATCCCGGGGGTTGTGTGGAGCAGCAAAGGTGCTACGTTTTTTAATTTAATTTTTCCCATTCCCTCTATTCTCGGACCTTCGGGGTTGGGGAACCCGAAGTGCGAAAGCTCGAGCCCGTTGAGCATAATGATGGTTTCAAGTGCATGATGCGCTGGATAGTGGAGCAGGGTAAAGGAGGTCAAAAATAGATTCTCTTTTGAAGTGATTACGTAGGGAAAAGTAACCAGTTTAACGCGCTGAAAATGAGTTTGCAAGAACAGTCGGTATTATGTGTTTCTTTGGATGTTATGGAGTAGTTTCAGATGATGAAAAGTGTATGTTTTTGATAGGATAGGACATTTTAAAATAATAATTGTACAATTTCGTTTAAGCATACAGCTTAATTTACATTAACTGAAAAATGGAACTCCATTAAGAAACGCAATCTTTTTGAATTTTTTTTTTCTTTGGCTCAACAACCGATGCCGGTCAAGGCCTGCCAACCCACTTGTGGGGTTGGCTTTTACTGACTTATTGATTTCCCCCCATAGTAGGATAGTCAGTCCTACGTATGGCGGCACGGTCTATTTGGGGCTTGAACCCATGACGGGCATGTTGTTAAGTCGTAAGAGTTGACGACTGTACCATGAGACCGGCTAAATACTCAATACTTATGTTCAGCACTACGAATGCCAATGGAAAATTGATCCAAAGCGTAACAAAAGCAAATCTCTGACAGTGATTTTAACTATTTTATTTTTACAAAATCTTCTATGATTCCTGATGCAATCAACAAGAAAAAGAGCATCATAAAAGCGCACTTTGGCATGCACGGCATCTCATTCCAGCAATCCCATGAAAGGGGGGAAAATAAAATAGAAATATTCATCACACCACACACACAAACACACAGCCCTTTGCGTGTGCTGTGACAGAAAACTAGTGTTAAAAATTGTTCGTGCCATTCCACGCTATCGTGCTGTGCATTTTCCACTATTTTCCGCGGCGTGATTTAATGATGTGCCCATTATCTAACGATCATTAACTACGCGACTGCAACGCCGTCCACGGCACGAAAAGTGGAATTTTACATTTTAACATTCAACCTGCCCAGCGCAAATCACAGAACGTGGCAAAGGGAACGTCCACGGAGTGGAATCGGAAACAGTTGCACCAACGGAAACAGGCAGCAGGGAGAAGTACAGCTTAATTTCCACCGTTGGCCCCGTTCAAGGAAGGCAGGAAACCAAACCCCAACGGTTGGGAGGAAGAGGCCCGAATGAGCGTATTGCCACTTTTTCGAGGGTGAAACTGTTCATTGTAATCGCTCGAGAGTACTTCAAAATCGAATTAGTGGCAGAGTGTGAAGGGGGGGGGGGGGGCATTGGGATTTATGGTGACTTTCGCCGAAGCGGCGATGATGATGAGAAATGGTAAAATAAAGCACAATAATGATAGTTTGTTTTTGCTACATTTTCTTTTTTCTTTTTGCTTCACTGATGCTTCCACTCAGAGAAGCGATTTTGCATGCAAGTGTGTTTCCCGATTTTGTGTGTGTTTGTATGTGAGTTGAAAAGAAAAATCCATCTCATCCGATCGATGTGCCCTCGTGCTCGGTTGTAACACGGCGACGATGTGCAAAGGAGGGAAGACAATTTCTTGCCACTGTCTCTGGCACTTGTCCCCTCTGCCTTTCGTGTGCGATGTTTCTTACATCCCTTGGGAAGTTGCTAGCCAATATCACCATCATCCCCACCACCACCACCATCACTCGTAGCAGCAGCAGCAGCAGCAGCAACAACAACAAAAAAGCACTCTTGAGCGTTCCCTTCTCAAGAAAGGGAAGACACACTCGCACACAAACACGCACAAGCAAACGCACGGACAGCCCCTAGGCGTTTGTGGGTGGATCTGAACTGATAACGGGATGGCACCAATACAAGTGTTACGCGAGACGCGTACCAACACACCGAGCATGTGTGTGTGTGTGTGTGTGCGTGTAACATCAGGCGCATCCTCCACGCGCGCGTTCGGAACTCGGAAGGAAGCTATACCGTCGGGGCGCGTCGTTACTAACATCATCGTAACGGGTCGCAAGCAGATACACACCAAGAAGACGGCGAGATGATTACATTTCACCCCACGGTGAGAGTTTCCGAGGTGGATATGAATGATAAAAAAGAGAGAAAGAGAGAGAGAGAGTGTTTGTGTGTGTGTGTGTGTGTGAGAGAGAGAGAGAGAGAGAGAGAGAGAGACAGAGAGAGAGAGAGAGCTCAGTCTCGTGACGGATGGGAGCAATGGAGGAAAAACCAACCCATGCCATATCTCGGAGACGAACGGTTTGGCGAAACAAATCCCCGTCGAACGTCGTATGTGCAAATTGTGGGAGAGTGGGATCCGACGTGGGAGAACACCTCTGTGCTTGCGTGGGTGTGGGTGGGTCGTAAAATGGATAAAAATCTACACTTGAGCTATGATTGCTTTCATTGCTTTTCATGTTGGTTTTTTTTGTTGCTGCATGGTTTTTGAAACAAATACAATTGGAATAAATAATGTATGTTACATGCCATTATGGCTCACAGAAACATACGTATATGACCCTGTAAGTTAAATCAGTACATTTCATAGTGTGAGCTCCATGTAGCAACCGCGCGTTGGTGCGTTATACTTGTGCCTGTGGGAACTTTAAACTACGCGAAAAAACTCCGGCACAGTCCACAGGTAGTGTAGCTTTGGGGAGCTCTTGCTCTCTCTCTCTCTCTCTCTCTCTCTCTCTCTCTCTCTCTATCCTTTTCTCTTTTCACCTCCTCAAACACACACACATGTGTGCAATCCGTGGTACTAACGATACGACTTCCATACATGCTTCAGCGTGCCATCTATTTATAGATAGCTGACTGTAACCGCACACGGGCACACGGGACCTTCGGTGCATCCTTGAACGTGTGAGCTTTTCACCATCACCACCCTATGCACACACACACAAACAGGGGTTAGGGATGGGTTAAAGTATCACCCCATTGGATTGACTTACCTCGCTTATCGGTGTAACCTCTGGCTGACGATGCTGACGAAGACGGCGCTGGAAAGGAGCGGTCGAAACGGGGGGGTTTTTTTCAAGCCTACGGTTGGACTGGAGTTCTATAGACAGCTGCTGAAACACCTCGCACCTTGCACCAAACCCAAACCACTAACAGAGCACGCTCTGCGAAGGGACTTTCACGCACCAGTAACTGTACACTGCAAGGCAGAGGTAAAATTAAACACGCGAACGGAAACTTTTGAACGGAAACAATGGCGCACGGCGTTGGAAGTGAAGAACACGGTAAAAGGGGTAGGTTTTTTGCTTTCCGTTTATGAAACTTTATCCAAATTAAAGCTCGTGCTGCTGGCTGGCCGTTGGTTCACTTGTGTACTGCACCCGTTCCCATCGTCACACGCAGCAAAATTACATTATTTTTCAGCAATTTACACCCCAAAAACGAACGAACTAATTTCCTTTCACATTTCACTCCACATCCTTGAGCTAAGATACGTGTGTACGATAAGCTGGCAGAAGGAAAGCAAACTCCCCCTTTTTCCCCCTTTTTAGCGCGATATCAAGCCGTTACAGGGGAACGGCGGAACTGTGTCCCCGTGGACAGCGACGCCACGCGTTTGCTGCTGTGGCGGTACATTGACTATTCTTTTTTACGATGCTGATATCGCTCCGGACCCCCGTCCCGCACAGGTAGGTAGTAGCTTTCCCATTTTGGCTACGGTTGCTAGTAATGGTAAGCCGATAAGACTGAAAAGCGATGAAGCTCGGGTCAAGCCTCGGGAAAAAGGGAACGGGTGTGTAAGGGTGTCTTCAGGGAGGAGTTTCTTCAGGGACAAGGTTGAGTACTATTACTGCCCTCCATCCCCCCCCCCTTTTGGGGAGAGCGTTTAGAGTGGGTGGGTTAGTGTGACTTTGTGTGTGCAAGTGTGTGTAAGTGTATAATTGAATGGTTCGAGATTTGAATTTAGTTTTCTATTTAACTAAACACGTACTTCCTTATTAAAAGTTCATTTTATGAACTAGGCATCTGCTTAACAATGAAGAAACTTGTGCCCAAACTCCCTCCTCCGAAATGTGTACGCAAAAAGTGTATAATCTGCTTGTCTTGTCCACCCTAGTTAACCTGTCAGCCGTGTGCCTCTCGAGTTCTTTGGGGGATTTGTGACGGGATTAAAATTTGCAGCGTACCCAGCACCGTCCCATTCCTGGGACCCTCCTGGGTGAAGTCAACCGACACAGCACAGCACGAATGATAACGCACACAACTTTCACATTTTCAAACACACACACATACACAGACAGCTGGTAGAATCGGACACCTTTCTGCCTGGACACAATTTTCCATGCACTAGGGCGCGCTTGAACGAATGTTCCCCCCTCGCACTAACGTGCCAAACGAGTACGAACGTTAAGGTCGTTTCCTGCTAAACTGGCGTAGAGGGAAACGGCCACACTCAGACGCGTTTTACAGCCGTGCGTACCTAATTCCCTAATTTCAGTGACCTAGAAGGGCTAGTTTCCGGGCGCTCCGACAGTTAGCTTCAGCCGCCACGCCTGCTGTTCGGCGTGGTAGGATGTTGCGTTGGAACGGACGGACGGGAAAATGTTGCAGACCTTCGGCCGACAAGCACAATCGGGCAACGGTTTAAACCATTAGCAGGTTTTACACACCTTTGCACTGGCTGGCAAACGGGTTCACTGTTTTCCGCTTTCTTCTCTTACTTCCCCTTGTTGCCCGCGACACTTGCGCCCTCCACCTTCACTCCGCGCACAAGCTGTGCACCACGGTTTTGACGGCCAGACGGCTGCGTTATGCGAACAGCTCCGACTCCGAACGCCTCCGATGGGTCGTTCTATCTCAGCGTCGATCCTGAAACTAAGCCTAACCGCGCGAAGCACACCATGAGCCCACCACTTGATGGAGCCGACTCGGGCGAAAATCTGGAATCGCTGAGAGAGAGGCAGAGAGACAGAGCGGGAGAGTGAAAGTGGGAGAGCGATTGGGTGAGCGAATTTGTTGCTCTGTTGCCGAAACGTCGCTCCCGACGGTCTAAGCTTTTGCACCGTGCATACGTTCACCGTGTATGGACAAACAAAGGTAAAATCACTTTTTTCCACGAGATAATGCGTGAGCGTGATAAAGAGAGCGGGTCGAGAGTGGCAAAGCACGATGTTGCACATACACACACACTCCAATTCATTACATCCTCTCCGTTGAGATGAAATCTCTTTTTGCCACCTGGTGAAGCGTTATCATAAAGGAGCGCGTTAACAGTCCCATCGCTCCCTGTCCACAGCGTTCCGTTGTCTTCCATTCGGAGCGTTTGCGTAGCGCACCAACACACCAAGCGGCACGCAAACTGCTCGAATGATGCTGTTGCCAAACGGGGGGGAAACAGCATTGTTTTGATCGCCAAGCGTTTTGGCAGGCGTTGGCGTTGGGATGAATGTTTGTGTCGTGTGCGAATGGGGTGAGGGTAGGCCGGGCTTGATTCATCTCACTCTCACGCTGCGAGTGAGGCTGTGGCGTGAGTGAAGCCCGTTGCGTGATAAGAATGATGGACGCTGTGCTGGTGAGCCGGAATACTCTGATCGTAGGGAAATGGATTTGAATCGTTGTTTGTGTGTATTGCTTGCTGCGTGCATTTGTTTTGCTTTTGCTGACCTCGACAGTTTGACGTATGGCTAGCTATTACGAGCAGGGAGCAGATAGAGCGCAGTGAGTGAAAACTGATATAGGACTTTCTTTTTATTTTCTTGTTTTTACTGAAAAAACAAACTTTGGGGTGGAAAGAGTTTTTGAAGATTTTAAATCACTGATATGCGGTTACATTCAGCTGGGAGAGCATTTTCATATTGTTGAAACACTTTTTAGTACAAACCGCTTAAAGCGTACTGGGCGTCTCCATGCAATTTTACAAAATTATTGGGCGTCTCCATGCAATTCTACAACAAAGTTATTGCTTCCACGCTCAAGAGATATCATATTGTAAAGGCCACGTTTTTCTTCTTTTCCTTAAAAACTAGTCAAACCTAGAACTTTGAATTGAAGAGCAACTTATAAAAACAAAAATTGTAATGGAGGCGCCTGGTATGTTTCGTTTTGAAAAAGGTGTTATTATTGCCATTTGTAATGAAAATATTCGAAAGGCACATACAACAGACCTCTCTCGTGTTTCGCCCCACAAAAATAACAATTCGTGTTTCCTGCTGCCTTAAAGTTGTTGCTTTCCAGACTCACTCAACCTTACGATTCGCTCCGTTTTGCTTCAGTGCGCTCGCAGGATACAGGAATAGTCCTTTCCGCTTTCGGAGTGTGTGTGTGTGTGTGTGTGTGTATGTATGTATGTCTGGGCGCTTCATTCAAGAGCAGCCCAAGCATGTTGATTAATGATGGTCGGGCCCTTTGCTGTTCACACCATTGCACCGTGCCCGTTAAAAGCAAACACATGCGAACGTGTCCCTACAAGAACGGTTTGTTTGCGCCCATGTTTGTGCTTCTTTAAACTGTGCAGCTGTGAAAGGAACCGTTTCGGAACGCCTTGCCGACGTTCCACAAACAGGCTGTTGCGATCGTTTTTGAGAAGCTTTAGTGAGCTTTTTTTGCGAGCAATGTGGCGATCCTTGCAGCTTCATTGTGCATTCAAAGCTCTACCGGGTTCCCATTATTTCTCTGTACGCACATCGGCAGCGAAGCCGGTGGGCTGGAGAGTTTGCCAAACTTTTTTTTAACGACATGTCAAGCACATTGTCCGGAGCCCACCAAAGCACATCGACACAAATTAATCCTCAGCATGACGCGCATACAACCAAGCACCCATAATCGTAAACTGTACCGTTACATCTTGTGGTGTGGTAATAACCGGGTCTTCGTGAGAAGACGGCATGGTACTACGGTTGTGGCAGGAGCCTGCAGCAGCAGAATTGTACAACTTGGCTTGCCTTCATTCATTACCATTTCCGGAAAGCGGTGGCTCATTGCGACGTAAGCAATGTTATGAAAAGTTTAGACTTTTCTCCCTCTGCGGTGTAAGTGCGTTGTGAGTTCTCCGGGGTGCGACCGGTTTTTCCACTCCCGGTAGATGGGGGTAATGAAAAATTTACACAAAATGTAGCACAATCAGCGTGTAGAGAGTGTACCGGTGCTGGTCGATAAAATAATCGTTACGATTTACTGCGGTGGTAGCGGCGAGCGGAGCAAGGGAACGAGCCCCTCAACGGTACACAAACTTTCGTTCGGTTGTTTGTTCATGTATTCAGTTGCTCTGAAACCCCGCTACCGCCCCGCCGTCTGCACACCAAAAACCAAAAAAAGTTGTTAGTAGAGGGAGGAGCTCGGAAGGGCTCGAGCGTCCAGGAAAAGCGCTTCAAGAAGCAATTTTCCCCTCCGTAGCACATTTCCACTTTCCGATGGGTGGAAACGGATTCCCGAACCTGCCCATTTTTGCCTCACAGACACAGATTGCCTTTTCCATGTTCCGAGCTCGAGGTTTCCATGTTCTGAACTGAGTTTTTTTTTTGGTTTCGTTCTTTGCTGCTTTCCTTTTATTTCTCCCAAATCACAAAATACGTCTTCGGCTTTGTGTTTCGGCATTTCCGACCCCTCCGGAGGTATGGACATGGCATGGGCCTCGAGTGAAGCGAGGAACGCAAGGCAAAAGCACACAGAATGAGCCGGAACTGGTGCAAAATCCGTCGCTACGTTTGAATGTCATAGAATGGATTTCCGATTGAGCGGCGGTCAAGTGTCGTTGACGTGGCCGGGAAAATAGAACTTTACAAAGGGCAGGATTGAGCTGGATGGGATGGGATGCGAATAAATTATGTCCCTAAATGAAGGAAATAGCACACACAAGCACGCACGCACACAGACAGACAGACACAAAGACTTTACGTAATTGAGTGATGTCTTAATAGATGAACTGACAGCAGCGGGAAATGGTGAAATAATCAAGCAGAAAAAAGAAAATACACATTTCAAAAAAAACGCACCACATTTATCTTATTTCTTTACTAATTTATCTTTTACAAAACACTTATCCTATGGTAAAGAAAAAGCTTTTGCAATTGCTCCGGCAGCCCCATCCCAATCGTTATATAGTACATGTTTTGTGTTATTTGTATGTCTGTGTGTGTGAGTGTACAAAGAGAATAAAAATAAACAATACAACAAACTAAACTGGAGCAATGATAAATTGCAGGCACTTTATCCATTTGAAAGCGTTGGTGTGTGCTGGCACAGGCGTCTGTCTTCGCGCGAGCGTTACCATTCATTTCTACGTCTCGGTTGTGTGTTTTTCCGGAGCCTATTTTTCTTGCTTGAAAGCCCTGAAAAGCTTGTTCCTTTGCCGGGTTGAATTGTGCTTTTTATTTTCAGTTCGCTTGTGCTTGTGGATGATAATAGAAACGTTACGGCTGCTGTCGAAGTGGATTCATCAGCGCAGTGCCGACCTTGGACCTTGGCCGCTGAAAACTACACAAACGAGCGTTGTACGGCTTTGCAAGACAGCGGAAAGCGTTTTCATGGGCCTTTGTGGTGATTTCATAACATTTTTTTTTTTGTTAATGTAATTTAAAGTTGAATAGGTTTTGTAATAAGGAATGTTGAAGCAACAATTCTTTACAGTTGTGATGGAACCTAAATGGGGATAAATGTTTCATAGTGGAAATCTCTGTTGAGTTCTCAAATAAATGCACTATTGACATTCGTTTATCCCTTTACGCAATCCAGCGTGTTGATACAGTCAATTCTATGTGAATGAAACAACCAAGGCGCGCCGATTGCTGAGGTGCATTGAGGCAAAGCGTTGAGAGCATAGTAAATATGCTCTTGAATTTCCAATGCACACATTCTCACTGCTGAGGCCGAGGTGGAGAGGGCTGAGGTGATGGTGGTGCTGTGGGGAGAGATACATTTATTCTAAACAAAATATTCATCGCCATATGTCGTGAACGGCGCTTGAAGCTCTGGCCCACACACCTGTCTGCTCGTGCGCCCTGAAACCAATGCAGAGCTGGGAATGGCACAGTGTGGCAAACAACTCAAACCACAAGTCATGCGAAACATAACAGCTGAACTGCATGCGGAAAACTCAACAGCTCGCTGGGGCAAAAAGAGTAGAAAGGATTACGCAGGGAAGGGCTCGACTCTAACGAGGAGGCTGAAGTTAGGAGGCATTTTGAGGGGAGATCCTGAACTCGACGCTTTCATAATCTAGCAGGGGTGCATAATAAAAGTTTAACATGTTGAACACTGGAAGGCGAAGGAGCGGCTTTATCGTTAGCTGCAAAATGTCGACACACTTCGCACTACCACCCCACGTACCCCAGTTGCACCCACCATTGACTGAAATGGCATTGAAACTGGATTAACTTTTCAATGGGTTTTGTCTCGGAAGACGGCGTTGGCGATGGTGTATGGTAGAAATTTCACACCGCAACAAGAAAAGCTGTCGTTTCCCTTGTAACATTAGCTACTATTGGCAACCGGTGGTGATATGCAGAATCATTCCCAAGCTTTGCAGCGTGGAGCAGTCGATGGGTACGGATTGGTGGCTGTACAGTGCCACGTGTAGCCCAGGAGTGTGGAGAAATGGGGGCTCTTGTTCACACCGCCACTGTGCTACAGCGATTATTAGCTGTTCATATGTTATTCGAGGTTACGGTTCTGGTTGCCATTTCCAAGCAAAATGGGTCGTAATTTGTGCTTTGCAAGCAGGTGTGATGGGATGGGAGCAGAATAATGCGAAGCTTTCATTTTCACGCTTTATGTGAGGGCATGATATGGCAGAGATTAAATTTAACCTTTTTATGTTGAGAAACGGGTTTGTGTGTGTGTGTGTGTGTGTGTGTGTGTGTGTGTGTGTGTGTGTGTGTGTGTGTGTGTGTGTGTGTGTGGGGGGGGGGAAAGAGTAGGCAAAGAGTACAAAAAGCTAGTAAAGTTTGAATTGATTATGAAAATAGAATAAATAAAAAGAAAATATGCAAAAATAGTACGATTAAATTGAAAGGAGAAATACTAAAGCAAAATAGATATAACAAGATAGATTGTGTTATTAAAAAAATATTACAAAATGTAAAATAGGATAGGTGCACCAATTACGGATGAGTTTGTACAGCGTTTGAACTAAAACAAGAATTGTGACAAAACTACCGAATTAAAATTCACAAACAAAAATGAAGGAGATAGGCACACATCTTAGCTACATTATTGCTTTTATATTTTGTAAATTAGAGACTTTTTACAAAAGTTATAGCCGTTTGCCATAACCTCTTCCATGTACCAATTGTTGTGCTATGTGTTCCAAATGTTGTATGTACTACTTGTATACCAATTGTTGTGCTAGTTTAAAAAATGTGCTACGATTGTTTGATCTAACCAAATTAATTTTTAACATGAAGAGGAATGCTTAAAGGAATTTAGAATTATAAAATTTGATAACTCGATGTTCCAAATCAAGCAAATTAAATAATTTAAAGCTAAGGTTTAGAATGTCAACTTTGTACGATTTCCCATGCGAAATGATACAACTGTGTTTTTGCTATCTGATAGAAAAACTTGCAGGCATGAGTATAACTCAACAATTGGTACATGACAGTTTTTCTTGCACCAGTTGATGTGCTATTTTTCAACCCAAAAAAATAATTATGTAATATTATCAAACGATGCAGTAGATAGATCGCATCAAAGTTCCGGGTGGTCCTTCTAAATAGTGTCTAAGCAGCTTCCTTATGCCAGGATGCCGGGGATTACTTTTATTTGTGTTTTATTTTCAAGCAAGACGTCATCATCGAAATAAACAACACATTTTTTTGTTTTCTGTATGTGCATGTTTATTTGTGAACTGTAAATGTTCATAACGTTCACAGAATTTTAAATACTTTACAGTTAAGTCAAAACCACTTCACTTAATATTATTACTTCAAACAACTAATCTTCCTGGAGCACAAACCATGAGACGGCGTCTGTCTTTGACACTTTGACAAGAGCCATATTGTACCGATGTCATGCATTAAAAAGCTATAAAGATCCAACAAGTTTGGTACACATTCTTAAAAAGCCTTAAAGTTTCATCGTAAAACCCACTGATAGTACTAATCAGCCACAAAGTTCCAAAGGGTACTTTATGCTTGTTAAAAAGCTGTATGGTTCCACCAAGTACCGTTTCATGTCTTAATCACCCACAAAGTAAGACATCGGAACGATTTTTCGTTAAACAGCCCCAAATCAGCTGTGAAGTTCGAGCTGGCTATTTGGCTTTAAACAATCGTATCGCCGTTATGAGTCTAGCGATGTATAACTTCAATGCGAAACCATACAATAGTACAGAGGGAATGAAAAAGCTCTCCAAACGTGGAAGCTCCACTGGTTGGGTATACCACAAACAGATGGCGCCACCAGCTTTTTGCTATTTTTAGAATGCATGAGTCGTTTGCCGTCTGCTAAACGAAGTCTTTCTATGTTCCGTTTAGGTTGAGAGCTTGAGTCGTTTAGAACCCGCATAGTGATCGTTTAGTGGATTTGTCCCAAGCGCCACAGATTAAGCTTAAACGACTGAAAAATTGAATATCCATATAAAAAAAATGAAAGCTCCACAGCTTCATTGGTTTGATCAATAGATGGCGTATTACAACTCATCATTATATTGCTATCCTTTTCTTGCAATGTGTTTCGCTATTATACCTATTATATAGCCTTCTAACTTTCCGAGCAAAAATCTATATGAATGGTCGTGTGGTCAGATACATGGGTATCAACACCAACGACCATTACTCAAATCTCACTTGCTTCAGTACTGGTGGTTTCCATTGGAGTTTAGTATTTAAACAATCGTATTGCCGTTCTAGTTCTAGCGATGCATAACTTCAATGCGAAACCATACAACAGTACAGAGGAAATGAGAAAGCTCTCCTCCAAGCGAGGAAGCTCAACTGGTTGGGTATCCCACAAACAGATGACGCCACCAGCTTTTTTGCTATTTTTAGAATGCATGAGTCGTTTGCCGTCTGCTAAACGAAGTCTTTCTATATTCCGTTTAGGTAGAGTGCTTGAGTCGTTTAGAAGCCGTTTAGTGGTCGTTTAGTGGATTTGTGGCACTTGGGGTCTCACTTGAGCACTTTCATGAAAAGTGCCCAAATAACCAAATCGTCCTTAACCCACTGTAAAACCACTTCAAACCCACGTGGGTTTGTGGTGGTCGATTCAGTCGTTAACCTACCAAATTTTAGAACAATCGGAGCTTCCAGTTCCGATCCGATGTATTTATCTTGTCCACCCTTAACCCACCTTTTCCAAAAATGCTTTGAGGAAAAGTTTGGTCAAGGTTTGGTTTAGGTCAATATGCTGGACAGGATTTGAACTCCTCGGTTGATTAAATTTATTCACTTACATCACTGCACTTCAACTTAAGCAATATTATTAGTCTATAAACTATGCACTGACCAGCGAAATGGAAGAGTTCATTCGCAAGTAAACAAACACACATATACACATATTACACATGAATGTTTTACAACAAACCAACTTAAACGTTTAATTGCTTTCTTTGCACAAATAAATAACATTTTTAACACAGGTGAAACATGTTGAGCAAATAAATTGCCCGTGCATAAAAATCTGACTTCAACAAAATTGAAGTGGTGGCTGCTTCTGTGGCCGTGTGGCTTAACCCACCAAACTGATAGTTTTTTAGCTTTGTTTGATGGAACTGGATTTTTAGTACAAGAAATTGGTGGCGTTTTCGGTATCTTGGTTATATGGGTGAGGTACAGTTACCCTAGACGAATAGATTTTGGACTGACTGTATTTTCCAGGGTTTTCCAGGTCTGGTGGTACAGTCGTCATCTCGAACGACTCAATAACATGCCCGTCATGGGTTCAAGTCAAGAATAGACCGTGTTCCCATACGTAGGACTGACTATCCTGGTATGATAACAATGAGTCACTGAAAGCCAAGTCCACTTCTCTAGTGGGTACAGGCAGGCCTTGACCGACAGCGGTTGTTGTGCCAAAGAAGAAGAAGAAGTATTTTCTCGTTCAGATTTACACCCCCACCCCCACTTCGCTTAACATTTCAAAACATACCCATAACTTTCGATACAATTTGAAACTCATAACGAAAACTACAGATACAATTTTGGTGCTTCTCCCGAAATCTTCCAAAATAATCTGGCCACACTGGTTTTGACAGTTCGGCGCTTTGTTTACCTTCGTCAGTGCCAATAAAGTCTGCGTTTTGTGTACAAATAAAAGTGCGGTATGTTCAGATTTTCATAAAAATCTCGATGTTTTCCCGATAGTGGTGGTACACAGCATTGTCCCCGAAATAGGTAAGCAAAGATGGCACCATCATATTGTGCGTTATAAAGAGATGTGTGTTACTGTGGTGTTTTATTCAAAGGAAAACCCATTGCCCCACACTGAGGAAACGCTGGTTTACGCTGGTTACGCATGTGCAAAAAACTTTGTGTCCAGAAAGCAGAAGGAGATGCAAAGGATACACTAAAACATGCTGGTTGGTGTAGTTAGCGAGGAATGGTGTTTTTATTTGGACAGTCAATTTTTCCAACCAATCAACGGCTTTTCTCTTCTTTCAGTTGACAATCAAGCGCAGCCGCTTAGTCAGATCACAATACTTGTTCCGTATGGTAATGCGGCGTGCCGAACGTATCACACGGCAAAGATGAGCTCTAAACGAAAGGAAGCACCACCCACCACGCCGGAATCGCCGCGGGAAGCTAAAAGGATGAGATCTCCGGAATGGCAAGGGGCGGACCGCTGGAAGGCAACTTCGCCTTCCGTTGGGCCCTCGTTCAAAGCGGCAACACCGCAATCAAAAATAGCGCACCGTTTAAGTCATTCATTCCAATCACCCAAACCGGGCACACCGGTAACAGTGACGACATCCGCACTGGACACAAAACAAACGAAAGTGGCCAACGAAGCAAAGACGGGCCGATTCGCTACAATACCTAGCAAACTGCCCAACACTGCCAGCGTTTCGAGCAAAGCGGACAAACCGCTGTCAACTATTGTGAAGGCCAAACACAAAAAGGCAAAGGGTTTGCCAGTGCCATGGCGAGCGGAGCTGTACGGTACCCGGCCCGGATCGGCCCAGGCCAGACTGGAGCAACTTTGTACCGCCCTGCACCAGGAGGTAGAGGAGCAAAAAAAGGCAAAGGCTGTGACAAGCGTCCCGCTGAAACGTACCGCCCCGAATGGGGACAGCCCTCCAAAGAAAAAGCTAGCATTACCATCAAGCTTTAAACAGTCTAGCTCTACATCTACTGTTACTCGTGTTGCCACCGTTCCTGCCACTATCCCCGTTGCTGCTGTAACACATGCAGCCACCAAACCCGTCAGTATTACAACTGGCACCGGGGCAGCTTGTGTAGCAACAAGCACATCTACTGTAGCAGACAGCAATGAGATGGATGTGGATGATGTAGAAATGAACAGTCCCGAGCCGGCTGCACTCCTTTCTCCGCCCATACCAGCGAACGATAGTATGGACTGTATGGAGTTTGACTACTCACCAGAACCAAAAAGGGTACAACACAAATCGACGAGCGACTCAAAACCATCGACCAACGAACAGCCGAAAAAGGCTGAAAAGCAGAAGGAAACGAACAATGATTCGCAGAAAGCAATGTCCGACCTGAAGACCAAATACAAAGAGGGACTGAGTGCGTTTCCTAGCTACTTTTACTGCGTAATTGACACCAACATTTTCATCGAGCATTATCAGGACTTTCAGAGCTTTCTTTCGAAGAAATACAAAGGTAAGAGGAGTATTCCATCTTTTGTATGGAAATTTAAATAAAAAACTTCTCTCCATTCGCAGGACGTCAACCGATCGTGATCATACCGTACAAGGTGCTGCACGAGCTGGACACGGTGAAGCACAAAAAGCCGCAGCTAGCCTCGAAGATTGTACCGGTGGTGAAATTCCTGCACAAAATGCTGCGCGCCAAAGATGCACGCGTCAAGGGGCAGCACCCGTGGGACGATACAATCGAGCTGATGCCATTGCTGTCGCCGGATGATTCCATCGTAAACTGTGCGCTGCAGGTGCAAACGGTTGCCGGTGACGCACAGGTTGTGCTGGTATCGAACGATTGTAACATGCTGACGAAAGCGTTGGTCGCAAACTTAAACTCCTGTACGATGGAGGAGCTGCAATCGGATTACAATTTCTAGCAACCCCTTAGACTTAGATAGGTAGTTAGTTTCAGTGCCTTTCAATGTAAAGATGTAGGAATATGGTAGGAGTTGCGTTTTGATTTGGCTGTCTCTGGCCATTTCGCTGTTGAATTATCCTTTTGTGCTGGTACACGTTGTTAATCTATACGTTCACTGTTTGTACATCGAATTCACTTTATTTTGTTTAATCCAGCCAGGGGTAAATTACAGAATTTGTTGTTATTGTCCTGTTGCAACAATGAAAATAGGACAACTTCAGCAACGAGCTCAGCCACACCTAACTGGTAAATAACTTATTTTCTTTGTTTCAATCTTGCGTTCTCGATGTTAATTGGATGAATTTTGGTAATGGAAATAATTGCTCAGGAATGATACAGAATAGCCATAGGAAGAATTTTCATACATATACATATCTGCTCTTATGGAAGAGTAATTGTAAAATACAGCTAACGGCGGACGACCTGACTGGATTAAAAATGGTCTGCATGAATTTGAAGTCTTTCAGAAAGATTGAATAAACGGAGAATAAACTGTATTATAATGTTGACAAATGACCCACGCTTTTTTTCGCAATATCGTCCATCGTATTTGGCTACAAAAAAAAAAAAGAATGCGTACGACCATTCTCCTCATCTGTTGCATCCGAAGCGCCTTGTGCGCAACATCGACCCAGATAGAAGGGGGTGGAATTAATTTCGAAAACGCCAGCAGTCGCATAAGTAGTCGGATTTGGGCTATAAAAAATCGAGCTCCATGCTGTAACTGTAATAAAGATTGTATCGAACGGATGAAGAGCGAAACTGTTGCGAGTTTCGTGGAATGTATAAAAAAATCAATGCTGCAGCATTTAATCATGATTTGAAACGTAGTAGAAAGTATTTCATCCGTTACTATCGCCATTAATTGAGAGTAGCGCAACACAGGCGAGAATCGGGAATAGCGATAGCCTAGAAAATGCTGCTAAATGCAGTTGCTTATCATTCCCGCCTTAAGCTGGTCCGTTCTTGCAAATCGCCCTCAAACGAACCCAACCATTCACGCGATGAAGTTCGCTGCAATTATTGTGGGAATTGTTTTGCTCTCCTTCACCGTCAGCAGTAGGAGTGGTAAGAGCGGTGTGATTGTAATTATCTACCTCTTTAAATTGAACGTATCAATTTCCTCAAACCAGCAACACCACGCGGTCGTTACCGGCGCACGATGGGAGCCGGCGAGAGCTTCATCAACTGTTTGGCAATCGGAAACTCAACGCAGCGCATCTGTTCCTACGACCTTGACCTGCTGAATGCGATCGAACGGCAGCAAGGCAACGGAAGTCGTCCGTGTCCGGAAGGAAAGGTGTTTCGCCGCCACTGCAACGTATGCAAATGTGGTCGGGCTGGTGCGTTTGAGTGTAGTACCGATCTGTGCGGGGAGGATTTCTTTCACCCGACTGGTATGCCACGATACTGGTGAGAGTGTGTGTGTCGGGACAGTGCATAGGGGGAGAAGTTGTTTGGTCGTTAGAGTAATTGCAGTTTCTGTTAAGCTGCATGTGATGTAGGGTATAAGGTTTGTTTTTCAAGTGAATATAATTGCCCTGTAATTTGGCATAATTACAGATTGTTACATTTTTAAAAAGCAAGAAACGTAAGGAAATCATCTCCGGAAAATGCCAATTATGGGTGTTGCAACTGGGAAACACTATTTTTATTCTGCGTGATGCTTTCGTATCTGGTACATAAATATCTGAATGCTATTTTAATGACTGAGTGGACATTTCTCTCTTGCGAAAGAAAACATCATCCGCTAGGTTGGGGGTATTTGCGTAATTAAAAATATACTAAAGCCTACCATCATTCAAATGCTGCCCTGAGAGTAGACGCACGTTGCGCATGTCGATGCAGATTTTTTACTGTTGCTCTATCTGATTCATGCCGCTGAAAGAAAAGCTATCGGCCCAGGACATTTTTCGCACTACCACCGACCCGCTCGTTTCGACGTGTAACGTGTTTTCTGCTTCGGCTTTACCCAGCACGGCACTGTTGCCATCTCGTCGATGTTCCTTGTCGTCCATCGAGCTGTCGAGCGTAAGCTGGGTGGATTTCACCTTGATCGACGATGTGTCGTACACAGTTTCGGCCAGATTTAGATGCAACGTTTTGGTGGCCACTGCTTTGATATTGCTTGTACCGACCATTTCCGATAGTTGCAGTGTTACGTTTTCGCTCCCAACGTCTGCGTTTAGTGTACCGTAGAAGCCCTCTGTAGGAATAAGAGATGAATATTTTATTAATGTACAACTAATCACAGGATTAATGACACACGTACTCATGGTGAGACTTTTGCCACCGTTCGATCGTACGGTACAATCCTTGTGTATGCTTTTCAGCTCCATGTCCCCGTCCCGCGTCTGGAACGTGCTTCGGTTCGAGTAGCTTGCGTTGACCGAAATGTTGCCCGCCTCGGTAGTCGCACTAACCGATCCTCCCTGCAGTTTGTCCAGGAATATGTTTCCCTTGCCCACCGTCGTGGCCGTTACATTTTCCGCCAGCGTGATCCCCTGGCAGGCAATATTGCCGGCAGTGCTGCAGAGCTGAATGTTTGTGGAACGAAGGCTGCGTGTCTCTATATTACCAGTGCCAACGACGTCGATTTCGTCGCTGTACAGGTTTGCGATGGTGGTGCTACCATCGTTGCGGATCTGCAGGTCCGCCTTGATCGGCACCTCCAAGATACATTCGCACCCACCGGCGTTCGGGTCGCTCGTGATGGTGACAGTTTTATCGGTGATTTTCACTGCCAAGCTGTCCACATTGTTGCCCTGCTTGACCGTTGCCTTCAAGAGGTTTGAGTCCGGACAGTCCAGCAGATCATAGGGAACGATTTTCAGGTCGTATGCACAGTTGATGTGTATTTTCGTGTACGGATCAACCTTTTCCTGTACCGTTTTGATGGCTGCCCAGTTGAATCTGCCGCTAGAGAGGGCGCGTGACCGCAGGCAGGAGGTAACTGCACTCCTGGATACTGTAAGGAATAACATTTCTTTTGTGTTTGAGTTACACAATTTTCCAATAATTGGAGGACGTCGTGCGATTGTGAAATAAAGTGTATTGATCAGGAAAATCCGAATAACAACAAACACGCACTGTGGGAAGGCTTCCGGTCATCACGTTTCCGTGGATGTCATCGCGACCACTGTGCTCCGTGTGATATTGATGCTTTTATTCGATGTTTGTGTTATTTCTTAATCTTATAAATCAATTTTAACCAGCGTTTTTGTAATTTGTATTAGCATTGGTCTTGATGCAAATGCGTTGAAAGAATTTGAATGCTTTCTTAAAATCTATTGCAACCTTTTTCAAAGTTTTGAATGCTTTTTTGATCAATCTGGCAGCACTGTCACTAACAACAGACAGTTGTCATTTTTGCTTCGTTTAGCGTATTTTGTTGTTGCCGGAGCTAAAAAAAATGCCGGTGTAGCGATTTCGATTTCTTCCGTGTCGGCATTAGTATTCAAGGAAAATAGAACGAAATGGACGAAGAAAACTCGCCTCTCGTGAAGGCGGAACCGGGAGATGATTTCGATCAGCAAAGCGATGAAACCGAGAGCTGCATCAAGGATATGCTGCAGGAAATGCAAAGCAAGGAGCGGGGAAAACGCCCCCAAGCTGCTACTATCGCCCCCGCCACGGCAGTTTTGGAACAGTCCACACCGCAGGAGCACGATGAAAACAGTTTCTACAATGTGCACAGCGATAAGCCGCAGTCGTTAAAAATGTGCACCGGCGAGCTGGACATCGTGCTGGAGCCGAAGCTGGCAGGTCCGGTGTACAATGCGGCCAATCTCTCCCTAGACCGGGCGTTGCTGAACCGAGCGGACATGTGGCACCAGGTGATAGTGCACCACGGCAACGGCTGCACGAGGCAGAAAATTTTGGAAGCCCTGTTCGGCAGCTACTCGTACTGTGATTTTTTCCCTGTGGCGTATCGGCGCCACGCGAATGCGGACTTTTTCCTGCTGCGAATGTGCAGCCAGGTGCTGCTGAAGATGTTCGAGGAGGGCCTGCAGCTAAAGGCGGGCAGCATGGCGCTTCCAATCAGCGTACGGCTCGGGGCGGCCCGGTTCCACACGGGGCAGATATTCCCGCGCCAAACCATTACGAAGGCGGTACAGGAGCGGTGCGATAATGCGGCCCAGTACGGTGACATTGCGGTGCTGAACCTGGACAGCTTTGCGGAGCATGCCTCGTTGCGGGAGCTCTGCGTGTACCTAGGCAACCGGGCCCAGTTTGAGGTGGTCTGTTCGGCGATTGCGCAGGCCATGGACGGCAATGCGTGTATTTCCCGTTTGCGGCTCGCGAACAACGATATCAGCCACATGTCGCTGCTGGCTGCGCTGAAGGATACGAAACTGATCAGCTTGGACTTGCGAGGCAACCGTATCAAACATCCGAGCTCGCTCCGTTTGCTGAAGGACATCCCGCTGGTGGAGCTGTACGTGGAGGGGAACAACTTAACCGATGTGCCTGATTATGAGAAAATTATACGCAGCTTTTTCCCGAACCTGTTAAAGCTGGTAAGAATGCGTTAGGGAATCGGTTTAATAATTCGCTCATTGAGTAAATCTTTTTGTTTTATTTGCTCATCCCGTCTCGTAGGACTCCAACCTGACCCAAACCGTCACGACCAAAGCGGTGCGTGACGATGCGGAGGAAGAGGAGGAAGTGGAAATAACCTCCCCCGGGACGGTGATAACGGAAGCGGACCTGAACCCGGGCGCCTTTCAAAAGTACAACATAACACCCCACTGGCATAAGGTGACGGTGCACCATAACGGTGTGTGCAACAAGCAGGACATTCTGGACGGGCTGTTCCATCTGCTGGGCAAGCATGCGTTCTACCCCTGCTACTACAAAACCTACTCCAAGCAGGACGAGTTTCTCGTGCAAAACTGCTTCGATGCGCTGCTGTTTCTGGTGAAGCAAAAGCTGAAACTGCCGATCCCTGCGCACAACACCGTGCTGAAGCTAGCGCTGGCGATGAACGTTGCCGAAGCGAGCGACGCCGATGTGCAGCCGCTGCGCAAGCTGGAACGGTTCGTTAACAAACGGTTCAAGCTGGGCTGCCTGGACCTGTGCTCGATGCAGGATGAGCTGAACGAGTGCATGGTGGTTGACTTTTGCGCGAAAAGCCCGAGCACGCTCGCGTACGTGCTGGAGTTTGCTGCCCGGAAGTACGGCAACAGCTGTTTGGTGCTGCGGCTGCGGAACAATGGTCTTCGGAACTGTGCCGCGCTGGAAAGCTTGTCCAAGTTTTACAAGCTGGTGTCGCTCGATCTGCGCTACAATGCGGTAAGTTTCCGTTGCGCTCAGAATATTTGATGCGTTACATCGGTTCGGTTTTAGTACAGTGCGTTTGAAAAGTTAGGTACGGTGAAATATTTCACAAACACCCGTTCTTAAAACATTTCAAAACGAACCGTTATTGACATTTGAATCACACCGTACCGCAGCATGGTACTAATACGTGTCCTTTCGTTTAGCTTTCGAAAATCTCGGACCTGCAAGGCGTTCCGTGGAACAACATTACGGAGTTATTCCTGGACAATAACCCACTGTGCGGCACGATGCGCTCCAGCGTGGAGTACGTGCGGAAGGTTAGGCAGTACTTCGGTATGCTGCAGCAGCTGGATGGACGTACGCTGCTCGGGAATTTCACCTACTGCCAGAACTATCTCTGCACACCGGAAGCGTACAAGTTTGCGGAATCGTTCGTGAAGCACTACTTCGCGCTGTTCGACTCGTTCCAGCGCGGTGACCTGCAGGAGCTGTACCACCCAAAGGCACAGTTCTCGATGACGTGTGACTTTGACATCGAGCAGTCGGGGCAGCAGCTGGATGCGCAGCTGGACCGGCAAGCCAGCTACGCCCAGCACAGCCGTAATTTGCTGCAGTTTAAGGACAGTCTGGACCGGGCCGTGTCCAAGCTGATCGTCGGCAACGAGCGTATCGGGTACGTGTTGACGTCCTTCCCCAAGACGGAGTTCGATTTCTACTCGTTCCGTATCGATGTGCCCGTGTTTACGCCCGAGCGCGTCATGATCACGGTGCACGGTCGTATGCACGAGGACGAAGTGAGTGCGCTCGGGCATGTAAGCTACATTGGGTTTACCCGCACCTGGTACCTGCAGCCGTGCGGTATGGGCACGAACCTGTTTCACGATGCGATCGAGTACAAGATCCACAATGATATGCTGCACATGTACAGCATGACGCAGGAAGGCAATGACGCGTTCGGACGGCGGAACGAGGCGACGCCGGTGGCGGAGAATGGAATCGTAAGTGAAACGTTCTTCAATTTATAGTGTGCAGTTGATGTAATCGTTTTCCCTGTGCAGGATACTTCCATGCAATGTGACGATAACGATCGGGAGAACGCAATGATCGTCTTCAAGGAGCTCACTCAATTGAATCGGGCCTGGTGCAAACGGTGCCTGGAGGAGTCGTCGTGGAATCTGAAGGTGGCGTTGAACATATTCCTCAAGCTGTACGAATCGAAGCGCATTCCAAAGATTGCCTTCAAGGATGATATTCCCTGACGGTGGTCCAACTGCTGCGAGGTAGACACGCAAGAAAGTACCTCCATTGGTACAGTTTCTGCACTGTATAGATAGATGAAATGAATTGACGTGTCGAATGTGAGGCTTTAAAGAACTGAATAAACTCAAGAACTGTCGTACAAAAGCCATTGCGGTCATTGGTGTGGTGCCTTCCCTTAAACCGCTGCGGACAGCACAAACGTCCCACGAAATGGCCGAACGAAAGGAGGGAGAGAGTGATAGAAAGGGTAAGAGGCGGGGAAAGGATGCGCCCACTGTTAGCAAACAACGAGTAATTAACTCAAGTAGCAGACGTCAAGTGGGCTAGCGTAATGTATGGTACTTGAAACAATGTAAAATGCGCCCACCGCAAAACGTACGAGCTTGGCCGTTGGCTGGCAACATATACCGTGCGCACACACAAACACACATGTACGTGCGAGCGGTGGACACACCGCCGTTAATGATGCTCACCGGATCATTGAGCATTAGAAGCCGGCAAGCGCCACATTAATAATCGAACGCGTTTGAAGCGCGTGCACATTTCAGTGGGCGAACGAGCGAACGTACCCGGGCCAGTATGTGTGCAGTCACCCTTTAATGTTGATCCTTGGCGGTGTTCCGCCTTTCCGTTTCGCCGGCGAGCGCACGCGGGTACCATTTCGGTGGTTTGAAAATTTAATTTCCGCTTCGAGCACCCCGAAACCACCCCACCGCTCCGGTACGTCGGTCGAGTGACAAAAGCTTGATGTCGATGGGTGGATGTGTGTGTATGTGCGTGTGTGTGTGTTTTTTTACTAGAATTGGCCAAACAGTTCCACGCTACGCGTTGATTGGCAACAACAGCGCCAGAATAGCTGCCGAGCAGTCGAGCATAAAACAAATGTTTTCCCCCTGCGGTTATGTGAATCGAATCAAATCAAACGGTGAAGCAGAAAAGCGAGGGCGCTTTTCGACGCCGCACACCAACCAACCCGGAAGTAGCTCACACATACACACACACACACACACACGCACATGGTGTGGGGAAGGACCGGCAGGTGGTGCACACCATAATAATTATCGTAAAATTGACCACTCACATTACAATAACAGCCCCCAGGGTGGGGTGGATTGATGTGTGCCGTAGCATTGCGCGATGCTCGGCGCGCATCAACCAATCAGCCCGGGGGCAACAGCACCAGCGCACACACCACCATCCGACCATCACCACGCGCAGTAAAGTGCGAATAAAAGCGCCACTCCCAAACTGGATAATGCTGCTGCTGCTGCTGCTGGAGGATCGACACCGGATCGACCATATTGTTGCCACTTCTAATCATATGCATTTTATCTTAACGGCGTTTCGACAAAACACAGCACCTGCAGGGGCTGCTACTACTACTGCTGGGTGATGCGAATCGCGATCGCTCGCAATGATAAAAGCGGGTAGGAGGATGAGAAGAATGCAGCTTGCATTTTGAAATGAAACGAGCCAACCGAGCTAGAAAAGTTATCCACGTCCACTTCGTGTGTGTGCTCCCTCCGGGCGTCGCACCATGATTGACTGGCTGACAGGGACTAGCGCACGAGTGTTGCTGCCGGGGTTTTGTGCAGATCGCACGAAAGAAAGAAAGAAGAAAAGCCAGATTGCTTTCAATCATAACATAACCTGGACGGCTCGGAACATCTGTTTGTTTTTCATTGCTGCATGCATCTCATTGAGCAACGTGGGGGGATGATTTGGGGGGTTTCCATCCACCCGTTATTGATTATGCGACCAAGATACGATACAGTATGGGGAATCATGCAATAGAAGGGGTAGGTTCGTTGCTTTCGTTTCATTATCAACTGTTGGGCACTCGGCACGCGGAAAGTCAGTGAATTCGAATGACCAGTTGGCCCGCGTTCAGTGTCTATGCAAAAACCGTAAAATCAGTTAGCGAACTGAATGAACCGTGATGGATCGTTATTAATGCTGCCGTAAATATGTCAGTACCGAGTAATCATGCATACATACATCCATACAAGAAAGCTCCTTTTGCAACGCGTATTGACGTGATACACACACTTGATGCAGCTATATTTATGTCTATTTCGTAAAATAAAATAAACACTCACAAATGAGTGAGTACCTTCCTAAAGATAGCAACGCTTCAGCATGCGTCTGTGCGCTTCATTTGCGCGTTCCCGTTTCGTGCTGGTTACCGTTTTTGCTGCCGGGCTAGCCGGCTAGATGGCTAAATTTCTACGTAAATAGGTCCTGCATTCCTCCTTCCACCGATGCTGCAATGCGGTGTGAGCGGTGTTGCCTACGCGAACCAACCGGGTCCCGCAAGCATGCCGTACGCGTGCGGTATTCGTACTGTGCGCAGTACGCTCGTACTCATGCTGTTTATGTTTGCGCTTCCACTTCACTAGAACGTCACGAATAGTGCATCATTAGCTAATTGTTGTAGCTCTACCATTGCATGCGCATGTATAAATACCACATAAACGGGGAATTGCATTAGGATTGCTAAAACGAGTATGCGTTGAAACACACCGGCAGGCAGGCTAAGCGTACAATTAATATGTGTAATTAGAATAGTAAATACCGTGCGCACTGAGGTACGGTTCGTGTAGGAAGAGCGACGTACCATAAAACTATGCTCGCGTGAAATGCTTGTACCGTGTCGAAAGGAAAATGGACAAAATAAGTTAAAGTAAATTTGTCACTTTTCGTTACATTTACAAGTGGTATCACTTACGCTGGTACTTGCGGGCACTGTTGTTGCACCATCGACTACAACCTGTTGCATGGTAGCGACACACAGGCACTAACGAACCGTGGTATGGTTGTCAATCGGTCCTCGGTCTACCTGCTATGCGCACGTGTGTACTGTGGATCGCATTCGTTTGCATCGCAGCACAGTGCAACAAGTCGATTCGGTGTGCATGCTTGGCTTGGTTTGATTGGCATGCTGGTATGTTTTCCTTCGAAGCAGTTGTTTGTGAGCATTTCATTTTCTCTCTGAGGCCAGTGAATTTGTGCCATTTTTGGTAGTATTTCTTTAAAATAAATTGCATAATTGATAAAATATGGACTTTGAGAAGGATGATTGTTCTTTTTACACGTTTGTTTCTTTGAAGAAAAGAAATAAAAGCCTAACAGTATGCAATATGTATAGCAAAGTATGCATTTCAGTGCGCATGGTATGGAATCCATACTATGGATGGTCTAGTGTAGCTAATTGACTATTATATAGTGTAAGCTTCAGAGAATTTTAATTGTATATTTCTGGCAGAACGTTTTCCTGCAATTCATTGAAAGCTCTTGTCGGTTTAATAAACATTTGCTTAATATTTGTTTTAAATTTGCATACCTTCAGGCGCTTAGAATTCTGTTCCAGGTAAGTGATTACGATCGCAATCGGATTTGTGCAAACACGTGCGAAAAAAGAATGGTCCGAATAATAGCCTAAAAGTTTGCAATACGTATTACAACGTGCTCGTTACAGTGCTCTTTCATACTTTCTTGATCTGTTGCAGTAAATTTGCTATTTTAAAGAGAAATGTACCAGCTTATAGATGCATTTTGTTTGTTCTGTTAGAACATTTTCAATATACTAATTGAAAGCCTTTGTCTGCTTTTATTGTTCTTAATCGAGCAAACTTCGTCAAACTAAGCCAATTACCCATCGTCAGGTGTTTAGAAAAGTCTATCTCTAAATGAAGTATTTATTCATTCGTTCTATGCTTAACGTAGTACAACGCAAGAACGCATCGCATTTGTACAAAAAATCGATAAAGGTTCACTTTAAATCAAACATCTTTCCGAAATACTCCTGCCTCTGCTGTGTTTCGGCAAAGTAATATTGTTAAAGACTGAACACACAACAATATGTGCTTGAACGTGTTGCCCCAGTAGTTGCATTCTGAATGAGCGGTTCTGATGTAGATACAATTCCATGTATCGAAAGCAAGCAGCAAGAAATCCTGTTCGTTCCACAAAATCGAGTCAAAAGTTTCATCCTTCGTAGGTATTCGCTACCTAGTACGCCGTACAGCAACAGTAGCAGGGTGGTACATCATCACGGTATAGAGCTACGAATACATGTACCTTACCTTGTACACGCTGCCAGCTGGGCGCGATCTTTTCAATTGTATCTTTTGCCCCACACGGTGGCACACGAAACTTGAAACTGGCAACGTTTCCTTGCCGTTACTAGCAAGGCAGCTACGTTACGTAGATTGTGCGTGTAGGATACCACTTTTCAGTGTGTTTTTCACCCACCCCCATTTTCCACTTATCAATGTGTTTTTCGCTACCCCTTTTCCTCTCGTCGTCCCTTGCCGTGAGTAAAACCACGTAGCGTCTTTCCGTTTCCCCTGTTTTATTTTGTCTTTTCCTTTTCCCTTGGTTGTAGCAGGAATGCAATTTGAAAATAAATCCATGCCTAGGGAAAACAAAAACAAACAGTAAACCAAGCTGGAAAGCTTCCGTGCTTCCGTGCCGTGATGAAAACAAGCTTGTTGCTTGTACGGCGATCGAATGCGACGAACAGAATCAAACGAAAGGGCAATTGGGCAGGAAAGACAGAGAGAGAGAGATAGAGAGAAAGGAAGCAGTAATGGAAAAAGGGGGCAGAATAAAATTTGTGTCGTATGTCGTATTACCAACTGGAATTGAGCTTTGAAGGGGAAGCTAGTGGTTCTGTGCATGGATCAGAAGTGGACTGTGAGGACGTTTTCTAATTACTCGTGCCCTGTACTCGTGCGGTTTCCAAGCAAATGTTGTTTTTTTTCTCTCTCTTCTTCCCACACACTTTTCTTCCCGAATATTGCCCCAAAGGAAAAAAAATCATACATCTTGTTCTCAGTACACGTGTTTATATGTATGGTTGTATGGGTTATTCTTCTAGCAAGCCCCTTCTATTCTGCGGCGGAACTTAAACAGAAATTGTGGAACGTTGGTTTCGACAGCCGGCGAAATGACGGTCTACGGTGAGCTCACGCTGAGCCGGCCAATGTGAGCAGATGAGAAAGAGAGAGCAGAAAGTGCTTGTTTCACTTCGTTTTTGTTACAGCAAAAAAAAAAAATAAAGAAAACCAAGTGTGTTGGGACATTGTACGCGATGGTGGTGTGTACCAAGTGTGACCAAAGGCTCATAAAAAGTTCTCGCGTGGTCAATCGTAAAGTTGTTTGTACTTTTCATCGACTCCGGCGCGGAGTTGGAAAGTGGCGAATGTGTTGGGTACCAGCCGGTTTTTTTTCGCTTTTCGGTGACATTCGGAAAACAATTTTCGAAACGATTGTGTGCGGGGAAAATAATTTTCCCGCAGTTATTATGTTCATTCCATTGCCCATTGCCGGTGCAGATGAATGGTTACTTTGCGGTGGTAGTTGGTAAGTATTACTATCATGTTAGTGGAACTTTGTTGTTACTTCTTTTAATGCGGTTTTCATTTATTTCTATTTGTCCATTTCCTCTTGCTAACTTTTATTCTTCAATCAGATTTGTATCTTTTCACTGTGGTCTATCTCTCAAATTCTTTATTTCATGTGGTAAGTACTTTTTGCTTGGTATTTATTCGTCTGCTGTCGTATTTGTTTGTACGCTTTACTCACATAATTTGACTGAAAAATAAATCACATGTACATTATTAACGAACAGTCCCCGTCCTACTTTCCACTTTCAATCACGTAGCTCGGGATGAAAGGAATTTTTAATGTGCGGTTTCACTGTAACAAACCTTCCAACTGCGACTGCAGAGCGTGATAATAAAAACCGTTTTACCCAGCAACCGCCAGCTGTGTGGCGCTTCCCGTTTGCCAGCCATGACAAACGCCAACTGCATCTCGTTAAGCGTATGGCTACCGTTCCTCGGCTAAGCTTTCGCAACAGTTGCTGTAGGTTTCTACTTTCTTTATTTCTCTCTCTCTCTCTCTCTCTCTCTCTCTCTCTCTCTCTCTCTCTCTCTCTCTCTCTCTCGCTCTCTTTACCCATCCCCGTTCATCCCATCCGATTCAATCACAACAGCCCAGGCACTGTCCTGCGTTTGTCAGAAAAATTATCCAATTTCTGCGGTAAAGCAAAGCACCGCCAACGGGAAAGCGGACAGGGCTTCGAAGGCATCCAAGGGGCGGCTCATTTGCAAGAAGCAATCTAGTGCTCGCTCATTGCGCAGTTCCGCGGTCACGGGGTTTGCAAATTGCGACGCTCCCTGACGCCTGACTGCACAACTGCCGTAAGTCAACTGCATTTCGCATTGTCCATTTTATGGCCGGTCAGGCTACCCGTCCGGCTACCCGGCAGCCACCGGAACGCATCCGGCAGGATAAAACATTTACGACCCTTCCCAGCACGGCGCTGGGAATCCCAGGATTGGCTAAGAAAGCTTCCCTCGAATGCCGAATGCGATACAATGCGATGCGGTTTTACTCGGGGCTGCAAGTTGCGGTTGACTGATTGTAGGGTTTTGGTTGCATTTATAATTTGTGCCGTACCACAGGCCGTGCCCGGTTCAAATTCGAGCAGCTGAATCCTGGTTTTACGTGGCAACGTGGGTGGGGGAGAAAAGTGAGCTGAACGGAGGGGTTGGAAGTTGGAAGAAGAAAACCCGTCGCGGGTTTGGCATACGAAATGAACTGATCGGAAAATTTGTGTATCTTTAAATTCGCTATTTTTCGGGTTTCGATGGCATCGCGTCGATTGCAATGTACGGCAAATGGAAAGAAACAAAAAGGAAGAACAAACATCCAATTTCATGGACAGCGTGACAGGGCCGAAACTCACTCAGCCATGAACTCGCTGACGTGGATGTAAATCTTGGTTTTTCGCTTGATTTTGCAATCCGGAGGGAAAAATAGTCAAATGAGCAAAGAAAATGGAAACACCAGCCCAGTGGAAGCGGAAAGCAATCTTTCAGCGTAACTGCGTCGCGTCTATCAATGCGTGTGTGTGTGTGTTAGCGCGGGCACATTTCCGCTAGATTGCTATAAAACTTTGGCAGCCGGAACTGATTCCCGGAATGCAGACAAATTGTGAGACAGCAAGGCACATCGGTATGGGAGGGGGGGGGGGGAGGAGGAGAAAGTTTTAAGCAACAGCTTTTGATTGAATGCTGTTACCGGAGGAGGAGGAGGAGGAGTGAGTGAGTGAAGGAGAGCTAATTTTGGGGACTGTTGTCGCATAGTTCGCTGAGCGGTTGGAACTATTGGTTGATTAAAATAAGACAAAAAAGGCCGGTAGCGGAAAATGAGGAATGGCAAGTTTTGGTACATTTTTGTTCTTTTGTTCCATTTAATGCACTGCACACTCTACCGCAGCCGGTTGGGTTTTCAAATGAATTTGCCTTGGTACGCAGTTTGGTTTCGATGCAGTTTGTACTGTCAAATACCAGGCGTCTCCATGATGGTGGGCGAACTTTTTTGGGGGACTATTAAAATATCAAAATGTGATGGGAAATATTTAGAAAACTTGAGAGAAATAATGTGCTTCGGCGAGGGAAATATTGTCTCTTAAAGTACAACTTTTTTATAACCGATACTTTTGGCAAATCAAGCCTTTATTCCTGTTTTGCCAGCAAAGCGCCTAAAGGTATGCAATGCACAACCAGACGGCGAGCTATTTGGAAATCATTCCGTTCCTCAAAATTCAATTTTATTAAGATTACTGAGTGCTAGAGAATGATGTTAAAAATTATAAAGTTAGTTGAAACTCTTTACAAGCAAGCGTAAATGGCAAGATACATACATGTAAAGCTACACGTCGCTACACAACTGCTGCATCGTCTTTGTATGCTATAGAAAACGAGCATAACTGACGAGTGGTATGGTAGCAATGGTTGCAGATGAAAGTTTTCCTTTCATTTACAATTTTCAACCGTTTTTGTTGTGGTGCAGCCGGTCGCACTTGCGTCGGTTCTTTCACCCGTGGCTGTCTGGCACAAGGACAGGCAGATGCAACTTTGCCGTGCTGGAAACTGAGACGGCACAAGTGGGATCTGCCTGCAATGTAGAGACACCTGTGTGTCACCTGGTCGGTGAATTTGTGCTGTAATTAAGGATATTTCATTACCGGGCGTGGGTTACTCGACGTGTGTTTAACTTTGTTTCGATTCTTTTTCTGTTTTGTTTTGTTTGCTGCTGATTTGTGTTCGTTATGAAAGTTTGCATGTTTCCTTTGTTAATTTGTTTGCTTGTTGGTTGGAATGCAGTTGCTCGTGCTAATAAAGTAACGAGCTGTTTTTGTTATTATTATTATTGTTTATTTCAGAAGACCACCGCCTCTGCCTTAATCTATTTTCTCTCCCAGGAATTTTCTCTACCAGAAGTGTTTCTCTAGCAGGAATGTTGTGCAAGAATGGGGCAGGACCAGCGCAACAGTAATTACCGTTCTGGAGCAAGTGGTTGTTAAAATCGCTTGTTTTAAGTACTGAAAAGATGATACACTTCACTAGAAACTAACTGTATCAAAATATACTGTACACCAAAAGTGTCGCATTACGTAAACAATGATTAAACGAAGAGTGTTATGTCTTTCAGACGATTACGATTGCAACGGTGACCCGTTACCCGGAAGCCATACTGAAAGTCCGGAAAGGAAGAAAACAAAAACACGTTCCACAACGTCTGCTCCCATACACCATGGATGGACGCTGTTTGGGGAATTTTAAAATTAATCTCCTTCATCTAGTCGCTTCAGACGTATCACGAACTGCGGAATGGAAACAGGAGCGTCAGACAGACAGTGCACGTGTGTACCGTGCATCATATTGGTTGCTATTTTGGAACCTGCCCAACATAGCGTCGCTCTTGCCCTTCTCACTAAGATCAAAGACGTCCGACCAGGAACGGGTGCAGTTTGCTTTCGGGAAACGAAACCCCGTGTACAGCTGGTAAGGAATGTGTGTATTAGCTTTGTGCTGCCGGCAGCGGGCAAACACTGCTTGCTCCGTTCAGTTGTCGCTTCCGGTTCCGGAACATTGGCTTCAATATAGTTTACGAGATGATTGCGATGCCAGCAATGTGTGCTTAGTGTGGTTCAGCACATTATAATCAAATGAACTGAATATGTAACCATTAGGAAAGCTTGTTGTTTGTCTTATTTAAGAGAAATAATACGTTTTCTAATTGCAATCAATAACATGAAAGTTCGATATTTTCATGCAAATTCAAAAACAAAAGCAACAGAAAAACTTGATCTGCGTTGCTTTATGTAAATAATGATGCACACAGCCATGGCAGCACAAAAATGTGGTATTAAATATTGCAATCTGCTTACTGGCAAACATTCAACAGAGCAAAACAAAAATCGATGAAGGTAGAAAACGGCACGAATTTTCAGTGCGAGCGGTGATTCAATGTTAAACATTTACTATTCACTGTTTGCAGTGAGCAACATTTATTAGCGAAAAACAAAAAAAAATGTACCGAAAGCACACCGAATTACGCGGGAAACAGGTTTTCATTATGATTGTGACTAGTGCAGAACGTTTCGGCTGCCTTGCTTGCATACCTGTCACTTGCAAATGCACCAACGCAAAGTGTAAATAATTAATAACGTAATGGACGCGCTGGCGGTAAACAAAGCGAACGAGCGTAGAGTTGTGCAACTAAAAGGGCTTAAGGGAAAGGGTGAGAAAAAAAAGAAGAGAGAGAGAGAGAGAGAGAGAGAGAGAGAGAGAGAGAGAGAGAGAGAGGGGGGGGGGGGTTTGTGTGTGTAAGGGAGAAAAAATGATGAAAATTATTAGCCTCACTGCTAATGGTGGTAGTTTTTTGCCCAGGTACAAGCTTCGCATCACATCCGCATCCGAACGTCAGAATATTCAATTACCGCCCGTATACACGCAAAGCACAATTGTTGGTCAAATATATGTATGTGTGTACGCCGGCCAAACAGCCATCATCGATTACCGGACGGTAATATTGTCGGACTTTAGGAGCATGCGTGCGAACGTGTGCAGTGTTGGCGTAATTAAATCAAATGCCAAATGCTTCGCTCAATCTGTGGCTGCGTTACGGTGTACACGTTGACGGCTGCCGGGCTAAACCGGGGCTAGAGTTTTAGAGTGCGGAGAGTGTATGTGCGTTTGTGTGTGTGAGTGTGTGTGTGTAGCAGATGCACACGTTCACAGAAAAATCGACGTGAGCTGATGAGCTTTGGGGTTTAAAAAGGATTCGCCTTATGCTGGTATTAGAAAGTGTGCGAATTGGGCCACCCGCAAGGCTATCCCATTGTAGGCATCAGGATCAGTGCGTTCGTCCCATTCGTCCCAACCATACTCCCCAGGGGCGGGTGAAACATTTCAAATAAAACATTGATCGAATGCTGGACAAGCAAAACTGCATGCACAAATGGTTGGCCACAGGCCAGTGTCTGTTACGGGGCAGCTGCAGCTGGCCCTGGCTGAACACTTTAGCCGACAGACGGGAGAGTATAAGCCGGACAACAGAAAACGCATACACACACACACACACCGAGACAAAACATAAAACGAATCGATCATATTGCTGATTGGCTAATAAATGTGCACGGTGGTACCCTTTTGTTCGCTTTTTAGAGTGGAACCTTTTTTTTCCTGCTGATTTATTTCACAACCCCCACGAGAGGGCACTATTCCCTCGGGAAACGGGGTCATAACTTGAGGAAATGTGCAAACATTTCTAGCGCCGGAGCAATGGTTTGGTAGAATCGCTTCAGTAAGAAGTGGTGAAAGTGTGTATTGGTTTGAATGGTGAAAAATAAATGCTTGAAAGAGGGGTTAAAACTTCGAGGAAAAAGCCTTTTTTTGGTTTTTATAAGCTCAAATTATTACATTTAATAGCAAAACAAATACTGTATTAAATGCTTTGATTTTTTGATTATTAGTGTTTTAATGAAAATAAAAACTAAGCCTAAAGGTATGCAACCCACATCACAAAGCTTCAGTTTTTGCTTCACTGTGCCGTTTTTGTAATGAACCACAATTACTTAAACTGGCTTAAAGGACAGTTATGCTCATGGCAACAACGAACTTGTTCGTACACCTTATTTATATCCATCCTAACCACTAGCACAGTAAACAACGTGATAAGTAAAGCTTCGATTTCAGCGCACAGCCAGCGCCTGCGTTTGAACTTGTTCGACCTGTGTCGACCTCCCTGCCAGCTAGAGTTCATCCTTGCTGGCATTAGTTACACGCTGTACAATGGTTGGTATTCGCATCACTCTTCCCACCACTTGCCCGCCATCCGGCCAAAAGCCGGTGTATCGAGTGAAGAGTAATTATTTAACAAACCAGTACCAAATTTTAGCAATTACGAAATTATCTAAATATTGGCACGAAACTCGAGTGAAAATTTGTCACTGCACTCGTGCTCCAAGGCACAAGGGGGGGGGGGGCAGGGAAGGCAGTGCGGGGCTTTGTTGTCTTGCAGTTTTAGGCGGAAGCATCGTCAACTGGCACGGTACTGGTGACGCTCGGACCGCATCGTTAGCGACAGGGTTCGCTAAAACGAGAAAGGTAAACTTTAATTTGATAACCACTAGAAAATGAGCTCGGGTTTTGTGAATGGCACTGAAAGGACAGAAGGGAGAGAGCGACGAAGGGACAAACTGGTGAAACTGTTGACAGTGCAATAAATAAGCGGCCATCTCGAAGCATTTCACCACATTGGCCGTGGTGGTAGGACGTTTTTTTTAATCCTGTGGCACTTGTCCTACGTGCATGGATGGCATGTGGGAGGGGCGGAGTGGTAATCGGTAGGGTAAAAATAGTTGCCCCATTCTGCCCTTCACGTTTGACAAGAGGTCAAACCAACGAGAAGACCGGTAAGGGTGGTAAAGGAAAGCCTCGACCGCTTGTGGGGACAGTTTGTCCGACACGGGCCTCACGGGTCAACTCTCGATAGTTGATCGCTGGTCGGTTGGCGGGTGTGGTCCAGCTCGCTCGTCTGTCTGTTAGTCACGTTCAGGGGCTGTGAGTATGTGTGTGTTTGTGTCTTTTTTTCGAGTCCAAAGGGAAGGCCTGCATAAAAAAAACGATCTGCACGGAACGGTGTTTGAGGCAAGGGTTGCGTTCGAATGTGACTATTTATTTATTACAATGGTTATTTTAAATTGCTAGTTTGTGGCTGCTCCTCTGCGGACAAGTTGTCGATGTACGAGCGTTGAGTTTTGGAGTCGTTTTTTGTTGTTTTGGTTACGTCTGCGTATCGTAACCACTGCCAAGAGTTGGAAGTTTTGTGCGATTGTGTGTGTGTATGTGTGTCGTTGTGGTTACTTTCGTGTTACTGGTTTTTATGCTTGTTTTATTTATGAACGCTCCGAGTTGTCTTTTTTGGTAGTTGCATTGCTACGAATCGGCTACACTGAGAACGCATATTAATTGAAAGCAGCCAATACAGCATGTATTATAAATGTGCATATTTTTTTCATGTAATTAGCTGTAAAGTAAAATAAGCAAAACAAACATGTACATACATAATTGACTAAAAGATTGTTACTATAATTTTGATTTATTTTTCTGTTACACACCATTGCTTATACATCAGATCAGTCATTTCGTGACAAATACTTTGGACGGAAATGAGCCTAGTTATTTGTCCCATTGCGCTCGCTGCCCGTGTTTAATCAAATGAGTGTTTACATGAAAGCTTTACAACGAAACTTTACCCAACATTTGTATACCAATGCCGCTCATTCCAACGTAAAAGACAATCTATCTACAATGTAAGCATCTCATCAAGCATAGTGCTGTCTGCAATGTATCAACACAACTCTGAAATAATAAAAAAAAAAAACGAAAGAAATGTTTGCAAATTTTCAGGAAAATCTAATTTGGCTGCCACGGCTTTTGATTCATGCACACCGTGCAGCCGCCCCACGCGTGGATGGAAAATGGATGGAAATCTGGTCGCTTTGTGCGAGCGAGCATGGATAGCGTTGGAGGAGGACGGACAACGGGTGACAAGTTGCCGTATGGGGCCAACCAAACTAAACTTTATCCTACTGTCCCAGCTGATCCGGCATTCTGCCACCCTGCTACTCCCGTTTCCCATTCCCTTTCATAGACGCTGACAAAGAGCGGGAGTGTAGTTGGTTGACCCTAATAGCATGTTGCATGATGCAGAACACCATGCGAAAACTTTAGCATTGATGCAAATGTGCAAAGTTTGACCGTAAACAGCGTCGATACGTATCATACAGGGCACCGGGGGACAAATGGGTATTTGGGTTTACGGTGCACTCGCTCTTTGTGTGTATGAGTGTGTGTGAGACTGAGGTGCAAGGATTTTTTTGGTTGTGAGGAATTGGCAATTGCATTACAGGAAGTTGGTGCAGTACATTCCCAGGTGACCTGTTCTGTGCTGCCATTTTCCCCGTATCAATCCATTATCGTCTGACCGAAGCAGATGGTTCGTCGTGCAGCCATCGTGTGAGGTGACAAGTTATTTAAGGTTGTTATTCGCACAAATTTTTACAGCTTTGGGAATCGTAAATTGGAATCGCAAATTGCCCTGCTATGTTATGCTTACAGTTGTCCAATGCCAGGAAACGTATAAACGTGGAATAGAACGCTATTAAATACTTTTTCGCACAGTCAATTGCATACATCGGGGCGTTATTTGTGAGAAAGTAATCGCCTGTTTGTTTCTCTGTAGGCTATTGGTTTGAATTCTATATACTTTTAAATACTCCATCCGAATACTATCGTACATGACCTACAGCAACGGTCGGCAAAATACAATGTACAAAGTACAATACAATGGTGACAACGTAAAAGTGATGCACATTTTTATGTCATACATTATAATTAAGTTTTATTTATCTGCCAAATCGATGTCTACTACATCTTGGAGAAGCGAAAATATATTGATCTTAGTTGAGATCGCTTTCCCTTGTATTTGACGCACAACTTCTTTGGCGTCTTACAGGTTGGAGCTGCTTTTCATCCGATTTGTTGTTCTTTTCTTTTTTTTTTTGGGAAACCAAATAGACTGTGCTAGATTCGTGTGTGTAATTCAATGTGTCCACCAGCTCAATGTTTCTTGTCGCCTTTTCGCGGAAGAAGTTGTTATTCACAAACCTCTGTATCGTACGCCATAACCTACGCAGGCAGAACTAATTTTAATTGAAAATTGATTCCCTACTGTTCGCAACAAACCGGAGCTACTTATCGCGTATTCATCTGTGCTTCAGCCAAACCGTGTGTTGCATTGCGCTGAATGCGTTTTTATATACGCCCGAACCGTTTCGGGTTCGGTGGTGTGCAGCTTCTTCGTTAGTGCATAAACATGATACCATGCTTGGAGCTACATTCGGTGGTGTAACAGACATGAAAGAAGGAAGAGCTCTCCTCGAGCGATGGGAAGCCGAACGTATGCTCCCGTAGCCCCAGCATAGGGTGGACGCATTTGGCCACACTATCCTGCGGCGACCATAGGCAGCATAGTTCCGGTTTCGTGAGGAGCCTAGCACGTGTTACAATTGCACTGCTGGATAGCTCTCGCGCTGCTTTCTCCCCGTGTCCATGCATCCTTTGTCTGGAAGGCGTGTAAGAACGGGCCAGTGGTTGTTGCGCGGATGGGCATGAGCATCGTATGCAATATACTACCGTGTGCGGCCTCACATGATGGCCAGCAGAGCCTAGACAGTAGGCATTCATTGCCGCTGGCTGACCGAACGGAAACAGCAACTGCAACTGCTCGGAGCGGTGCTGCTTTGTACCGCCTCTTTGTTCTTCCCAGGTTGCGTACCTGCAACACGTTTGCGGGAGATTCACGATGGCATGCTGAACCCGGGTCCGAGCCGTAGTTGGTATGGCAACTGCCCCGAGCATATGCAACGACGACGACGAGCGGCTACTGCATTCGATCCACCGAGACGACTCGTTCCCCTGGGGGAAAATGGGGGAGGGATTTGAGTGAACACAACACAAAAAACAAAACAAAAAAAAAACCCGGAAAGAAACAAAGCGTACACAAGGAACTACCTCTCATCCTTCTCCCTTACCTGCCTGTTAGGCTGCTGGTTTTGTGCTGGATCGTTTGTGCATAGCATACGGCGAGCTCCGCCTTTCCAATTGCATTGTCTTTAATAAGTGTCGTGCATAATTGATAGAGATAAATGTTGCATGGTGTAACCAAACCATTGCATGGACCGCTGCCCCTCGTTGCAACATTCTTTCTCGCTTTCCTTACTGTGTTGCTCCGGTTCGTACGGGTTTTCCACGATCGGAGCGAGTCGCATGCAACAGTTAACATGTGTTTCTAATTGTGTCCTGTCACGCATGGTTGCCCAACCCTAAACACCCGTACACCCGTCAGGTGGAGAAGCATTCTCTTCATTCTGTGCTCTCTATCCTTTTGTCTCTTTCTTTTTGACTGGCCTTGTCTGGCGTGTGCAATTCATTTGCCGTCGGTTATGGTTGTGCACGGTTTGACGCCAGATGCCACCGCAGAGCTATGCACTTCTTTGTTGCCGCATTGTTCCTCTTTATTTTGCTGTTCTTGTGTGTTCTTTACTTGCGGAAGAAAATTATGCTCCCCCGGCTAGCGGGTAGTTCCTCCAGCAGGGTTGTTATTTATTCCATTATTTTGTTTTTTTTTTTCTTGACTGTACCCGTTCACATGGGAAAGAAATGATTTTATTGCAATTATTACGATTGAAAGTTTGTTTTGACTTGAGTGCTTTTATATCGGCAAGTTTTAAAGATTCGTTTTATTTTCTAAAAAGCAAAACAAAGGCTTACCTACAGCTGTAAAGATGTTCTTTCATATATAAATATAAATAAAACACGAAATATATAAAAAGAGGGCTTTAATTCACAGCAATGACTCACATTGAAGGCTTCGTTTGCCTGCCCACCTTTGCGAGGTAATTAAATTCTTAACTACCAAGAACAATTCAAGCACTTCGTGAAGCAACCCAATCTAAACAAATTTGAATGAAATTCAATGAATACTAAGCCCTAAAAATATAAACCATTATAATTAGTTTCTAGAAACGAGTTTGCCTTCCCACTGCTCCCATTTCGGAAAAAAAGGTAGGCATGATTGTTCATTAGAAATCGTTGATCTTTCATTGTTGATTTCCTGGTAGGCTTTAAGCTTGGAACGTTGATGGTGATGATTAAGGCTGTAACGTTTTATGCTTGCAGTAGAATGCTTTTTTTGGGTTTGTTTCTGCGTAACAAGCAATTAACCATAGAGACAAGCGACTTTGTCCAGGGCACTGAAAAACCAACAGCAGCCACTCAACGCTGCTATCTATCGCACAACTTGCCGTTGCATTTGTGGAATGAATTAAAGATGGCTTTCACTCCCCCGTCCTGCCTTAGTCGTCTGGAGTATTGCTTTTAAAAATGTATAATACCCTCGAACCCCATCTCCAATTATTTATCGCCATTTTATGAGGAAGAAGAAAGAAAATAAACTACTCCTTCGGGTGTAATGTCCGATCGGGAGGGGGACCCGCCGGTCCTTGCCTCTGCCCCTGTCGTGAGCGTGTGCGTGCGTGCGTGTGTGTTTATTTTCCCTTTCAACGAGAAGCATTAATATTGTATTGAATGCGACACAGCGGCACACCACACGCCTCGGCGCGTTTCGGGTTGTGTAAACGTGTTCCCGTCCTCGGGCCAATGCTCCCAGTGTGTCGTCCGGGTTTTTGGTGTTTCACGTGCCGAGCGATTGCATTCGGTTCGCTTAGTGATGCGAATCCAGTACAAAGCAAAACAAAATGGCCGTTTTGGACGGATTGTGGAGACGGGTGTGTGTGTGCTCTCCATAATCCATCGGAGCCCACGGACGGACAACCGTGATGGATGTTTACAGGGAAAACAAATTAGCGGCCTGATTTAAACATCGTTCATTTTGCATGACTTTGCATGCCCACGTGTGAGTGAGTGGGTTCCTGCGGGCTTGCTTCCGCCGGCGGGAGCGCCCCGAGCCTAGGGACAGGAAGGTGGAACCTTTTCGGTGTCGTAAAAAAAAGGGCAGACGGAGCACAATAAACCGTTTGCTGTGTGCTGTAAAACGCTGACCCGTAAGAATCCTGTCCCGCAGCATATGATGATGGAAATGGCAAATTATTCACTTTCTGTGTGTATGTGTTCTTCATCCTTCTTCGCTTATTGATGGGATGATGTTTGATGGTGTTCCTTTTTTTTCTCACCGGCCCGAAAGCGTATGAAACAATGAAGCGCCTCCACTTGTGCGCATTGCCATGTGGGAACATATATGCAGAAAGCCTTCATCCGCTGCTGCGCACACAACGGTACGGCAGTCGTCTCCACAGAATTGTACGGATGTGAGCGTGCCCAGAGGTGGGAAGCCAGAAAAGGAGGGTGGGATACTTACCGGTAAACGCACAATATCCGCCACGGGACTTCCGCCACGGCGAGGCGGATAGCTTAAAGATTAAAACGCTTAGGTTCCAGTTTGCTTTGCCGATCCTGGTGCTTTGCTGGTGGGTAAATAATGGTAGATCAAAATATATGTATAAAAAACAACCCACTCACACACACACACATACACACGTAAGACTCGAACAAAAACGAGTGGCGAGCGCTTTAATGAAAAATTGGACCAGAAACGGTACGGGAAAGATTCAGCAAGGTCTGTGGAAAAGTAATAATGGCCAAAAAGCAAAAAACAAAAAAATATTTTGGACATCACCGTGTTCCTTTTTCCCGTTCATCCTTCGCACGCGCTTTACTGGCGGACACACAAATCGGCACACGGTGCTCCTCGTGCGTGATGCCGATTCTGCTGCCATGGGAAGGTTTGGGCGGGTGGGGAGGGGGGTTTTGTGTTTTCGGCTCGCTTTGAGACCTAATTTCGGGCGGCTTTTTCGGACATGTCCGTGTGTGTGTGTGTGTGGGTGTTTGAGGTTCGTGCATCGGGCCAATTTCCTGCCCATCAAACGAGCACAGCATAAGCCGGATGTTATCAAATTCATCGCATTGGTCAGTTCGGTTCAAAGCTCTTGTTTTGTGGTGCCGTTTGTTGTTGGCTGGAGCGCTTTCGGACGGGCGCGACCGTAGCTCTGGTGCCTGGTGCCGGGTGATTTTCATTTCATTTCTAATTGCCGAAAGGAAACTGATACAAAAATCAAACACGCGTCAAACCGTGTATCAATTTAGATCGTTTCCTTAGCTGAAGTAGAAGATGTAACAGTTGATTAACATTCTGCTTAAGCTTTGTGGTTACTGGCGTGTTTTAATAAATTCTTTTGATTGTATTAATAAAAAAAAAAGTCACTGAAAAACAAACAAAACATATTTGAAAGCAAAAGCATGGGAATGATATAGAACACACAAAAGTAAATAATATTGTTTGAAATAAAAGATTTAAAGAAACGCGTAATACGATAATTTGTAGCTCAGGTCTGGTTGCAATCAATGGTACAACAACAAAAAATCACAAACACGGTTTGTAGTTAACTTGTTTATTTGCTCAAGTGCATCGAGTCACGCAAGCATTTTATTACACTCCCGGTTGTGCTTCATAGGCCAGTCATAAATTCATCATTGCTCTGTGTGCTCAACGATTGCAAACATTTAACATACAGAAATAAAATGAAAAGAAAACAAGTTATGGAATTATTGTATACGGTTTCATTGCTATCCGTCCGAAACGATGAAGCTGTGTGCAGGGTGGGAAAGAAGAGGTACCGATGCGGGTATAGTAATATTCTGTTCAAAATCCGCACGGTGAAATATGTTCAGCTTTTTGTTTGCATCTTGAAAAAATACACGACTACGATCAAACTGGGTGGAAAAATAAGAGAGGAGAAGGCGAATGGACATAACAACAATAAAAAAATAACCAACCCACACACACACACACTTCCACAGACAGTGCCGGTGCTGCCTAGTGACCGGAGTGGATATGGATGAATGAAATTTTTAATTTACAGTAAAATACACACCACTGAGCATCGGTCGGTAGTGATGTTTGCCGGTGCTGTTTTGTTTTAGGATTTGCTCTTTTTGTCGCTTGGATTTGCTCACTGTGTGGTACTAGGTACCGGTTGTTGAGATTGGATATTATAAAGCGCAGCGTGGGACGGGGACTGCGAATAAGCTGCGAATGTTTCGATACGCATGATTAATGCCTACGCGCTATGGGAGCATTGCTGATATTTTTATATTAAAACCAGCCAGCATTCGGACCGGGGTGTTGTGATGGAGCAGATGTGGTTTGCTTTTGTTGGAATAAAGAAAGCAATCGATTGATCAAAGAAATTAAAACACAATAATATTGAATAAGAGTAAAAGGGAGAGAGAAGGAGAGAGAAGGAGAGAGAAAACATGATTATAAATTGATTAATTTTGCTGTTCTATCATTATGCAGCACGTTGAGCAGCAATGTCTATCGATTGTCTGTTTAAAAGCAAGATTGTTAATATAAAAAGACATGCTAGGTTTCCATAAAGTGATACAATTGCGCTTCATCTAGCACTGAAGCTCCTGTGGGCTAAGCCGGCCTGAAGATTTTTCTTTGAAAATATTAGCGAGAGAAACTCTCCATCGTAGGACAATAATGAACGCTATGCTGCACAATTTAGATTGCGTCTTTCTACCGTGCGTACCGGGTTGTATGGCAGCTTGTTTACCATCGCAACCGCTCCCGATGGTGAATGTTTTCACTTGATTGCAAGCGGCGCTCGTGCTTAACAATGCTCCATGCTTCACCACGGGCTAAACGGAACCAGTAAACAAGCAGCAGGAAGCAAGCAAAGCGAGTGGTTGCATTAAATCCGCCGCTAGCAATTGCATTCCTAAAGCATCTTTCGATCGGTAGAAGATAGTGGATTGTTGATGAAACTCGTGCAAAGAAACGAGTTCAAGCGCCATGGAAAATCAACAACATCCACCGCTGGATGGTTGTATGGAAGGGGTAAAGGGAAGCAAAGGCTCAGGACGGGTGCGTCACATTGAATTATATCGAAAGATATAGCCACGGTGTGGCAGGATTGCATTTTATGAATTCAAATAGTCGATTGATTGCACTGCAATCGTGCGTAATGGAAGGACCCGTGGCACACGGACCCATTGGGCCCAATCCGTATCGTTTGTGGCGTTGTGCATTCAGCGTTCTTGATTGTTTTATTGCGTAGGGTTGAACACCAGATTCGACCACAGCTGTGCCGAGGTTGGGCAGGGGCAACCCTGGAAGCAGATCTTTATAAGGGTGCAACCGCTGGAAATAAAGTGTGTAAATTGTGTAAATTGACAAAGCATGCTGTTTGCTACAAGCTAGCACCTGTCGGAGCGGTTTTGTGGCTTTGTAACATGCCCGGTTTGCCGTACCATGAATATATGGGCGTTGTGTGTTAGAGAAAAGGTGAGTTTTGAGCAGTGCTGGTTGTCAAATTGAAATTCAACCCTCGAACAGTGCTCGAACTGGGCGAGGTTTTCCGTTAGCAATTTCAATACCAAATGGAGACGCCTGGTGGTTCGTACGAAACTCATTTAGAATGGAGCCGCCTGGTAGATTTCTATGGAGTGGAAAAGTTTACCTTCAGCTGGTTTAAGGTAGCAAGTTCCGTCTACCATACAGCGAAGCGTTTGACTGTTCAATAGCACCATCGGGAAGGCGTAACAAATGGGTGTTATATTGATCGGGTGATCATTTACACGACACGATATGGTGCGGCGAACGAAGCAAGCAGACGTAGAAAATATCGCCCTCGCGTTTGAAATCACTAAAACATGTGTGCATGCTGTTCCTCCTAAGCAAGATTCTTTTCCGGACACCGTGGGGAGAAGGGATAAATTTGCCCCGGTGCGATCAGCCGTTGTCTAGACGCGTGTTGCTCATTTCGTATTTTTTTGCTGTTGTGCTCTGCGCAAACAAACGTACATCCCAGGGGGATCACGTGTCTAAGGATGGGAATATCCAATGAACTTGTTACTGCTACGAAGGATACAGCTGCCGCAACGTTTGAGGAGCGATGACAAGAAGATTACATGGTTTAGAATTGATTGATATGGCAGAGAAGGATACAGTTATGGAATAATCCAGTGATCAGTAAAGAGATTAATTTTACAATCATATTTAAGAAAAAGTAATGTTTAGGAAAAGATGGAAATCCTTAATGCACTGCTACAACCATATGTAATATGCTACAGCTGACCTCTGTAATGTTGTCAGTTTGTTTCGATTGAAGCAAACTTTCACCAGGTATAATTTCACTGAAGGTTAAACGTCAGCTTTTAATTGAACGTATGACTAATTTATTCGCTTGGCACTCCCGTCTGCAAGCAAACGGCACATATCAGCATATCAACAGCTCGCAATTAGTTTTGCTCTTGCATGGATGTAACTACCGTCTGCTGTGTATCTCGCCGTACGATTTCGACGACATGTGTTACCAGTGCTTTCATGAACGTTAATTAAAAAAGTTGATAATTGAGTATCATGCTGTCAACTATCATGGTGTGTCATATTGCTCACCGGTACGACCGGGATGGGTTCTGATAGGACGCGGTAACGATAGAGTGACGGTAATGTAATAACAAAGAATATGTGTGCAAAAAAACACCCCTTCTTTTTCGACTGACATGTAAGGCTCAGCACCACACAGTGATTGTTATTTGCATCCATTCGAGCAAGAGTGATTGCGGAGTGATTGCAATGAACTGTTTCAGATTATGCGGATGGGTGTGTGTGTGTGTGTGTGTGTTTTTTTGTTTTCTGTGTCTGATGAACGACAACGAAGGGTATTTGCAGCGCGAAGGAAACGTGCAAGGAGCGGTCTGACAACTGTACAGTGCATCGCTGGCAATGGCATTACAAGTGATCATTTAGCTGATGGAATTGATGGAAACTTGCGTGGTTGGGCGTCAGTGTTGCTGGTATGTCGTTTTGTATCATGTTACATCGTATGTTTCGCGGAAATATGTACACAATCAGTTTGGAGCTGTTTTCGCTTCATTTTTTTTGCAAAACATTCTACCTAATACACTGAATTAGTGGAAATGAAAAATATTTCTGTAAAGTTTTAGCGTGACAATGGATTTGTAACTTTTTCTTATTAGTGCATTTGGTATAGTGCACTACAATCGTTGAAATAAATTGTTATTGTTAGTTATCGTCACAGGAAAAAAACAGCTTTGTAAAGAATCAGCAAATTAGTCTTCAAACGAAATGGCTTCACAGCATTGTTTCTCGATGGTAGAATGAGCATTAACAATATTGTTGATAACGACAATGCAAAACTTGAGGTGGCTCATTACCTTTACATACCTTTAACATGGAAATAACATGCAGCATTATATTCAATAAATAAACAAAAGCACTCAAAGAAATGCAATTTTAAACCACACACCGTGAATGAATTGCGTTAAAAGGTGCAATAACATGCAATGTTCCTCTATTCAAATGTTCTGAAAAAAAAAAAAAATTTAAGCTATTTCACCCCGACGAAGCAATTAGCAATCATGCTCATAATGAAAACGCTTCTAACTTGCGCTCACGTATCGGTATGCGGCTCCCATCCTTGCCCGGGTCCATCCGCTAATGAAAGCAATCTATACCAGTTAATCCTTTGTTCGTGTCACCGCTGCTATTAAACGTTCGATGGAGGTATAAATCTCCTGCACTGTCTACTAGCAACTGCTGCAAATGGCTGCTGTTAGCTGACCTGGTTTTTTTTTTATTGTTGTTGTGCGTGTTGGTATATATAGCAGATGATTCAACGTTCATCTTTACCCCGGGCTAATCTGTCAAGCAATTATCCGGTGGCGCGGTGTAGCATTAATGTGTCGGCTACCAGCTGCACCGATGCAGCTGCCCTTTTCATCCATACCGTATGTACCCGGGTGCGGTTTCAAGTCGTCCGTATTTGCTCACGTTTGCCCGATTCCCACAAATCTCGCGCGCACCGCACGCGTCACGTTCTGCCACGACGGAGCACCCCTGAGCGGTGGGTAAATAAATGAGCGAAGTTAATGTTGTAAAAGCGTGCCCGTGGCTGCAGCGACGCGGGCGCATGTTGCGAGCGTCGCTTCTCGTGGCCGGTGTGGAAGAGAAACACCTTACAAATTGTCCGAAATACCCTGTCGTGCCCCGAGGGGGGATATTGTTTATTGAGCGAGGAGCGAAGTGTACAACGGCCTTCGGTGGGTATTGTTGGGTTTGTGTGTGTGTTGCGTTGTACGCACGCAAGACACAACATTGTTTCCTGACGGCCGATGGATGGGTGAGAGAACAGTAATAGAGCCTGCGGGACAGTGGACGGTGGTTAAAGCTTTTGTCTGTAGCCATGTCCGAACCAGCCCGGCGGGGATGGGTAAGGAAAACAGATGTAAGCCGCGTGTGCGTCTTGAAGGCTTGCGCTGTTGCCGTTTAGTGTTGGTGGTGGCGGCGGTTGATATCACTTTATACATCTCTCCAGCCTTTCCCCTTCCCTCACTGCTGCTCAGGAAGCCCCTGTATTATTGTCTTATCGTGAGCAAACAGGCACTGACGCAGTGGCCCACCAGCTAAGCTTTCACGCATCCGGTCGGCAGTTGATCAACGCCGCGGCCGCCAGTTGACGAGCTGTTGGGATAGGATTTTTCCTCGAGGTGACAGGGTTGCCTCGATACTGGTTGCAGCGTGGGTAGCGCACAAGCACCAGCATCAGAGCAGTTGTACGGGACGCTGCTCACATTCTCCCCAGTCGGGAACACGGACAGCGGCTCGCTGTTCGCTATTCAAATTAATTAGCACTAATTAATGGACGACTGTAATCGCATGTCGAGTGGCAGCGCATTGTGTTCCGTGTATCGATCCGCTGGCTTCGGTATGCTTCCGGTGTCCACCTAACAAGCCGGCAAGGAGGGAACCTCCTGGTGCTGGTGAAATTGTGCGAAACTTTGTCGTCGTAGATTCGTCTCAGACAGGCTCACACGTAGCAGCACGGAAGGTGAGGGTGGAGCGAGAGATAGCAAGCGTGCGAACACAAACCGTTGCTCGAAGGGATAACGAACTAATCGATTGCTCCGCAAACACTGAGTTGCAGTCGGGTTAGAGTTGCTTCCCGGAATAAGAAGATAGGTTGTGTTGCGATGCCGGTTCGCGAATATAGTACGCTTCTGAAGTGGTACGTTACGAAACTGAATCGTAACAGGGAATTGGGAAGGTATTTTTTTTTTATTTAGTTTTTATAAAACCCGCAGATTCCGGGACCGTTTCGCGATACTGAGTATATGATTTAATCTCGTGATTGTTTGCATTGTCGAGGGCAAACAGTCGTTACGGGAACGGCACGAGGAAATTGACCCGGGTCGAACCGGTGATGATGATGCGCACTTCTCAACGCCGATGTGGAAGGCTTGGGATGAGAAAGTTTGTGTAAAGATTTATGGCACTGTGCAGCAGTGCAGCACGAAGAAACGTTAGCTAGATTGGTTGGCAAGTGGATAGCGCTCGGGCAAAGCGATGTTGAATGTTGATGAGCATTCTGTTGACTTATGACATGGTATGGCTTCGTTATTGATCTTGCAATGCTCGTGCAATGGTTTGCAATCGGTGTAATGAATGACACATGAGCTGGGTCGTCGATAGCAATTGGCTTTATGGAATAGTGGTTAAATAAAAGTTGTCGTCTGCTTCTTGTTCTTGAGAATAAATTTTAACCCATAACGAACAAATCTTAATGCTCAACAAATACCTCTTGTAACGTGTCAAATTTTGCATAACAAACAATCTTATACGTGTGCTAGATACAGTTTTTGGGAACTGATCACTATCGATTGAGAACTACCTAAATTTTTCATGTCGTTACGAATAGTTTAATATACAGGGTTTTCCAGGAGTTTTCATAGCTGTGGAACACTTTATTGACTATTTCTTAAGTGAAATCAACTTATTATAACAAGAATTGGACTCTATATCATCCTTGTTGGACAAATCCAATAGAAATTTCCAAGAAGCCTGTTTTAAGAGGGTGCCATATAATCCAATTTTCATCATATGAAGTTTACTGTCCATAAGAAAGAGTCGAGGAAGTGTCCCACAACTATGAGAACCCCTGGAAACCCCTGTGAAGCTAATACCAGGAGAAGTGTCATATAAATATTTGTTGCACGTGTTTATGAAAGATTGATGAGTATTTCTTGAAGACTTATCTGCACTTATCTACTTGTACGTGAAGGTGAGAGTGAGAACAGTTTCGTATTATATGTATATGTGTTGTGCAAGTGTGTTGTAAATTCTATGCAAAGGAATTGATCAAAATGTTTTAATACTTTATTGATGCTGATTTTCTTTATTCGTAGATATTCTTACCACAACAAATTTTCAATTGTTTGACAGCGGAACAACCAACTTTTCCTAGATACAAACCGATACAAGATCATTTGGATCTTGAACAACATGGATCAATAATAAAGACCAAAGAAACGGAGAACTTCAAATATCTTCGAAACTATTAGTATTATGAAGATAATTTTCATTTTTTTTTCAGATGTATATATGCTCTTACACATGTACATCCGATTTTTAAATTGCGCAATAAAGTCCAAATAAGCCAGTTCTAAGAAAGTCTTTCCAGCTACTCTATAAACTGTAACCAGGCGTATCAACACGCCCACTTACGCTCCTGGAAGTAGTGGCAGGTGTTCCCCAAGATACGACTGTATTTGGGACCGTAAAAATGTCTCAAAATAAGGTGTAAGTCGAAAGAATCGTAAACCGAATATCTGTCATTCCACTGTACAGTTTATAACTCAAGTTGAAGAATTGAAATCCAAGATTCGTGTGTTTTCACATAATCCATGTTCAAACATTTCTCAATTTTATTTGAAATGTCGTTTACACCTTATAAATATTCAAATTTGGATGGTTTCGGAACCTTCATAAATGTGTATTAGTAAGAAATTTAAATAAATCTATAAATTTCTGCTAAATTAGTAAGAAATTTAAATAAATCTATAAATTTCTGCACAACTAATCGTAAAAAATTGTCGCATCTACGAATCGTCGTATGTTGAGTGGGTCTTACCTCGAGGGTTTCCGGTATAATATATTTTTGAACTTGATTTTTATCAAACAACTTTCAAATTTATTGCATATCTATCAGATTACCATTGGGCAATTGTCGCTTTATTTGGTCATTTAAATACGAAACAGTTTTCGTTTCGACGAAAGTTGCTGTAGATTGAAACATGTCAAACGATTAAGTTCATGAGAAAGATGTTGTTTATGCTGAAATCTATTCATCCTACCTCACTGTTAGCATCCCTCTGCTTACCAAACAAGTGCAAAGTAGAGTGATCTATTCCACACGAAAGCGCTTGGCTCGCATTTAGTTTGGATTCAATTTAGGAAATAAAAGACCACATTCACCCCTAAGTAAATCCTACACTTCAATGCACCTGTTTCACAGCCCAGCAATCACTGCACCATGATATGTCGATTAAACAAAAAGATGCAAGGGATTAGTGCGTGTGACTAATAGCGTCGATTACGCGTCGAGGAAAGGCCACCGCACACGCTAACCACCGTTACCGTGTTTAATTAATTAGGCGCAGTGCCGTGTTTGTGGGCGAAAGAATGGAATCGCTTAATCATATTGATACGGCTCCGCACTGGTCACTGCAAGCGCTATTTTAATGTTTAATCAATCTTCTTCCGTGCTGTAGGGTGTGCCGTGTTTGCAAGTGCCGGGTCACTTGCAGTGCAGAGTAATCAACCGCGCCTGTTGACTTTACCGCTCGGGCGGCCGAACGGTGCACATCGGATGTGTGGTGGCTCCCTGAGCGGGAAAAATGCGGAAAAGCGCAACACGCTGCAACGGTGCGCCCGGGCGTTGCCCCTTGATCAAAGTGAGCAGGAAAGATAAATAGTAGCGCGCTCCTAATTATCGCAGCAGCTCGACCGTACCGGACCGTAAGGACAAACAAAAGGCTTTGCCATGCATCTGCTTTGCAAAAATAATAACTTACCCCTGGCCCATGGATCCCGGTGGATCCCGGATTAGATTCCATTGAAATCACCGGCTTTATTGACGCTGACAGGTTCGCCGGCCTGGTGGATACGGTGAAGCAGAGCAAGGCATCAAGAAACGGGTAATTGTTTGAACTAAGCCACATGCCTGACGTGATAAGGAAAACATTTATTCAATCGTTTGCCGGCTGCAACCGAAGCTTTGCCTCCCTTTCCGCCTGCCCTTTCTGCCAGTGGTAGGGGGTCTGTGGTAGTTTTTGCTGCAGAATTATTCACATCGTGCTTGAGTGGAGATTTGCAGAAAGACTTGACTGGTTGTTCTGTTGGAGAAGCTTTCGGTTAAAGGGAATTTCTAGCCAGCAGCAAGGATTGCTACCGCGCCGGCATAGCAATGTATCTCATGTAAATAAATACGCAAACTCGATTGTGGCATGTACTAAAAACCATTTCCATTGGGAAGAAATGTGCTAAAAGAAGTGGATGGTTCTTTTTTTTAAATCTCGCACAGAAGCGAAGCAAGAAAAGGTATATTTATTTTGATTAGTTTTACAGTGCATTCTACTCAGCCTGTGGTATTTTTGTAGTGGCACTAGCACTAGCAACGTCTTCGCTCGGGCGCTAGCCCCTGCTCGCTGCTGGCTTTGTCTGGTTTGGAGTTTTATGTAGTGCGCTGAAATGTACTTGTTTGAAGATTTAAATTCACCGCTTTACAAATGCACTTCGGGTACGGGTATAGCATTAAGTGAATGCTGCTTTCGGAAAAAGCACTACACCAGGAAGATGGATGATGGCGGTAGAGTGGGTTCGCATTTTTGGAGCAGTTCCGCTTTTAAAAGTAAACACTGTAACCAAAAAAAAAACAAAAGAAAGAAGAAGTAAAAAAACCCCCACAGCGCCAGTGTAGCGCTTGCAGCCCAAAAGGGGAACCATGCGAAAGAGCGGACAAATAAATTGCATCTAATAAATTTGGAAACATAATTCTATTGTATGCATAAACAATCGTCTTCCAGCAAACGGTTCGCGTTCACATCCGTCCCCAAAACCGGAGGACCGAGAATGGGGCTGCAGGGAGGTGGAGTAGGAAGAGGATATTATTCTGGCAGTTTCGTTGCTCCATCCGCCGCCCACGTCCATCAGCGGGACAGTTAGCTTCGAGCGGTTGCTAGATAAACACATTTCCCCGTCTGTGAGTTGGTTTTTAAACGGATGCACATGCTGGTACACACTGCACCATCGCAAGTGGAAATTTCTCCCGCACCATCGTTTTTGCTCCCATCGCTTGGTTTGCGGACTTCCGCCTTCCGGAATCAACAGTGCGCCATTGTTTTTGGGGCCTGGGGTTGACTTTGGTTTCGCTGAATCGCGGCAACGGTTTGGTGGCACATTGTGGCGCATTGCTTTGTGTGTTGGTTGTTTCACTGCAAACGGGATACTGTGCGGGCTGTTGCAGGAATTGGATCGTAATTGGTTTTAGTTTTAAGGCAATACTTGCAATTACTGTTGAGTTAACCTTTGTTGCGCATTTGCTACTGATGATGAAGTTTAGCTTATAAATGCACATGATTCACAGCTAAAATAAGCCCTAAATGTCCTAATGAAATTTGAAAGTATAACAATGTAATGTGTTTGGCAAAAGATGATGATGAGATCTAAGCCAAATGCTGTTGCCGTTTTTTAAAATACTCTGCAGCAGTTTCATCTTCTTATTTTGTCTTGCCGATTGCATAACTATAGGCGTTTTTAGAATATCTTTACAGTAGTTTCCGTAAAATGTTTGCTATAATTCACCTATTTTTGTCTCCAAGCCACCAATTGTTGATAGCGTGTCAACATTTCGACTTCCATGCCTTCTTGAACTCCTTTCGCTTCCTTACTTCACATCAAATCCTCTCTCGATGCCCTCCCTTAAGACCAACAAATTTAGTCTAAACTAATAGTCTTAATGTTTGTTTAACCAGAAATTCGTCCAGCAAATTAAATAAACAGACAAACAAACAAACAATTTTTTCCTCTAGGCCATCAATTTTTCGACAGAGTGCATCAATCTTTGTCCCTAAGGTATTAATTTTCCACTGTAATCAATGGTTTTTTTTCTCACAAAATTGAACCTAATTTCTGAAACTGAGTGTGTTTAAAATTATTCAATTAAAATAACGAAATTATTATTTTAGAGAATAAAATTCAAAACATATCAACTGTTATGCCAATTTTAGAAGTTTAAATAGTGTGAAAAAATTCGGCATGTATTTTCAAGGGTGAGCAATGTTTTGTAAATGTGTTATGTTTCATTAATTTTTTTTCACAGAAAAACAATCAGATTACGCATTATTTGTAGAATTTTCATAATATAAAATTGCAGCTGTCATAAATCTGCTCAAATATCTTGTAAATATATCGTGGTTACTACAAAAATAAAAAAAAAGTTCCAAAAATTAGTCCCTTAGAGGCGAAAGTTGTTGTACACTGATAAAAATGGATGCATTAGAGTCAACATTTGCCTGCGACGACCGTAACACCTGTAGCAACACGGATTGTACAGAGCGGGAGCGATTTGTTCGGCGCGAGTATGTTTAGTAACCTTTGCCCTCCATTTGAGAAGCCTCGAATGTCAATAAAAAATGTAGCAAACTCGCCACGTTCGGGTCGCAGCATTTCTTTGCGTAATGCATCACTTAAATCGTGCATCAACGTCCCAGGCTGGCAACAGTGAATGGTTCGAAATCAAACAGCAGCTTAGGGCTGCCATTTTCACACGCTGCTTTCCAGTGTACAATTTATGCACACGTACAGAGAAACGCTCATCATTCTCATCGGCCGGAGTGAGGTCCCTGTCAGTGGCTCGCTGGAACCGCGATTCATGAGCGCGCTACACCTTTCGCGAGCGCGCACACCGGCAAATTGCACGACATATTTCCTATGCATTAGGTTGTGCTTCAATTTATTCATCACCTTCACTACCCGGGACGCGCACACTGTCGTTCGAACGTCTAGGAACGAAAGCTTTTGCCAAAAGGGGTACGGACGATGCCGGTTGTTAATGCGTATGCGCTTTGTTGCTGGTACGAAGTGACAGTGGACAGTGAGTGCTACTAGCTGCGCACCGTCGTCACCGGCGGCCATACCATGCTGCTAATCGCGAACAGGGGGAACGTAGCACCGGTGACTAATAATCATAGACAGTTCGAGGCTGGCTGGCAGAGGCATTTGAATTTCGATCGGTACCCGGTGGTCCGATGTGCCGGGGTGACTTTGTCAGGTGGCTCAGGCTCAAATCTTGCCGCAGTGGGAAATTCAAATTAGTAGCTCTTATCTACTTCTCCAGCTCTTTCTCCCTCTCTCTCTCCCTCTCTCTTTCTCCCACCTTTCATCTAGCACATCCGGTCACAGTTGAACAGCTAGCTGCCGGTGATGAATTTGTACATCCAGTCGCCAGGGACCAATTGCATTTCGAGTGCAAATCGAATCTGATTACGCGTCTCGAAGTGCGGTGCGGCTTGCGGATAGGAGCCATAAAAATGCACATTGCCCGTTGGCGTAGAGCTGCGTTCTTTGCGCAATCCGGCATCGTGGCAGTGCGGTGCGGGAAGTTTTGCTACGGAATGGTTGTAATTTGCCAGCTTGCGACATGATTGATGGTAAGCCTGAGAGTTGGCCCCAGCCGCTACTGCGCGTTTGTGCTACCGGGGGCAGCGAAACCACCGTTTTAACCCACCCCTATCGCGCTCACACCCATGTAGTGGAAAGTGCAGGGGAGATCAGCAAAAAACGAGGAAGTTTCGATGAAAAATGTTTACCCTGCTAGTGAAGATCGAGTCGGTCGCTAATATTGGGGCTCTGATTGCTCTCGGTGGCTCGGTCCGCTGGGATATCGCTCGCAAACACGATACGAATGGATGGGATTTGGGGGGCGAGCGCGAGTGTGTGTACAAATTTTAGCAGTTACAAATGATAGCACTCGGCAGTGCAGCTGTTTATTTAATGGTGCTTGAGGACATAATTTGTTTTTTTTTTTAATGTTATTGGAAAAAACTACATGCAGAAGCGGTGTGTTGTGTTATATTTATTCGATTATGGTCAATCATGCTCCCCTGAGTGGGAGCGATACACATTGTGCGGTAATGTATGCGGTGATATTAACGAGAAGCAGACGCTTCGGTTAGCATTTCGGTTCAAATTAAGTGGTTGATTGGCCTATGAAAGCTGGTTGGGATAAATTAAATGATTTTAAAACAATTATGTTCTCCATTCGAGATTGGCCAAAGCCGTAAGTTTGCCAAGAAAAATAGAGGAGAAGCAACGGCAACGGAAGCTGCACAATTACATACATTTACTGCACAATACAATTGTGCTGCAGAACAGCGGTATACTTGCTTTTTTAATCATTTTGACATTATTTGTAAACAATACAGTGCTAGATTGTTAATCTTTGACCGTTTTTCCAAACGTTCATTAAAAATCGATCGTTAAATCGAGCGGACAAAAGTGCACACAATAAATTAATTGCATTTTTCCTACCCCCCCCCCCTCCCAATCTTCTCTCATTTGTGCGATTTTTCTCCTTCCTTTCCCTCTTTGTTCAGTGCGTTTGCTGTTTGGCCTCCCCGTTGCCGGTTGTGGCGAAGGGAAGAATTAAATTACCGCACAAATGGAGATACTGTGTACGATCATCGCGCTATCGGTTCAATCAGCGTTAATTGAGAAATTAAGCAAAACACTTTGCACGCACAATGAAACAGCACGCGGCAGTGGAAAAAACTTCCTGCTGCGTGCATACCTCCCCCATCAGCGTGTCCCTTTTTACGCGAACGGAACAGTGTCACTCATCCTTTTGTTTGCCGGTTTGCTTGGCGGATAATTTTCTTCGGAAACTGTCGGTTTGCGTTCCGTTCATTGGTGTGTATGATTTACCGACCACGACCACTGCGCGTGTGTGTGTGTGTGTGCATTTACCGGGGTGCACGGGGTTTGCCTTTATTGACTACGGATAAATGAATCATATTAACGGAATGCTACGGAAACGTCATGCAGCAGCGGTCATGCAGCTTTCCCAAGGCATTATCTTTTTATCCTTTTAGCTGTGCAAACGTTTGGAGCGCCTTGGGGAGAGGAAAATTGTTGCTACTAATTGATTAATTATTTCTTAAAATAGTATTGTTAATACAGTGGCAGTAAGTGTTAAGTAAGCAGGGCAAAACTTAAGCATAGTGCTGGGCATTTATAAAGCAGTGCTGGATGTACAAATTGCTAGAAGGAACATCATTAATTTCAAATTTCCCCCAGTGAACTAGCAACCATCATACGCTACTCGCAGCCAACAGTGCAGGAAGGCGGGATGGTGAAATCCGTGCCAAGTGCCCGAATGCTTTTACCGACCATCCCCAAATGCCCAAAGCCGACAGAAGGCTCGGTGTGCGCGAGCTCAAGGGCTGCTATTTGCAAACAATTTAATTCGATAATGGATCGAATAAATTATTTGTCTGCGCTCGTGAATTGCACATTCCAGAGGCTGCAAGGAACTATCGTCGTAATATTATATCCACATGCATTCCGGTGGCTTCCTGCTCTCTCGCTCGCTCGTACCGGCTCCACACTTAATATCAAGTGCAGTTTGGAAAATGAATATGAATGGCAAATATCTATCGACTGCATGTTGTTCGGGGCGGCAAAACGCGTGCCGACAGCGTTCCGCGTTTTCTGGGCCGGGTAGGAGCGACCGTTACACCACACCGTTGGGCCGTGTGTGCCGCTCGAGCATATGCACAGTACTCATGTGCACATTCCACATCGGAATAGCAGAATCGGTGCTGGTGGCATCACTATCGCCGAGCTGCTGCATTCGGTTGGACGCGTGAGCAGCGGGAGAACGCGCGAAAAGCGACCCCGGGCAGTGAGATTTACTTTTGATTAATATATGAATATCATCATCATCATGTTCCGTACTCGTTATGCAATCGTTTCAGTTGCACCATGATGGTACTCCTTTAGGTGATGTGCTGACGGGATGTTTTGAATTCGTGTGAAGTGGAGCACTTTTTAATAGAAGCGTAAATGATGTTAAGTTTTAAGGGATATCAAGATTATGTAATAGGTAAATTCCTGTTTGGAACATATTTTTAGTAAATGAAGTTAAACGTGAATGCCAATGTACCAACATAAACAGCACATTTCTTCACCCACTTCAATAACTGTTGCCAGATTCCACGCTACCATTCTATACATTGTTTCATTTATTTTTTGTCATTTTTCCAGCCAATCAAAACGAAATATTGTTCCCTCTACTTCTGTCTACCTTTATCTAGGGAGCGTAAAGACAGTCAAAATTGCGGTCAACAGAGGTGGGATGTGAAATATACTCCAGTAAAACGAGCACACACTGTGTTCGGATTTAAATCTTGATGCTCGATTATGTTACCAGGGTGTATTAAGGTCCACGTTCGTTGAGGTTCGTTTGCAGGCACTGTAGATACAGACACTCCTACAACCGAAAAAAAACCAAACAAATACGTATACTATTGCGCGCTTGTGACGGTGTGCTGGTGAAAAACTTACACAGGGCACATTTGCCACCCTATACATCGGGTTGCACTCGATGCGATGGTGATGACGCGATAGCGATGATGCTGGTCGTAAATATATTAAATACGGCCGACTGGAAAGGAAATTGAATGCATCCGCGATATGGCGCTGTCAGGGGTATTGGCGTGTAGCGTCGGGTTTCAATAAACATTCTTGCGTTGAGGGTGTTTTTTTTTCTTCGTCCGTGTGTACCTCTCCCTTACCCGAATGGGGCGCGTTATTCGTGTTTCGGCGAAGGACAAGCTTAGCCGCTAGACGCCTGAGGTGTTTAGCAGATTTTTACGGTTGAATAGATGGGAATACTGGGCTTTCGTTTGATTGTACGGAGCAGAGAAGGAGAATAAAAAAGGTGTATCACGATTACGGTTGTGGCGTAATTTCCGGCTACTGGTCTTTGTTATCGACATGGGAACCTTTTTAGCCGAAGTACGAAGAATGCATTCGTTTTTTTTTCTTTGTTAAAAAAGTAAAGTTTAATAAGGTGGCTACAACCAAATTGTCCGGATTTATCGTGGAAACAAAAATCTACGATATTAAAAAATGATATCCATCTGAGCACATTTAGTCAGTTAGATTCCGTTGAGTCGGTCTGGTGGTACAGTCGTCAACGCGTACGGCTTAACAACATACCCATCACGGGTTCAAGCCCCGAATGGACCATGCTCCCATACGTAGCAGTAACTAACCTGCTATGTGCAATCAGTAAGACACTGAAAGCCAAGCCCACCATTGGTACAGGCAAGCCTTGACCGACAAAGGTTATTGTGCCACAGAAGAATTAGAATCAATTGAGCTTGATCTTGAAAATGCCCGTAATAGACTCCTACATCAAAATTACACATTTTTCCCAAATAGATACACTTTTCTAATTTGTTCTTCTAAACTGACTTTAAGGAAGAAGGATAAAGTTTGTTTAACAATTCCACACATTCATCCCTCCATAGCACACAGTGAAGTGGTTCTTGGCGGAGGCCTCAATTAATCTTTTTTTACGACCGGCGTGTGACGTACGACCACTTGACCATCGATCGGCTGAAACGTCGTTCGATTAGACCTTCGATGAATTGGGTCTCATCCATTACAATACATCAAACTGTGCTCTCATTGGTGAAAAATTGTCCTGCCTGTTCATCATCATCATGATCCTTCTCATTGTCGCCATCAACCTGCGCACTGTAATGTTCGCTTCTTTTCACGGCTGTTTGGCGGTGTTGGGTATACCCTTATCAAACGGTTAACCAGCGACAGACCAAACCAACAACAAACGATCCGTGCTGGAGCTCCCGGGTAACGTTATAGAAGAGAATATCAATCATAACAAGCACACCGTAGCGTAGCCTTCACCGTTCAGCATTGATCCTTTGCCTAAGGTCAGCAACTTTCTTTCCCAACGGAAGTTACTTCACTCGAATGTGTCCCCCAGTAACAAGTCCGCAGCGTCCAAGTGTCCCTTTCTTTGGATCGCTTTTGGCCGCACTGGCGCGAGTGTGTACACAACCGGCAAGAGCCCTCTACAGTCGTTTGTCTTTTATCGAGCGACGTCTACTTAAATCTGATTAAAAATTCGCTAAAACCATCGCGCGGCCAGGCCACCGCTATCTGTGCAGTGTGAAGTGCCGGCGGTCGCGAAAATGAAAACGTCAACCGAGGAAGGAACGGGAAGCTAACGGCATCACAAAAGACACAGCCGACGATTGCTTGGGCCGCAAGATTGAAGAGAAACAAGGCCCGTCGCGGGTTTGGTGTATCTGTATGTATGTGTTTGTGTGTGTGTGTGTGTGTGTGTGTGTGTGTGTGTGTGTGTGTGTGTGTGTGTGCCGCGCCCCAAGTGTCGGCTTCCTGCGGGCTGCTATTTTTAATCTATGCAAAGTAAATTTTAATTTATTCATCCTTTCTTCATCGGGCACACTTTTGCACTCTTTGCCATAATAGTGTGCCATCCCGGTTTGGGGCGAGGCGCGAATGTGGTGACGCCGCAGGGGATAACGGCTTGAGTGAGCAGTTTGTGTGTGTGTGTGTGTCTGTGGGATCCTACACCCTCTCCATTTTTGTCGGTTCGCAGTAGCAGTTGGTCCCCCGCTCGGTTGTTTTTCAGCTCATTCATTTTCAGCAAATTTTCTGCCAACTTTGTCATTTTTCGTACCCAACCGCTACCCCGAGGGTACCAGCTGAGAGGGTTCGTTGTGTGAATTATCCTTTTTTTTTGGAGCGAGAGGAAGGATAAATTAAAAATCAGCTTCCAGTGTTTGTGTCTGCTTTCGTTCTTCTTCTTTTTGTGTGAGTTTTTAAATTGACATTCGTCCCATCTTATAACGGGAATGGTACATGAAATGACATTAAGAACGAATTGGCAGAAATCACTATCGACGGTTTTGTGTGCAAGTGTGTTTATGACGAGCTGCAAAAAACGCGGCACCGTGGTCTGAGGCTGGCAGAAACCGTTGGACCAGTGCAGGAAGCGCACGAAATGTCATCGTTGCATCGATCGCAAATTGGTCGAGTGCTCGATCTTCGCGAACGATCAATTTGACCCATTTCGATGCACTGGACGGCATTATGGCGGCCGAGTGCGCCCGCCCGGGGGTATTAATTTGAATGACATTTGTCCGCGCTCCGGACGGACGGAAATGGTGAGCAGTTTTTCCGCATTCATGGCGGCATGGGCAATTGCTGGATGAGGCGGTTCGAGCTCGTTGTGCAAAATCAATCCATTTTTGCTGCCACCGACTGATGGCTGGTCAGAAATGGAATTAGTTCGGTGGTTGGTGGGTTCGTCATTTAAAATTTAGATCAAGCATTGAATCGATTCGAAACTAGATTTTGTGCATTGTTGTGAGTGTGTGTGTGTGTGTGTGTGTGTGTGTGTGTGTGTGTGTGTGTGTGTGTGTGTGTGTGTGTGTGTGTGTGTGTGTGTGTGTGTGTGTGTGTGTGTGAGTGCGTGTTTCAGTTTGGTTGACAATTGGGACGGTAAAATTCGTTTATGTCAGTGTCAGTACATTTTGTTGTTGGTCAAACTTGATTTTGGAAATTCATAAAGCATGACCACTTCTAGATTGGTTCGCATATTGTATTACAGTGGGCGGTTGCACTGGTGAATGGGTTATATAGAATGTGTTTGATAGGATAAACGACCACAAATACTAGCAATCAGCGCCTTAAGGTATGCGGTTTTCAAACAAAATTTACTTATACAGCGTGTTTTTCCAATGCATTTAAAGAGAAGCTTTTGAAAACACAAAAAAATAATTTCCTGTACTGGTTATTAGGAGTTTTTTATTATTGTTTTGTTTAAAATTTCCTATCAATATTTGAAATGAAAAGATATTTCTATATGTTCCTTGCATGTGAGAAAACTTGTATCCACCTCTATTACCCGTTCATGGCTGGAATCTTCATCCACACATCGCCTACAAAGAAGAACGAAACATTCTAAACGAAAAAGACAGATTAATGGGAAATGGGAAAACTTTCCCTCCGAGTCAACTCGATACACCAGGAAAACCTGTTGAAACCGATCCGCAAGGGAAAGTAGTTTATCTTGGAGCATCATTTTCTCCTCATCCGTCCGGCTATCGTCCGGTTCGGTTGAAGCACACTTGACGTGAAGCAAGATCGAGCGTATCAGTATGGCCATCTCGAATATTTTGTGTGCTTTTTTTATTGTTTTGCTTTTGCTTCTTGGTGCTTCCCGTTCGCCCCCTTTGGCCCAGTAGCACCTGATTGTCAAACCGGGCTTGCGACTCACTTTGACTGGATGGACAGTTTTCTAAACTGAAAATAGCGCAAAAGTTTGCTCGTTCGAGCTGGCAAAGGCAAGACGAACTGTTCAGCACACTCCATCGGCAAGGATGTGCTCTAGAAAAATGGAAGCCCCACTTCGGTGCCGTCCTATCGAACGTCGTTCGATTTAGCGTCAACGTCAAACTTTTACTTATTGTTTACCGATCTCATTTCAGTATCGGAGCCGAGCGGCGCTGGTGCAAAACTTTTATCATCATTGTCATATCGATATCCGCATTATGCTCTCAGCCTTTTTCCTGGTTTGTTTCTGTGGACGTGTGTGTGTGTTTATATGGTACGAGTGAGTGTGTGTGTGTGTGTGTGCTCACAGTATTAGAATGTATATGAGCTCGATGAATTTCTCCCGGTTTGATGTCTGAAGGCTTTATTCTTCCTTGCAGTAGCAGAGCGGCCCATTGCTCTGGCCAATTATTGTTCGTCCCTGTCATCCTGCAGGCACTGTTGCTGCTTCTGCCTCTGCGTGCATGCCCGGCAAAGGCGTTGGTAAAGGGAAACCTTTGATCGGAAAACCCACATTCTGAGAAAGAGGGATGCAAAAAACACTGGATAGGCGGGTAAAAGAGGGAAAACTTATGCTTCATAACTGACGAGCAGCGCGACCAAACGACAAGCCAAACGGTGCAAAGGTGGAGAATTGTTGAAAGAAAACGAACGCCCTTACAGTAGCAAAGGGCTGTGCTGAGCGCAGGTAAGCAGAGGGGTTACAGAAACACAGGAAATTGATTCAGTGGCTTCCAGGGAAGAAAAACTTTACCATTTTCCATTCACCGGAGAAACAAATAGAAAACAAATGCTAGAAACAAAACAAGGGATGGAGATCGCATGGTTCCCAACGTGTAGTAGAAGAGATGGGTCGTAGATGTTTTGCACAGAAAAGAGTTATACTATTCGACGCAAAGGATTATTGCTTTCTTTTTTTGCTATTCCTGGATGTATTTGTGTTCTGTTGCTTATTTGAAAATCATGCCCAGTTTGAAGAGCCAATGAACCAATTCAGCCCGTTCATATGAAACACAAACGAGCATTACTGATTGCACCAACTTGTTGTTTTTCGCAACCCGGCTCGCTAGCAAAAGGGAAAGCAAAGAATCATCAGATGAAATAAGCTATTCAAACACAGAGAAAACCATCAAGATTCACTTTCCAAACTGACGTCGATTGCATGCAATCAATTGAGGCTCGAGTTGCATCGAATTGGATAAATTTTCCTCAGGTATCAGGACTCATAACCAATTCAACTGAATTCATAACCAAAGAAACGTTTGAGTGCGTGTAAGATGGTTTTTTTGTGGAAAACGGACTGCATCATGATCCGCTGGATAGATTTATGGCTAGGAAAGGTCAATTGATACTTGAAAATGCTCGTTTTTAAAAATGAGAAAGATTTTTTGGTATGATCGGGTAAGTTTGTGAGTAATTTCCAGCGTAATATTTGTTCAGCAATGCAGTACGTTACAGCTGCAATGTGTAAAACAATGATGGTTTAGAAGGCTTGAAATCATCATTGCATAACACATGATGAATGGCGCCTAAAGATATGCAATTGATTTAGTTAATCCTCATGAACGCCTATAGCTATGCACTTTGATCAACAAAACCACTCTAGTGCCATTTTATACAGAAATAGTGTGCAGGATTGTTAACAATGCGTTACATATCATAACAGCACGTTAATCCTATCCGATGAAAAATTCAAATTGGAATAGAGACTGTGACATTTGATCATACATGGTATGAACATATATCACACAAGCCGCTGCCGATCGTTAAATTGAAGTGCTTCCAAGGCAAAGGGATGGTTAATAAATGTCCCTCTCACCCTCGCCCGTACGGTAATGGGTTGTAATTGGAAAAGTTTCTGCAGTGGTGTTTGCTTTCGGATGCACATGTTTGTCCATGCGCTAATGTTCGGCCAAAATGGAGACGCTGCGTCAACATTTGCTTAGAAGCCACTTTTAAATCATTGCACGTACCTCGAAAACGGGGCGAGCTGCGAAGTGAGATGTATCCGGTCTCGGTGCTCTTATCTTTCTCAAGCCAGTTCTTTTCGTTTCGTGCGGCCGAATCAAACGGCACAGCTTGGGCGAGTTTTCTTTTGCTATTTTTGTTTTTTATGTGTGACTTTGTTTGTACGTGCGAGTTGCGAGCGTTTTGTCGGTGTAGTTGCAGATCATCCACTGAATCGTTTTATACAAATCGACTGAAGGTTTGGTGTAGCCATTTCATCGTATTTTTTATGTCCGTCTATTTTTATCTCGTATCATTGAGCGAAACCCCATAAGAAAGGAAACAAAAAATCTTTCGCAAAAAGAAATGAAAGAAGTGAACGAAAAATAACATTTATCATAAAGTTTGTGCGAAGCACTTTTGGAATCGTTCCCAGGCGAAAGATAAAGGGCTGCTGCTGTGCCGGGTTTCGTGTCCCAGTCCACGTCACAGTTTCGGGGTGTCGAAGTTTGTTTTTCTTGAATAGTTGCAGAATTGAAATTGATGGCACCGATGGCGTTGATGGCGATGATCGTTCGGGGTGGCGTCGCACGGGAACGGTTCATCCCAACGGGACGGATGCGCCCGGAAGACAAACGTACTTCCTGGCTGAGCGGGTTCCTGGCCGTGTCCGGAAATGGGAAGGATAAGACGGTAGCAGCTAGCTCGGGGAGCGGGTGCTGATCCGGCGGGCCGCTGTGGCAAAGTTTTCAGATCTTGTGTCCAATTGGTTGCGGGAAGGGAGCAAACGCGGCCGATGAGCTCTTCCGGCAACAGCGCTTCCGCTGAAGTTTGTCGGGCGAAGACATTCGAAATGTTACTTTCTGGAAATTAACTTTCTAGCTAAAGCATCATTACATGGAAGATTGACAGAATTTAGCGTTTGTTGGTCGCAGGTTTGCTCGTTTTGTGTTTGCAGTCCGTTTGTCCCGTCCCGTTCTGTAAGTGAGTTTGTTTTCAAGCGATTTTTTTTAAACCTTTAAATGTTTTGGTGGTGGGTTTAGTGCGGGCACGGGAGGAGTTTCCCGGGATATAGAACTTTCAACCGGTCTGCCACCATTAACTAGCAAGCGAGCAAGTGGTGCGACTAGCTTTCGCCTAATCCTGGTGACAGTTTTGATTGTTTGCGCGTGTCCGCCGAAGAGGATTTCGGTGTAGCTGTGCAGCACGGGTGGTGATGGCTCGCACTGAAAACGAAATGGACCCGGAGCCCAAAAAAGCTGGCGAGTTTATCTGTAAAATTGGAAAAGTTTCCTCTCTTTTGCCAGCAAAAACCGTACCATGGACCGCTCTAATTCCTTGAGCCTTGACACTTGAACGCATCCTTAAAGTCTCTGCCAAGTGTGCTAAGGAAGAGGAAGGCAAGACAGTAAGTTCATCGTGTAAATTATCTACCGGTGATGATGACACTGCTGCAGCTGGTACCGTGACCACGGAAAAGCTCATCAACGCCAACGCCAGTTTCGCCGACTGCAAAAAGTTGAGCCGCTAGATGGCGCTGACGGGCAGGATCGGAAGAGGTTCGGCGCCTAAATGAGACGACGGTGCCTAGTACGTAGTGCTAGTTGCAGCTCGCCAGCACGGTGTGTCTTAAAATGTAAATTTTATCAGCCGATTTTCATGTCGTCAAAGTGCACTCGGCACATGACGGTAGCTGTGTTGTAGCCGTTTCCTGTTCCTATCTGTCTCTTTCTCACATCCATTGCCATAGCTATGCCCGTAGAGAAGGGATGGCTCTGAGCAGAATTTCATTACCTGTAAGTACCTTATTGGCAACGGAGCTGCCGTTATGTTGGATGACGGCGACTCGTAGGAAGGCAGAGCAGGGCCCATGTTCACCATGTTCTACACATTTTCTGTCGCTGTTATTTTACTTTCTCTCTGACATGACTTTTTTTCTCGCCCCCCCCCCCCCCCCGTCTCCGTTGTTTTCACTACACTCGATATGTTTTCACTCGACGCTGACGTGGTGGTGAGACACGTTGGTGTTGCTGCTGCAACCGACCGAGGCTAGTTACGGCTTCGGTATCGCTCATTCACCTGTCGCTGCCTTTTGCGCACCGTCGCCTGGGCAGAGGCGAAGAAGCTGATTTGCTTCCCGGTTGGCTTCGTACATAGCAACAACCATCAAAGGTCGGCACCCCAGGTCGGATGGGAATTCTTGGTAACGTCTTGCCCCGTGGCATCTACACGCTCTTGCTCTCTGTGTACGTTTTGGGTTTTGGTAAGTTGGACAGGTGCATGACACCGGGACCGTGTGCAGGCTCCATCCGCACCGGGGCGGCGGTTGGCCATCCGAGGGTAAGGTGAGCGGGGATTGTTTTTCCTGGTATTTTCTTCTGTCCTTGCCTGTCTGCCAGCCATTGCAACAATTTGTCCGCACGGACTAACAGGTGAACACGGCGTTCGAGTGTGGGTTTCTGTTGATAGCGGCACGGCCACCGACAGCGAGTTCCTTGTAGGGCTCATAATGGAAATTGTTGGTGCTGTGTTTTCGAGGGTTGCTAATATGGTTCATTTTGTAGAGTGCTATTGAAAAGTGTATTTTTGTTCACCAAACAAAGCTGTATTGTTTTATTTGCAATGTATGCTCTCGAAATCACGATGCGCCTAAAGTTATGCCATCAGCAATACGTCACTATTAGATAACACGCAATGTGTTGTACATCTTCAGCAGTTGTCCAAGGTACAATAGATGTAAAAATCCGTGCAGCGTTGTTTTTAAACACACCATTAAAACCAACCCCAGCTGAGCACTTTTGCAAAGCTCGCTTTTCGATTTGAACATCTGTCGAGCAGTTTATCGACATGTTTTTGAGTGAACAAAGTTCACTGTAATGAATTTCGTATGACAAAAAGTGGATGGATTTATGATCTACCGGTGAGAAACCACCAACACAAACACTCACGCTCTAGACTCCACTCAACCTAATAGTCATTCCGTTGTCGTGGTTTGCACACGAATATTTGAAATATTTCCATAACGGTTCGGCGTCTCCACGGTCGGGGCGTCCGCTCGACGTTCATGCTTCACTCATATTAAAGGATCTTGAGGTGTACACAACAACAGCAGAAAGCAACTGTGTAGAAGAAAAACATCAAGAAGTACAAAGTACAGAGTCTCCACTCACATCCTACACGGGCACACCCGCAGCGGGAACGCTTTCGTGTGCGGTGTACACTTTTTTCCGGCCACCGGGCGCCGGACGCTTTGTGAGATGAAGGTTCTGTGTTTGTGTTTCTCATCCGAGGCGCATTGCTTGGAAGTCTTGGAAGGCGCCCTCGACATTTTTCTCCCCACAGCGGAGCTCGTATCAAATTGCTAGTGTAATTTTCCTACACCAATAAAGCGGCTTGCCATGACACCCGCCCGGTTGTGGAGAGCGGCAGTAGTACGTTTCCCTCGTACTCTACACCCACAACCAGAGCACATTGCGGCGAGGGTTTTGTGTCTATCCCGGAGAGGGTGAGGAAGTGTCCGCCATCGGGTATGTGTCGGTCGGATGACTAACGTCAGCTGCATTCTAATATTGGTGGAAATTATTCATGGAGCAAACCGGAGCGAGTGAGGCAAACTTTCCCGACTGAGGCAAGCTGCCGGTTACCCCGGAAGTTATGCATTCCCGGGATTGTCTATGTGCGCGCGCACGTGTGTGTGTGTGTGAATGTGTGTCATAGCAAAGCAATTTTTGTGCCTTATTTTACCTCTCCACCAGTTCAATTCCACTTTACGTGCTCATTTTGCGCTTGTACAGACCAGAAAGATGCCAGCAGAACCAGCTTGCCGGCGAGCCGAGCTCGGGATATCGAACATATCGCTACGCTTAACCGGGCTCTTGGTGTCGTGTTTTCGTTTGAAGTTGAAGCCTCGGTACGAATCGGATCCCGGGCGGATAATGCAAAGCGAACGGTACTGTTTGATGTGGTTCTTGGCAAATTTTGACCATAATCCGATGCGATGCCGGGCCGAACGGGTGGATGAGAATTCAATCAAACCGCTCTTGACTTACGCCCCCTTCCCGGGTAGTGGGGACGAAGAGCGAAAGGGCAGGAAGTATGCCGTTTGCTGAAGTGTGGATGTTAAGTTCATCGTTAGCTGTATCGGGTGTGATATCTTGTACAGATTAGGGGGAGGATTTCGCACAAAAAGAGCAATCTGTTTAATTACTTCTTCATCCACCGACACGATCTGGCATACACCGACTGGCACAACTACTTTTAAGGCAGCTTAGGCAGACAGCAGTGGCTAACTTTGTCGGGCGTTGGAACCGTGATTGAAAGAAAGCTGTGCAAAATGGGGGATTTTATGCTGTAGCTGGTTGTTTTCTTAAAAACTGGAAACATTCATAAGATTTGTAAAACAAATCTACATCCCAATGAGGTAGCACTAGCTTCCTTCACTAACTTCAATTGTATCTCTTCTGATTCTTCTGAAAAACAAAAAAAAAATTACCACACACTGGTCACAATTGGACGCATTTAATGAGCGTGTCTAATGATTTTCGAAGCGTACGTACCTCTGCCCTTGCCTCGGGAGCAGCTCATTTTCATGTCACCATTGCTGGAGCGGTCCAAAATGGCTGTCATCTATTTGACTATACACACCATTGCAGATCGTAAAACGATTTGCTAGTAGTGCAACGTTTGTGTCACTTTCCGTTGCATCCTACGGGTGGGGGTTGGGGAGTGTGTGTGTGTGTGTGTGTGTGCATTGTGCATGATAGCTCGTTCCAGAGCGTGGGGAATTGTTTACGTGTTTGCTGCCTGCGTGTACCGGCGCAAGGTATGGTACTTTTCACTCCATCGGTCTGGTTTGTGTTCGGTGTGCATATGTGTTAGAGTGTATGTGTGATAGAGATGCAACTTATTTTCAATTCACTACTGCGCTGCTTACTTCACGGTCCTAATTATGGATGCATACATTAGATGCATTACAGTCGATAATTATAAATTCGTCGCCAGCGGCCCCGACGTGCTAACGTGTCACACGAACACGAGCGATGGGTAAGGATGCCCGTTAATGGCGCCGAGGAGGAGCCACTGTGGGGAGAGAGACAAAGAAAGAGGAAGAAGAGGGCTTTAGTGGATACAAACCCCGTGGTAGTGGTTTCGCATTTCACGCGCTGTGTATCGAACTAGCATAATGTAACCGACAGAATATGACTGTCAATCGAGCCGAAAGCACCTGGGCCGTGCGTTTCAGGTGAGGTGGCACGGCAGAGACAGTGGCTGATAAAATCACACTCATTAGGCGCAATGAAAGAGGGCTGCTTGGCAATGGTTGGCTGGGGGCAGCATTGATGGCCACCGGCTCGCCGGTATTGAGTTGAAGCTCGCAATCCCACCGACAGTGCCATTAACTAATCATGTTGCATGCGTGCACAGATACGGATGCAGACATACGCATGCACGTTGGCTGCTATTTCCTAACCGACACATATCCTTGCCGACTGATGAAACACACCATCACAAGCTGTGATGTGTTGGAGCCACAAATTAGTTCGACGATTACGACGCGTCTACCAGAGCGCAACAGGGTGAGGGCAGCGAAGGGACTCAGCCTTGTGGCGACTGGAGTTGGGGTTAAACGGTCCTTCGATGCAGTAGCTTGTGGTTGGTGTGAGATTATGTTGGTGGGGGAACATTATAAACCTACGCAGATATCGATAAATGATGTCACCAGTGTAGCCGTTCGATTGTTGCAATAAAGTAGCACGGGAGAGGATTGAAGGAGTAAATGGTTTCACTGATTGAAGTCAGTTTCTTGCACTCTGTAGATGAAATGCGTTGGCATGTATATTTGAGGACGACAGAGCTTTGTTGTAGGGGAAGCACATCTTTGCCAGTCTCGGCGGATTTGTTTCAAAGCAATCGGGTTTGCTTTCTACACTCAATAAATTGAAACAAAAACAAGCTTGACATCCTTTGGACATATGTTTCTAGTATTGGGCACGCTTCTCTTGTTGCACCCAGCAGAAAGACAAAGTTAGCGGACGGTATCAGCTCGCTGACGTCTTAATCAAGAATCGATAGTTCGAGCCTGACGAAACGGAATGCTACGCCATGAGAGTCCTTCCAACCGGAATCGGAACTGGATGAGTTGAGCACAAAAAAAAGAGAAAAAGGATACGCAAATTTTGATAAAATCATTTATTTGCTCGTTCCGTATTCCGCTCAGCCCGTGACGGGAGCAAAGTGGATGAACATGATTTGGAAACATAATTCCATATCTAAATTCACCGGTTCCCTTTCTGTCTCGTTTTCCATTCGACGGTGTGCAGCCTGATCTCGCGTTGTTCACTATTTATTTTCCGGCGAGAACGCCATCCGTTGCTGTAGGGATGATTCGTGTCGGTTTATTTTCCCGCGGTGTTTTGAGTCCTATCTCCTTCCCGCCGGGGGGTACCACCCTTCGCAGGATCCGTCCGTGGGTAAACATTTGGTAGCATTCCCGGGCAATTGTCAATTGCTTCCCATTTCTCGTACTCGCGTAGTGCTTGACATTTTACTTGGCCGTGTGCAAATGTGCTGGAGCAAGGGAGGGCTCATGCTAACGACGCTTCGCCGGTAAAAAAAAGGAAAAGGAAACAAAAAGTGAAGGAAATGTGATCACAGTCGATGTTGGGAGCAAACATAAATTTCTATTCAATTTCAAACGATACACTCGTCGTGCATGTTTGATGCTTTGCTGGTGGGTGTTGTGTTTTACCTTTCGATTGCTTTTTTTTTATTGTTGACGTTGATTCTCTCGAAAGCGTAGGTAATGGCTCGTAGCGAGATAGCTTTCACGTGCAACAGCCTTCTGTTTAGATTATGCAGGAGTGAGGGTTTCTAGGTGCACTCACAGTTATTATTGGCTTTGTGTTGTGAAAATGCTGTAGTAATATATTGTTAGCATTCACCAATAAAATATTTATGTGCTTCCCTTGAAATTAATTACGAATGGTAGCAATAGTTCCTTTATGTGTGTAATTATACTTTTGTATTTATTGGAACTAAAATGTGGTAACTTATTCAAGAAAAATAGAATTATTTTTATTCTTGTTTCGTAATGTATTCTCATTTATTTCTTAAATTTTGGAATCCTTCATCAAGAACAACATATTTTATTTATTTTTACTTTATCTTACACCCTACATGATATGAAAAGTTACAAAAAGGTTGAAAACCACTGAGCTAGACCATGTGCTATCGACAAGAACAAGCAGTCGTTCGCAAGAGCAACGTCTACGTTGTCTAGCAAATAGAATAGAATCAACCATTTCAGTGTTCCAAAGTACGTATTAACAGGTGCCGTAGGAGCAGTGGGTCGTAAGTAGCCTACCGGTTTTCTTCGTCTCTCAGCTTTATTTCAGAAGAGACCCAGTTTCCCACACATCTGATCATTTCCATTGTTTTCAAGCATTGGGAAAAGCCTTGCTGAGGTAATCCAAGGGTTTCCACTATATTTTTGTGAAGGATCTCCATTGAGCATCGCCTCTAGTCGTCCATTCTAAAATGTTAGATACATTCTGCAACGTTCTTTGTCTTCAGAATCAAAATTTACATTTTGGAACTTGACAAACCACTTTCGAATAGCTACTTTAGCAGAGAGAAAGATTAAAACCCACTTCAACTAAAGTACGATGACTTCGAACAGATGTTTACTCTTTGCATATTGTCAGGAATGAAGCTGAAGGTAACACTTTGACATTAACATTGGTTTGTTTAATCAGGCGATATCTGATGTAAAAAACGAAGTTGTTTCTATTCTCAATTGTTTTCATTGTAATGCATTGGAAGGTATGCTAGTCTTTCAAATGGTGAATTTCATGAATGCAATGTATACATTATTTTGGAATCTTCAAGCAAAATATTTACAACAATTTGCATAATTGTAGGCGTTTCGTTTCTTTACAATTTATGTTAATTTGTTTCTGATTTGTTTAAATTGTGTATTAGCTTACAAATAGTTTTGATCAAATCATTCGATACTATTTGAACGAATGTGGAACATTTCGTCGAGTTAACTTTCCTACAAAAGCGACGAAAATGTTCTCTTTCATTATCAGGTGCTGTGGTGTGTTCCATCAAACACCAAAATTATTCCGATGTCCCTTCCGTACGCACATTCACTAATGTCGAGATAATGTTTGATTCCGTTTGTCTTTGGATTTGTGAAACTACTCTCCACCCAACTGGCTAAGATAAACATACATTTGGTTGCCTGCTATGACCAGAACGGTCGGTCTGGTCAACTGCTCAACTTCCTGGGCATGCAGAATTCACAGACTGCCACTGTGCACTAATTTACTTTTAATCACATTATAATATATGCAAATGAAAGCAGTACACCAACAAAACGGCCCAATGCTCAACGCAGCTTCGGCACAGGTTCTGTTTTTGTAGCCACAGCGGGAAAGAACAACTAAACTGCCCAATCGAAACCGAAACTGTTTCATCTGCCCTCGCACAAGGACCAGCTCCCGGGGCCGAATGGTGGTCATACGTGCTCACGGTTGCTAATTTTTCATACCAGCTTTTCCCAGCATATGTCACCGCACCGAATGGGTCGGCTATGTGGTGCCTCCCCCCCCCCCCTCTCATCGACTTGGAGGCAAATGATAAGTCAGCAACATTGGAACGTATTTCAGCCTGGGTCAGGCCATGCCGCCAACCAGGCAAGATGTCGATTGCGGGTTTCATCGAGATTTCATCAAGTGGTGGATGTAGATTTCCTGTGGCTAGCGTACGCTACTGCCGGCAAACTAGCTTCACCATCGTAGAGCAGTGGAGATGACCTGCGAATCTTTCGGCAAGCTGATGCGGCAAATAAGCTACAATCGCATCCAACAGGTCCGTGCGAACAATCCACCAGCCGGACAGTGTGGACTGGCAGCTCTGGTCAGCGGGACAGCGTTGTTGAGTCGGAGTAAACTGCGGAGGGTGCGGTTGGAAAAGTTCTCGAGCTGTCCGGGTCCCGAGGGTGGCCGGCCCGAGCGTCTCCAGATTCATTGCCGATTTCAGTGTGAAAAGAGCATGCCCGAACCGAGCGAACGGCGGTGAGGATGGAATGACAGAAATTATAAACATTCCCCCTGTCTCGTACCACTTCATCGCCTATTGGACTCTCTTTCCGACAAAAAATAAAACCCCACTCGGCCCGGCAAATGGTGGCGGTTGGTTTTAGCATTTTCATCCTCCCCCCTCCTGTGGTGTATGATTTCCGAAGGGAAATTTAGGATGTCGACTGACTGTGTGGAGGTACGCCGCCATTTCCCCCCGCGGTACCGCAGCGTACTGTACCACTTCCGACCTGCACTGTACACAGAGGGCCGCGTTCGCACAGCGTCCTGACACTGGAAGGGAGGGCATGGGCAGGGTTGGAAAAGGAAAACGAGCAAACGGTGATGAAATATCATTTTACAGAGTGAAAAATTAAATTTAGGTGATTTAATTTATAGCGAAATTAAAATATTAGCCTTTCGGGCAACAGCGATCGTCTCGGGTCTCGGGTTTGCTGCTTGCCAGCCGGTATGACGGGTGGGGTTACAGAATGCCTGGGATGCTCATCCCGGGCTGTTGATTTGAAGCGATTTAGTCGATTTATGCAAATGCCGTAGCGAATGGGAATTGTGTGTGTGTGTGTTGCGCTCGGGGTCGGCAATGCGGCTGACGGGTTTTGAGCCCGGGGTTGATGTTAGTTAGCTGTGGAATGAAAGCAAATTCAATTCCCGGTCCTGGGTTTGTGCGGAACGGGCCCTGAGATGGAGTGTCGAGATTTGTGGTGGAAATTTGGAAAGGTGATAAGGATCGAGCGCCGGAACGATTAACAAAACGATGGTGGAACTGAGGATTCTGGCTGGTTAGTTTGGAATGCGTTGGATGGAACTAATAGGATCCCGTACAGACGTTGCAGTGAGTTTGACAGTTGGTTTTTTTTTAATGATGCACTTAAGCATTTGCAGATATAGTTTCTTAGCCAATGTTCAAACAAAGCTTGTTAATGATTTGCACTTACATTCTACCTTTTAATATTATGCCACAATTGCGCATGTTTTGGTTTGCAGATTGCATAATTTAAATGGTGCAGGTTGCATACTTTAAGGCACTAAATTATGACGGCATAAAGCATTTGACTTCATTTCTTCACTACAATTATCTATAAGTTATGTGCCTCAACGTTGAGATTGTCGGTATAAATTGAACGAACAATAGATTTCTGAAATATATTATATATTGGAACAATTATGTAACGCTTGATCAAAAATCTACAAATTGTTCGATATTTATCAAAATGCTTAGACCATTAAAAGTCATGTATGCGTTGTAACGTTTACACGATATGGTTGAGGCAGATAACGTGTGTTTAAATTAAAAATCAATTACAAATAAACTCGCTCTACACTTGCACCATCCCTAATTCTACAACATGCTTCCTATCCGGTGTAAATGATTATCTTAGCAGCCAATTTGCAGTGCTGTATTGCCGTGGCTTTCAACGGCATCGTCGGTCGTTCTGCAGACATACATGAATATTCATCCCCACCGGAACTGGTATCAGAGCTTGTGTGCGTGTGTGTGTATATGCGATTGCAATGTTATGTTTCGCAACAGCTTAAAGTGTGTAAAGATTCCTCTACGATAAACTTCCGCCTTTCCTTAAGACACCCTGGGCGCGTCTGCCAGACACGGTTTTATTATGTTAATGCATGCTCGCAAATGAGATTAGGATCGTACCGAACCCGGGACGCTCCGGGCGTATGCTGATGATATTGCAAAGATTGAGATTGAGTGTTTTAGAGTCAATACACCTTCCGGAGCATACAAGCACATGTATCCACACACACACACACACACATACACAGACACGAACATCTCCCTGCACAACGGCAAGTCCATCAGAACATCGGCCGGAGCAATTTCTTATCATATCATACCGAGCTCCCTGGTGCCGTGGGAGAAAGGAAAGAAATAACAATTAATTTGATCGCTCCGACAATGATGTTGCCGATGGGTGGAGCATAAAGCAGACGGCTTACATTAACGGCAGTGTGGGGAGATGGCAGCCTCCAGCCTGCCGTTCACACCGAAGGTCCGAAGGTACGAACGATAGGGTCAGCGTGTAGACGGCAACCATTTCAATAATGTTTTCAGAGATCCCGGTCCGGGCCCAGCGATCCGAAAGGATAGGCAAAAGATTTCGGCAGTAACGTTATTAGTTGGCGCTGCACAGCGTAAAAGGGGTTAAGAGCATCGCTACTTTCCAACCGTAAGCGGGCACGATTAAACGGCAGCGCGTTAAGAAGCCAGGTGTTGGAGGCATTTTCCCCGTTTTGCTCGGGGCCGGTGAACACGACGATATGGGGAAATCAATTGGCTAGCGAACCATTTCACGACCTCCAATCTCGACATTGGATCTGCAACACTTTGGCCGGAACCGTTACCTCTTTGCCCCGGGTGGAAACCGTATGTGAATCGGTGTTATGTTGTGTTAGGTGGATAAAAGTCAAATTTTTCGGAAGAATCTCAGCTCTTAGGTTGGTCCTTCGATTTCCGTTTGGGGCGGTTGGCTCGAGGATTTGTATGCTCACGCCGATAGAAACAAGGCTTTCCGGCTCGGCCCTTATCGTTCGTTTGGTGGTTGCCAGCGTGCCCGTGCTGCGTGCCGGTTGGTAGGATTAAACTCATTCACTACCGGGATAGCTTTCCCATACACCAGCGAGCAGAGCAACGGACCAATTTCCGGTGTATGGTTCGTTCACGTCCCGGAGGTCTTTAGCGGGGGACTGTTGTGCGCGTACCTGGTCGTACGTGGACTCAATTGCGAAGAGGGCATCGGGGGCGTTCTAATCGGCATCCGAGCATCGCCCAACGTCCTACGTTTCTTGCCCACACGGAGGTACGCACATACATGGACAGATACATACAGGACGTTCACCTAAATGGCAAAGGTGAGTCTTGAACAGTTAGCGCTAACCGACGCGCGTTTGTGTGTGTACCAGCGGGTGTGTGGGGGTAGGGTGCGGGAATGCCAAACGGCCGAGCAGAAATGGTAATAAAAATCTTTGAAAAACTCACACATACAAACACAAAACCCACATCCGGACGGTGGACGCATGTTGTTGGTTCTCCGGGGCAAGATTCAATTTAATTTTTGATCTTCTTTTATGACTTTCAATTTCGGGTTAATCGTTCCGGGAGAGGCACGGGATGTCGGTCGGTTCATTAGAGGGTAGATTAGCCCTTTGCCGTGTGACGTGGCTATCGGCCAGGACTAGGGCGTGTGTTTTTTTGTGTATGTGTTTCGTTGTGCCAGACTCCATCTGCTACATCTCGAGCGAGTCCTTAACGCTCGTACGTTTTTAGATGGTGGGTTTTTTTCTCGTTGTTGTGTGTCGGTGTAGAGTAATTTGCTTCCACCCAGCGCTCCACAGCGCTCAACAGCAGCAGCGGAATGGTTCGTCCAGCGGGCTAATGGTTTGTGTTCTATGGTGGGGAAGGGCTCCAGAACAGTTCCTGTGTGGTGTGGAACCAGTTGTTATGGCCCGTGTTACGCAATGGCCGCACGGATTTGGATCCCACATGGGGGTCCGCTCGTCGTTACAAATTACGATCCGGCCAGCAGGCGCCAGTTTTAGGCTTTCGGTTTATTGAAAAGGGTTAAAATTAATTGGTTTAAGTAGTGCCCGTAGGCTCGCATTCACTTATCGCTTCGGGGAATCCAACATGCGTGTACCTGCGAGGGTACCGATGGGCGCATAAAAAACAACCATTCTGCCCCGCCGGAGCCCCTGTGCGGATGGGCGGAATCCGTGCTGATAGAATAATCAATGAACCGTGTCTACCTTGAAGACTGTAGAGTTTTGTCGGACAAACTCCGCGCTAGGATGGTCCAGTGCTGATGTGGATGTTATCGATTTCCGAAACATTTGACGTAGGATGGATTAAACGATTGCGGCATCGTGTTCGTTTTGGCGAGATGGCCAGTTTTGCCAGCTTTACAGCGATTCTTCACAGAACATCCCGATTTGGGTGCTAGCGACCGACCAGGGTTAATGTTACTGTTTGCTAAAGCTAATGGTACGTGTGTGCAACGATAACGATACTGGAAAAATAATGCTCAAAAGGTAATAGATAGCACTTTGATACGATAAGCAGTCTTGCAGGCTGTATGTACGCTATATGGTTTTGGAAGCTTTATTCATGAAAATACACTGCTGTGTAAGGTTTCGTATCGTTAAAATGATGATATATGTATGAAGCCACCCGCTTCACAATTAGTTGCAAATGTTCAGGGTGTAGATTAAAAAAGAGTCTTTTACAATTTGACATGCACATTTCCCTTCGGCAATACAGTGATGGAAATTAATGACGGTACCTCTGCTGGATGGATTACAGGGGAGGATAAAACCTGAGCACTAAAAATTAACTCACGCACCGACAACTATGAACTGTTGGATGTTGTGGTTCGAGCAGTCAGTTGCAGTGCCGAATTGGACTTTGCGTCAGCTGAAATGAAGCTTAATGAATAAAAATGAATGTTTTATTTCCATTGCGTATTACTAGAGAACTGGCTGATGATAATCACGAATGTGCAGAAGTAAAGTAAAGTAAAGTTCTGAAGTTGAGTTAACACTACAAACAATAAAGCTCTTTGACCCTTACTGGCTTTCAATCCGGCTCTGTGTTTCTTGCTTAACAGTGCGAAAATTGCAATAATCTTGTATGCTTGCTTTCTACTGGTGTAACGACCGTCCTGTAACAGTTCGCGATGGTTGAAAATGCTTTTTTAAGGATTTTGCCCGATTATCAGTCTCACTTTTGTTCGAGTTTCAAATAGATTTTGAATTGGCAAGGGACAGTAAGCAACACCAACGGCCCATGCACTCGATTCTCGCTAGGATTACGGCCGCAGTACAGGTTGAGTTGCTATGTGCACACGCTACCAGCAGAAGAGTAAATTTAAAAGCAACCTGTTACGGATTACCTGTTTGGATTTTCGTGATGCTATATTTTCTGTGAATTTTCAGTTTGTCTGCCTGCTGTTTTATCGCGAAATGGTTGTTATAGGTTTAGTAGGGAAATATACAAGGGAAATATGGTCTACCGGAGTAAAATAAGCTTTGAAGATTATGCATACATTTTGGAAGCAGTCGCAAGAGTTTGAATTGTGGCATGAATAATACGTAATTTACATCCTGTTTCTGCAAATAAGCACTTCACAGTGTTCGGTTCAAAATGCCTAATTCTAATTTAACCGAAGTTCGATTCAAGTTGATGGTGTGTGCTGCTTATAAATGTATGTGTATGATTCCAACAGGAAATAAGCAAATGATTCGGAAAGCAATGAATTTCCAATTCTAGATATATCTGGTGCCCTTTTGGAGACTAACTATTTCAGCAAAACTACATCAAAGTATGAGAAAAACGCACAAATGTATGCACTACTCATGACATACTAATCCTATTGAGGCTGGTGTTAATAAACCTTCAGTAAAAATAGTTTCCGCCTGAGTTGTGAGTGCTTGTGTGATTTTTAATCCCATAAAATGCTGAACCCTAGCAAACTATGCTATAAATCTGGACAGGTACTTTGAAAATCCACGGATCTTGTCAATATTTCTTTATCACTGCTCATGGCACACAAACCAACGCTATGTACTTTCACCAAATTGCATCTACAACCCACAAACAGACAAAGTTTCACGTAAACAGTTTAGCACTGCTCGGGTCACTTTACAAATCCCCACATGGCTGCGGTTGGCCTTTTTCCGTTAACCGAATCAGCTTCGATGGGAAATACACTTTGAGGACCCTTTCTGCTTCTTTGATATGGTGCGTTGATCCACCTGGTCTTTCGCAGTAATCCACCTGTTTTGAATTATCGCACGTTGAAATTGGATTTCGTGCCGTGTTGAGAACGCTCGTGCATGCGCTGTACCCGTATACCAGTGCGTGCTACCGTTCCGAACGGCGATGGTCTTGGTCGGTGAGATTAATTTTATTATCTCAATGATTAGGGTCCGATTAGTTTACGGTCGCTTTCGCGAAATGCAGCCCAACCGGGTCGTGTGGGTTTCCAATTTTCGATCCCTCGGCTTTGTGCCGTGTGCAGGCGTAAGAGTTGTTGTGTTTCTTATGGCATTCAGACTGGCAGTGTGACATAGTGCTGCATGGATAAGAAGCAACAGCTCTAGGTGCGTGATGCTGCCCGCCCAAGCTGGTGGTATAAATGGTTATTTTGTGGTAATAAGGAATAAAAAAAACGATCGTAGCGTTCGGAACATGATGTAATTTGTTCCACCAAGTAGAGCCTTCGGGGAATATGGAATCTTGATGCAATAAAGGTCAAACGTAATGTTGCTGCAGCAACTGTTGGACAGCTGCTGAAAAGCCCCGGAGAGCGAAAGTGTGTTGCTACACAAATCATAAGCCGTGGCAACAGACCGTTGGACACTGTTGGAAGGATGCACTCAAAACCAAGCATCACCAAACGACAAAGGAACAATATGCTCGGATGATCCTTTGCTTTCGTCCTTACTGCTGCTGGAGGGCAATCACTGTGCATGAGGTTAGACTGTTTTATTCTTTCTATAGGATGGGTAGAGCAATCCTTTCTGACCTAATGGACTGTTTAGCTCCGGGCTAAGTCATCTTGAGTGGCCATGTATTCAGGGGTGAAAAAATAAAGAATGCGAAAAGAATGGTGGTGGTTACGTATTTGAATCGTTAGAAACAGAGATTGTTGCAGCAACTGTTGTTGTATTTCACACGGAATATAACTGTGAGCGATAGTTTGAAGTAAAATTGAGCATTTTTCTTTTGCTAAGAATCGTTAACTTTGCCTTACCACACATCAACTAGTGAAAAAGTTAATGGACTCTCTGTAAATTCTTACTCGTGACCATAAAGTACTGGGACAGAGGTATCGTAGCGCGCTGAGCACTTTAGCTTTTAATCCTCCATCTCAAGATGAAAGACAAACAAGGGTTGGGTTGCTTCGGTTGTCCGTGTCCAATCAGCATGAGAAAGAAAAACATATCGATAAAGTGACAATGGACGCAGCTGGAAGCACACTTTCCGAGGTGCCAGGATTATAAGCATCCTTGGTTACTATCACAACAAGAACCTACTGTGATACCGTTCCTTATCACCCTGCAACAGATTAACGGCAGCATCCTTCTCCAAAACATTGCACACTTCACAGCGTCACGTACATCGGCAGCCCTCGGTTCGACTTGAATTCCCGTTTTTCCGGTGGTTAAATGGGGAAGATTTCTCGTTTGTCACCGAAAAGCGGAAGTGACTCGGCCGATACTGGATCAATTTTCAAGAACCCGATGTACCGAAACGCTTACTCCCGCTGCGAAACCCCTCGGAAGCTTTGCCATTTAGGGACTGTTGCTGCTCCGAACGCGCCACATGACTTTCACGCGACCCGTTGCCCGCTAGGTATACCATCAATTTTCAATTAGCTAGGTGAGTTGACAGAATGTGACAGAGCCGACGTGAGTGGTGGTCGTGTTTTGCTGCTTTCGTGCTGCTTTGTTGGCAAAGTAGCACAGTCTTCCGCACAAGTGGATCGGCTTGAGAGGCATCGTGGCTGAGTGATTCTGCCGAATAAATTCAATAACCTTGCAGATGTATTGTTAGCCCGTTGGGCCATGGGCCACGGGAGGAGTTTCTCTTTGTTGGTAAAAATTTTGAGAAACCGTTTAGAGACGTTTATTGAGGTACCGGTTCGTTCGTGGAATTGAGGGACAATAAAAGAATCCAAGCGACGAGCGTACCCAAGATGTGATATCAATGGCGACAGAATATGTACTGGAATCGCATTCAAGCGGCGCGGATACAGCAATAGCAGCACGAGCTGCACAATCACGATTGAATGCTGAGTGGTAACAAGTTTTATTACATTGCTCTATATACAGTGTACCGGTAACGTGTGGCTGAGCCTTTCCATGGTCGCTGCGAAGTGAACGCATCTTTGGTCCGACGAGGGTGCATCGTTACTAATCCTAGCGGTTTGGGGCACCCGTGGAGTGCTAGAGTTAGAAGACTGGTGTCGTGAATGGTGTTGGGAGCGTTCTACTTCTTCTTGTAGATGTAGTCCAGCTCGGACAGGTAGACGGCGGTGGGCTGGGGAGCAACCTGCAGCCCGGCAAGCTGCGCGTTGTTAAGCAAAACGAGCTGCTGCAGGGTCGACTCGGGAAGACTGATGAGATACACCGGACGCTGCTGTACCACCTGCTGCTGCTCCTGGTCGGCCACGTACACGGCGGCAGGCAGTTCCTCCAGACGCTGGCTCGCCCGGTTGACCAGCGTTAGGGGAGCGGGACGGCGGGCGTTAAGCTGCTGGCGACGGCGCAGCTTAGCGCTCGCGTTGGTATCATCGGCCGTCGGTTCCGGGGCGCCAGTAGCATCCTCGTAGTCTTCGTAAGCCGCGGTGGTAGTCATGGTGTCGCTCGACTCCGTCGTTGTCGACTGCTCCTCCTGGACCGGTGTCGTCGTCTCGGCGGCCGGTGCCTGCTCGGTGGTGAAAGCCGGTGGCATCTCCTCGCCCGGCAGCGGGAACGCTTGGTCCGGCTTGGGATAGTGGTAGCCGGCGGACATCGGCTTGGGATAGTGGTAGCCGGCCGGTTGCTCTGCTGCCGGCGGTGCGTCCTCCAGCCGGGCAAAGCGTGCGTTCGGTCGCTGCACAGCGAAGGAGGCGGCACGGGGCCGGAAGCGCAACGGTGGCTCGGCAACGACCACAGCGACCAGTGCGAACAGGACGATCACGGTGCGCGTCATGATGGAGGCGGCGATAAGGTTTTTGCTGCTGCGGCAAACAGGAAACAAGCACGCTTGAGGGAGCGGAAATTAATTGATTGATGAGATAACCGAAACTGATATCGATTCAGCACGCTGCGGTCGGCTTTTATATGTTGCGAGCGCGCTTGGACGCTGCTAAACCGATTCGCACGCTCCCAAACCCCAACTGCACCGAGCTCTCCCCACCAAACCCACCACCACTTGGCAGAGGAAAAAGGTGGCAAAGGTGTCACAGTGTCAACCGAAAAGCAATTACCGCGTACGACCGTCAGCTGTTAGCGTGTGTGTGTCTGTGTGTGTGAGAGAGTAGTTTTGCATGCCGCCCGTGAGCGGCCACGGTACGCGGTATGGAGAGTTAAGGATCCCTCCACTCCTTCCATCTCCTCGGTATCACGCTCTAATCACTCACCACCCTCGACCGGAAGGACATTGGCCGGGGCTGGCAGCGACACTGACCCATTTAGTGAGCGCGGAAAGCGGTACGCGTGGACGTTCCCGGCCACAGGGTCACTTAGTTTTCGGCTGCCAGCGAGCGCAAATCGATTATTCGGCAGCCGGTAGCTACGTGCCTCGGTCGCCCGCGACCGTGAGCGTTTGGCCGCGTACATACAGGAAGCAAATGAACTCATAAAATTGGACATCCATTAAACGCTGGTCCTCGGTTGGTGGGGTGCGTGCGGTCGCGTCCTTGGTGAGCGGGACGCCGGCGATTTTGGTGTGCCCCGATCTGCCAACCAACGCGCTCTGCTCTGCTGATCAATGCCGATAGAAGTGGGAGCGCTCCGATGCACATGTGTATTTCTTTTCTCTTCTATGGTGTTGGCAATGCCATCGATTAGCATTTGCCGTTGGCGTACGCGCTGTTTGATTGGAGAACGGCTCTGTGTGAAGTGGACATAATTGTGTGTACAGGGTTTTTTTTTGTTTTGTTTTGTTGATTCGGACCCACTATTTTCATTAGATCTATCTATTGGTCGTGTAGCGAAGAGTTAAATTGAGTTGTGAGCTTGTGCCGAAATAGGCGTTGGCGGATGAAACAAAACGCATGTTTCTGCGAAAAGAAAGATCATTGGTAAGCATCAATTAACATGCATATAGGCATCAATTAACATGCAGTTGTTTTAATTAGACTGTTAAATTAATAGAATGTGTTTGGCTTACGAGCTTTAAATTCAGTTGAATTCAATTGGTTTATGCACGCACTATTGTGTTTCTAACTACGCCAACTCAGCATCACTGATCAACTTATATAAATCAAAGGAATGCATAACATACAACGAAAATAAAACAATAATTAAACAAATATTAAAAATATAGGTTTATAAATACTGTAAATATAAGAAAAGAAAAACGAAATGATTGATAGAATCCTGTCATTCCTTTTTTGTAAGACTTTAGAGAATAAAAGTACAAAAGATTCATAAAATAAAAGTGTTTTCCAAGTTTCATAAGTACGATAACGTATAAATTTCTAAGCTAAGGTTCTCCATGATGAAGGAATGCATTGGAGTACAAAAAAAAATCAAAGCTCATTACATATTGGAAACTAAACATTATAACACATTTTAAGCAGAAAGTACCAGAACTTTAATGACGACATATGTTGTAAAATAATAAAAAACGTTAGCTGAGAAATACAAGTGACTGGAGTAGTCAATTACTTGTGAAAAAGAGCGATTTAGCTTATATATCTCATATGTGAAACATGAATGTATAAAGCAAATGAGAAGCTTGTAATTCAAACCAAAAAAGTCATTGTTATATTCATCCCCCTTCCTCATACAATCCCTATCCAACCCACCTACTCCCTATTAGTGTCTAAAATTTGAAATTTTTATTATCAATCAAAAATTACGATGAAATAAAAAAAAACAAAATAATCGGCATAGGATTGGTACAAATTTAAGTTAGGTTAAATCTAAGACGTAAATAGCATATCGCGTTTGTTCCCTTAAATGTTTTTTCTTTGCTTCTGAGATGGGTTTTTGCTTAATCAAGTTTTCCCACTCAATTCTGCCAAGTGCCTCTGAGGTAAATCAAACGTTTAAATCGACCAGCTTACATATGTATTTAGTATAATGAGGAAAGACGAGATCGAACCCATTACGAATACTCACTTTGTACTGCGTTAAAAGCAAAATTCAAGTTCAAAGAAAAATGCTGCTTAACAAGTGACTCAACATTGTTTTGTAGCAAAAAATTTCATTTTGTTTCACACACGCTATCTTTGGCTTGGGTTCGATGTCGGTGGATCGTTTCAATAAGATGAATTGCACATCAAACCCGTTCACAGCAGAAGGAACTTCTTTACGTCGTGTGTACTGCTTCATAAATTGATCACACGCAGCTTGGCTAAGCTTAGTGAGTGCTTTTCTGCTGAGTGTTTCAACAAGCCTGCACTGATGCAAATGCCAACAATACGTTCGAGTGCAAACTAAATGTTGTGCCACCAGCTAACAGGTATGTAAGGCGATGATTTGTTAGCGCACACTAGGCCGCCGCCTCTCTGTGCCGGTCAAAGGGAAGATTCTTGCTTTTCCATCGCTTCGCTCCACCACCTTCTTATTAGTGCGTATGCTCTACCTCGCCGATGGTCGAGCAACTTTGTCCGTTCGCACAGTCCGGTGTCGCGATTCCGTGGCTCGAGGTTGGCCACTTTCTGCTTCTGCTTAAACCTTAAATCGAATTATAATCGAAAACGCCCCGGAGTCAGCCGACAAATGTACGCACGATGTGCACGATCATGCTGTGTGTGTGTATGTGCAAAGAGGGGACCGAAGAAGCTCCGCCGCACGTGCTGCGACGCGGGCAATCGTAGTGGCATGTTTAATATTCATGTCACAAGTGGTTCAGTCGCGACTGTTGGCATTATCTCATCGGGCGGTTCTGGGGCCCGAAAGGGTAAAGGTAGCCAAAGGCGGAAATGTGAAGTGCGTGATTCGCGACCACTGGCCACGCAGGGCTACTCCCCCCCCCCCACTTCGGCACCACATTCGTCTGCTCCAATCGTTTGCATTGAAACGAGCTTAGCCGTAGTGCCGAGCTTCCGTGCAGCTGAGGTTCGATTCGTTTTGCTTATTGCCCGACTGTGTCGTTTGGCAGAATGCCCGCCTGCACGCGGATGCATCGCACCGGTACACCATCCGCCGTGGTGGCCATGCAGTGAACAATCGTTGCGCTGAGGCCTCCATTGTGGCAAAAATCTTTTTTTTACCCGGCTGGCCCGATCACCGCCATTCCATTCGCGGCGAAATCACTTAGCGTTATTAAATTTTTGACAGCTGTTAGTTGTCCACCAGAGGGGTGGGAAGGGAGGAGGTATTATTGTTCAGTAGGGGGGTATCCTTTGTACGTGCGTTTGAGTGGACACCTTATAGGGGTTTGGATGGTCGAAAACATAAGCAATGTTGAACGGAAAAATGAGGAAAACTTTTTGAAAGATTTCCTGCTGGCCGATGTGAAAGTATGATGAACATTTGTAATAAATCATTTTGGTTTCATTGTTACCTACAGACGCCTTGAGAGTTTAGAGTAGATGTTTTTTTTACTATCTATTGTTCATCAAATTTAACTAGAAGGCATTTAATCGGTGCCAACCATCACAGTTAGGATGAAAAATTTACAAGTTAAATTGACCTGTGTAGTGATATATTGTTTCTCAGACTTGCATGATGCATTGCTGCAATTTCATTTGATCCTTTCGATTGTATTTAAAGTTGTTTGTTTCCTGCTAACTTAACTGCAACATCCCTGAGCTTAATGATTCTAACATCAATTAGTGCTTGTTCACGCGCATGTTTTCGCTGAAAAATCGATCAGAAAAATTCATTCATCACACATTGACGCCATTCGCTCGAACCAGCGTTCGCCCCGTCCGCTTGACATTGAGCTCGGCATTGCTTTTTTCCGCCGAAAGGGTAAGGGTTTTCTCGTCCTGTTCTATTCGTAAAAAAATCCGCGCTCCATCGAATTCATCCGTCCGGTGACAGATTGTCTGTGTCGCAATCTAACGCTGCGAAGTATCCAAACTGGGGCTTAGGATGGGTGGGGAAGGAAACATAACATCGCTATATTCGCTTTCCGAACGTTAGCTCTTATGAAAGGATGGAAGTGGATTGGCAGAAAGCAGCAGGAAGGGGAGAAAGATGGAGATAATTTTGTGTTTTTCCTCTGGCAGTCATTCTGCTCACATTCACGAGCGCTCCACCGTGCAGGACCACGCCGCGGAGTCCGCGCCAAATACATGCTCAATCATCTAGTTCATCTCCGGAAACGCCGGTTCGACCCGGGGCCCGGGATTTTGGTGCAATTGGAATGGTGCAAAGTTTAACGACAGCCAAGCAGCAAAACCCCTTCCCTCTTTTCAAAACGGACCAGCGAGCGAGCAGCTCACAATCACTGTACACTGCTGCCTCATCGTGCCGGCTTGCCGGGAACGCTTCGGCGGTAGGAAGACAGACAGGGCTCCAGCTTCCGAATCACGTCCGCTGCGTCATGATCCTGCGTCAGCTTCCAGTTCGACGGGCGCGGGGCACACTTTAACCTGGCGCGGATTTGCGGACCGGGAGAGCAGGCAGGGGGGGGGCAGTGTTACACACGCCATACATCATCAATCGGTGGTCCTTTCCGCGATCTAATCGCTTTTCGTGCTGCTGGAACGACGCGGCGACCGCTCGCTAACTCACTTGGACCGTGTTGACTGTGCTCCGATGTTTGGCTCCGTTTGGCGCAGTGTACACAACGAGTTCGTAGTCCACACGCACTGTACGCGTTGAGGGTCATAATCAAGGCCTAGAAGTGTGTTGTTGGTGTGGAGGGCCGAGGGTAAGGGGCAGGAATGACTAGGCGACGGCTTGAGCAAGTGTGTTGTTGATGAAGCGCTCTTGTCGAGTAGTGCGAAACGCACCTTGCGTTGTGCAGCAGTCGTTGGTAAAAGTGGCTTACAGACGATTTTCTTGATGGTTCATGTGTACTTACATGCTTCTTAGCACTACGAGCGATACTTGTGTTGGAGCTGTTAATGATTTTATTCAACTTTCCATCTCAGACATCTCTTGAACAGTTTTTAAAACATTTTTATGTTTTCATATTATTTTTTTTCGTAGAAAGAGCGAACAATCTTCCAGCATCCTCTGGCAGTGCATCACTGCGAAATACTTCTCATCGGCTTACGGCAGCGTTACTACGACGATGATGATGATGCAGTTGTGAAGATACTTGCTCTCGCACACGCCACAAAAGATACCATCTCGGGTGCTCTTGTACGCACCCATCAGTGGGAACCGCGAGAGTATGGCGGGCTTAGCCTTTGTGTTTTTGCCGATCCTGTACGGAGAATGCGTCTCCATAGCGCACTGGTGAACGGAGTTTTTGTGTGCCTGAGTGCGGTTGGTTGCGTTCATTACCCATGGAAGGGAAAATGCAGCGAGACGGTCAAAGGCCGCGCTGGCAGATCGAATGCCGGTGACGCCGGCTGGGCGGGGAATGTTTGCCCCCAAAGACTGAGCCCGATGCACAGCGTTCGAAGGCAAACAGCGTTGACCTTCGACAGTGAACGTATTTGCGTAGCACGCAAACACTTACAGTGGTGGCAGTAGCGAGAAGTGTAATGAAGCTAGGGAGCGTTCGGAAGGATTCTCGCAAGCAAATTCAGAAACAGGCTGAACCTTAAAGATGCTTTCGTCAGTCAACATAAAACGATTTGTGTAAGAAATGTTTGAAGCGATCTAAAATGATTAAAAAGAAGCAATTCATCGTTTGATTGATTTGCACTGTTTGCCACTGACATTTTGTATCTGATATCGGTGATTCTGGGCAAGCCAATGGCCATCTGTACGCCGTTGGTGCGATGGGCTTGGGAAAACATTCGTCGGAAAATGGTAGAGCTTTGATGTTTCCAACATGAAACAAGCTGTCCTACAGGCATGGAGCGTTTTCATACACACTGCGACATTCGGCAAGCGACCTGCAAATTACCATCGTAAACAAACTGGTTGCCCGACAGGGTCGCCGTTATGATTTGCTGAAGAAAGCGAGCTGCGATTGCACGGTTTCTGCACGGTGCGTAAAATGTACCATTTTGGTGTGTTTGCTTTTTTTTTCATCGATTTTTAGTTTGAGTGAGAATTGGATAACAAAATATAAAAGACAATATTGGACCGGTTCTTGGATGTATAATAAAAAATAAAATAAAAAAAAACTTGTCAAACGAATCATTTGCAAATGTAGCTTAAACAACGTTCGCTGACCTACGGCAAAGCAAACATTTGCTACATTGCAATGCAAACTTTCCCCGTTGTGCATGTGCACGGCTCGGTTCGGGGGTTTTTTCGCTCTCCTTTACCTTTATATCAATATTTAGTTGCCCTTTCCCGATGCTGCACAAAATCTAGTTCACCAGCGATGGAAGTTTTTATTTGTGCATGCTTGTATGTGTATGTGTGTGTGTGTATGTTTAAATAGATCCTCAACCGAATGCAAATCGACTGTCGATTGATGCCACAATGAAATAACGCAAACATATCGTACAAACGTATCGATTGGAATATTCTTCCCGGATACCGGATTGCTGGTCGGCCCATGTTTGTGTGTGTGTGTGTGTGTGTGAACATCGAAAAAAAAGGAATTGATAGAAGAGAGAAACGACAATAAAAAAAGAAGCGAGCCGTAATCGGGACCGGTTGGTCTCGTAATGTGGATATATTTCCTGTGGGAAAATCATCCATCCAGCACCGCACGGAACGCCAATGAATCGTGTGCCAACGATATTATTATCATTTTCCAGCATCCAGTCCGGTAGCCGGTATGCTGCTGCGGCAAGCGCTGGAATGTGAATTTATTCTCCTGCTTTATTTTGTTTGCAAACATTGAGCAAACAGTCGGTGCCGGATGCTTCACCACCGGGCCCTTTTACCGGTGCGAGCACAATAGAATGGGAGAGAGGGTTTTTTTTTGTATATGTTTCACTCGAGCATGATTTCGACAAACAGAGGGAAAATGGTAGATTTTCCAATCGATAAGCTTGCGATTTTAGTGCAAGGTTTGAGATATGTTGCATCTTGCAGGTATTTACATCTCAATTGCATATGTTGGCTTTGCCAGACTTTTTGCTGCAGGGCAAGTTTTGCTCAATCTTCGGAGCTTTCTTTGCCTACCTGAGGCATATACATGTTTTGCTATCTATTATTTCATTATTTCAAACCCTTATTTTAATACATTTCCGATGACCCACTTGCAGTTGAGAACGCCAGGCCAGGATATCAACCATTGTAGAGGATTCTTGGTCCTTGGTGGTGTTTCTCCATCCATGGGATCTCTTCAATGTCAACAGGCTGACGAAACTGACCAATTATTGATTCACACTACACTACATAAAAACTGTTTGAAGAATTACGTCGCTAATTCATTGCTTCATGTTGACATGGTGAGGTTAAGCTGCTGCATAGTGTTGAAGATATCATGCTGAGATTCTGATGGGATCCTGCGATGAGGTCTGTTGGTTGAAGATGATTTATTATTATTGTGTTGTGGTAGCGATACACACCCTAGCTTATCAAAAAGCTCAATTTAAGCTTGTTATTCAAACAATTTTGCATAATGTTTGCTTATTCAGAGGTGTAGTTGGATCTTTCTACGGAATGTTTCTAGCGCAAATATTTCATAATAATATCGTCAACCATCCTTCTGATCTGTTGACAGCATACCGTAAATAAAACAAATACCCATTATAATACGTTTGCTCTTGCAACACTATTGCAACTTTTGCCAGTGCTTGATTGTTCGTTTCCAAAGTTCTTTTATCTTAAAAGCACGCCAAACTTTCTTCCCACTCAGCCCCTGCAGTGGAAGCATTTGCAAGTGTATTAGTTTATCCTTGCAGCGGTCAGAGCGCAAGTCTTCCGCACCTCATAACATGAGCCAATGCCTTCCCCGGTTTCATCGTTGCACCTTCGCCAAACCGTTCCATCGCAACGGTTTCCGTTAAGATGCGTGACACATCGTACGGCGAACAAGGGCGTATAGCAAAACGCTGCAAAGCGAAAAACCGTTATCACCAGAGAGTGTGCCCTGCCCGCCCGCGTAATGAGACCGGCAGACTGGGGCACCTCTTTAAACTCCGCGGAGAAATTAATAACTTAAGTGAATTAATTAGAGCGCACCCGAAAAGTGGGCGTCAAGGCGCGGACCACCGGACGAAACTTTGACGGTGGCGTGTTCCGCCGAGACCAAGCAGCGCGGACTCGGGCACTCGCTGTGGGGAATTTAATTTAAAGTTGTAGTACGCACGGGCAGTGGGCGGTGCTTGGGAAGCACCGAGTTTCGCGGGCACCACCACTACCAGCATCCGACCAGCATCCGTTGGAAATCCCCCATTGGCCCCGTGAGCCGGCCGACTTGGCAAACGAAAACTTGGCTGCAAAATTAATCAGCCATGATTTGGCAGGCCTTGCTCAGTGTGCGTGTGAGTGTGTGTGTTTGTGGGTTGTGTAGGGACTTTTTTACTCCTCTTTTTTCCCTTCCCTCCCTTATTTAGCGGCAGTTTGTCCCGTCTGTCCCGGCCCACAGACACAACGGGACAGATATTTTCTTTTTTCTCCACTCTTTGCTGCTTGTCGTCGGTTTTGCTCCGGTGGTTCCTCCATCCCACGTTACAGCAAAGGAAAGCTGCTCCAGTCGTTTTTGTGTATATGTGTGTGTGTGTGAGAGATACAAACTTTTCCGGTGCGAGCTGTGCAAAATTGTTCCCAGCACCAGGGCGTCGTTTTCTAATGGGTCTTATGTGAATGGTTCGGTGCATGATGTTTCGTTCTTTTTTGTACTGTGTCAGTGTTTGAAGATGCGTCCGGTTGCGAATGGTTCGGCTTTTTTGTTTCGATGCTGATGATGATACTGCTGTTCCTGTTATTTCTGGAATTTTTTTCTATGTGTGTGTGTATGCCGTTAAAATGGCCATGTTTCCTTCGTGATCATTCCGGTTTCCGGTGCTGGACAGTGTGAAAAGCAATTACGAAAGTGAGTCAGTTTTTTGTAGCCGTTGCTGGCGTCCCTGTCTGTGCTGACTGCCATAGTTTGTCTTATTCCCTCCACCGCAGTGTAGGCTCAGGGTTTCTCAGAACGTCACTAGCCGGCTGCCCCGCCCCCTCTCCACTGTGTGTTGGTTGATGGTTTTTACGTACGGCGCATCGGAAATAGAATTAGTGCCATCAGAGCAGCGATGGAAATTTCATACAATTTTCAAATTTGATCATATTAACCAAAACACTGGAACTTTTCTGAAGCGTGAAGGATCAGTGTAGGAGAAAGAAAAAAAAAAACAAATTAATATGCCAAACGCATAAATGAGTGGCTAGGCAACACTCGCGGCAGTAGTTGTTTGAGGCTTACGTGCTTTTTGCTTCATTCGACACCTTGTTCAAGTTTTTATTTGTTTTTATGGAAAAGTTTATAATATGCAGTTTGTTTTTTTGTTACGTTTGTACGTAATACAGTTTTGTGCGGAAAGTAATTGTTACTTCGTTGTTACAAAACCTGACAAACGGAATGGGCAGCAAATGCTATACAGTTTAATTGGAGCTTACGTACAATCGTGACGATGAGTATGGAGTGAAGTCCATAATTATGCGAGAGAGGTTTGAAAGCGGTAAAAAGTAGATGTGATAGCACATTACTTAGAATAGCTTATTTATTAAAACGAAAAAAAGATCATTGAAATAAATGCTAAAAAAAAACAAGATTTCCCAGGCTTTTACATTGCTACAAACTGTTTGCCAATCTTTTACCAATTTACCCGATATGAATAGTTTGTGAAAAGTTTTCACCGGTTAGATTGGCCCTACCACGCCTGAAAATGGAGCCGAACCCCCACACACACTTCCACTTGAATCCTCTGAAAATGCCATTTTGACACGAGTGCTACCATTTCGCCGTGTCCATCATATCACGCCAGTGTGCGCGGCACAAAGAGAGCAGAAAGAAAAACGAGCCAAAGCGAAGGAAAAAGGCTCACAGCTCACGAATAAAATGTTTTATTAGACCCATCACCCGAGCGCTGTAATTATAACTCGCTCGGGAGCGAGAGCTTTTCCATTTGCTGTAATGGAGCCCGGGTTCAGCTGCAGTGCATCAACCCGTTTGCACACAGCTACTGCCACCGGCAGCGCGTGGCATATGTGGATGAGCGGATCTGTCCAATTCCCGAGCCCCCAGGCTGGCAGATGACGAGATGGCGAGTGAACGACAAAACGAACACAAGAAACAAGCTAACGACCGTAGTCTATCAGGTTAGTGTGGGGCGAAAGAAAAAAAAAATCTTCATATAAATTCCACATCCACAAGTCCACCGACGTCTCTACAGCCGTGCACAGGTGCAGTCGCCATGGTGGGGAAGCATTTTATTTCCTATTCATAATGGCAACTCACCTGGCAACCCAATGTGGCATCGTTTGAGGTTATGTGCGAAGCCCATGCGGGGAGCGAGCTACCCAGTGAAGGAACGGTGACAGAAAAAAACACTGCTTCGCCCATCGTCTGCCTCCGTCGCAACAATGAACTGAGACGAGCTGGGGGCAGCATTGTACGAACGTTCCCTGAAAGAAAGAAGTTTGGTAGCGGTTGGGCAAATAAATAACAACCTTCGGCCGCGTCATTCGGGCGGGGTTGACGGTGGAAGCGCCCGAGACGACCCACCACGGGCTGCACCGCTGGGTGTCGTTGGGCCGTTGTTAAGCAATAAAAATGGCCACCATATCCTTTCCGGTGCCGCTGGACGATTTCATTGCATCGTTGCGCTCCCTCGATTCCATATGTGTGTTTGTGTGTGTAAGGGAATGGGCTTTTTTTTACAAACAACATGGGACTTGTGTATTAAAAAAAAACACACACACACACACACACACACACACACACACACACACACAATTTTTTTGCACAAGTGCGATGGGATGGATTGCAACTGCATTTGGATAGTTCAATTTATACTTTTTTCCACTTTTCTGGCATGGGCGACCCTTTGCGAGGCAGGGTGCTTTCATACAGGTAACAATAGAGGGGGAAAACGCGGATAAGGTAAAGCTAAAAATTGGTTACCTACGGAAATGGAACTGCTGTTATGCTTTTTTTTCTTCCTCTTTTTACACACGTGCACTCCTGGGAAAAGTTACCGATTGTAGTGGTTGGTAGGAAATTTATGCAATTACAACTGTTCACTGCGGTGTGGGATTTGATTTTTCATGAAAGTTTTCGTGCTGTTAGGTGGAGAAGGTTTTTATTTCGTACAACGAAAGTTTAAGTGAACGCTTGAGCAGATAGTGATGCGTTTGAGGCGGGTCGGGCTAAGCGTGACTGTTTTTTTCTTTCTTCAAATTTTTCATTTCCATTGTTTAATTACTGTGGATGGTTTGCCCCTGAAGGTATGCAAGCTTTGATATTGATGTCATTATTTTTCTTTTTTCTGTTTTTAATAAACTACGGTGAGGTATCATATTCATTCGCTTTATTTATTCCATTAACCCATTGCTATAAAAGAAGGAAAAAAGTGAAGTGTTCATGCATACTATACATGTTGAGCTTTGCTTCATAACTCTTGAAAGGTTTAAGTTCGTAATGGCTCGCGAGGTTTTGATGATTATTTGCAAAATAATGTCGAGTTGTCAATTGAAGGAGAATACTCCTTCATCAGCAATAGATTGTGTTGAAAGAAATGGGCTGCACGAAAACTCCTTTTTGTTGCTGTATGCCTTAAATTTGATGCCTTCACTGAGTTACCATTTAAGCGCCTAAATCTCTGCATTGCGTACGACAAACAACGCTTCTTTCCAACGTTTTTAGCAATCGTGTCCCGTACTTCATGGGCGAAAAGCTGTTTTCGAGGAAAACCCGTTCAATAGGATAATAGTAGTGTGGTTCATAGCAATCCTGCTACATTAGTGGCGTTGGCAACTGCGAGCTGATTTACCTCATTGCTCAGTGCATTACTGTCGTTCGCAGAAACGCTCGGCATCGGCTAGTGGTAAAGCAGGCTCGACCCAAGCCGGTGGTAGCCGTTTCGTTGTGGTGCACAATTATTAATTTAATTAATTCAACACTGTGCTCTCGCTGTGGCTCGCATAAATCGCGCCAAATCTCAGCATTACTTTCATGGCTTTGAATGTGAGTGTGTGTGTATGTGTTTTTTTCGTAGATTCATACGCCCGCCTGCCCTATCGTGTGTACGTGTGTGAAATCAACGTTCCGATTAGTGTTCGGTTTCACAAAACCACCCTTCAGCCGGGAAGCGCCACGAATGCAAAAGTTTCGGCTATACGGTTGCTAGCGTTAGCATAAATCATATTCTGGCTGCGTGCGAGATATCGGACCCTGCGGTAAACGCTTCATCAAGTGCTAATGAGTAATGAATTTGCAAAATAATGGTGAACGCGTAGTTGTTTGGTGCTTGTTCGCTACGGTACGGTGGATTTTTGGACGGCAGGCGATTGCTAATTGTGCGGTGATAAATTGTAACAGTGAGAGTGTGGAAAATAGGCGAACGGGCAAGGGGGGGGGGGCGGGATGGGTTTGGGTCGGTTAGAAATTAGTTGCGAATTTCCAGTGTTAATGCTTTGTTTGCAATGATCTGTAATCACACCATTATAAGCGTACTATTCTGCGCTTTTAAAAAACCGAAACACATCACAATTATTAAAAAGCTATTACGTGATGCAATAGGTAATTTCCCACGGAACGATTGTTTGATAGCGAAATAATCCCCTTCGATCGTAAAAAAAACAAACATTCACGAACGTTTTTGCGTTTTAATGACGCGATTCTTTTGTTAATACAAAAATGGCTTTTTTATGGCACACGTTAACACTTGCTTTTACCGATTGGAATTTACTAGAAACCTTTAAGCGAACCCATGCGCAGAGATTCCAAAAATAAGTTTAATAACTAAAATAACCAGTTTTTTTAGGAGCTTATGAAAAAAAATGCACTAAAAAGATTCGCCAAACTTTGCTCGATTTTCCGTTGCTATGGAAAACGGTGATTTTGACAGAAGTTTTCAAGCAGCAATTGTTCCACGGAAATAAGGCTAATGGAACCCACTCAAACAAAGGGCATAAAAGTTGAGTGGGGAAAAGTTGATTGGAAACCCATTACCCTATTTTGTAGCGGCGGTCAGTGTGCAATCACCCTTGTTAGCGTAACTGATAGTGATGGCTTGCAGTTAGAACCATACATTTCCCCTTTTAGGTAGGATAAAAGTTTGCAGTTCACCGAATCCTTACAATTAACACATCACCTCGTTGCGGAGGGCAAAAGGGTCTCGTTGTTGCACGTATGAGCATCGCAACTGGCGAAGGCCTTTTATTGCAACGCGCAATGATGAAATGCTGGTTTGTTGCACCAATTAGAAGAGAATGGGTTCAGGTTGAGGAGTACTTTTCCACTCGGCGTGGCTAAGTTGTTTGCGTAACGGTATGCAAATGTATTTGTATTTGTTTTACAGGGCTTTTCAAATCACTTTCGAATGTGCACATAATTATTCGCCAACACCAATCAGTTTTTCAACAAGCATCATACAGGGTTTGGCGAGTCAATTCCCAATGTCAACAACATTTTTCATTGCTTGCGAGATGTTTTTCAACAGATGTAAAATTTTGTATTTGCATCACAAACATCATTCAGCTCTTTCGCATGATTCTCAACACATCACATGCTGGACTGAGTTTGCCAGTTATTTGTAATGTGTTGAAAATTATGAGCCGCCGACGACAGTCGAGTCTGTTAAATGTCAGAACATATCGAGGAGCCAATATCGATTCCGATCACTACTTGGTTGGCTTAGTGATACGTTGTAGAATCGCCCGCCCCCACGCCAATGGGGGTGGAGAAAACACGCAGCCTCGGCTCAACACGGACTCTCTAAGGGACATTACTGTCCAACAGGAATTCAAAGCCGCTTTAGACGAGTCTCTACTACCAGAAAACAGATATGAAACTACGAGCGAGAGGTGGAACGCTCTAAAAACAAAAATAATAAACTGTGCAAGAAATATACTCCCACCACGTCGTGGCAACACCAAATCTGGCTGGTTCGACGATGAATGCAGACAAGTGACCGAACGTAAGAATACTGCATACCGAGCAATGCAGCAACGGCATAGAACGCGGGCATGCGCAGAGGAATATTCACGGCTCAGACGCGAAGAGAAAAGAGTTCACCGCTCCAAGAAGCATGCTTTGGAAGAGCAAAACATGCGGGAACTCGAGCAAACCAGAGAGGCGTACGGACCGACACGAAAGTTTTACCAAGCGATAGCAGGTCACCGAAACAACGTTGTACCTAAGGTAACCTGCTGTCGCAACAAGGATGGAGATCTGGTCAGTAACCAGCCAGAGGTCCTCTCGCGGTGGGCTCAGTACTTTGATGAACTACTCAATGACCAGTTTAGCGAACAGCTAGAAGCGCCACTAGCAGATGGTGACATGCTACTGCCACCTAGCATAGAAGAAACACGAAAGGCTATCCGTCGGCTGAAAAATAACAAGGCACCCGGAACCGACGGAATTGCAGCCGAACTGGTCAAGAATGGAGGTGCACGACTAGAAAACGAGATTCATCAAATTGTTACTGAGGTGTGGGATAGCGAATCGATGCCTTGTGATTGGAATCTCGGCATCATCTACCCCATATACAAGAAGGGAGATAGGTTGGACTGCAACAACTACAGGGGTATTACGGTGTTGAATACCGCCTATAAAATATTCTCCCTGATCCTTCAGGATCGCCTTGTCCCGCACGTCGAAGAGATAGTCGGAAACTATCAAAGAGGATTCCGAAACGGAAAATCAACCACTGATCAGATCTTCACCATGCGGCAGATCTTGGAGAAGATGGCTGAATACAAAAACGACACATACCATCTCTTCATTGACTTCAAAGCCGCATATGATAGCATAGCCAGGGTAAAACTTTATGACGCTATGAGCTCTTTTGGAATCCCGGCCAAACTGATAAGGCTAGTTAGAATGACTATGACCAACGTCACATGCCAGGTGAGGGTGGATGGAAAACTCTCAGGACCTTTTGCTACCACCAAGGGTCTGCGCCAGGGGGACGGGCTTGCTTGTCTCTTATTCAACCTGGCGCTAGAGAGGGCCATCCGTGACTCGAGGGTGGAGACTACGGGAACCATCTTCTATAAGTCAACCCAGATCCTGGCATACGCTGATGATATAGACATCATTGGTCTGCGGCTCTCCTATGTAGCAGAAGCCTACCAAGGGATCGAGCAGGCGGCAGAGAGCCTCGGATTGCAGATAAACGAGGCAAAGACCAAACTGATGGTGGCAACATCAGCGGGCCCACCAACAAATAATCAGAATCTACGTAGGCGTGACGTGCAGATAGGTGAACGCACTTTTGAAGTCGTCCCACAATTCACCTATCTTGGGTCAAAGGTCAGCAACGACAACAGCATGGAAGCTGAGTTGCGCGCAAGGATGCTGGCTGCCAACCGGTCATTCTACAGCCTGAAAAAGCAGTTTACCTCAAAGAACCTGTCGCGACGGACGAAGCTGGGACTATACAGTACCTACATAGTACCAGTACTCACATACGCCTCTGAGACATGGACACTGTCCAAATCTGACGAAACCCTCTTAGCCGCGTTCGAGAGGAAGATGCTCAGAAGGATACTTGGCCCCGTATGTGTGGAAGGACAATGGAGGAGCCGCTATAATGACGAGCTATACGAGATGTACGGCGACCTCACTGTCGTACAGCGTATAAAGCTCGCCAGGCTCCGGTGGGCTGGCCATGTTATACGCATGGAAACGGACGACCCAGCCCGTAAAGTCTTTTTAGGCCGTCCACAAGGACAGAGGAGGCGTGGTAGGCCCAAATTGAGGTGGCAAGATGGCGTGGAGGCGTCCGCCATTAAGGCCGGGATAACGGACTGGCAGACGAAGGCGCGAGACCGTGAGCGGTTTCGGACACTCCTGAGGCAGGCCAAGACCGCAAAGCGGTTGTAGTGCCGGATAAGTAAGTAAGTAAGTTGAAAATTATGTAGAAAATTGAAATTGTATTGTGATGCAAATTAAACGCAAGACAGCTGATGAACAACATTTTGCTTGCAATGAAAAATGCTGTGCACATTGAAAACTCCTTTAATAAAATTTCAGATCTTAAACATGATTTTCAACACATCTCAAGATGAAATTTTGAAATTTTATTTTGTTGCAAACACGGCATGTCAAAGCTGTTGAAATCGTGCAGCCGAAAGTGATTTAGAAACCCTGTAGCTATTATCAAACTCCAAGAGCTCATGTTTGCAACATTTCATACAGTTTGTAAATATTGTTCGTAACATCGAAAGCACTGCTGTAGAATTGATTACAATTTAATATCGTTAGGCAACGCACAATCTGCGAACAAAATCCCGTGCCATCGTGTTTGAACGCACTATTGTGCTGAACTCGAGGCATCAGTTCCGGTGCAAAAGATGAAGAGTCACGCAAAACGCGTAACGGTCAACCATTTGATGGTTTTACAGCTCGAACACATACACGCACACCTGCTCACGTGTTCGCGGGAAAATCATCATCTCCGTTTTATGAAGGGGCGAAAAGGTTGTGCTCATATGAGTGAGGCGCCAACAAAAACGCCTCACACATTACTCATAAAAGAGCGAATAGGTGGCAAAAAAGTTTCATTAGCTCGAACCCGGAAATGAGTTGGATGTTTTTGGCATAGTTTTTTTTACTGTATGTGGTCTCTCCCCCCCCCCCCCCCTCCTCTCTCTCTCTCTCTCTCTCTCTCTCTCTCTCTCTCTCTCTCTCTCTCTCTCTCTCTCTCTCTCGCTCTATCTCTCAGTCTCTGTCTCTATCTGTGTGCTGCGTTCTGCTTGTGCAGCTGTTGTGGAAGGTATGCTTTTTGTTGTTTCGTTTTCAGATTATGCTTTTTTCCGGGAACGCGTGGATATCGCACAGCCCGTTTCCGGTGGTTGTGAAAGAACATTACCTATCCCACCCCCCGTTGCCAGAAGGTTGAGAAAGTGTGCCCTCTGTGTGTAATTTATATCCATTGAAGGGCGTGAATTTCACCATCGCGCTGGTAAGTTTCACACGGTCTCAAGTGTGCGCTGTGCGGAGGTGTCGTTGTTGTTGCGCCAGCAGCCGAACAGTACGTCGGCGGGAGGAATTGTGCGAGGTATTTGCACGTACTGTAAGCAGTTTTGATAGAACGTATCAAAGGAACGGTACTGTTCGCAACTCTCGGTTGTTGTTTTTTTTTTATTTTCATTTTTTTGGCTGCCTCCCGACGGACCAATTTGTGTACGAGATTTCAGTCCCGTTGAGGTTGACAGTGGATGGAGGATGCAAATCCCTCCCTGGAAATAATACACCGAGCACATGGTTGTGGAGCAGATTTGGCAGAGTGTAAAATGGGGTTTTGGTTTTATAATTTCTAGCCTTCTTTTCGTTGCGTTGTCCCTGCTTTTGGGAAGGGCAGCGTATGGGTGAGCGTGTATGCCTTTCGCCTGGCCGGACCGTGCACAGTGGCACTGTGATTGTGCAGGATCAAATTTAAAATTTTCCATCCTTTTGCACAGAAAGGCAGTTTCTCCTTCTCCTCCTCCCTCACCTCCTTCAACAATAGGCAAGATGGCAATAAACGAACCGCAACGAACGGGGTTCCGGCCCTCGGCAAGCTCGTAATCCCTCGGCCTTGTGTCTCGGGATGGTCGAGACCGTGCGTGGAGGTACGTGGAATATGACTTGCGCCTGCCAGTATGCAATCGTGCCCACCATCGTGGATGGGCGTTGCCAGTTCCCAGCGACCGGCATTCCTAACGGCGTCCACCCACTGGCACATAACTTTTAATGGAATGGCCTGCCTCCGGGGGTACTGCTCCGGGGCTCATAATCTGCTACTCTCGCGAGAACGAAAGGACAGCTCATCCAGGGTTCTTTGGAATGGACTAGCCCGTTGGCCAGCCACAAAAAAAAAATCCAGAATGAAACAAAACAGCGCAAATAGAGCACAACGGATCGGTAGAGCGTTTTGCTCTGGTTTTAGGGGGAGGAAATGGTGCGCACAGGACAGCTGCGGGCTAAACTTCCGGGGCTGGGTCGTGATTTTTCGGCACGATGTGGACGGAGACGACACCGCCGAGGGTACGGCGCACGGGAAACTATTAGAATAGTCGTTCGCTGGGGGAACATTTTTAATATGTATTTTATGGTACTGCGTGCCCCGGTTTATATTTACGAGCAGGCGTTCCGTCGATCCCGTTGATCCGGTTGGTCCAACGCTCCTCGGTGCGAGTTTTTAAACGGTTTCACTGGACATTCCCGCACTCCCGGGTAAGAATGTGCGCTGTGTGGTCGGTGCTCCCATTTTTGTATCGCTTTCGAATCCTGCTCAAGCGTGCTAGAAAGCGGGTACGACGTCCCGGGATAAGCATGCAAAACAGTGGCAAGGAATTGTTTTATTGCCAGTTTTAACCCCCCCCTGCCCCCCTTCCCCACCGCACAGTAACTGCGGATCGTGCAAGAGCTGGGCAGGGCCGGGCCGGGGCGTGTCGGCACGATGCGGAATGCGCTGTGCGCCCAGCCCGAAGAACCGACCGGTCGTAATTTCGGCTCTAATTAATGTGACTTTCAGAAGTTGAACCGACCAGTTGAATCCAAAGCCACACCGCTCCGCCCGAACGGAGCGCTCGTAATGAAGGCTGAGTTATACCTAATGAACTATCAGCGCCGGTGGTCATCAACGGGGTCGGGTTGGGTTGTGATGGTGCTGGCGACCGGAGGCGCGCGCGTTCGCCGTAGCGTTTGCCAAAGTTGTAAAGCAAACAAAGGCGCAAGGTTAATGGCCGTGTGTAGATGAGATTCTGGCGAGATGCGAGTGGTGCACGCACACACACGCATACTCACACGCCAGGAGAAATGTTGTAACAAGACGGTGTTTGTGTGTGCGCGCAGGGCAGCATAAGGATTAGTATTCTATTGCAGCGAATGGGTTCGCCCCGCTGGTTGATGATCTTGTCAAATTGCTAAGCAAATTGCGTCCCGTTACTTTGCCGAAACGGGATATGGAACAAGCTTTTGGTATTTAGCAGAAACAAATGAGCCGTATGAATACTGGATGCGCTGTAACTGAGTGATTGTGAATGTCATTTGAAACGAAATGTAGCTTACTTTAGCGCGCTGGTGAGCTCTTGCCTTTCTCTTTAGATCGCCTATGGTACGTTTTGTAATCAGATTCAAATTAGATCTGATATCTTGAAACATAGCTTTATCAAAAATATTTTTGTTCATTAGTTTTTTTTCGTCAACATTTTAAAATAAAGTCGACAGGGAAACACAAAGATAGTTTACATTTGTTTACCTTCAAATAAAGGTAATGAGCTCTTGTTCATCAATTCATAAATCCATAAATTCTGTCGCATGGTCGTAATCCAATCTGTATTGTGTAGAGTATCTTCTCCTGAAACTATATTTAAGTACATTACCAGTGTAAAAACGTACAAGAAATAGTCTAAATCGTATTTAGTACTTGCATTCTGCAACCCAAGCCATCTACCTGCACAGACTTGCTTTGTAAATGGTTAATGTGATGCAGCTTAACACAACGTGTGTGCGACGTACATTACACTGGTGTTTAATGTACCTTGTACACCGACAACTTGAAACGATTGCTTGCCGACAAACTTACCTCACAAATGAATGCACGATAGAAACGAGGCACCATTGAGGAGACCGAAAACCAAAAGATAACAATGGCGAAAAAGAATGGCCCGATGGAATCGTAGAACCATACCAGCAAGAGTTTATCATGTGCGATACAAAGTGTTGCTGCACTGTGAAGATGCTCGGCCATGCATGCATACCGCCGCACGGAGGATGAGCTTGAAGAAAGCCCGGAACCGTCGAGCATACTGGACTGGAGTGGACAATTGCCGTACGTTCCGCTACCGATGCCGATGCTACCCCGTGGCCACTCTACAGACGACGATATGTGGTATGTGTCTGGAATGTCACCCCAGATAGATGTCGTGCGAGGCGGAACGAATGTCAAATTTTGTGCACGGCCAAGCTGAAGCTTTTCTGATTCACCCTGCAAAGCTCACAGGGCACTTTTGTCGCCCCGGTTCAGAGTTCTTTGAACGGCAACGTCCCTATGCTATAGCGAAGGAGAGAGAGAGAGAGAGAGAGAGAGAGAGAGGGTGTGTGTTCGTATGTGCGTGGAGTTTACGTGATCTTTCATAAAGGGTGACAAAGCAGAGGGGTGTGAGTATGGTCTTTTAATCCTTGCGTAGCGTTACATCATACCAGTGGTGCCAGTGTTCTTGAGCGGAGTGGTTATGGAACTCATTTCCAAAGTAACGTCATGGTGCGTTCCACATACATGCATAAAAACACACACACACATACACATAAGCTGGTTGATAGAGTGTGTTCTTCTGTTCACCAAAGGATCAAAAGACAACGCACAACCACCGCTCGCCATGCTGCCGTGCGTGCGGGGACGCAGTGATGGCATGAAAAATGCAAAAACAATTCCACTGCCATATTTCAATCATGACTCTGACGGACGCACTCCCGGTGCGAAGAAAAACGGTCGAGCAAATAAGTGGCATGCGCTGGCTGTTGTTATCGTAAAATTTGATAAATAATCTACATAAAAATGGTCTACCACTTGCCTCGCAGTTGCCGCAAAACCGTCGCCGGCCTCGGAAGGTATGGCAGTTTGGCGTGCTTTGGCGAGGTGATGATGGGGGTAGGGGTAGGAGTAGGGTAGGGGGGTGGGTTGGTGGCCGTGGAAGAATTATTAGGGTGCTAGGTGGAATGAAAAGCGACGTTAGCAGATGTTTGCCTGGGTGCAGTGATTTATTGCGCTTAAGTCGATGATTAAAGAGCGTGAAGAGGTGTGTAGCTTTATTTTGAGTTTATTTTGTGGGTTTTTGTTTGTGAAACAAACGTTAGTGTTGAGCGTTTAAAAACTATGTCAACGTTTAATGCTTTTAACGTCTTTTTACCCTTTTATTTGTTTCCGACGAGTCTTTAACCAATTGTTGTATGCGCTAGTGTTGCATAACGAACATTTGCTATGCAGATTGCATATATTTAGGCGCTTATGTAATATCGTTCCATCAAAGCTTGGGTGCATCTACAGAGCAAAATAAGCTTCAATGCAATACCAAACCATGATTTCCGGTGAATCTGCCCCAATGAACTGTTCAATCCACCTGCAACACACGCACAATCCACTGCCTCAAATAGGCGCCTTTAACCCCAATTTTGTCGCGGCGCGAGCCTTGCCTTCGCACAGCAGCATCAACGCGACAGTGGCAACGCCAGTTTTGCCAATTTTTATGCCACGGTAAATGGAATGGCACTATAAATCAAAAGCAAGCACTGCACGAAACGCCCGACGCGTTGAAGTGCGGTGGCAAAAGTTTCCTCCCGATGGCGAAAAGTACCGTCGGCGCTGGAGGATGTTCTCCCCTGCACGCACTTGCGTTGATGGTGTTTATCTTTTTACTTTTTGTCATCTTCCGGACGGTTGAATCGTTGCTCGTCGGAGCGGGTGGCGTACCACTTTGGGAGAGGTAACCCGATGGGCCAGTGATTGGAACGGTTTTGGCTGGTGTGAATGTGGAGTGTATTTTTGTTTCACCATTTGTTATCCGACTCGGAGGGGTCGATATTTCTTTGGCACGAATGTTGTGAGAGGATTTGCGAGAAAAAAAGGGGCTCTTCAATTCGTCTCCTTCTGTCGCGCCGCAAAAGGGGAAAAGTTTGCCACGATTTTGGATTCGAATGTCGGCTCTCGGGGCGATCCGAGATTGGGTGGATCGACAGCGATACGCAACAATACATGCCCGAGCACACCGGCGATGGTCTTATAAATGAAATCGATTTTTATGTTTATTGCTTATTTTATAGCCGAAACGCATATGTTGACAGGTAAATTGGTCACCGGGAGGGAAAATTTACATAGAAATTGATGGCGGATGGAAATGGTTGGCGTAAAAGATGGCTCCCGGTGCGGTGGCCGGGCGCGCCGGCTCGAAGGAAATGCAAACATTCCCATTCGATTACGATCATCCTGGGCCGAGCGCCGAGTGCCCAGCGTGATATCGGAATTTTCGGTGCTTCCACGACAGCTTCCAGAGTGAGTTGGGCAAGGGTTTGAAACCATTCGGCCGTGATGCAATTTGAGCATCGGGTGGAACGGAGGCAGCGGTTTGCTTTTCTGTGATCGTGCGTATCGATTGGTACACTTACTGTGGTCTGCTTTTGCAGCGGTTTTTCGAAAGTGGGACTACAATTTATGCATACAAGTACATGCATCTTAAAGTGGAGTACGATATGAATATGCATATTGGCCAGCAAAGAGGGCAAACTGTAAGGATTTGAAATGCGTGAGAGAGGGAGTAAAATGTAGTTAGGCTAAACAAAATGAAATTCTCAAGGCCTTTACTTTGCTGATCTAGTCGTTCTGGTGAACAGCTTCCTTAGACAACACAAGGGTATGTTTAGGTTCTGTTGATGTTCAAAGTAGAATATATTTAACAAAAGAAGGAACCTTCAACATACAGGGTTTACCAGCATAATAAACAACTGTCCACTTGTTTATAACAATAGTCGTTTTGTATAGACACCGCTGTCTACCACTTGCTCACACGTCAGATGGTGTAAGCTACTCTGTCCAATTCAATAACACAATTTTCGCCTTCGATTGCACAACGGTCGGATTCGGCACGGTTTATTATGGTTGTTGTGTAATTAACAAAATTAATGTTTTGATTTATTGAAATGAATGGTTTATACTGCATATTGCTTGAATAAAATAAACGTGTTTGAAAATGTTTGGTTTTTGCAAAATTTGTCCCAACAAAACAAACTGTGCCGAATCTGACAGTTGCTAATCGAAGGCGAAAATTGTGTTATTGAATTGCACAGAGTAGCTTACACCATCTGACGTGTGAGCAAGTGGTAGACAGCGGTGTCTATTCCAAACGACTATTGTTATAAACAAGTGGACAGCTGTTTATTATGCTGGTAAACCCTGTAAATGGAGTTCATTGTGCGCTTTCAAAATTGTTTATTTTCTTGACGACTAACCGCCTTAATCTATGCAATTAGCATAACGTTTAATAACTGGTTGGAGCTACTTTTAGTGTTTTAACGTTTGCAAACAAAATGCCATTGTGTACACATTAATTTGCAACATTCCAGACGGTTGAAGCATTCTTCTGAGTATTTATCGCCATACATCATTTCAAGCTCGTAGCAATCGTGACACAAGCATGCTCATGATTCCTCGAATCTTCTTTCAAAGGGAAGTTAAACATACCGTCGAAAGTTAAATAATAATAAAAGCAACCACTCAGGGTCTAGGCACGGGCGAATAAATCTCCCCAGATGGTAAATGATACGAAGAACTTCCCTCGATGTTCGTAATCCATTAATTTACCCCTTAGACATAAATGGCGCGTAAACACTTCACACGGAGATGGAAAACAATTTTTGCGTGCGTCGAAACATTTAATCGGTTTGTTGTTTGCCTGCAAGCGATTAAAACGATCACAAAGGGTTTGCTCGAGCCGCTCGGGTGCCAGGGTCATCTGGGACGACCGGTCGGGCTTCATCCGGCGCGGTGTTAATCTTGGTCGTGCGCGCCCCGTTCGCTTGGGGAAAAGTTTGGTTTCGCTCACTCCGCTTCCCTGTTTGTCTCGTTGTGCTTAAGAAGCTGTCGTAGGGATTTCCGGAGCAAGGATCGGAGGACGGATAAGGCTGGTAGTTGTACTTGTTTTTCGTAGCAAGAAGAGTGCCCATTGCAGCCATACACTAATGGGAATGGCTAGCGGCGATGGTGAATGACGCTCGAGCAAGGAGGGGCGCGACTGTTGGCGCTATATTCAGCGATGAAAAGTTAAAAGCGATGGCTTCCAACCATTGCAAGTGAATGGAACAAAAATAAGCTCAACTTTGCACGGAAGTCCGTTGCCTGGCAACAACAATGCTCGGTGTCGTAGTGGCTGCTCGGGCGTTTGGCACGAAATAAACTTTTCTTTATCTACTTTCGCGCTTTTTGTCGGTGCTTTCAGTGGCCGCGCTTGGAATGGAATAGGATGTGTCAGCACTGTGCTGGTTTGCCGCGATGCTGTGAAGATTCTGTTGTTTTTTAAAGCATGTGTATGTTTTTGTGATGGGTTGCCAGTGCGTCGCTGTCCTTGCTTTGTGTAAGGATGGAAGAAGACGCTAAACCACCTCGGCAGCACTGTTGTCTGGTTATGAACCGGTAAAAGAGGAAAGTTTGAAGAGCCGTCTGTCGTGTTGAAGACGTTTTGTACGCAATAATAGAAATTCTTTTGTGCTTTAGTTTGGATCATCAAGTCTTAATTTTGTTAAGGTATAAGAAAAATAATCAGAAGTTAAATCATGCAATGGGAAACCCTCGCGGGACCATTGCTAATACACTCGTACGTGCTCGTGTTAAGACATCCCACATTTCATAATTTTAAGCGTTAAACTGTGCACTGTGCTTCTGTGGTGGCCTTTTAAGGTATCACGTTAAAAGCAAGCGCAAGATTTAATAAAAAGCAATCTTTTCCTACGTCGGCAGGAGACACTCTCTCTCTCTCTTTATATCTCGCACTCTATCTCTCTCGCTAAACACAATAACATCGCGTGGAACTATTCCCGGCAAAGCAACGCCATTGAAGCTTTTTGTAAGCTGCCCGTTTCGAGGCACCTAGCAGCCCACCAGGATGCTGGTGATGTATGAATTATGCAGCAGTCGAAAGTGCTCTCCGTTATTAAATATGTAACGATCGGTGAGCTCGTACGTGGAATTTTGCGTTGTGCAAGTTAGTTCGGTAAAAGCTGTCGTTAAATAAGACTTAACCCATTCAGCCCATTCCCACAGTGTGCTACATTCTTAATCACGCCGATTAGGGGCAGATAGTTGATGCCGACGGCATGCGTGCTTTCGGAGGGTTGGGAGCACACATAGCTGGTGTATTATTTCAGCCATTGACATTGCGCTCCCGTTTATCAGTTTACAGTGGGAGTCTATCGCCGCAGCACGATGGTACAGCAGAGTGCGTTGTGCCTAACCGTCCTACTGCTTGGTGTCAGCTACGGTATAATTGTGCCGTGGAAATCCTGCCCCGAGATAGTGATGGGCGACCCATCGGACTACGATTGTGATCTGTGGAAGCAGATGTGGCGGCTGGTACCGTTCGCCCACATCCCAGGCGGTGCGAGCAGTATGACGCTGTTCCACAACCCGTACAGTGCTATTAGCTGCGTGTACTTTGATTTCTTCTGCCGCAAAGACTCGTCCATTCTGGGCGATCTGTACCTGACGCCCGTGCGCAGAGAATCCCTGGTCTGTCCCGGGTTTAGCATCATGATCGAGGACAACGTGTGGCAGCTGCGGCTGCCCACGAATCCATCCGCGAAAGAGTGTCAAACGGTGGACCGGTGGCTAACGATGGATATCTTTGCCTATCGCCAGAATGACTACATCTTTGCGTACAGCTGCCGGCAGCGGGCCGAAAATCAGCCCGTCATCATCGGCGCTTGGATCCTGGGCGACATGAATGCGACGGAGCAGCAGCGCGCCAGCATACTGCAGGACACGCGGAAGCTGACGATGAAGATTCCCGGCTTCCGGGACGATTGGTGGTTCTACCCGAAGGCGTCAACTGTGTGCGAAGCGAACGCGACCTGCGACTATCTGGCCAACTGCAAGATGTTGCCCGACGCACAGGAGATGCAGATCCCGCTGCAGGAAACGTCACCGATGATGTACCTGACGCTCGTGCCGGTAGGGTTTGTTGTGTTGGTGCTGTTCTGTTATGCCATTTTCAAGGTTTTTCGTGGCACTAAGGTGACGCCCACTTAAGGATATCCATGGGAAGAGTTCCGTGTTTCAACCTTGCACATGCATTTTTTTTGCCTAATAAATTTTATTTTACGGCCACCACATCACGGTTTGGATTTTTAGCAAACACTACCGCAATTACAGGCACAGTACTAACTTTAAAATGAATTAAACACAATTGCTTGATCGTGGTTACGGGTAGCGTTAATCAATTTAGAAACTCGGCAGCGGGCTCGCAACTTTCTTTTCCCCGAAGTGACGTCTTGAGCGCCTGCATCGTTTAGCTTTCTGTCTTTGCAGCGGCAGGAGAAAGCAATACTATGCTAATGCCGAATATATCTGGCTGGCAGCGTTCCGTCTCAATTATCAGTTTTAATTTCCCGCTTTTAGCGCACAATTTCCGTCGGTTAATTATGCAGGTGACGTACGTCAAGCGGTAGTGCGATAAGCTAACTCGCTTTCTTTCGCGCGGTGATTTTCTACCGCCTTAAGAGCAAAGCAAAGGACCGAACGCACCGGAGCAGGCTAGGACGACGAAGCGCTGCAAAGGGAACGCAGAAAACGCTTGGCAAGAAGTTGAAAAACTATTTAAAAAACGAGCGCCATCTAAATGAAGGCATTCTTTTCCTTCGTCGTTTTAGTTGGGAGCTCACTCTATCGTCGCGTGGTTTTTTTTATTCATCTTCTTTGTATCATCTTCCAAGCGAAGGTAAGGTAGCTTTTGCATCACATTTCAATCTAATAGTTCCATTACCATCCTCCATCTTGACCTGCCGTTGTGCCGTTGTCTACCGTTTGCTGTGTGGTGGACCGGACGATGAAGAAGCAGTCAATTAGTTGGGCCGACGTGGCAAGATCTCTCAAGGTAAAGGTTGGGATCTTCTTTCCGTTCGTACCGAGACAGAGCGCTTATCAATGTCGTCCTCCGGCGACCGGACTCATCCACCCGACCAGGGCAGGAGGTAGGAAGAAAAATCAGCTAATTTAAAAATAATATCAATGATTAATTAATTCGACTCATTAAACTTTAAAATAGCTTTTTTTTTGCTGCCGGCTTTTTGCCGTCCACTGCTTCTGAAGCGAGATGTCAGCTGGTGTGCAGTGGCTAGATTGGAAAAGCTTTCTGAAATTGAACGAGATTTTTTTTTTCTTCCATGCCAGGAAGATTAACATCGTTCTGGTGGAATATAAAACTGTCCCGAGCGGTGATGGTGTTTCAAAGAAATGACAACAGCAACAGGGAAAGCTTTTGCGCTTTGCTAAAGGTGATTCTGAAGTAGAAAAATCACAAGGTATTTGTATGCTTGTCAGGTAAGAAAACAGCAAACTGAGTGCTAGAACAACATGTTTCTAGTAAGGTATGTGCTAATACAATGATTTTAAAATGCATCAAAACAGGTAACAATAAAATGCAACTCACAAAGCTACGAAGACAAGCTTTTCGTTAGTTAGTCACATGGTTGCCGCGAAGCAAAAGTTACGTGACAAAAGTTACGTGCTCAAAATGGAACCTTTTTTCATTAGTACGTTTTTTTTATTTGTTTACCTCAACTTCGCAACGTTTTAGTGCTGCTGCGGTAAACCTTGTTCAAAAAGTCTATAGACACTCAAAGATGCATTTCAGGGTGAAATGCTTCATTGTGGCTTAGCGATCACAATGAAAGTGCACTCTTGCAGCACGGAACAGCGAACAGCATTGATGAAGTGCCAACGGCCGGGCAACGGAATGACCGTCCTTTCCGGGACGAAGGACGCAGCGTAAGACTGCCACAGTGAAACAGCGAAGGCAGCTTTCACGAAAGCTTTCTGGCACCGAGTTGCCCCTCATCTTTGCCATAAATTGTTTGCGCTTCATCGCTCCGGGGGCTCTGTGTTGTTTTCGATAAACGTCTGGATCGAACGTTGAAGGGCAGCTTAGGGGATAGTTCATGTTGGCGTCCGCTTGAAAGCTGCAGTATGGGCCGGACCTAGGTTTGTTGCTAGGTGCGGTGGGTTAGTAATGAAGTTGGTGAACTGCATGAAGCAATGTTTTAGACTTTAAGCAGCTTTGCTTCCAACTGGGAAGGGCCACTGAGGAAAATTGCTTTCTTGCAGTACTTGGTCAACTGCTCTTAAAGAAAGCACAGTATCTAAACCAACATATCGCAACATACGATTCCTCTTGAAATGGATTTCTGTTTGAATGTAAGATACACACTCTTCCAAATCGAAGGGACAAGTTACTAATATGCTCATCAGAGATAAACCTTTCCTAACAAGAATAGTATGGAATGGAGAAAAAAAACCGGTTATTGATGAAGCAAATAAGCATTCTCCTTTTGAGAGCAGTCACACCAAAACCCCAAAATAATGTTGACAAAAAAAAGGAGAGTAAAAAAACCCGCAACCAAACATCAAATAAGACTGTGAAACCTTTTTCTCCCGTTTCCTTTTCCTGCCGTGTTGGTTTTGTTTGTACCCGACCCGTTTGCTGATCGTTTTATGCTTTGTTAGGCGAGGCAAACGAGCATAAATTGTCCTCCGGCAGAGGCACACCCGTACACAGGTCCGTAGCGGGTTCCGTGCTCCATAATGGGAAGAAAATCGGTCACCAAAAAATGTGTCGCAAAAGGGTTACAGGTACAGTTTGGTCATCTGTTTTGCCATTTTGCGCTCTCATGGGATAAGACGTTGGCTCCCAGTTGGCCTTTGGGCTTCTGTTTTCTCTATTGTTGCACTGTTTCTCGAGCTTCTTTCCTTCCTCAAACACACATGAAGCTGGAGTCGGCCCACGGAACGGAACAATCGTTTGCTAATGATGTACAAAGAAACAAAGAGCCGGGCCCCGGATGGTTCAATTTTTTCCGCATGTTTTGCTCGTCAATTTTTACTCCTGCCGGTTGGCTGGCTGGTGAGGTTCGACCGGTTTGAAGGTTGCAGTGTTTGCTTTGCCCATCACACGGACTAGCAAACTGCCCCAAGACGCAACCGCCATCACTTGTGAGAAAGGGTCATAAATGTGAAGGGCAGCTGGATAAGGTAGCGCCGGTCACGATGCGAAGGACCTGTGAAAATGGAAGGATAACGATGACAGTGCCGATGATGGGCCATGGGGCAACATTTCGCAACGTAGGGAAGTTTATGTGAGACGGTTTTGGGTGAATGTGTGTGAGTTTGCGTTTGGTTGGGAGTGTTTCCTTTTTTTATTATTTCTCGTCGAAAGTTTATGCGGTTTCGGGAGACGAGCGGACCATGTGGCTATGCACAATGATGACATGACAAATGATGAAAATGGCATTCGCTTTCGGTACGGGGTTTTTAGGATCGTGGGGAGGGAAGTGATAAGCATTGTGAGGATGGATGGGATACGTTAGTGGATTGTTTGTTTGTATATTTTTTTTTGGTAGCCCATTGCAGCGCTAGTTTTGCGGAAGCTGTTTCGCGTATTTGCTAAACTCATACATCATCGCGCAAACCGCAAGCAAGAAATGGCACTACTCTTGATAACACTATATCTTTCAGTTGGTAGACAGTTTATTGCAACTTTCGATGAAACTGTCATATAGTCGCGTCAATTATGGAGTAATAAAGGATGTTAAATTTACGAACGAATCGAAAATAATACTATGAACCGTCAAGTATCAATTTAGACATCCAAATACCATGTTGAGCAGAAAACTATAAGGTGTAGAAATGATAAGGCATAGAAAACAAAATAAACTGAATAAATAGTAACATACGGGAGACTAGTTAGTATCAAAATTTTGAGTTTTATTATTTTATTATCAATATACCAGACTTGTTGGGCATTTTTCAAAACATATCAAACATAAATAATACTATCATTAACAATTTCTAAATGGTTACGCACAAACACTCTGTTATACCGCATTGAGTTGAGGTAAACATGTAGGAATTACTAGATTACATGTACCGATGAAAATCCAATCTTATGTAATATTTTGTAAATAAATGTAGTACAACTACTACTATAAACTGTCAATCAAAGGACACCCATTGAGTTTAGTGATTAATTTAACGGGAATATTTTTTTAATTACTTTCACCTTATGCCTCTGACAGCATAGAACAAAGGGTAACATAATTGTGTTTCAGTTTCATATGATGAGCACGTCAAACAAAATCAAAGCAATCAACAATATCCGGCTACCATCCTGAACTTGACATTAAATTTATAATAATTAACATTGGTTTCAAAAAAAAAAAAAAATGCACAGCTCACATAATGAAGAGCAAAAGTAACTCACACAGTTCTGCTAAACGCTTTCATCGCTCACCAGTTCATAGTATACAGTTCAAAATTTATTTCATAATCATCCCACGCGCGAAATCACGCATCATCCGTGCCGAAAATAGCCAACACAAATTAAAAGTGAGTGAATACTGAAAATGGGCATTAAAAAAAAGGAAACAACATATTTCTGCTGTTAATGTTAATGAAAGACAATCAGGCTACTGGAGCAAAAAAAAAAAAAAAAAACAAATACAATGCGCCGAGCAGCGAACACCGGCGACAATGGTAAATTATAAATTTCCATCAGCACCAAAGCTGCCCGGCCCTGGGTGGGTAATTTATCATAACGCGAATCAACAGATACAGGCGAGGACCAGCGCCAGTCCGAACCCGGCATAGCTTCTTACGCTCGTTGCACATCCATCTTCCGTGTACTACCGTGCCCGAAGAGCCAGGACCTTAGCAGTCGGTTGGAGTGAGCAGGCAAACGGTTCGGTACATAAATCTTGCACCGTGGCTTAACTCCTCGAAGGCTGCCGGGAAGCGACGACCAAAATCGTGCGGAGATGTCCAATATTGCACATGGATGGCGAGGGGACGTCACGGTGATGGTGAACGTCGCATAATAAGAAAGTAGCGCACAATCGTCTTAGTGGCAGTAATCTGCTTACACGATGGCATCATTATTCAGTCACTGTTGGCGATTCGGCGATTCAGTGAAGGAGAAGCAGTGGCGGTGACGCTCGCCTGTCCACGTGGCTGGCAGGATACAATGGTGCGTCAATGGAGGGTCACGATTAGCTGCCAACCACCGTGGAAGTTTGACGCTGAAAAGCTGCTCAGATAGGTAACGAAGGTATATGAAGAGAGTTAGAGTGAAAGAACCGAGGAAAAAGTTTACCTATATGGCGATGGATATTAAAAATAGCTCATGCAAAAGGTGGATAAATGTAATCATAAAACCAACATTGATAAATACCTACCTAGAAGAGCCCATTTGGGCCAATCAGGGGACTTTGGTGATTGATATTTATACTACCGGTTGCAAGTGTAGCACAGTGATTAAGCACATTCACACTCGATTAGCTGTCCACAGATGATGCGTGATGGGTAAAAATACGACCATTCATTAAATGGTGACATTTACTGGAAATGGAAATCAAAAGCCGGATTAAGAGTGTACTAATTAATATATTATGCATCTGTTGGCAAATGATATGTTTATGAGAATTCTACAATTAATACCCATGAAACTATGTATTGTGCTTCCACTAGCAACAAAAAACAATACGCCTTGTATTAGAGGTTATTATGTCTTGCGTATTGCATAACGACAGGCGTTTTGTATTGTGTTTTGCATTATTTCATGGAACTAATCAACATTATTCACTTGCTGCAATGACTATGCAGTAATACAACAATAAAGCTGAGTTCTCGAAAAAAGGAGGTTCGATTCTAACAACTTGCCATTTGATGGTTCTCAGCATTATCATTTATGATTTAAGTTAAAGGTCATTCCAAATACCGCACATTAAGTAGTGTGTGTAAACGAACCTCGACCCGACCTGTCTGCTTGTGTGGCTAGACCGAAAGACATTCACCATTTGCTCCCTGTCTCTATTGCTGCCCTCAACCTCAGCTATCACTACCACAGAGGAAAGAAAATTATGTGTCTATGACAGAGCAAGTACAAGCTACCGGATACCGGAAAAGCGAAGCGAAAAAAAAACGCTTCACGAAGCGCCAGCATCACACCGGAGGAACCGGAGATGGTCTGGGTCAAACTGAAACGGAGCATCCCGACGCAGTTGACTCTGTGTCTGCAGGGCGAAGGATGAAGAATGGCTCAATATTTTCATAACGTAAATTGAATTTAATTGAAATTTATTTACGCCATTTCTTCCGGTGAAGGCACACCCGTTTTTGGGACCGGGAGGAATCCTACTCCGGAGATGATTTGAGGCAATGTTTGTGTGTGTGTGAGAGAGAGCTTTTTTATCTGCTCTGTTGGATGGTGCAACGTATCATTGCTGTGCCTTCGAGAAAATGGAGATCCTTCCACATCGGATCATACATACATGTGCGTGTGTGTGTGTGTGCGTGTCAGTATGTGTGAAGAAACGTTACCATATTCACATATTGATAATGGTTTAGTGTGGGATGGCAAGCGATAGGACACAGGCCAAGCCCGGTGACAGCATCGCTTTCCCGAAGGGTACGGTGCATGAACGTTGCGTCTACTATTTTTCCACTCGCTTTCGCTCCACAGCTTTCCCCCAAGTGTGTTCGTGTGTCCTTGTGGTAGAAGCACTCCTGGCTCGATTTACTCCACATGGATAATTTATGGGCTGTTTATACTTGGCGCTGGGTGCCGCAGCACCGCAGCTTGCATTCTCTTCGCATATCGTATCGCACGGGAGAAGGGAACGAACTCTTCGGATATGAATTTCTAACCTCCTGTCGTACCGGGTAACCGGGCCACTGGAACATCCAGTGGCTGATGGGAAGTGAGAAGCATTAAAAATGCATGCGTACCAGAGTGTACTGGTACTGAAGCAATTAGACAGATAGGCCTGGGAGTGCCGGGTAGAACGATGGCGAGCAGATTCCAACTGCCTACTGACTGACTGCTAATGACTTACGACTAATCAGATGAATTACAGCTCAATATTGTAATGTTCGCCGACGCAGTAAGTTATCAATTGATTTAGAATGAAGCAATCCGATTTGTGTCGAGGAGCCATGGAGTAGCTGTTGAATTATGGATTTGCAGAAGGAGACTACTACTGTTGAAGAGTTGAAGTAGATGATTCAAAAACGATGCGTTTGTTTTATAGAGATTGTTATTGCATTTTCAAAGGCAGGTAATCTTGTAATACGACACTTAATCTCTCTTTGGATCGGAAATAATCACATCGTACAAACACCGTCGACTCTCTGTGCACTTGCTTGAGCGTCTCTTTATCTCTTTTTTTTGCACTCTCTCTTTCTCTTTGGAACCAAATTACATTTGCCAACCATTTCGACGAACACTCAATTAAAGTAATTTGCCCCTCACACACATACAACCATCGGTGCATGTGTGTCCACAAGCATCACATTCCAGTTGGAACATATTGGAATCAGCTCGGAGCCATCTCGAAGCTCGGCTCGGTGGGATGCAGTGCGATATGGTTGTAAGTGAAACTTTACTCCACACCAAATGAGAGACAAGAACTTTGAAATTAGCTGTATAATCATCCAGCTGGAATCAAGCGCAAGCTACACTCCGGGGTAATGCATTCGGAAGGATCTCTCACCCTTTTTCCCTCGACACGATGGCCGCCGTCCTTGGACCGTAGTAGCTCCGTTTGATATTCCACTTGCAGATCCAGGCACAGGGATGCACCACAAAAACACACCCACACACACACATACACACACGCCGAGAGAAGGCAGGCCGAGGTCGAGTTGCAGGTGGCCCAAAGCCATCGAACGCACGCTGCTCACAAAGAAAAGGCTCCAATCGACTGTGACGGTATAAGAAACTGCGAAGCTTCCGGAACAGAACGGCACATCCCCCGGACGATGCTTTCTTCTCGACGGCGGGACGTTTCGGAAGAGTAGTAAAATTTAATTGAAGCTAATTAAATGTAATATAATGCAGTGCACGGACACGGCTCGGGCGGCCGACGGTGACGGTGTGTGGACGGACAATGGTTTTAACTTCATTTGGAGCAGCACCGGTTCGGCGTCTTTCGTCAGCTCGTTGGAAGAAATGGTCTCTTCATTATGAGTGAGCGGATGCGGTATCAGTGATCAAACAGCTCATTCGCAAGCTTTGTTTGCTTGCTGCGCTACCGTGGGTTGTAGGAAGCAAGAGGAGAGGTTTAATGTTGTGCAGAGTACTAATAAGAAAGCAGGGCAGATATAAAATCGCATTGGAATAGATGTTAATGGGAGGACGTTACAAAATATCTGTCGAAATTATGTGCTTTATTTGATGAATTATTTAGTACTGCTGTTGTCGGTTCATGATTTATGAAGGATTTAAAATATCTACAAACACCCTCAAAGTGATGCAAAATTTAGAGCATACAGCATCTTTTGCTAAGTTTTTCCTTTCAAGCCAATATAATATATTTTGTACAATAAATAAGCGCATGGGTGTGAATCAAACAAGCAAAATCAATGTTTCTCTATCGCTTATCACTTTCTTAATAGAATTACTGCTAATTTGTTGGAATGTTTATCATACTAGTGAATCATGTTTTTTTTCCAATTTTCGTAACCAATTTTTCAGTGAAACATTATTTCAGCTTCAAAATTACTTTTACTTCAAGCGCCAAAAATGCTTTGTTTCCTAATAACAGCACGTCCCAATAATACCTTTCACGATGCAAAAAGCGTAGGTCCTTGCTGATTATTATCAGGTGTATGCAAATTTGCGTTCGCTTCAAACTTTTCTTTCCTAAACTTTCAGGTGTGGCATGCAAGATAAAACAAAAAGAGCGTTTGCAGAACAAGACAAAAAACGCAAACGCGTATCACTCCGTACGCTGTCGTGATGGGATAATGGTGTAGAATGTTGATTAATTTATCAAACGAGCACGAGCGTAATCGAAGCCAGATGGATTTGTTGGAAGCGGCGAAATGTAGATAGGAAATTGGAAACGAAAAAAGCTCCTTCTACAAATGAGCAGCATTAGTATCACGTTAGCGCAGTAGTTTTTTTGTTTCTGTATTCTAGGAATGTTTGGTTTGGTGTTTTTCAATACGGAGAATTTAGTTGGAAGGTAAAGTTTCGGAGAATGCAGCTAGTAATTTCATACCGGTAATCGTGGCGGTTATTTTTAATGAGCTGAATGCTGAAGTTGCCACAGCTTGAGACAACAACAGCAAAACATTGGAAATAATACCGTGAACGATGATGGTAAGACACAGCCCAGCAGCAGCCGTGCGTTGCCTCCTCGGAATTAATATTTACATCACACACGTGACGCGTAACGGAAAAAGCTCAGCCCAAGGACTCGTTGTTGCATCCGTCACGTATCTTTCAACTTGTGGGGGGGGGGGGGGGGGGGGGGGGAGAGGGAGAGTTTGAAATGCAATGCAAATTATTTAAACTATTCATATTGCATCTGACTAAGAAAAAGGGGGTTACATCAGCAGCGACACCAGCTATGCAGAAACTGCACTTTCCTTCCATCCGTTGTATTACGGCATGATCTATTTTTTCAATGGTACGACCTCGTATATATCAACCGTTGATCAACCGCCTCCCAATGTCGATGGCTTCGTTCGTCTTTGGTTGCTGTGACGATCATATAGGGAGAGAGTGTGAGAGAGCGAGAGAAAGACTTTCGTATGAGCAATTGGTTGAGTTTTGTGGTAGTTTCTCTCTCTCTCTCTCTCTCTCTCTCTCTCTCTCTCTCTCGGCTCTTGGTCGAAAGTTCCAGCTATAGTGAACAGGCCCGTCGAAGAATGTCCACGGCCAGGGACGCTTACAAAGTGCCATTTGTATGCTGCTATCGGCGTGCCACTATCGCAAAAAGTTTCCCCCTTTATTGTGCCCAACAACCATGCGGGAAATTGGAACAAAAGCGGTCTGTTCCCGGCACTGCCGTGCGCTCGCCGGCGAATGGAATGGACCGAGACGCAACTAGGCGCAGCAGAACCACCCGGATATAGGCTTGGGAATTGATCAGGGCTCGCATCTTAGGTTTCTTTTTATTGTTGTTGAGCTGTTCGTTCGAGGATATTTTTTCGTTGCAAATGTTCTCTTTCCTTTTAGCGTTCGCTCTACACACTTGATTCTGGAGCGGTGGACCAAAAAGGGAAGATTGGTGCAGGAGAAGGCACCGCCCTCTTGAAGACAGCATGCAGCAGAAAGCCCTCCGGAGTGGAGCTGAATTTTTCATTTCGATTGATTCAATCATTCATACCTTCATTTGCTGAAGCGCTTGTTTAGAGCCGTAAGGCTGGCTGCACGGTTGAAGGAGAGATAGAGATGCCAAAAGCATATGACGGGCATGTGTTGAGTGGGTGGATGTATAGCTCGGGCTAGGGAGAGGACGTTTAACGTGGGTGAAATGAAAAGCGGTCCAGGCAGTTGGAAAAGGAAAATTCCAGCGCGATTCAATGCAATGAGTTTGAAGCGACGATGAAAGAACGCATTACGACGATGAGACAAGTAGCACATTGTGTATATTTCGTAAAGGTTATGAACTTTTTTGGAAGAAATATAGAAGAATATATATGTACATATTTATAATCTAGATAAGCATCACTATGTAAAAAGACGAGTGAATTGATTGACATATCAGCGGCTATGATATAAAAAATACATGTTTCAGGAATTATTGTGCGTTTTTAATTTTCAATTCGTTCATTCCAAGGGTCGTTTTTAGGTCTTCATTTTAGATAAGCATCCATTCAACCTCACTTGACGAAACAAAAACGAACCGGAGCGGGTTCTCTGTTCGCATTAAGTGTGGATGGAAATCTTTCAACCTCCCGAGTGCAACCGCTTTTGAACCGTTCGCCGACAGTGCGCCGAAACAGCAGCAGAACATCACAAAGCAATATGAAATTTTATGTATAGTTTAGTGAGTTGGTCCGGGATACCCGTACCCGATCAGGTTGGGACGCGCTCGCCGATGATTTCATTATTGAACGAGGTGTGAGAAAGCGATAGTGGCACGTTGCAAATTTGATGAGTAATTTCGTTCGTTCCTGCCGTTTTGTAGCAGGGCAAAGCTGTTCACCACACTCCGTGGTTCCGTCGAGCATATGGTGTGTGGATATGTGTTGCAATGGACGGCCGATGGAGCTTGAGGGTTGATGGTGGGTTGTTGATGAGGGATTTCGGGATATCAATAAATGATGTTGAAAGTTTTTTTTGTTCTGTTTCGAGTGCAGCTCTCCCTGACGGAGCGGTGGGCGAGTGAATTGATGGACGCGTTCAATTGAATTTAGTAATCGTTGCTCTTATTTTGTGCAAACGGGAGCAGTGCAATGGCAAAAAAAAAAACAAACCAAAATAAAAACAACTCATGGAAATGTAGCGAATCCATCATTTACAAATCTATCATTTACTGTTTTACCGAATCGGTGCAGTGAATGGGATCAAATGGATAGAATTTTCTTACAAAGTAGATGCAGCTTAATTTCATTAGTTAGCAATTTTGATGAAAAGAGCAAAACTTGTTGCCGCAATTCATCCCGATTTTTTTGGAAGGTGTTGTTATTTTTATACTTCTTGCGTATCTACGGTTACGGTAAAAATTGATTGAAAGAGATGGAAATAAATTGATTCGATGGCACACAAATTAGGGCCAATCGACACACACGTAGCCGTTCATACACTAATGTGCCCAAATATTGGTCGGTGTCAATGCAATTCAACCACCAAATTGGAGAAAAAATCGCAATCGAAAACTTCTTGGAACAGAAAGAGCATTGCCAATTCCGAGGAATGAGGTTGCGAATTAAAATAATTGTCTATCTAACGCACCGTGTCTGGCGCTTCAGGGCGCAAGGAGATAGCGAAAGAAAGCTCACAAGTAGCAGCGCGTCGGTGCGTTGGTGCTGTATTTTCCTTTCGGCGAATTCGAATGCTATTACACATGGCAGCATTCGGGCGGTATTGCTTTTGGGCTAAATTAGGCACGAGGTTCAAGAATGGTGCCCTGCCCGCTGTAACACGATCCGGACAATCCGGTCATGATTCCCTGTTTTTCGCATTTGGGCGATAATTTCTTTTCGAATCTTCAAATCAACGGAGAGTGTGTGTGTGTATGTGAGAGATGGCTGAGAGTGAGGAAGAGTGGTGCAAAAGCACTCAATGGCGCACGTCATCCATTGGTGTGTGTGTATGTTATTTGATTAGAATTTATTGACTTTTGGTTGTGAATTTTTAAAGCCGCCAGGGTAACAGTGTAGAAGAATTGATGGGTTGTTTTTTTTTGCTGTTTATTGACAACTTGCTTCGTGTTCCTTTTTTTGCGCTGTTGCTGGCACTGCCGTTGTGTACCTTCTGTGTGCACTTCTCTTGCCATTCTACCATTGCCATGGTTATTTTACCATTTTGCCAGTGCGATGCTGATCTTTTGATGCTTTTTTGCACGCGTTGCTAATGCCGCTGCTAAGTTCACGGGAGCACTTTAACCTTGCCAGATGAGTGGAGGCTGCCCGTGCGAAGACTCCGCTGGAGTGACTGCAGGTTTGCTGGCCGTGCGGCAGGGAGGGGAAGGGCGAGCGGACACAGCACAAAACAACCCAGCGAACAGCCAAGTAAAAGCAACACACACAAACACACAAAAAACAACACACTCCCAACCGTACAACGCATCCATCTTACTAGCTGGCAGCGTCTTGTTAACATGGACTTTTTCTTGTTTCCCGCTAAATCAAGAATAAGGCACCCTTCGGTGAGTTTTGCGAAATTTCGCTCCATCTTGCTGGGAAGCAGGGACGCAACGCTGCGATGAAGCTTTGCCACGCAGAAGGCGCAAAAAGGGAAAGAAAAACACCATTCATCTTGGGCTGTGTGTATGCGTTAAAAAGTGGCTGGTGTTGCGAGGAGTTTTTTACCTCCACGGTGGGGAGTAAAATTACGTGGGAAGATAAGAAAGTGTGGCTAGGCACGGGGTAAGCGGGGGGAAACCATCGTACTGCAGCCTCCGCACTCGAGCAACCGAGCAACTGTGGGGTTAAAAACAGGTGGGTAGAGGTGGGCAGGAAAAAGCGAAACACAAAACCACGATTTCCCAGCCGAAGAAAACCACGAAAAAGAATAATAAATTCTCCAGGTTTTGTGAATGCCTTCCATCGCAAAACCGGATGGTCGGTGAAACTGATTTTGGTCCGCCGTGGAAGGCGAAAAGCTCGCGGATGGTAGTGCGCGTTACTTTTTCTCTCACTCTTTTCCTCTCTAGCTGTATGGTTTGATGTTTTAAGAGCTTCTGGGTACGTGTGGGAGCGCGAGTACCGCCGGCGTTCGATGATTCAATGGTTTTGTTTAGTTTTTATGCTCCACCCCATGCTGACCACCGCGTGCTTAACCACCAGCTGAGTTTGGCGGGCGGGAGTCAGATTTCCGAAAGCGTTTAATAAGGCAGTAGGGCTTCAGCGATGGATGGTTTCGTTACCCTGCAAGTTCATAAAACGTATCGCCGCATCCGACGCTGGGAGGCATCGTGTATTTTTTCGTTTTGTTTACAAAGCACAATCCGGTTCGAAGGACCATTCCTACTCGCTCGCGAGACTCTACGGCATGCTCTCGTGCAAACGGTTAGTAGCCATCGGCTTCGAGTAGCATAGAGCGTGACGATGAGGCATGGTTTTGCAATTCATCTAAAACAACTCTTTATTTTCATTGCCATTCCTGTAACAATAGTGGTCGATGGCAATGGAAAGGTTTCCAAAAGGCTTTCAAAAGGCATGGTATTGTTAGGAGAGAAAAAAAACTATGAATCAGAATGAGTTGGCCACCATTTGCTTCATTCAACTTCGAAAATGTTTGGAGAAGGTAATATTTTCTAATAATCAATTATGTTTTTTTCCTTAATGTTTTAAGTAACAGGACACGTACAGAACGAATCGATTGATATTGAAACGGGTTATGTGCTATGATACAATACTCCTTGTTGTTTTCTATTGACACCTCCGCTCCGAATTTCGTATCAAGTTGTTAGACCAATATTGTCACAGTGGCGTTCAATTTGGAGCACTCGCGCCCTTACACCGAACGGAAAGAGAATATTTGAGTGTCGACAGCGTTCTTCATAAATAATTAGAATTTTATTCATCGTCCGCACGTGCCCGAACGAAGACAGGCGAGCCGTTAAAACAGCCAGTAGCCACCTTTGCATTCGCAACAATCACGCGATGGCTGTAATTGTTTCGTCACTCTTAATTGCTCCGACGGCTTAGCAACGGCCACGGCTCCCACTACTGTTCTGGGATCACGCCATCCAAATTGCAAACGAGACTCTTTCCTCCCATCTGCCCAACCCTGCGGTTGCTTCCTTCACGCTAAACAAAAAGCGACCCGTCCTCCCAGCAAAACGGGGGCCGCCATCTCGCTCTCCGCTTCGGCAATGGACATTAGTTCATTTGCCTGCCACGCACAATGGAGGGTGCCGGCCCATCATGGTGGCGTGATACAAAGCATCCGCCCGGCCAGCGCCAGCACGCTGGTAGAAATAATTTCCTCGTATAAATCTTGCCAAACTTTACGTTCGAGCAGATAAGGGAACCATTTGACATCGGAGCGCAGCCCGGACCTTTGCCCAGGGGTGGGCATCGCGCCTGTTTCGGTCGTGTCCCGCGTGGGTCGTTCGGGCCGGGGTAGTTGCCCCGATGCCGCCGACTGGTCCGTGTGCGTGTGCGCCGGGGCTTGGGGTTGAGAAAAATTAATTTTAATATGATCTCACTGCGAGCGCGATAGCGTCAACGCAGGTCCGAGCAGGGCGTGGTGTGGCGCTTTGTGCGGCTTCGGTTGTGTCGGTTTTCACTTTCAGCACACCGCACAGGCACTGTTCGGGCGGGCCCTGCGGGTGCCACACCAGGTGTGGCGGAACGCTGGCCACCGAGCGCTGGGCGTCGTTTCATCTTATCGCAATGGCCACCATCGGAAACGGTTCGACGGTTGCCCGGATAGAGCACGCGGGTGCACCGCTCGGGTGTCTCCGCCGACTAACGAGTGAGCGTGCAATGTTGTTAGCTCGGGTGCGGACGCCTAGAGCTAGCATCTACCGAGCGCCATCGCAGCCGCACCAAAAACCAACCAAAGGTAGCTAACGTGTAGTAAGGGCTTTGATGTTGGGTCGCATGTTGGGACGGTGTGTACTGGATGCGACCAGCATCAACGAGAGCTTGTTTCTTAACCGATGGAGTTGATTTTTTCGTGGAACCGGAGACACTCCATTCGACGGCTTCACATGACGCTTGTTGTCGGTCGGTCGGTGCTGTATCGTTGCCCCGGTACATGCCAGCCCGTGTCGCCCCCCTTCACTCAATTTCGCTCGCACATGGTGGGACCGTTGCCGTTTGCCTTTTCAACACTTATCAGAAAATTCCAATCGCAGCCAAGTTACCGTGTGACTGAAATATGCTCGGAATGTTATCAGCCGTAATAAATCACATGGGGCGCACCGGAGCAAAGTTGGTTGGTAGGAGGTGAGGTTTTTACTTCGTTCGGCAGCGGCGCGGATACTCCTCGGAAGAGGACTGTTAGTGCCGAGATGGCTCCGACAGCCTTACTCACCAAGGCGATAGCCATCTATTTGTGAAGTGCACGTTTCTCAGCGGGCATTGATGTTTTGGCTTTCGTCGGTGCGGTAAACAACGTTGCAGCTGACGAATGAGAACGATTGCCCTCACCGGTGTACGGTTGGTAATTTGGGGAAATATCATCGACTGGTGAGTTTAGGTATTTGTAAAGCTGCATACAAATTAAAGTCACAGCTTGATCTGCCTAACAGCTGAAAGGTATATCGAATGAAATGTTTTAATGGTTGGTATACATTGGCTGGCGAACAGTTATGTGCTGTTTCTGCCATTAAGGATGATCATAGGGTAGGATGCATCGAAAGGATGAGCGCATTGTTTGCAGAATATATTTTTTCTCCAAGAGAATTTTTCTTTTCAACGAATAGATTTTTATTACATACAGTCGAATGACCTTACCCATGTATAAGTTATGATTTAGTTTCGATGGTAAGTTTCCTTCATTAATTAAACGATAATAACTTTGACAAACACAAGTTGGTTTATTTATTTTTCCTATCTCATTGCGTGGCGAACAAATTGGCCACAGTGTAATGAAAATCCTTTCCGAAAATATTCTTTAAGTTTAGGATACAAGGAAACTCCAACATATATCATTGAATCAGTTTTCATTATTTGGACTTTTTAGCATGTTTAAACCATGACTCGGCGCTCCTTTGCAGAAGCTCTATTCGTGAGTGGTCTATTAAGGAACGACATAGATTCTCCCATGCTTCGTTGGGAGATCCCGATTTACGCCCCTCCGTGTGCGCTTCGGCAGCGTGATTTTTTACTCATTTCTTCCAGACGAACGGTGTATGGTTCAAGTGATCCCTCACTACGCTGCTTCCTATCTTTCAATAACGTTTCCTCTTCCTTTGACCTCTACATTCCCCTTCAATCCCTCCGGTAGCTCTTAAACCAGTCTTTCGGCTCTTTCCTTCCTAGTCCTCATTAGTCCTTTATTGTTTTGTGTCTGAGTGCCCAATTTGTCATAAGCCTATTGTATGACCTAAGCCTATTATAAGTTTGCGTTTCATATGTTGCTTACTTCTAGTTTAGTTATTTTAGTTATTAAGTTACATATATGTAGCCCTGGAGGCAGCTATATTAAGTTCAAATAAACAAATGAACAAACAAACACATGATCCTGCATTGAATTTGACTATGGGAGTTGCTCAGGGAGGTGCCTGATTTACTGCATCAAAGGATTTAGTTTCAAATTGAAAAGCAGTTTGCATAGCTTTAGGCGCGGGGCACAACCTACCAATGAATACGATCTTTTCAAATAATGGGGCCCTTCACGATTCTAGTTTTTTTTTTTTGTATGCTGTTTGACAGTTGGAGGCTGAAATCATGTAAACACTCCATACAAAACCATACTTAAAACTAGCCGGCTATTTTCATTCTAGATTATTCTAACCTCAAAGCTAAAATTAGATTCGAGTACCTGCTCGAAAATTGGCAAAACAAGGTGGTGTTTACATTTATCCCAAGGTGCATTAAAGAGATCTGGTGATGGAATCTAGAATTAAACTGTATGTAGTTCAAGAGATCATCGCATGTTTTTATAACCATATTTGAATATTAATTTTTGGCAGGATGGGTGAAAAGTTTTGTTAAAACAAGCTTTCTGGAGGCTTGACGAATACACAAAACACTCTTAAAATCTTCATTCAGAAACAGAAGCGATAAAAATGAGACTTCTAAATTCATAGACCTTGGGATAAGCCCACCTGTACAATATACTCACTTAGATAGCTGCTCGAAAACTGCTATATAATGCAAACAGCTGACAAGCTGAAATTTCAGCCTACGAACTTAAATCGGAAATAGCCCCAATAAAAGTATCATGATGTCTGTCAAAGGCTCTTTTTATTTTATCATTGGTTTTTATACAATTTCCAAATAGCAATCAAACTTCATTACTATCACAAAACAAGTGATAAGTTCGATCATATGAAGCTGCAGAATTTATTCGACTTTAAATCTCCCTCAAGATCGAACATTCGGCGCCCTGGTGAAGCACGGCACGGGGTTGGAAAACAAATTGTAAATACCGCGCCGAATAATACGCTGCAACTGCTCAAAAAGCCATTCCACTCGCTCGATTTACATATTTAATGTAAAACCACAATCTCGGCACCCCCAAACCACAACCAGAGACACACGCACATCCGTCCCCCTTCCCGCTGCACACACTCACATCGCACATAAAATAAAATAAACGATTAATCGCTTGGGACAATATTTAGCTGACCCATTAATCTTCCCGCAAGCCACTTCGCCAGCCCAGGCCTCACACATTACAGCCCCTGCTCTCACCCACCCAGCCGCAAGCTCACATCGAGCGAGCGAAAAAATTAAGTTAACATTATCAACTTTTCCGGCTGTAACGCGAAATTGGCCCCCCGCCGCATCGGGGACGGCACAGGGCGAGGGAAAAAATAAATAAACTGCTCTCCAAACACGGCGCACCGCTGGAGAGAAGGGTCCGGGCATCGACAACGGGCCGATACGGGCGATACCGGTGGTGGTGCCGTACGAACAGTCTCACGCGCTGTCCCGGTACCGTGGCGTGCAGCGCCGCAGCACAAGGCGAAATTGGTCTCGCGGTTGCGCTGGGTCGTTCGGCTTGCATTGGGCAATTTATGGCCTATTAGAGAGATTTATACACTATGACAAAACTTGTCCCTGACTTACGAGGCGGCATGGGAAGGGTTCTGAGGAGCGGAAAGCGGGATCGGGTCGGTTTCAATTGGTTACAAGGGGCAACCGCGCTACTTGGTGCGTAGTGGCCGAACCTGAGCTGCCCGGAGGGGGGAAAAATACGACCCCGACCTAGATCGTCCACCGTTGTGGCCGCGGATGGGTGGTGCATAACTCAAAAGTTCAAGTAAATTTTGCACAACTCGCCCGCCCCCCCCCCCCCCCAGCTTTGACCGTTGACGTTTGGCTACTCCACACTGCTTGCGATGGCCAAACGAAACTGCAACCACAAAGGTGGCTGTCGTCGGCGTGTGCCGGGCGTGTCCTGCGGTGGAAAACTTTAACAATGAAGGTCTAATCCGAAGTGTATTGCAATTTATTAGCAACACGTACCGGGCGTTTCGTTCGGTTGCCAGGCTCCTCTCACCCCGGCCCAATATTTCACCACCTTTTCCCTGCTTTTTCCCCCACCCCGGTCGCAGTTGTGTGCTCTCACTTGTTGGTGCAAGCGGCAATAGAAGAAGAATGGAAGAAGAGAGGGAGACAGCGAGAGAGAGAGAGAGAGAGAGAGAGAGAGAGAGAGAGAAAGAGAGAGAGAAAAAAGAAGCCAAGAAATGAACCGAAGCACCCGGAAAGACACAGCGCATAATGAAACACGTATCCAATCGCAAGGAAAATGAGCACAAGTGGAGGCGAAATTTAAAATGGAAAACTTTGTGCCCGCACGCCACGTGTCACCTCCGACGCTGCCGGTTCGTTAGCGCCGCCGGCCTGCCTGTGCTGAGCGTTCCTGTACCGCGTCCCAACCCTGCCAAGCTGCCGGCTAGAAACAAAACTTTTGCTAGAAAAGCAGCAAAAGGAGCTCGGGACGCGCGCCAGTAGGGGAGGCATTGGGGCGTAGCCGTACCTTGCCTTTGAAACCGCATCCTATCGCACACTTTTATTTATCTTCACTTGTGCGCGCTAGCTTTACCGCGTGGCAGTGGGGCGGGCCGGGAACTGAAAGATAATTTAATTTTCCTTTTTTCGTATCATCTTTTTGTCATTCATCGTCGCGTTGCTTCGCGGCTGGTGCTGTACAGCCGTTTGTTTTGTGGATGTGTGTGTGGGTGCGTTTTTTTATACATTCCTTTCCTTCGCTTCCTTTTGTTGCGTGTGTCTTTGTGGTTGGTTGGCAAGCGTAAGAAAATTAAACTGCAAGATTTGCCCAAACCCTGTTGGAAAACTATCGCCGTACGCGGACGACCGTTGCATTAGAGCTTGTTGATTTTTTAAATTTAAAATTAAGACTTTTGCATCTCGGAACGCTCTCAGCTGCAAGATGCGGTGAGGAAGCTTTTCTGTTTGTTGCGCGAAACTTGAGATAATTACGTTTGCTCAGCAAGTGTCCATTGAATGGGTGCAGCTTTTTCGGCTCTTTCAGTGCAAATAATTGCCAGCTAATGCTGGTGGTTTTATTTTTTCTAAAAATTAGTTTGTGGAATCATTACTGGACTGAAATTCCAATTGCTAAGACGTGTATCAAACAAGGTACCGCCGCACTGTTGCCTTTTGTAGATTGCTTTCGTGCACAACAAATGCTCGTAGGTCCACCTTCTCCACGCAACCGCTGAAATCGTTAAAGCAAAGCAATGGGCTGATCCAATCGGTTGGATTGGGTGGCCGAAGGCAGCACGACAACATTTATTAAAATATCAAAGAGAGTGCACCCCGCTCCCGCCGCTACTCCCTTTGTCCTCCCAAACAAGTGGCATGCCGGGTATTGTTGCAGGTACTGTACCAGAAGAACTCTTGCTCCCACTTTCACCTACCGGAACGGTTCCCTTTTGCGCAACCCCACTGAGCCTTAGGTAGCGCAAACTTTCAACCGAAATGGGCTGAAATCAAGTTTAGATAACTTTGCCTAGCGTTTGTTTTCCTTTCAGCCTCCCGTTGGAAGGACGTGCCTTTGATGTTCGTCGGTGTGCGGAGCACTGGCAACAGCAGCACGGCCTAGCATCCCAGACCACCGGCATCACCGGCAAAGCACCGGCAGCAAAACTGGCCGAGTCACTCGGGTCTGTGCAGGTATGTCTGCAGTACACGCCGCCACTGGCGCACTGGCCGGGAGGGCTCGGGCCAGGGGTAGGGCGGCACTAGAGCAGCACAACGACGGTGCTTCGGCACGGGTACAAGCAAGGTGTGGTTTTCGTTAGGCAAGATGACAAATCAATTAGCAAACAATTCGACCCATGGCGAAAGGCAGCAAACGTGGCAGCGTGGCGAAGCACGGTGCAGAAGCCGCAGCTGCCGAAAGGGGTTTTCTTGTGAACTTTGGTCGCCTTCTCGGCGCCAGATTATTGAATTAATCCATTAATCCCCATGATTTTCACCGCCATCAGAGGCCGGCGGCGGTAATTGAGCATGAAGCGACGAAGCCTTTGTGAAAGTGATCTCCGCTGAAGGCACCCCGGGAAGGGTTTTGTGTGATTGAGGAGGTGTCGTGTGTTTCGGTTTTTGTTTTGCAGCACTGTGTGTTTATAGTCCGGATGGGCGGTCGGTAGAACATTGTAGAAACACGAACGGGGAGGATGTTTTTCAAGCTGGAAGGAAACGAGATGGTTGGCAGGGGAAACTAGTTTTGCATGGAAGCGAAATAGCCAGGGCGGGCAGCAGGAATGCAAATTGGAATGCACAGAAGCGGAAAACCAAGTACCAATTAAAGTTTTCAAACTGATACAATGAGTGCAGCCATGTTGCTTAAGACTGTACCACTTGTACTGCCGTGAAGGTAGCATAGGCAGGCAATATATTAGCTAAATTTGTTTGCTGGTTTCTAGCCCACTCGTTTCTAGGTATTTGTGGTTTAGGTTAAAGTTTTTAATTATTGCACGAGTAATTTGAAGCTAAACTTTAAATTGATATTTGTGCAGGCAGAGATACTAACATACAATGTTGCTTGACTGTTGATAAAACAAGACTTCTTTAATTTTATGAGCTTTTCCGCCTTATCTTGGTTTTTTTCCTTGGTTTCCAGCGCTGGAACGCTGGAGTTAAGCAAGAGTTGTAATGCGGCTTGCATACTTTAAGGCGGATTTGTTTACTGCACTGACAGCATGTTTTGGCGGTAGGTTTTCGATGTAGTTTAGTAAAAAAAGAGTATAAACAAAGATGATTCTCCACCCTGGGATTGATTTCAAAATTTGAGCTATTTTAATATCAATTTATTGCTTACTAAATCTCAAACAGTAAAAGTTTGTATTTCTTGTTGTATAGCATCGATTATTAAATTTAATGCATAACTCCAGGCGCTTACCAAGACTCTCTAGTGGTTATCTTCACTGTAGTACAACAATGTTTCTATATAAATACTTCCATGCTACAAATCGTTCAGTAAAATGTTCAGCTAATCAACCCTTTCGGGTGACACGCTTGCCGACACAACGCGCTGGCATGCGTGCATCGCATATTTCCTCGCACTGAAGCTTGACAAATTGTATGCATTTTTCAAGGTGATCATGTTGGTGAGGTAGGAAAGGAAAAAAAGCCACCCTAGCACCAATTCCATCTGCTTACCGCAGCCAGCCCGTCCATTCCGGCACTGCACAAATATTTGTCAAGGTTTAATTTGACAAAAATGTACAAAGCTGTCCCAGCGCCACCTTCATGCGGCACTACTCGGCTGATGCCGAACTGTACGCATCCCATATGCGCGTCTCCAGTGTGAAGAGCGGTGCACCGCAGGAAGTGCTGTCCTTCCTCCATTCCTTCCTCCATTCCCCCCTTCTTCATCCCATTTGTGTGGGATTAAAATTCCACAACGTTCACCGGGCACCCGGTACCAGCGCAGCGTTTTCTTCCTCCATTCATCATGATGTGTGGCGGTGCTGTCATAATGGTCACACTTGTCAGCACTGTCACAAATGTCACTTACCGTGACTATCCATCGTCCTTCGGTTGACTGGTTGGTGGTTTTCGGTCCGGGCACTGAGCGTCGAATGGCGTTCGAAGCGTATCCCATCGCTACCGCCGGGGAACGGGTGCGGCTGCAGTGGTGCGGCGGTAATCGGCAATAGGCTAACGGGGACGGCGGTGCCCGTCTGCGAGGGAGAAGGGCTTTGTGCAGGAGTACGGAAGGTACATTCCATCGTCGACCCCTTTTTGACAGCGCGTCGCCGGTGGCTGGGAAGAATGGGCACGAGTGTGCAGTGAGTTGGCAGGCTTGGCTGCCTATGGCTTCAGCAACTGCACTGTGCACAGCAGGTCTCACCCACATGCACGCCTCGACTTATATGATCGTGTGCTATTTTAAACGAATAGTCGTTGGTTTGCACTGCGGTTGCTTCACTTGAACTAAGCTTTGCCCGCACCGCAGCCAGCGCCCTGGTTGGCCGTGCCTGAACGCTTTGCTTTGATGCCTGAGCGAAACGCCTGAATGTATGCAAGTGGTGCGTTGAAAGGTTTCTAGAATCTAGAATGTAAGCGTTACGAGAAGGGTAGTTGTACCTGCGTGTGGGCAATACAATTTGTATTTTTTAATCTCTATCAACTCGTCCGGGTTTCAAGTTGTTTGCAGGAAAATAAGAAGGTATTGGAAATTGAAAACTTTGCTTCGTTATGCAGTGTGGGCAGTAACAACATAACAGGATAGTAACCGGTTACAAAGTGGAGGAGATTTTATGGTTTGTGCTTCGCAAGGGATAGCTAGGATTTCGTAAAAAGAATCAAATCAATCGCACAGTTCACTTATGAGCGCTTAATTGATAAGAGTTAAATTGAAATTACTCTCAGTTAGTGTTGAACGTCCTTCAAAAACTTATTGCAACGCTTGCAACTCTCTGTAATGAACCTTTGAAGACCATGCAGGAAAGTTTCTGAGTTTTATGAAGATTCTTAGGAACAGGAACGGCCAGTATAATAACATTAACCCTCAGTTCGCTCCTCTCCAAAGGGCACACACTGTAAAATGTGTAGCACCTAACCGGGTGCTCGTGCCTTCGCCACATGCACATGCTCGTTTGTTTATGCGCTTTTGTGGGCGCATCTGTATGGGATTGAAAGTTTAGTGAAATATTTTGGAGTTGCATCCCCACATACCCCGATGCGGGATCCTTCACACCCACGATGGGATGGCGGTTATTTGTCCGGCGTGTATGTTGGAAATGGTATGTGTGTGTGTGTGTGTGTGTGTGTGTGTGTGGTGTGTGTGGTGTGTGTGTGTGTGTGTGTGTGTGTGTGTGTGTGTGTGTGTATGTGTGTGTGTGTAAACTGGGAGGTTGGAAAATATTTTCCATATTTCACCTAAAGCCACAGCTGCAGCTTTTCACTTTTTCACTTCACTATCATGGATCAGTGTACCGTGGCGGGGCGAGGCTTGCAGCTTTTCACGTGCCTGTGAAGATGAGAGAAGGAGAAGAATATAGCAAAGGTGTGTGTGTGTGTGTGATGTGGGTGGGGTTAAAAACAGTGGGATTCGGAATTTTCCCCACTCGGTTCTCACGGTAGTGATGTATGCTTCATGTGCTTGCTGTTGCTGCCGTTGTTGTTGTGGCTGCTATTTGTTTATCTTTTCCTCGTCAGGCAGGCGGCGTGAGGCGAATGGGGTGGGTGGGAGGCGAAGCTGCGATGATGAATGGCTGGTGTGTTGGTTAGTGAATTTGTGCAGTTGCGTTTGAAGGGCTGAGCCCTCATGAAACACCGGAGAGGAGGAGGAAAAAAAAAGACCGATGACCTTCCTTTCAGTCCAGCCGAGGTGTTAGTTTGTTGCTGCCAGCAAACACACGCCGTACATGCTGTTCTTGTTTGTTTTCTTTTATGAAGGAGCATTGTTTTCATTCCAACCAACGCTGGCCCTATATTTCTCTCTCTCTCTCTCTCTCTCTCTCTCTCTCTCTCTCTCCTTCTCTTTTCATGGCACTGTAAAGCTGTGTGAATACCTGGCCTGAAAGAAAACACCACCAACGAAGATGATCGGCGTTGCCAACACAGAAGCTAGATGTCCTCGAGCGGTGGGGAAATTGATTCTTGTTTTTTCCTCCACATTTGTGTGCTCTGGCCAAAGAGCCAAGAGTGCCAGACATAGCTTTTCAGCCCGGTGAAAATGAAGAATAATGCCTATCAAAACCTTTCGCTCGGCCAAATCACGATACGGTCCATGCAAATGGACCGAACCGAATGAAGCGCACGCATGATTGACCGTTTGGCCGTTCGCGTGTGGAGCATGTGCTAGGGCATGGGGGAAAAGTGCGCTTACAGAGCGAGAGAGATCTGGTTCATCTCCTCCTTGCACTCTGCACAGCATTGGAATCGCAATTAGTAGGGCAGAGAATTTATGATCATCCAATCTGTTAGCTTTCCTTATTAACAATTTTTGTTTAAATAAATTTCGTTCAAATAAAAATGTGACTGCTCGCTTTCTTCAATTTGAAGTGCCGTGAAAGCTCACATTGTCTACCCCGTGCAGCACATTCAAATTTTGCTGATCTATGAACATGCGGGCGCTTTAGAGTGATTGCCGATTGATTGCTGTTGTTTTATTTTTGGTTCAGCGTTACCCATCCTTGGCAACGTGAAAATTGAGGCAATAAAATTAGATCATTCGCGTGCACATATAAAGCTGTTGAACGCGTTCCACTGGCAGCGGATAAAAGCTTCACCCTGCACTACGCACACGCCCTGCAACGAGCGAAACAAATTTGCATACGCCCATCAACGTCAACGGGCTGATGCCATGGAGCAATGCCTGTGTGTGCCTGTGCTTGTGTTGGCATGTTTGCTCTGTCCGAGTGTGTCCGAAGGATCATTAGGTTTCTGATTTTTGCATGAAAAAAAAAAATGGTTGAGAACAAACTACAAAAAAAAGAATACAAAATTCAACCACGATGGCTATGCAGCAATGCGCACGCCACTGATGGATGGGATCGGAGTGGATGCGTTGTCCACTGGTCGTTGCTGGTTCGCTGTTAGAGTGTTGAAATTTGGCAGAGCTCTTTGGAGGGAAATAAATCTCACTTGTCGTGCTCAGTCACGGGTTGAGCCGCTTGGAGAGCTTTTCACCTCGCCAGGGGCTGCCATTGAAGAAGGCCTCTTAAGCGGAAAACGGGGCTACAGTGGGATGGCTGAAAGGAGGCAAACGGCCATGACAAGTGCTGCAGAAGGACATTCTCTTTGCTGACGAGTGTGTGTGTGTGTATGTGTGTGTGTGTGTGTGTGTGTGTGTGTGTGTGTGTGTGTGTGTGTGTGTGTGTGTGTGTGTGTGTGTGTGTGTGTGTGTGTGTGTGTGTGTGTGTGTGTGTGTGTGTGTGTGTGTGTGTGTGGTGTGTGTGTGTGTGTGTGTGTGTGTGTGTGTGTGTGTGTGTGTGTGTGTGTGTGTGTGTGTGTGTGTGTGGTGTGGTGTGTGTGTGTGTGTGTGTGTGTGTGGTGTGTGTGTGTGTGTGTGTGTGTGTGTGTGTGTGTGTGTGGTGTGTGTGTGTGTGGTGTGTGTGTGTGTGTGTGTGTGTGTGTGTGTGTGTGTGTGTGTGTGTGTGTGTGTGTGTGTGTGTGTGTGTGTGTGTGCAAGCGACGCGGGTCTAAGGCTTGCAGTGAAAAATAGTTGATACATTAAATTGAAAACCTTAAATGCAATTAACTTTTCTTCAGAAGAAAAAGTAGTAGTTGTTAGTTGTTTGGACCAGTAGAGCAAACAAATGTGGACACGTCTAAAATGATGTAATTTTGCAACTCATTTGATGCTTTGTTACTCACTGCAATTATTAATAAACCATCTCATAGAGTTTGCAGAATATATCATTTAATTTGTTATTATGTTCCGTATGTCTAATTTTCAAAAAAACGCCTGTAATTTGAATACACAAAACTAAACTGTAAAACGTTGAGCGTCCACTAACACTCCCACTGTGCCGTACTGAGGGAGACCTTGTTTTTTTTTGGTCCCATCACAATTAGTGTCACTCGGTGGTGACGCATCGTGACGCTGCCTAAGCTCCAACACCTCACCAAAGCGAAGCGAAAGCCTAGAACCAAACGGGCATTGCACAAGTGTCGATACGGGGCTAAATATTTGAGTTTTTATAATCCCTTTCAGCTGCAGTGACCGTGCAGCCGGGACTGACTGACTATCGCTCGGAGCCACCATTGCTGGTGTGTGCCAGGTCCGTGTGTCTGAGCTTGGCTTCAGGCTTTTTTTGGTTGATGTTGTTCTGCATTGCAAGAGCAGAGAAATGACAGGATTTTCACTCCTCCTCCTCCTCCTTCTTTTGCGTGCTATCCGAGCTAGTGTTCCGAGGCCTCCGTTTTGCCCGTGGCCGAAGGCTTACCGGCGAGGCCGTAAAGGATTTTTACGCGCTCCGCAAATGGTGTATGTTTTTGAGATAATTTTTTTTCTCTGTCTTGCCACTCTGTGCTGTGCTCCTGCTGCCTAAACGCAGCCTAGTAAGTAACCCAAATGCGGGGCGCGGCTGGGAAGCCAGTTCCGGCACTAAAGCTCCGCCGAGACACACCGAGGACGAGTTTACACAGTTCCAATGACGTTGGAAGCGGAATCGTTTTGCCGCTACATGTGCCACCTTGCCAGCCTAGCGGCTTAGCGGCTGTGACTGCGTCAGAGTGTTAAGGTTCGTGGGTCATAAATTTGATATGAATTGAAGTAAACATACAACTGCTGCCTCCGGGTCCTCGGGCGCAAGTGTCAACCAGAACGGCTACGAAGTGCGACTCATCGTGATGTGTTTCTGTGCGTGTGCATGTATGTGTGCAACTACGTCATCTCGTGATGCGACGTAGTGAGTCTATGCGTGTCCTTCCCGTGATGTGCAGACTTTGGTAGCTCATCCTTAAAAGCCAAACCGAGTAGGCTGAAAAAATGGTTAAAAAAAAGCTTATGGACATGTTGGTTTGCTGCGTGTTTTTTTGTTGTTGTTCCTTCGCTCGCGGATTCGACTAACCTTTGTCGGGTGATGACAACGTGGTGGAAAGCGCCTTCGGGGCAGGCACCAGCGCTGCGGGTGGAGTTAAATCTCAAATCGGTTCGGAAAGTCGGAAACACATCCGCCCATTGGCGAAACACTGTGCTGTGCCTGTGCCTGTGGTGACGGCGATAAAGTGCTTTATGCTCATCCTGTTTTACTGCGAAGATACTCCACCCAGGCCCACCGGCTGGACGACTAGCTTGCCAATTGAAAGGCCGTGCCTTGGCCGAACGAGCGCTAGAACCGGTGTCTCGAGGCGGTTCCGGAAGCGGTTGAAAGCTGTAAACCTGTCTGACGGCGCTGCATGCACGATGCAGTTTCTGCACAGCTGCCGACAGCTAAGACGTCACAGGATGGCAGGTGTTGCCACGATTGCTGTGCAATGGTTCGAGTGGGTCAGGCATGGCACGGGTTGCACGCAGTAAAGGTTATATGCAAATCAATCTAATTAGAACCGTTCGGAAGTGGATTGGTGGACCCTGGTGAACGACGAGTGTGTGCTGCCGTTAGAGTGTGTGCGTCAAAGCCGGTACCGGTAAATGAGACAATGGCTGAAGGTTGATTAATGTGGTGCCTCAAAACTTCATTTAAATGCACGTCATATGGAGAGGATTTATTGCAAAACAGTCCACTGGTATCCAATGCCGGACACATCGCAGCACTTGACTGAAATACTAGTTTAAATGCCGGCCACAAGTACCACAATCAACTTGTAAATGGTCGGAAAATGTCGGGTCAATCAAATTGAAAGCTTCAATTGGCTTTGGCAATTGCATACTTCGTCGGATTTATTGATAATTTAATAATCGGCAATTTCAAAAGGTTCCGATAACAGCAGTTTTTTTTTATTTACTTTTAAGGACACTTTGGGCCTATTGGCTTCATTCGCTTCCTAGCAACAGGTATTTATGTTTGAGGAGTGAAAATTTACGTAAATTATCAATATCTCGTCATATCAATTACCCCATACCTATCATTATTGCGGCTATGAATTATATACATGAAAAAAAATACTACCAGCATTTGGGTTGTTTTTGCATGAACAGTAGCATATATGAAATATCCCACTGTACTCCCCATGTACATGAGTGTAGTGCAAACAGTTCACCCTAAATTAGGATAGTTGGCAAACTTTTGAAATATTCTTCCATCATCCCAATCGCCACCATGCGGCGCTTCGGTCGTTCGCAGGGTTACACCGGTCATAAAGCATGTTATCCCGTTCGGTCGAGCTCCTACTCGGGTTCCCGTGTGTTGTAAAGGTGGTTGGTGTAAAACCGGTGGAACAATTTGAACAACTTTTCTGCGCACAAGGTATTGCAGCAATGTTCGGCTACTGAACTATCGTTTCCATATTTCATTTTTATGCGCACCACACACATGAACTACATTGGCTTGGCATGGATGGAAGCGCTACATTGTCGGGCGGCAGAGCCGCAGCCGTAACATGGGATGAAGTAAACTATGCGAGAGCACGATACGGTCGCGCTGCAGAGCGCTGTAAAGTGCATGAACGAATTCTTGTGCGAGAGGCGTTCAGAAAGTCTGAAAAAAAAGGTACGTTTTTCAGTTGACTTGTAATGTTTCTTTCAGAAAACATTAGTTCTATCGATCGGTGCGTGCATCGATCTGTTCTAAACATCATCACATATAGGTACCGGGTTAAATTAACATGACACCGAGGGCATGTAGAGTTGCTGATCAAGTTCACAACCTAGCTTGCGATGCTTCCCTCCCCCCTCTCCCCGTGGCGGGTGAGGAAATGTATTACACGAGGAATAGAAAATTTATACATTCTAATTTGGGATCGGTGTAGGAACGGAGGCGCACGATGAAGCATTTCCCGTACGAGCTCGCCTAAATGAAAATGAACACAGGCTCAGTCTGCCCGTTTCAAATGAATAGAAAAGCAAAAAAAAAAACCGCTCGGAAACATCGAAGCTTGCATAACGAACACACAGCGTCCCGGCTGAAACACGATAAACCAGGCGAGTTGGAATGGAACGATTAAAAAAAAAGAAGACAAAAAACAGTTTTCCAACTGAGCTGCAGTAACATGTTGGTGGGTAAGCTTCAAGCGCGATGGTAACATCGGAATAGCAACTGCATTTAAAACAATTCGAATGAACAGATTTTGAAACAACGCGAGGAAACGTACAAAGCGTGTGTTGGCTTTTTTTTTTGTCTTCTTCCAGCCCTTTCTGATGGACTGGAATTATTTTGATGGGGTGGATTGCATTCACATACGGGACATGATGGATTACCGAATGGAGTTTATCGAGCCTTTTGTCTGATAGTAAAAAACACACCTTTGAATAGGATATTTCTGTTGGGCGCATGTATTCCGCTTTTTAATTTCATTTAAGACGTGTTCATTAACTATTAATAGTATTAGTTTTTCAGCACAGTGCATATGAACTTTAAGCATATAAAAACGCACTGCTGACAGCTGCTGTTAAGCTGCAACTCGTTGTGCATCGGCGAGGCTACCTAACCAGTCAGCGGCTGTCGCTCGTTATTCCTTCCGCAGCGTTGATCCGCTGAACGCAAGAAGATACATAAATCCTTATCAACACGGAAGCAAAGCAATTGCTCCGCTTCGAATCCTTGCACCATGCAAAAAAAAAAAAAGCTGTAACCCTACAACATGTTTATGTGCATGTGTGCTTGTGTTTATGTGTGCGCAGAGCAAATATACGATCAAGCGGCACTTATCTGAGCCGGACCTGCTGGAATGGACGTGCGGAACACACGTCCTTACGGGCGCACCGCGTAAACATGATTGCGTGGCCACCAGTAACTTAATAAATAAATAACTGAATAAATCAAACAAGCCCACGACCCCTACGAGCATGAACAATGGAGCGTGCCACGGCCGCTAACCGAGGCACGACAAAATACGATACCATCAATCATCATAAATATTTCATCATCGTAAGCGTGTTGACGTCGTCTTCGGTGTGGACCGTTTTTGAAGACTAGCTTCTTCCGGGCGTCGTTCTTCCCTTCCCGAATGACAGATCATGCGGCCGTGGCCTGTTGTCACTGATGCAAACATTTCCGGTGCACAGAGAAAAGGAAGCTTCCTGTAGAGCGAAAGACACCGATGACGTATGTTAGGTATTGGAGAAAAGCGCGTGGGAAAGTGCGTGAAAGGAAAAATGGAGAAAACGTTATCAACGGGGATGTCGTGTGTATACGTTGTTTCTATTAGCTAGAAGCTTGTGTGTATGCTAAACAATAAAATGTTGTACTGTTGAAGTATTGTAGGAAAATAGGTTTTTGTCAAGCAGAGTGCATTGATTTTGGCACTTTGCATGTAATCTATGTAGCTCATTTGGGCGTGAGCTGAAAAATACAGCTGTTGATGCAAATGATGTTTGGAGGCCAACATGCATAGCTTCTCCTTTAAAGAAGATTCCTTACTTTCAGCGGAAACTCGTTTGTTTCAATTGTACCAAGCGCTGTGATGTTTGGGGTCAGTGGTTTGATTGTTATTTCATAACTTTTCCATTGCATCAATGCAAGAATTTCCAACGAAATATTTATATACACTAGCACAACACAGCACACAACGCACATACGCCATGGATGAAAAAACATGAGTATGGACAATAGCAGCGCAACTGTAAAAGCTATTCCAAGTATTGCGCTTGTGGTACCAACAATGAACACTGCCTGGATTCCGCGATTAAAGTCAGCGCTATGAATTGTGCGGTATGGCGGTGTACTATTTGCTATGAGATCATAGAAGAATGAGCATAGTCGGAAATATATCTTCGTCAATTCAAATCCATTCCATTCCATACCAAGCATTTACCCTCCTTCGTGGAATTGTACCATGATGCTGAAAGAATCCTACAATTGACATTTCAGGTGAAAAGGTGGGTTTTAACAAGTTTGAAAAGATCAAGCTGTCCAACATTAATGAAAATGTTTCATTTTTTCTGACCCGCTGGACACTCATACAAATTATGTTCATTAAAAGAAACACACACAGTGAACACATGTAAAGACAGTCCACATCGGCAACCAACCTGCACTTGTTAAGTACCACATGTGAGCGTAAATTGTAATTAAATCTCTTTTGCATCTTGTACAAACTGTTGACGGCTATCATCCTTCCGATTTAGCGTGAGGCACACGGATTGGCAATTTCAATAGAATATAAAAAAAAAACTAATAAAGCAGCATTCCTTCGTCTCAGCTGCGTGCGAGGCAGCATCTATGGCCAGCCAAGGTACACGGCAGGGTCGCTAAATACATAAAGCAAACCCTTCATCCATGAACACCTGGTAATGAGCGAGACCTTTTGTGATGAACGTGATGAATGGTTGGGACGTACCTGTTCCGACTCTCCTTTTATTTGGCCCCTGTTTTCCCAGTCACAAAAAAAAACAAAAAACCAACCTGACCGCCCGTCAGTAGCATTCATTAACAACACGCGCCACCTCATACAATTTTGCACGATAACAAGCTTCGCTCGCTAAAAGGAATTAAGTCATCAGGACCCCGCACAGCCCCGGCAGGTTGGTCGGGTTTCATTTATTTGCTTTTCCAGTTTTCTCGCCACCGCGTGCCAGCAATTCGTCGCACACATGGTGAAGCTAGAACAAAACAACCGCGACCAAGCAACTGGGGCACCAGCACTTGAGCCACTCGTTCATATCTTAACGGGCTTGCAGAGCATGGGAGGCTTGTGCTAGCATCATTGCGAGAGGGAGAGCAGCAGAAAAGTAAGAGAGAAAGAAAAAAAACACAACAAGCTGGTATAGAAAACGCGCGGACATTTCCCCACCCCTTCCAGTCTACACGGGCAAAGAAAACATTGAATAAACACAAAACTCTCGTAAAAGTGCTTTCACGTCAGGCGTGCGGTTTGATGTACGTGTGTGTGCGCGCGCGCGCGCACGTATGGTTGGTTGGTGTATTTTTTCCCGCATACTTTTTCGCCGTCCCCCATCGACCGCCGTGAAAGCTGCGGTTAATATTGCTTGAATTATGCTAATATAAATAAACATAATATTTTAATCGCATTTCTTTGTAGAGTTTTGTTTTTGTTTGGGGCGTTGCGGGCGCCGTACCTCATGGATGGGGTTTTGTGAGTTGATGGGGAAAAAGGATTTCTGCGAGTGGAAATAGAAGCAGGGGTGCACCCGATGGCGCACCTGATGAATATCAAGCCCATTGGCACTCGCCGTATGAGTGCTAGAGTGTAGTGAGTGCGAATAATTTCTTTTCACCGGCACGTTTACCCTTCCAAAGTATCCAAGTTCCAAGTACGGTCGAATAATCGGCGTTACGGGGCGGGGTTAATAACGGAGCCGTGGTTCTGGGAAGCGACCGTAAATCTGATTGCGTTGAACGCGAGCTGAATATTTGCCCGGCTATCGAGTGCTCATGGATGAAGATGCTTCAAATTAATTTGTGCTCCAAATGTTTGTAACGTACCAGCGCCAGGTAATTCATAAAGGGAGGGCTATTAATTATGAAAGTTCAATTAGCAGAACATGGCATGATGCGAAATATGGGCGCAATCTAGCGTCTTTCCGTTGCTGTGCCGAGTTTGATAAGCGATGCAATAAAGCTTCACGTAACACGGGCACTATTATTCATCCTCTGAACTATACTATGGTAAATTAATGTAGTTTTAAGAGTTTCAGATAACGTTTTACATGAAATTCATACAATGGTGTTAAAAGAAAACTTCGTTCAAAATGTATCCATCGTTACTAGTTGACTTTACGCTAATGTGAAGTAAATAAAATAAAACAGTATTATTTGCAGAGCAGATAGCATACATTTGAGTGAAGATGAGTGCAATCATAATCTGGGAATAATGCTACATTAATGAAGAAGTGAAGAAATTCAAACAATTGATAGTGATATCAGCAATTATCATAGCAAATGCTAAATTAATAACTTCATCGAGTTTGATTTCTTTTGCTCTGCTTATCTGTTCCATTGTCTGCGAATCAATGGAGGTCCCTCATGCCCTCGCTACACTCACCCGTAATCATTGCATGATTTATGAACCTGAAATCCGAGGCTCGTGCTTGGTGTCACATGGCAGCCGGGTGCTGTGGAACAGTAAGCTCCAAGCCAATCAAAGCACTCAACAATCGTCCCCAATCTTGACCGAGCGATCTGGCGACGTGCAATCGGCGTCGCAACTGTGCCGCACGCGTGTCTGGGGCAGTAACAGTTTTGAGCAAACACACGCCTAATGGAGCACATAAACCACGACCCGAAAGCAGATGCTATCGCGCCATTCCATTCGGTAAGCGCATTTTCATTAAGGGCGACATAATAACTTTATTAGAGCGCGCTGTGCGGCTGGGACGAACGCTTTTTACATGCCGGTGGCACCGGGATCGATTAGCCCACTTGCCTTGGACCGTATTGACGGATGAAGAGCATCGGGCGGAAGAGTGCGCGAGATATTTATCGGACGAATATATCGATGCAGTGCAATCGGGCGGGTCTCGTTAGCCACGTCAACGAGCTACCCGTTGTTTGGTGAAATCAATGTTTTCTTTCTGTACTATCCTTTTGTAGCCATTTTCTTTTAAGTTTCACTCAGCACGAACAGCTCATTAGCATAGAATGGCAACGGTACGTTTAGACGGGCTGTAAATATGAGCCCCGACAGTAAAATGATAATGTACAGCCAGGACGGCCTCTATGACGATGATGATGATGATGATGGTGGGGCATTAGGAATACCATGAATGATTGATTTATGCGGCAATAATTAATTTTACGATCTGCAGATAATCGGAAGCGTCGTGTTTCATGACACAAAAGGGACACTTTTATTATACCATACGATGTAGGTACGCTTGCTGCAAGCCACTGGAAAGCTTAGAGCGTAGAGTTTGAGTTTTTGCAATATCTTTGCTGCTGTGACTGAATAATTTAGTTCGACAAAGAGTTAAGAAAATGTTGGATTCGGTTAAATCAAACTAAAAACCAAAAGAACTTGCTGCTCGGCAACTGCTGTGTAGGTGTGTTTATTGCTACAGCAAAGTTACTCGGTATAAACAAAACGCAAGCATCGAATTGTGTACATCGTCGGGAGCGGGGTTAGGCCGTAAAGCTCCAGATAGCATTAGCAACTTACACACTCACTCTCCTCCGAGGTAATAAATACTTCCCCAGCGGGAGCAGGCAAATTTTAATTACAGTTTTTCCGGCCTATACCATTTCTAGCCGGAAAATACGATCATTAGCTATCCCTCCTAGCCCGGGATACAGGTGAGCTTCCGCAGCTAGTTCATCAACCGGCTTCCGCCTTATTGGCCTCATCATGCTTCCGGCGAGAGTTGGAAGCGCTGCAGAGGATTTATACTACGCCGCGCAGGTTCCGGAAGGTGGACGGCTGTATGTAGCCGAGCAATTAAATATCCCACCCCGGGTGTTTGAGCCGCGCGTGTGGAATCTTCCATTATGGGTTGAGTTCCGGCAATTTGGTGATGGGATTTGGAGGTAGACGATGGCCAAGCTTCCGAGAAGCTTTGTATAAAACGTTCATCAAATCGTATGTGTACGTCGGAGTGCGAAACGGATTGTTATCCCTTGAATTTGATGACGACAGGAAGCACACATGCGAAACTAATTTCGTATTCTTCTAAGTGGTATTATCATTATAGATGAATGTAATTTTCTTAGCTTTTTTATATTAAAAAGTTTGTAATAAATTTAAAACCCCTTTTAATACTTTGTCAGTCTATCATGGTCTACCTTTATTTTGCCGTAACAAACCGTACATCGACACAAAGAACAATCATTAACAATGTTTCACAAACAAACCAATACCACGCACCGTGAACTTTGCTCAGTAGTAAAATAAACCATTTCTTCGTAGCGTGGAAAAGCTTACCACGCGCTTCTTCCCATACTTTGTTATGCAATTTGTTGGAAAATATTTCACTTCCTCGCCTTGGTCTCCGGCAAACGCTCTCCGCATGCGGTTACTCAGATTAATTTTGCACATTCCGAGCTTTTATTAGTTTGCTAGCGAGGAGATCGTAAAGCTTGTAGGGGGAGGGACAAAAACGGCACTGTATAGCGGTGGAAGCATGTTACATTTTGGTTTTACATTTGTTTGTCTGGCAGATATGTTTATTCCCCGCGCTCCATCGCTGTGTCTACATGCAGTGCCGCGTGGGAGTCAAATTAAAAGAGCGCTAAGCATTCTTCAGATTCAGACCGAAGACGATTTTTTATGGTGGATATTGAAGCGAGTTGCTTGACTGGTTTGCAGAAAGCACACAGTGTGGGTTCTGGTTTGGTTGGGTTTATTTCAGCACTATTGCTAAACAGCCACCATGGTTGGGTTGAGCAGTTTCTTTTTACTATTGAGCTTTGTAACTTTGCGAATGGTAATTTTTTAACCAAATTTAACATAGAAAATCAGCTTCAATAAAGGCGAAAATAGTACACAAAATTATAGAGGATGATTTGCGGAAGGAATGATAAGATCTGAAGCTATTTGTCCTGTTTCAAATTCTCAAAGACGTATTAAGATAACAAGTACAGATTATTCCATGTACAAATTTACAGATACATCAAGCGCAGATATAGATACGTGGGAGTTACAAACTTACTCAGTCCAGCCTGCAATATATTTCGTATTCATGTTAATTTCATTACCGTGCATCTATGATTCTCGTCGATCGATCAAACCCGGCCGTACGTTTTCTCGCCCTTTCTCTCCCACTCTGGCCCCAAGTGTTATCATTCAATCGCTTCAAACGTTAAAACCAAACGAGCTGTCAAAACTAAACAGAGTCGATCAATAAACAACCTCCCCCCCCCCCCCCCCCCTATGCTGGCCAACCGGGCGCTGAGCGTTAATGCATCAAATATTCAATTACACTTCAGCCAAAAGGCTCATCCCTCCCGAATGCCTTTCGGCGCCTGTTGCACGGTTTGCGAAGTGTTGAGCCTGATAATCTCATCCGGTGCATCTGGTGCTGCTGCTGGTCACCACTGCCCGTACCGTACTGTCCGTACTAGTCCTCCCTCGTTCGCCCCTCGGGTTTTTGTGTCTCCGGATCGTACGATGACAGCCTTCTTGCCGAGTGAGACGCAACGCCGAGTAGTTGGTGAGAAGCAATTGGAAGAAAGATGCTGTCGGAATCGTGTTTGGAGAGATGTTGAACGAAATAATGTTGTGTAATTCGAACGTTCGTTCGATGAGACAAGTGTGGTGAGGTTGTTATTGTTTCGCGTAAATTACTTCTTCCTAGGAAAACATTGGTCCGATCAAGGATATTTGTGTTTCAGCCGCTGGCTTAACCCGGTCAATGTATGAAGGATGCTGTTGACGTGATATTGTATCATTTGCTGGTGGTTGGTTGGTGATGATGACGTGTAGATGGAAAGGAACTATTTGAAGTAGAAAGTTAATTAAAAATTCAAAATTCAAAGTATACAACTTTGAAACTTGCATCTATTGACATTTCATACGGAAAGTTAACAGGCACGACATCATCGGACGAAATATGAAGAAAGAAAAAAAGCTGTGTCGAACGATCGAAAATTCAATCACCAAAGCTGTAAACCACCGTGGACCACACAATAGCACAAACTTTTAGAAATTAAATCTATAAAACCATTTATTTTCTACCCCGCTGGAACTCCCAGCGTGGTGATAGTTTTCCGTTTTATGTTCGCTTTTATCGATGCTTCGACTGTGCCCTTTCACACCGCAGCGAACCGTCCGCACAACGTGTTGCATGTGGTGGAAAACCCGCAAGCAAACAAATAACAAACCAAAGCAAACGAAACCAAACCGAACCAAAACGAGAGAGAAAAATACATCCAACCACTATTATTTACTGCAAACTTGTGGCTCACATGTACTGTTCACCCCCCCCCCCCCCCCCCCGGTCCTGGTCGCTACTGGAAATGGTTCGAAATGGCGCTGACAACGACTAGCACGATTACGTCGTTGGACATTATTTTATCCCATTACATTCTTCACGTTAGGAGGTGGAAGAAAGGCTTCCCTAATAACAGTATCATCGTCTTTATCGCTTCACTGCAAGCGCAATCGCTGCGCTGTTTTGCATAGACGCTGCGTGCTGGGTGGATACGGTGCGGGGCAGAGAAAATATTTCCCAAGATGGACGACCCCGTCCGAGCCGAACCGTTTGCGTTGCGCTCCAGGGAACAGTGAGCAGGACGGCAGCCCGGAGGTCCTCCGGACGTTGATTTCATTTTTGTCATCGACCACGACGCCAGAATCGAGATAAGGTGGTGGTGGCAGACCGGCCAGACAATGGCAGGTCGTCGGAAAACTTTCCCCCGGGAATGCGCAACGGTCCCGTCCCGCGGCTGGCGTACGCGAGGAGCGAAATGTGGTATAAAAAATTGATATCTTACTCACGGTGAGCGCTTTCTTGCAGCAAAGTTCCAGCTGAGCAATGGCATTCGAAAACGCTTCTTGTTGCAGAAAACGTTGCAGCTCCCGCATCTGAGGCTGGCCATCGGCGATGAACCCCGTGTGCCCCGAATGGATTAAATTCCAACGATGTTCTTTGTTCGCGATGAAGGGGGAAAAGGAAAAAGAAACAACCGACCGCGGACGGTTGGTCACTGCTAGTACGCCAACCAAAAAAAGTTCCAGCACTAGTGACTTACATCCTTTTATGTAATCATTTTCCAAGGCGCCCGGTGCATAACGCGCGCGGAGCAGCTACGGTTACGGTTTAATAGGGCAAACGAGAGTGTCCCGAGAACAGAGATTCGAATCGATATTTCCTTTTCACAAATGTTCTCCGCTTCTCTCTTTCACACGCACCCACACATTGCACATTGACCGAGGTACATAAAAAGTGAGAACGAAGCATATCTTCCCGCGTTGGTCTTGGAAGAACTTTGCATCCTACGCGGTGCTGCGCTTGTAATGCGATTGGCGAAAACTTTGCTGCAACAAAAGCTCTCATACCTCACTAGCTCAACCGATTACGGGGCCGATGGGTGCCTACGAGTTAAAAAGAAGGGTGCAGGAGATCGTACCGGTTCACAACCACCACGTTTGATACAATGTGGCGGAATACAGCTTCGTGTGCAGGTGTGCAGTGTTTCGTAACAGCTTATGGGTTAAAAATATGCCGATTCGAAGCTTTATCGATGGAACTGACTGATGGGATCGAATGTTAACGCTAGATTGAACCCTTCGGGGGCAGTTTTAAAGTGAACGGCATTGGCATTACGTGCTCTGGGCTAGTAGACGTTATGATTATTGGACGAATATTTTAGTGCGATATAAAGGTATTATGAATTTTGCACGTTCTGTCTGTGAAGTTTCACCATGTTTAATTCTTTGCCAAATCGGACGATTTTGCTAGGGGTGTAAAAGTAACTAAACAAGCAAACGAGAAAGTAGCACGTTTAAAAATTCTCATAACAAGATTTTGTAACGGAAACAACTCGCCGATCGTACAAACTTTACGTATCTCACATGCCTGTGCTTTTAAGGCATAAATGAATGCGAGCTACATCGACACGAGAGCATGAAATTGCACTTCCTTGGCGATGCATTTGGCATCCAAGAACCAAAGTGGCCAGACACTGGTCAAACTCTCCAACACAGTACCGTGCTGCAACCATTTCCAGCTTGCCAAGCTCGTCGCCCCGTTGCTCCTACTCCCCTAATTTTCTTCTTGCTGGATGGGCCACTTCCAGCGCAACAACTTCCGGTGAATGCTGAACATGCAAATTCGTTACATGGCTACTAGTGCTGCTGTGGCTGAAATACTTGGAGCCCATCCAGAGAAGCTCACCAGCTACTCGGTAGCATCCAATGGGAGCGAGTTTTTGTTGGGAAAAAGCGAAGGTAGTGTCCAGTTTTCGACAGTTATTATGACACGATAAATTATTCCACCCTTCCCAAACTTCCATGTGCGCTTGTGCGGGTGGTGGCTCTCCATTTCTGAACACATCCTTTAGAGCCCGTTTCACTCACGTTCGCTGTTTCGCTCCTGCAAGCGCAATCCTTGATGCAAGCGATTCAATTACGTCGTGCAAGGCAATGGACACTTTTGACCTGCTGCCTTGGTACACTGCAGCGCTGGAGCCGAATAGTTTTCGCTCGCTGGCTACAACTACCGTGCGCACTTGTCCGTGTAGGACGGTGAGTGGTTCTACCGCATCCCTTGCCCACTGCTAGAGGTTGCCTAATGACGGCGTGTAGGAAGATGCTCAAGCGGGAACATATTTCACATGCCGGTACCAATTTTTGGGCATATTCGGGTTTAATTAGTTACCTCCGTCGGGCGGTGGTTATTCGTTTCCGTTGCGTTCCATCTCCGGATGCTGGGATAAAGTGCATATTTCAGGTGGAACGGATGCAACAAGCGGTGGGGTGTTGTGTGAACTATGACTGTATGAGCATCGAAAGGTGACTTTAGAGTGTTTGGTTGGACGAGAACTCGAAACAATTGCCTTAGGATGTTCTGTTACAAACATTTAAATTCTGGAAACTGGACCATTTCCTTTGCTGTGGCATTTTTTTCTGAAAACGTGTTTGTTATCATTGGATTACATTTGTGCAAAAGCACATTTACATTTCAACCTCGGCCTAGATGACTGGAGCAGTAAACGTACATTTTCTATGAACTGTCGGTAAAACCAAAGTTATTTATAAAAACCAGTACAAGAAAAAGGTTGCTTAACATCATCCAACCAATCGAATAGATGAAAGGAACCTTTGCTGCTCTTCCGCCAAATTCCTGTGCCTGTGTTCTGTCGCAAAAAGGGCACGGTACCACGCAGCGCCCACTGTCCATTACCGAAAGTGGAATTGATCAAGCGGGCAGCAGAGTCGGCAACAGGTAGCGTCTTCTCCGGGCCGGAAATTAAACAACATATCAATTTTTTCCGAATGTACCCTTCGCTTCCCTCCGGTGGAGTAGCGAGCGGGGCCACGAAGAATATGCTGTACCGTTGTGGTTTTCCTTTACCTGGAGCGCTCCCATTTCCCGGCAGGCTACAGGCAGGGACTGCAATCGGCCGGCCACAGGTACCATGACATCTGATCAAAGGGTACTCATCAAACCGGTTAGCAACTAGAACTGATTCGTTAAATGCATTCGGCGAAAGAAAACATACCGCTGGTGGTACTTTCATCGTTTGTGCACTGTTATTCCGTATCGCAACATCGGCTTTGCGGCTAGTGGTACGGGTTTCTGCTGATATCAGCCCCTGGATCCGTGTCTAGCATTTCATCAGCATGATGGCACCGCGAAGACGTTGGTTTTGTAGCGAAGATACGCTACTTTTCTTTCGTGCTGTTACATCTGTCAAGCGTTAGCAGTAAGTAAATATAATGGCACCAGGTTTTTGTATAGAACGAACAGACGCTGCTTCGGGGTATGTAGCGGCAGCACTGTACACTGGAACCGATGTCTCAAAGGAAGCAAAAGCAAACGTTCTATTTTGTTGCAAGCTGCTGTTGCTAGCGCTGCTGTCCACGGCTTGCGGGAGTTTCGCTATTTCTCAATATCAAAGCCATTTATAATAAAAGCCAAACGCTCGTGCTATAAATCCCGTGCTCTGACGTCAAATCGACTGTTGTGCTGAATGTTTTGTGTGTCATTCGCGTTCTTCTCTGTGTGTGTGCGTGTGTTTTTGCTATCTTCTGACCGCGCCTTATGCCTCAATTTGCATATTGATGTAAACTACCGACAACAATCTACATTTCGGAGTGATTAAATTGTTCCACCGCGGGGCAGATCAGCAGGCCCCGGTCAGGTTGTGTTTCTCCACCGGGATGGAAACATAATAAATTGTCCACCAGCTGGGTGTCACCGTGGAGAGAACTGGTTTTTGTTGTGTTCTGGTGCCCGATAGCTTCCCATCCGCCACGACAAATCTAGGAGAATTAGCAAGCGGTTGTTGGGCTATTTGCTGTCTTTTTCTTTTCGTTTTGTTTTGGTCACCTTTTTGCTGCTTGTGGACGTTAGCCTGTTTTCGGATGCGCCAAAACCAGTTTCATCGCGGTGATATGTAGATGGACATCCCAGTTTAGCGCAGCAGATTGTTTTTGATGCTGAGCTAGAGACTTCGGCCCGCGGTTGACACCTTTTAATCATCTACATACGCTTACTTTCTCTTTCTTTTACGACCATCCGGCTGGGGGTATGAGTGGAGCGTTTGTTTATTTTTATCGCAGCACCTTGATCTTGCGTGCGTGAGACCGCCAGAGTGGTGGAACGGGTCCCGTGACGACACCTTGCTTGCTCAGGTGGTGGTTGCGGCGGGATAGAAAAGGATCGTAGCATCTAGAAATTAATTCACACTGCCGAATTGCCAACAGTTTCCGGCACAAAGCAATCGAGAAAGTATTGGCACGAGAGCTAACCAGTCGAGATAGTGCCAAAACGCACCGGAGCGCTATTTGGGTCAAGTGTGTCCCCATCCAAATCAAGTGAGTTCGCAAACCAGTTCGGGATGCTTTCCTCACCGTTTCGGGATGCTCTCTGAGAAAGCTTTGCCTGTTTGTGCGCAGTTTCAGCTAACGGTTCTTGCTGTGCAGCTCCTATTGAACGGCTAATGACACAGCGCTGCCCGGGAGAAAAGCCCAACGCTTGGGTTATGGTTTAGCGACTGGCCGGCGCATCCACCAGTCGCGTTTTAGGACCGAACCGAAAATGAGGCAACTACAGCTGCTCCTGCTTGGAGCCTTCCTGCTGCTGCTGGCGGTCGCCGTCGTGACCGTGGACGGGGAGCCGATCAAATCGAGCAGCCACGGGCACCACCAGCACCACCACCATACACATCACAAGAAGAAGCACGGCAGCCATCATCACCACAACATGGTATACGGGTTTGGCGATCCGTTCGAGTCGAACGGCCGGTGGCTCCAGGACGAGAGCGACCAGTGCAACTGCAACGTGATCGTGCAGAAGATGAAGAAGCTGCGCGAGAAGGTCCTGCTGGTGGTCAGCTCGTTCGACAAGCTGCTGAAGGTGCAGGTCGATCTGCGCAACATCAAGAACCTGCTGAAAAACATCGACCTGAGCCTGACCGCGCTCGGTGGGTTCGTGTCGAACAGCGAGAGCCAGATCGCGTACCTCGAGGAACAGACGCATGCGGTGTCGATGCTGCTAAGGTAAGGGAGGAAGCGTGTTTGTCACCGTTTGTCACGCGTGCCCCTCTTTTCGGCTCATGTGTATTTGCTTTCCACCCTTTCACTTATTGCAGCCGCGCCAAGGCAGGTGCGGTACAGCTGCTGACGAGGGAAAATCTCATCGAAGCGCTTGGGCCGGTCAAATCGTCCACGGAGGCACCGCCGCTGCAGGAGCTGGACGAGATCGTGTACAGCTCGTGCCAGGATCGGCGCATCATCAAGACGGGCGTGTACCGGGTGTACACGAACGTGACCAACAGCATGTACGTGCTGTGCAGCCTGGACTTTGGGCAGAACGCGTGGACGGTGATACAGAACCGGTTCGACGGGTCGGAGACGTTCTTCCGGCCGTGGAACCACTACAAGCGCGGGTTCGGGTACTTCGGGCACGGCGAGTACTGGCTCGGGCTGGAGAACATCTACGCGATGATGGCGGGCCGCGAGTACGAGCTGCTGATACTGCTGGAGGACTTTGACGGGAAGTTCGCGTACGCCAAGTACAAGTACTTCCGCATCGACGGCGAGAAGGACGACTACCGGCTGGCCAAGCTGCACGGGTACATTGGCAATGCGGGCAACTCGCTGCAGGATGCCGAGGGCATGAAGTTCTCGACGTACGATCGGGACAACGACAAGTCGCCGGAGAACTGTGCGCAGGCGAACCACGGTGGCTGGTGGTACAAGGCGTGCGGTGATACGTGAGTGTTATGCTACTGGGGTGGGGAGGCGGCTGTCACAACTGTCATGGCGCTTGATTAACACACTGGTGTTGGTGTCTTTCAATGATTACATGTTTACAGAAATTTGAACGGAGCGTATCGGAAGGAGTACTCGCACGATCTGTCGGGAATTTTCTGGAAGGAGTTCCGCGGGCTCAACTACAGTCTGAAGCGGTCCCGCATTATGATGCGCAACAAAAAGGAGCATCACCACAAGCAGCACTACCACCATCATGCGCACCACGGCTACCACAGGATAGATGAGGAAGGCTATGAGGAGGAGGAAGAGGAGGAGGAAGATGATGAGGAGGATGAGGAGAAGTACTATGCGGCGGGCTTTGAGGCCGAACTCTAGCGTCGGAGCGCTGGTGAAGTCGTGTCGGACCATGGAACAGATATTTATTTAGATTGTACTCGTGCGCCTTCGGTAGAGAGGCAATAATAAAGCTATATTGTTTGACTATGTCATCTTTGCATATAAGTCGATTACAATTTTGGATAGCATAAGTGATATCCATATATTAATGGTAAAAATCGCAAAATAAGCGTTTACTTCAGCATTTTTCAATTATATTTCAAGATTGTTTTTTATTGCGTCATGTCCTAATGACAGACTCCCTTTTAATAGACCCTAGATCCAGTAGGAAACTTAGGCTTATCCCTTTATTATGATGTTTTTATTTCTTCCCATACCTACTCCAAGTGATTGCATTCAGTGAATTGTAACACAGTACACATATTAATTTGTGTAATTTATTTTCTGTCATAATAAATAATCTTCTCCCCCTTGCAGCATACTCGCTAAAGCCCATCTCTCTGATGGGAATCTCCGGCACAGTTCGTCAATGCTGTGGTCGCATCGACTGGTCGCATTAAGGGGCCATTGCGATAGTTACAGGAACCGAAAAAACGAAACAAACTGAACCCATCGGGAAGGGGCAAGCCGTGCGCTTTCCAGTGAATAATTCAAATTATTTTTATTTATTACTGCGCCCAAACCTGCTGGACCTGCTGGGGGCAATGATTTATGCTTGCGCCCGATGCTCCGGGGCAGCACGTGGAGTCGGGTTGGTTGTGGTGGTTGTCGTTGTTTTCGGTTGTTTTGGCCCCCGAAGAAGATGTGTTGCCTGTGTGGAAGGAATGAAGCGTAAACGAAATTAAAATAAAATGCATTTCTGCATTAATGACCATTAATCCATAATGGGCTTGGCGGGTGGTACTGTCGCGCGGTGGGTTGTAGCGTTGTATCAATTTATTGGCAACTGTCATTTGATGATTGAGACGCTTTGTGATGTGAGTGATAATTTTCGAGATATGTGTATGTTGTAACAACATTATTTATTCTATTTATTTTTCTTATTTTGTTCTGCTTGGATTTCTCTATTGTATATTATGATTTGTAATCTTCTCAAAATAAGAAAGTAATTTGAAACTTGTCAATGGGGCCCTTTCCGTTTGAAGTTCGGTGGCTGAAATTTCAGCCTGTCAGCTGTTTGCATTGTATAGCAGTTTTCGAGCAGCTATCTAAGTGAGTATAATATACAGGTGGGCTTATCCCAAGGTGTATGAATTTAGAAGGCTGATTTTTACCGCTTCAGCTTCTGAAGGAAGATTTTAAGAGTGTTTTGTGTATTTGTCAAGCCTCCAGAAAGCTTGTTTGAGCAAAAGCTTTCACCCGTCCTGTCAAAAAGTGTTGTTCAAAATTGGTTATAAAAAATGCTATGAAGCCACTTGGATTTGGACTGATCTCTTTAATGCAACTTGGGGTAAATGTAAACAACTCCGTGTTTTGCCATTTTTTCGAGCAGGCTACATGATTTCAGCCTCCAACTGTCAAATTTCGTACAAAAAGCTGACTAGAATCGTGAAGGGCCCCAATTACGGTTTTGATAGAAGCTAACACTAGTATCGCTGTGCTTTTCTTTATTTTTTACAGTTGCAAAATAACTCATTAAAACATTAAAAGCATTCAAAACAAACCGCAACGAAAAAAAAAACATCAGGAAAGGAGACGGAATTCCCCAGAACTAGTAGACAGAATAAAAAGCTCGGCAATAATTCAAAAGCTGCACGCTTATGTTAAGGAACCCCAGAAAGTAATTCCATGCTCTATTTTCCTTGCAACGTCACTGGCAGCATTTGGCCCGAGCACAGATTTTAATGAAATGCCACTCCCAAAATTAGGCAAACGATTCTCGCACCAGCATAAAATGGGGAAGCAAAGAAATAGTGCCACCTAATGAAACAACCCACCGCTTCTGTGACTTTTCACTGAGGAGAGCGGTGCGGGGGAACTGCCCGTTGCCCGGTGCTTTCCAAGGATGTGCACAGCTTTCGGGAGCATTTTACTTTGATGTTCGTGGGCTCTGTGGTACGAATTTTCCTTTTCACTATACAATATCCCCCAACATCAGGTCGGGTCAGTGGGTGCAGGGTTTGCGTTGCTTTTCAATGGTTTCGCGGTGTACGGGAGGGACGGTAAGAGCGTGAGTAGCATGAAATGTGGAGAGAAAAACACGGGACCATGTATAACGCGAATATGCACACTGCACTGACGTCAGTGTACGGGCAGTGGCGTTTTCGGAGGTGCCTGCAGGTACATAGCTATGTCCTCGTGTGCTCTTAACACTGGTGCTGCATTCCTTCATTCCACTGCCGGTAGTGCTTGATCCTTGCAGTGGCACATTTTTGTCTCGGCGTGCGCGCGCGCACGTGTGTGTGTGTGTTGGTCGTGATGCACTTCTTATCACTGCGCTAGCTTCGCTCAACATAATCATCATTATCGTTCGCATCATCAGCTGCTTCGTCACCGATGGTCCCGCGGGGAATTCGCTCGTTTGCACCGGTTGGCAACAAAACGTAGAGAGGGTTTTGGGGTTTTTTTGGAGTCGTTCTGTGTGCACTATACTCGCTCCATCCTTCTCTGGAGGGGGTAGAGAGGGTGGGCTTTTTTTTAGACTCATTTGGTTTTGTTTTGTGTCTTGCTCGGTGTGGCAAAAGTTTCAACAACATTTTTGCAGGAACGATCCCGCTGCCGGTGAAAGGGGATCGAATGCAGAACGACAAGAGCACGTATCGTGCGTCACTCCTTTCGGTCAGTCCTTCAACACACCAACACACAGACTCACCGAGGCACACATACACACATTATATGGGTGAAAATTAAATTGGCTTTTAAACTTTTTCCATTTAGCAAATTATGTTAATCCAGCACACTAGCGAACAAACATTCAGGCACACAAGCACACCCAAGAACGTAACCGGTGCTACCGGGGCCTTTCATTGCCCGGCGGGCTAGAACACATATTTTTAAATGTTGTACACTTTCCTTCCTTTCGCCCCTGCCCCTTGCACTTGTGCCACATATTTTTGGTTTTGATTTTACTGTCGCCTGAAAGTTCGTGTTTGAGTGAATAGTTTTCGGTTTGTTTGATGCGTTTTTTGTGTTTTTGTTATTTTTTCCGTTTCATCCTCGGTTCCCGCTTCACGTCGTACATCCGCATTTAATTTTAATCTTATTTTTGCCCATTAAATGTGCGCTTCCGTGCATTTGCAGTAAATCACAACCATTAAAAAGTGCAGCAAGGCGTTTTGGTTTTCTTCAATCGCTATTGGGTATCCCAACCGAACACGCTTTGCAACGATGCTTTCAGGAGCAGGTGGCGGATCTTTTGACTCATGTCGTCCATAATTGCAGAGTGCGGAAGCGTTCGTTGTTGAAATGAGGGAGCTCTTTCATGATAGTTTGCTGCGAAGTTTGTACTTAGCCCAGTGCATGGTTTGTGCGCAATGGTTGAGATGCAACGTAGTGTATCTTTTTTAATGACGAACGTGCGTTTGATCATCGTCGAGTTTACTTTAAGTATGTTCTTTGATGAAAATGTAGTCTTTGAATTGGAAAAAAAATCATGTATTGATACTTTGTACGAAATACGTCTGAAGCTAAAGGCTCGAAGCACGATGATGATAACCAAAAGAGATCCTGTTTAGCGAATCAGAACAAAAATCAATCCTATAGCAACAACCTCTGAAGATCTTAGTTAGTGAAGATCGTTTAAAAGTGCCGAGCAAATGGTTGATTGAATATTATGTGCATTTTCCTGTCGAAAGCTGTTACACCTCAGTAAAACCATTCAATCCACGCCAGCTTCATTATTCATATTCAATCATTTTTGCCTCGAAACCAGCCACCTACACCTTTACGCATCCCTGTCCCGAACGCCCGTCAAGTAAGATGCTATAAATTGTCCCACGCACCCAGCCCTGCGTCACGAGCTAACGCCACGTAACGGATAAAAGGCCGCAACAGCAGAAGCGGTTTAAATCTTTCCCTTCCTCCAAGCAATATTTATCGCTCCGGCCGAAGGATAATGTAATGTAGCCCAACTCATCACCTTCCTGCAGCACTCCCGTCGTCCGCCACACGTCCCTGCAACAATGGCTCCCTGGTTGCGAGGCTGCAGGCAATCGCTTGAGGTTAATTTGCTTAACATGCTGCTTAAGACGATGAAGCGAGTGAGATGCAAAAGTTTGCGGCAAAGTTTTCAGCTCCAGCATGTCCCGTCGCTGCCCGACGTTGCCCCCCCGTACTGCGTCTTGCTGGACCATCGATCAAGCCGCATTGTGCCCGGTTGCCCGCCCCGAAAACAAGGTCAAACTGGGCCGGGCCAGCTCCCCGGCTAGGTTGGATTGAATCACGGCTGGGAGTAAATTACCGGCCTGGGGAGGATTATAAATTTTAATCTTTCTTTCTACCCACACCCAGTTGAAGCGCTGGCTGGTGGGGGCCCAAAGTTACGCGCACGACACTTGCCTGGTGCAAGTTTTTGGTGGGGTGAACACGATTTTGCTTAGGGGAGGGGTCGGTTCGATCGATGGCCGATGAGAAATCGAGTAATTGTCTTTTGATGTTGGTAACAATTAGGCGAAGCAATCGAGTTACGATGTACAGTTGGGGGGACGTCATTAGGACCGAAATGCTTTTACGTAAAAGGTACGCCATCTAGATGTAGTGCAAAGTGAATTTGCTGTGCGATTTGCATGCATTTAGGCGTTCTGCAACGCCGAATACTTACGTGATGCTTTCATCAAATTTGCGCTTCGGTTTAATAGCAATTATACAATCATAGTCGCAGTAAATACTAAGGAATTGTTCATTTCTTTCATAATTTGAGTTTTTTCTTGGATAAAATAAATATATATCCACCATTACTGTTTTCAAGATCAATTATGATTTGTTGTTGTTTTTCTTTATTTTTACTTTCCATACGTTTATTAATCCTAGTCGAGTTAGGGACATCACTGAAGCATACAAAATGTTACAAGGATGCATTTTTCACTTCATCTCGTCCGCTGTGCTTGGCTGATGCTGGGTTCATTTCGTTATCGTTCCACTGCTAAACTGTTCGCTGTCACGTTGAACACTGTTCACATCTGCCCTGGCCTACCACGGATGCGCCATCGTGTACGCACCTTAGTATGTGTGTTTGCGCTGGTTTTGCAGATTCGCAGAATAAAAATGGATTCGCAAATGGACGTTTAAGGCAAACACAAGTGACATAAAAACAAACTCCTATCAAACTATTTCTTCATGCTTGCTACGCATCAAACACAATACGTTCACGATTTGTTGGGTGAGTGTGAGGGGCGTTTGCACAGGTTTGCTTCTGTTTGTATTAGTGTTCATATATTATTCTCTGTTTGTTTTGGTTTTACTTTCCGCATGTTATTCTGCCCCTGCCTAGCAGTGTGTTAGAACGTGGCGGCCATTCACTGGGAGTCACCACTTGCTCTGCTGTTTTACCGTTTCCATTTGTGACTTATTGCCTTTAAATTTCCCTCAGTTTGGGCTGTTTGCTTTTTGCTTGGGTGTCTCTGGAGTGAGTAGTGAGTGAGTAGCTAAGGTCGCACATCTAGAGTCACATTTATACAGTATTTACAGATGAAAAATCTGGCTTGTACGTTTTTTTTTTTATTTGTGTAAGGTGTGTAAGGTGTGTTTCCTTTGCATTGACTATGCTATTTACTATTCGAATCATTGATGTCACCGTTTTGTCTCGTTCATCTTAACTAGGTAAAGTACTTCAATGGTTTGTATACGACTTGCTGTAGCAGAAGTTTCGACAGCTTCCCCCTTTCTGCAATGATTTTTTTGTTTTGCAAAAAAAAAAGTATGTTGTATGTGTTTTTCTCTTAAATTTACATCCTTGCGTCTGTTGCACAGTAAGTTTTCCGTGGCTCTCGTGTTGTATCAGTTACCAACGCGGCGTTTCTAATCACGTTATCCGTGTGCTACCGAATGCTTCGCGTAGTCCCATGCTCCTGAACAACCACATTCATCTACCCGGCCGTACAATTTTCCCCAGGCTGGCGGTATTGTAGGCATTCGGTGCATAATTTTACCCGAGCGCCCGCATGTCCCGGCAGTGGCCCGGCTCGTAAATCTTCGTTACGGGAACTTTCCAAGTATCCTGCTCTAATCCCTCCCCTGGCACTCGGTAAGTCGGTTAGGGAACGAAAACTTTGCACTAACCTACTCTCTCCATCCCCTCTCTTTCGCTTTTACCTTTTCCCCTAAATCCGAAAGCATTAAACATAGGAAACGAACAGCATAAAGAGGAAGCAAAAAAAGAGCCCTTGCTCGAGTTGGTGATTGCATCGACTTTGCCTCAGCTCTCCCGCTTCCTACCCCATTGCAAGCTTCGTAACATGATTACACTCAATTACGCAGATTACATTCGACTACTAATTGGGTGCGCTAGTATCGCTAGTTTTATGTTGCAATGATGTTCTCCGGTGCGCTTCTCGAAGATGGTTTCACACCCAACAAGAAAAGTGTGTTAGTCGTTTGTTGTTGGCATCGTGGGTTCTTTTTTTTTGCAGGAGAATTCGAATCACCCACTGCGAGCAACCACCCACCCCTTAGTGTCGAACGTTTTGTGCGACCCCATCGCCCGCCGAAACGCCTTAGACATGATGTTCAATTCGGGGTTTTTAGTGCTCATTTCCCGGCCTGGTGGCTGTACTGCCAATTCCGCTCCAGGAAGCCGGGCCGAAGAAAATCAACTTCCCATTTCCCGCGGGGTTTATGCTGCCGCCACCCGATGGATCGGCCATCTGTTCGTGTAAGAGTGTGTGTGTGTATGGTGTGGGCGTGTCTGGCGGATGGTTCTAGCCGTCCCAAGAGCTTGTTCAATTTTGGTTGGTTTTTAACATTCCGCAACTTCGTTTCGGTTTTATTTTCACAGCTTCACCTTCCGCGGATGTAGAGCATCGGCTGCGCGTACATTAAATATTAATTTGGCTGCTCCGTGACACCCTTCTGCCTGTCTGCGTCCCTAGACTTGCGAGAAGTTGGCACCACGGTGCGCCTAAAGAAAGGGCAGCTTGGGCGAGAAAAAAAAAAAGACATAGAAGTAACGTAATTGTACCAAAGTTGTTTTTCTTGCTCTGTCTTGCTCTTCTCTTCCTTAAAGGCGCCACGAAGCAGAACGAGACGAAGCAGACTTTCGAGACGTGTTCGGGAAAAATAAAAAAAAATCCCATTGCGCACCCGTAACGCGAACCCGGGTGTGTGGCGACAGAATGTGTTGTATGTGTTCGGTTGCTTGTTCGGCCTGTATAATAAAGAAAAAATAAACTGTACAATAAACGAAATAAAAATAAACTTTCGACAGCCCTTTTTGGCCCCTCGCCGGCGTACGTTGGGCATCGATAGCCGGGGCCACCAACCGGTCCATCGCAAACACCCCTTCCAGCGGTGCCTTGGTTTATGTACGCCCGTTTTGCACTTTTTACGGTGGCAGTAAATGTATGCTTACGTACTTCGTTATTTTATTAACATTTCATTTTTTATCCCCCGTCCTTGTTCACTTTCGCGCGGGAGCGTGCGTTGTAGTCGGGCGTGTAGTTGTTGCTATTTTTCAATTCTTTTCTCTTGTTTGCAAACAAACACAAACACATGCAGCTCTGTTCTGGCATTGGGCGGGTTTGTTTGTTAGTCTTGCGCGGCTGTTTAGATGCATCATGTGAGTCTGGTTTTAGCTTCCTTTGAAGGCTTTCCATTTCCAGACACATTTTATGCGATGCGCACCAGCAGGCAGTAAGCATCCATTTTCGCACACCTTCAAGCAAGTGTTGCGAGGTGGGTTTTCCGACTTTGGGCAAGTGACTTTGGGAAGTGTAAGCGAACCAGCACACTTGTCTGTGCTGTTTTTTTGACAGCCACGGAACGACGGGACTCGCGACAAATGGTGTAATGTTTCATCCACCAGCGACGTCAGGGTATGTAAATTATGACGCTGATGGTATGAGTTTAAGGCTGCTTCAAAAATTCAGTTTCGTCTTCCGTCGTGCTAACTGCACCCGGCGCAAACGTCCATTTATGGCGCTGCTAGTCAGCCAGATTGGAACTGGCGGCGGGGTGTTACTTACTGGGGTAATGGGCTCGTTAAACTGCGCTCGTGAAACTGACGACCGTTGCCTGATGAGGTGTCAAACAGGCTCATTTTGTGAGCTTCGAATGGATGTTGGGGAATGCACAGTCAGGCTTCTACCACTTGCCGTTCCGGGGTAGTACAGTGGTAGCTTTACAAAAACGGTGTTTTATTAACTCATTTGCAAAAAGACACTCAAAAATAGGGCTGAATATTGGGGATCGTGTAATTAATGGTGTAAACTTGACTAGCACAGGTAGGAAAGGTTGTTTGCAGTTTTAGTGCCAATGTTGGCTTAATTTAAATTAAAATGAACAACAATTGTACCGTGATAAAAATAACACAAAAAAAAACCCCGAATGATGGTACAGTGTTGAAGAAGAATAAATAATGCCTTTGGTTTAATGCTGCTAAAATGCTCATACCAAATGTCAAAGGGCACTACAGTTTGAATCGAAACGCCTAAAAGTATGCATTCTTAAAGCAAAAGTCATTTAATAATTTAGTCATTTAATTTAATTTAATAGTTATGACAGAAGCTTCTACGACCATTTGCTGGGGCATAGAGTTATTTTACGAAAATAATGTTGAAATAACTAGCTCCTAGCAAGTAATATAAAACGTCAACCCAAGCTAGAGCTACTTAATCGAGCGAAAACACCCAGCGAAGCCGTACCGATTCTGTGCCGAGAAGGAAAAAGCTGCTGTGCTGGTCGCTCGGAACGCGTTGTAAGACGTAATATTATTCTTTCAGTGCTACTATGTACACGTACATTCCGTAACCTTGCCGATACCTGCGTGGAATTGAAAGTGTTTGTGTGCAGTATGTTACTAAGTGATCGATCTCTGCGTACCTGGGCGTGGGCCAGAGACACACATTTAGGTACCAAAACGTTACGGTAGAGTGTCTGAACAGATGAAAAGGGTTAGAAGGAAAAGGTTGTATGTACAAGGCCGCTATGGACCACACCGTCCTAGGTGTGATGCACTTAATTTATCCATCTGCCGTATGCCATCGAGCAGAAGTTGGTTGTAAGAGTTACAGTTGCAATGCTCTAGCGTACGCTCCCCATACTGTCCTCCCATCGGCTGCCCTATGAGATACCGTACGAGCAGTAGAGCATCGTTGGCATTCGTATAAATTCGTTTTCGATCTACATTACCATTATTTAGCTACGGGCAAATCAGCGATTTGCCACCCTGATCTAACACCATTATTTACACTGTGCGGGGCGGATCGCGTTTCCCACGTTTGTTTGGTTTTTCTTTCTTTCTCCCCTCTGCCTTTCACAAACGAAACAGTACAGCATCAGTGCGAGAGCAGTGAAGGTTGAGATCTTCTGGTAGATAAAACAAAACAGGCTACGAGAGGGTATACACACAAACACATCGGATTCCTCTTTCCTAAACCTGCCGCCATAAGTAATCCTGTCGCCGTTAATCGTGATAAGTGTGGCCAGCTTCCAAAAACTAACATCTTCGCCGGGTGAGCGCGAGCAGGGAACACATACCGAGCAGCAGCCGCATCGACCGGAGGCAGGTTGCACTGTCGCTGATGGCCGTCACCGACGAACGCCAGCCCAGGTCCAGTCCGATGGATTCGCGCGACAGCGGCAGCTCCGTCGGTTCGTCCAGCTCTTTCGGGCAGGGCAGAATCGTGTCCTTCCGCAGCTTCATCAGCGTGACGGGCTGCAGCTGGCCCTTGTCCGGGCCGGCACTGTCCGGACCGGCACGGCTCGGGCCGTACTTTTTCTGCTGCAGCACTACGCCCGGCTTGCGGTGGCCGGTGTCGTCGTAGTACTCCTCGTCGAACACGACGGTATCGTGCGGGTGGCTGCGGCCGTACTCTTTCGGCTGACCGTGTGCCAGCGCTGGCGGGCCGTAGATGCCCTTGATGTCGTACAGACATTCCACCTGCTGGAGCGCTTGCCGAAGGTCCTCGTTTTTGGTGTTGTTGCGCAGATCGAACAGCCACAGCAGCCGGCAGTCGCACAGGAACCGATTATCTGCCGGAGAAAACGAGAGTGAAGAAAACGGAGAGTGTAAGAGAGGCGACGCGAGGAGCGTACTGTGTTGGAAAGAGGAGATGCAGGAACGGCCAGACCGGCTAGAACCTGCTGTGAATTATGTGGAAAATTTAAAGCACAATCTTATGCTCCGTACGCGAATGCTGTGGCATCTTAAATTGTTCGAGGTGCCAGTATCGACACTAGCGGGCAACAACCAGCACCATCGCGCGCAGGGTGCCTTCACGTTACTGCGCCACCCGATTGCATTCTTGACAGCTTTCGCACGCTACAGCGAAATTCGATCATAAACTCTGACCTGCCAAATGCACAGCAAACGTGGGGGAGGGAGGGTTTGAAGCAATACTGTCTGTTAACTTTTTGGCACGTTGCCAGACCACAAACAGCATTTGAAGTTTGCCCTCCGAGAGATGGTTTAGCTGGTTTAGCGAACTTTAGCTGGCCCGTAAAGGCGAGGCAAAGGTGCAAAAGTCAATCGTTTAAAGCAAACGCCAGGACGTGGCCAATAAGATGGCCACAGCACGGGCCAGTGTAATGTAAAAACGATGTTCCGATGAACCCTCAAACAGGCCAAGTACAGCCGTCCATCATGAGTTTGTGGTTGAAATTTGGAAAAAAATTATTGCAACCAGCACCCGAAGTACGGCGAATCGTTGGCGGACGGGAAAATCCATCAACAGGGCCCGGCTTGATTTGATGCCAGCTTTTATTTTTGTTTTGGTCCGATGTACTATACGATTTTGTTTTATTTTGCAGCATTATCGATGAAGAAGTTTTTGTGCCAGGAAAAGGTTCGCACCGTTGGCAAAGTTTGGGTTAAGCTCGTGTCAAAGACGTTGGCGTTTGGCGGAAGCATCGGCAACTGTTTGAACCGTTGGCGCGTTTCGCGCTATCGCAGGAGCAAGTTTTTCCCCGTATCAACGGCAGGTGATGGGTTGGTCGGCTGGCAATTGAGCGGTGATTGATTTCAGCTGTCAGGCGTGCACCGTGCTTGGCGTACGTTTATTAAATCAATATTGCCAAACCGGGACTGACACGACAGCGGACTGCAAAGTTCAATGGAAAGCGGGAGGGAATGGACACCAGCCTCAGCATTAACACGGACAAAGTTTAAGCTGAAATGCTGCTTGGAAAGTAATCAAGCACTGTAGCGTCACTATTTCATAATCGAAGGTATGGTTAATTTTTGGAAGTCGATTGAGAGCGGGCGAGTGAGTTTCCAGAACCTGCCAGTGGTGAGCAAAGTCACCGGCTCACCGTGAAACGATCAAGTTTTACTCATTTTCCTATCGAAAGGATTTTTGTGTTTTTCGGCTGTCGCCGGTCTCGTCGTCATCTCTCGTGGGGCAATATCCTTCGGAGGACTTCTGACATTCGTCAGAAAGCCAAGGTGAGCGCACAAGCTAACAAACTCCGAGTGTGGGTGACGTACCATTTGACGCTGGGTTGATGATTCACCCCGGATGGCGGGAGAAGTTGCTAAAGTTTATTTAGCTTTTACGGCTAATGAAAATTTAAATGAACTCCAAAACTGTGTTCTGACCAGCCGGGTACAGGTAGGCAGTGGTGAAAAGTGGTACAGGGAAATGGTTGCAAATCTCCCACACTCTCCAATGGTTTAATGAAAACGATGATTGATGGTGGTGAGCTACCCAGAGGGCGGCCACGAACCAGACCGGCGACACACGGTACAGAGAGCAGTGTTTCGTTTGCTAATGTGCGACCACGATGCGCCCGTCGGTGGTCACTTACCGGGCGGCTAAAAGAACCAACACATTCACTTCTTTTTTTAAATTTCACTTCCAGCAACCGACAATTTCCCTGTACACGAGTGACAGTTTTCCACCATCAACTCGCCGAAGTTAGTAATTGTGATTGATGGTTAGAGTGATTTTTTGCTGTTGTTTTGTTTGTTTACTCGCTCACTTTCGGGTGATTTTGTTGCGGGGTTGAGGTTGAAACTTTTCCAAAATGCCCAAAACACGAACCCCAAAAACCCATCTCACCGCAATGACACAATGGGCCTGGTTCATGTGTACTGAGAAAAAGGGAGACATTTTGAGGAAAATTTAACAGTACATGGTAGGGAAGCTCGGGGAAATTAACACACCAACTGAACCACCATAAACAAGAAGCAAATTCATGCATAAACATATACCAGATGATGAGCGGTTCGCTACCTGTTTTTTAGTGGTTGGTTTTGCAAAAAAAAAAACAGAATAAATAAAAAAAAACACCACTCCTGCACAAAATGTTATTTTTGTTAATTAAAAAACAATCGCAATGAGTTCTTTCGGTGGTCCACCCATCTTCGTCCCATCTGTTCATCCCCATTCGGCTTGATTATTCTTTAACGTATGCTGCTGATGTCAACCACTCCCGCTTACCATTGCAAATGGCACTGATGATGGGTGAATTTAAATTAAATTCAAAATTATGCATTAAACTGTGCCCACGGATGGCACGCATGTTGTGCCGAGAAAAAGAGCAAGCTTAAGAGCAAACCGGCCCCAGCTTACCGATATGGTGCGCGCGTGTGTTTGTCTATATTGGAAAGTTCATTTCTTTTGAAGAATTTCCAACGTTCCAAAAAGCGGTCGACAGGTTGCCCACCCACCGGACAGGGAACCAAATGGGAATTGAACGCGTTGACAGGTGAACAAAAGCAAAAAAAAAATACTTTGATCTTGCGCCACTCGTAACGACACCACCGGTAAGGATTGGCTTGGAAGTGGCCAGTCCGATGCGATACTGATGGAAGAGTTATAAAATACGGGTTGTGTTTTTGTTGGTTGTTGTTTCTCATTAGTTTTCTCATTACTTCTTCACAGCCCATTGCTATTAGCATATGCAATCGACGGTTTCAAATTGGGCAGGTTGAATATTATTAAATATTTCCAGAACACCCGATCAAAGGGATTATGAAAGGGCTATGGGCGAGCAATAATGCGCACACTTGGGACGGTAATAATAAACTGTGATGTAGAGAGGGAGGATGAGTGTAGGAGAGAAAGAAAGAGAGAGGGTCGGTAGGACTTATTAAATTGGTCTGTAAGAGCAAAGCTCAAGTGCCACATGGATGGGCTCATGTAATTGCCCGAGGGTTTTTCGATTTATAATTAAACTTGAGCAGGGCTTATTTGAATTCTCATACAACAGGTATGTAATGAAACAGTTCAGGTGAATTGAAGCTTTCATATTGGGCTGCAATCAGCTCAAGCAGCAGTCGAAGTTGGATAAGCCTAACTGCATGGGTAGACTGTATTGAAATATTCTCGTCGTAAAGTACTTGATTAATGGAAGACTTTCGTTAATACAATAATACATCACTGCGCATTTGAGGAAATGATTGCATATAAGAAGGCGTTATTGACGTACATCTATTTCATTTCCTACTCGATATTTTTTTTTTTATTTTAAAGTATTTTGGCAAGACAACAGGTCAACTAACAACTTGCGTTTTATGTTGGCCTAATTTTAGATCATCTATGTAGAACATGGTTTCAAGGTCAACGTTTTGTTTTCATTCTCCAACTTCCTCAAAGCATCCTCATCCCCTTGGGCAGCACACGATAAAACATAGAATAATATGAAGCAAATCAGTTTCATTAAGCTTTCTCCTGGGATGCATCGGAACAACCCTTTCCCGAAGGCCCGGTGACACAGGAATCTGGCATGCGGGGCAACCGTTTAAGGGTACTCTATCTACTTTATTTTATTTCCCTTCTCCCAGCGCTCAGCAGGGAAGAACGGTACGAAAGCTGGCCTAGCTGGGGCACGGCAGGAACGGGCAGATGTGACCCCAAAGTGGTCGTAAAACAAAAAAGATAGGATCCCTTTTTTAAGGTCACACTAACAAAACCCAAACAAGGCACGGAGCGACATACGCTCGGGCCCCATCTTGGGCTCGACCGCCTTTGTGGCACTAATTGGGTTGAGATTTGTGCACGTGTGCTCCAAAGCCCGGGGACGTATTGTTCTTCCGGCTGGCCTGCCTGACTCTGCCATCCTTGTGTGGATTTTTCGCCTTCGTGCACTCGAGCTGGCACGAATGAAAGCGATTGCCTGAGATATAAAACTTTACCCGCTTCCCGAGCGTACCTTTGAGATGAAGAATGGCCGTACTGTTGACTAGGTTGTCCATTAGCGGCAGGAAGTTGTTGTACGTAATCGTTTCCAGCTGATTGGCGTTGAGGTTGAGATTAAGGACGGCCGGTACGCCGGTAAAGATGCCACGCTCGAGCCGCTTCAGCCGGTTGTTCTCCAGGTTGAGCTTCCGCAGATTGTTCAAGCCGTCGAATGCACGGGCAGATAGTTTCTGTGCAGGCGCAGAGAGACGGAAGGTAAGAAGTAAGCCCAATTAAAGTGAGATGATTTCGAAATCGACCCCTGTATTCGGTACAAACGACCCACCCATACCACGCTCCAGCTTACCTCGATCTGGTTGTGATCCAGATCCAGCTCCTGCAGGCTCCACAGCTCCGCGAAGATGGTGTCCCCGATGAAGGTTAGACTGTTGGCGGTCAGCTTGAGCAGTCGCAGGTTGCCGAGACCCTTGAAGATTTCGCGCGTCAGCACCGAGATCTGGTTCGATTCGAGCTTCAGCTCGTCCAGGCTGGTCAGATAGGCGAACACGTCGTCGTGCAGCATCGAGAGGTTGTTAAAGTCAAGGTTCAGCTTGCGGAGCGCCGGCAGATGTACGAGCGCCTCCTTGTCCAGCTCGAGAATCTCGTTGCGCTCCAGATTGATCTCCTCCAGGAACGGGTGGTTAGCGAACGCGAACGGATGCACGATGCGGATCTGGTTCTTGTGCAGTGTGACATTGCGCAGCTCGGTCAGATTGCCGAACGCGTAGTTCAGCAGGTCCGGTATCACGCCGTACTCGATCGTGAGCTGCTTCAGGTACTTGAGCGTGTGCAGCACGTCAGATGGTATGTACGCCAGGTTGCCTATCTTCTGCACCGTGATCTTGAGCTGCTCCAGCGTCGACTGCGTCTGGAAGGCCAGCCAGTTGGCGTCCTTGCGGGGCAGATCCTTGCTGAAGATCCAACAGTTTGCCTTCTGCGCTTTCACGTGCGGATCGTCGGGTGAGCAGTGGCAGACGAGCTTCATCTCCCGATCGCCCGAGCAGAGATTCATCAGCGGCGACGGTACGATCATCTGCGGTAGGATGGGCTGTGCTTTGCCCTTCTTGGCATCCTTCTCCCGGTACCGGCTCTCGATCGGGCTGGTAACGATGCACAGTACCAGCAGTGCCAGCGTCAGGTGTTGATATGTCGCCGATACCATCGTGCCTGGGTGATGCTGGGTCGTTGCGCCGGAAAAAGTTTATGTCTAGAAAAACGAACAAATCACCACAAATCGAAAAGTAAGCGCGTGTGCTGTGCCATATGTCAAACTTGTAGCCCTCCGGGGCGCAGTGTTTGCCACATGATAAGGCTAATTAATATTAATTACCATCCCATTCGGAGCTCGGTACAGCGAGTCGTTGCTTGGGGGGAACGAAATTGCCACTCCGAAATTTATTGAAATGATGAACAAACAAGCGATGTTGTAGTGGGTATTGAGCGAACAGCGAATTGCAAACACACGGTGTGTTGATGGCATTGGGAAGTAACGCTCTCGGTAAGGTTGATGAGTGGTTGGGATTTGGCAGTGGGAAAGGAACACATTTAATGAACGTGTTTATCGCAGTTCTTCCATCGATATGTGTTTTGTGCAATATTGTGGAGTAGTTTGTTGAGTGTGGCGTGTTAAAATTGCCGAGCTGCTAAACGCTGGCGCATGATGAAATGAGTGTAATTGGTTTCCGGGAAGAATGAGGGCGTTGCAAGTCTCATTAGAATGATTTTATTGTTGTTTTAAGAACGATGCACAGTTTAAAACCTACACCGTTATACTACTTTTGCTCAGAATGTTTAATGTTTATCATCAACGGACTGCAGTGGCGGATTTAACGATGCGCGGACTGAGCGGCCGCGGGGGGCCCCGTCAATGTAGGGGCCCCGTGTATGGTAATTCCAGCATATAGAACAATGTGCACAGTAGTATCAGCGAGAGCTTCTGTACTAGATAGGGATGAATGGATGAAGGGACTCATAAACTATAGGGGCCCAGTACAGGGAATTCTGAGCACCCCCCCCCCCCCCCCCCCGTCAGCAAACCATTAAAGTGTGATTGATTCAAAACCTAATGCAACAATATGCACCCCCCCCCCCCACTCGACACCAACCGTGGGGCCTCCACTCCTTTTAACGCTTAGGGCCCCCAACACCCTAAATCCGCCTCTGACGGACTGCAAAGCCCACTCGAAACTACTGTCATACCTATACAGACGCTGAAGTAAGTGGTTTTTAATGTAGATTCGGGTAGTTTATGCTGTGGCCGTAGTACCGGGCTCGCAAAGGTCACCAAACGAAGTCTGAGGTGCAGCAATAGCCTGCATTGAGAAATTGATTTTAATGTTGTTTTCACTGTAATTACAACATTTTTTCTCATATAAACGCATACACATATGCAAGTCACAAAGCTAACTATCCAGAAGCGTCCAGTTATCCTACTTGTGATCCTTTTAGCCGATTGTTTGTTCATCGTGAGCAGCTCTTCTTCCGCAACCAGCTTTTAAAATATGGCATCAACATTCAAGTGGCAGTATTCAGGTCAAGAGTATCGCGTAGTCCATAACATCAACATCTAACAGCAATGAAAATAAAGTGCTACACGACAATGCTTGGCTTGCAGTTCACATTCCGACGAAATCAGAAATTTTGCCGATTGAGCAACAAGCGATAAGAAATCAATGTTGACAAAACATTGACTGTGCCAGAAAGTTTCCTCTTCAGTTTATCAAAAGAAAAACAAACAAAAACGCAAACGTTCACCCCCGCCAAAACTGTACCGCTCAAGCGGCGAAGTGTGAAAGGACGAACGGGGCGGAACGAACCGCAAAAGGAACAGCTTGCGTATTTGGCACTGTCGAGGAAAACAGTCGTGCCGAAAATGCTCGCACAAAACGAAGAGAAAGCCAATGAACAGCTTTATTATGAAAGTAATTTCCGGTACGAGACCGAACGGCGCCAGCGAACGTACTGCGCGTGGCGTGCAGCACTATTCCGCAGGAAATGGAAAAGGCTTCAGCGTTTGAGTGCGGGAAGAGCTGCGTGGAACGCTGGAACTGGAACGGTCTTTCTTGGAAGAATGTTAAAAGGGATAGAACAAGTATGGTAAGCATTCGGAGGATTCTTCCACTGTTTCCTTGAAGCATTGCTTTAATGGGAACGTTAGAACGACCAATGAATATGCAGTTTGACAGAGTGATAAACAAATTAGGAAAGTAATAATTTACATTTTCCAAGTGCTCTGAAACAGGTTAGTAAATAATCTTTCGTCGTGCGTAAAATAAACTTCAAATTTTCTCTAGAAAAATTATCTCTCATCATCCCCTGAAAGAATCAATTTCTTGGAATGAACAGAGTAAGATGACCAACCCCGTCCAACACAAAAAAGCGAAAACAGCCAAAGTGACGGCACGGAAAGATTGGTAATAATTGTATTACAATGGTGGAGATCAAATTGTAATAAAATTTAAATGACGCCTACCCGATCCTACCACCCGGCGAGAAATTTGATCGTTCGCTGAAATATTGGCGCTCGTTTACACTTTATTCTCTTCCAATTACGTGCAGCAGAACCGAGCAACCGATGCTTCCTTCGGCCACTTCCGCTTCCGTTTGCATGTAAAGCAACCGGATAGAAGTGTGCATGTAACAGCGTCTGGGCAGGGGCAATGGCGTACAAAATGGCGAAAATGGACCTTAGGAAAAGGAACACAAATTTGCCAAAAAATAAATCCATTGTTTGGCATGTCGCAATGGGTTTGATGCTCGGCGGAGGCGGAAATTTTCCTGTACGGCAAACGGCATATTGATGAGATGATATTTTCCCCGGGACGAGCCGGTTGTGCGCATCTTTGTGAGCATTTATTTATCATTGGTTCGGACGCGGGAATACTCCTGCTGCTGCTTCCGGATTGCGTTGGCGAACGCTTTCGGGGTTGTTGATGATGCGTCGGAAACAAACATCCCTTCCCATCAGCCACCACCATCCTCGTCGCATGAAGCTCTTTGTCTACTTTCTTATTGGTTGGTAGCCCGTAACGCCGGCCACCATCGGGGCTGGAGGTCTACGTCTGCCTTTTTCCAGGAATTATCGGAATATTTGATGGCGCTAGCACCGCACCGACGCCGCAGAAGGCTTGTGAGCCGGCGTCGGCTGCTGCTGCTGCTGCTCGAATCTTTCAACCTGCCTTCTTCCGCAAAATCATTTTCAGCTCTCGAATTGGGCAGAATAGATTGGCCTGCTAGAGTGATGAATATTTTGCGAGGAAAAGTAAAGCAGCTAGTAAGATGAGCAGTCAAACGATGATGGAGCATAAAATTGCTCCTTCCGTTTTGGCGTGTCCGCGCGCGGAAGGTAAAGCGTAGGTCGGTGACGAAAGCACACGAACGAGCGAAGCAATCGAGCCGGATATGCCCATCTTCCGTCTGCTGGTAGAGCTCCGGGGCCGAGCCGGACCGACCCATGCCCATTTCGGATTGATTTATTTCCGGCCGGTCTGACGGCCGGTGTCTTGACTTTTACTGCTTTTCCACCGCTGGGCACGAGGGCCCGGAGGGGCCAGCCAGGGTTCGATTTGCCGCATGCGGTTTTCGGTCGATTGTTTGCTGTGTTGTGTGTGTTTTTTTCCTTCCCATCTTGCTTTTGTTTTCTTCGTGATGAAGCCATTCTGGTGAAGCTTTTGAAATCGAACAGCGGACGGTGCGATTGTGTGTGTGTGTGTGTGCTGGAGGAGCCGCAAGAAAAGGATGAAGCAGCGGCAGCGACATGGATATTGTTGATTGATAAGGATAAACCTCTGGGGAGCATCATTGACTGCGGTTTGCGCTTGGAAGACCGCCCTCCCCAACGCCCAAACAGTCTCCAGGGGGTGGCGAGACGAACTGAATTAATCACACGCAGGAAGGTGGAAAACTAATTAAATTATGGTTGCAAATCAATCTGCGCAGCATATCATTAGTGTTTTATTGTTATTATTATTATTATTGGTGCTGATGTTGTTATCATTTCTCAGCAGACGATGAGCGCCGACGATGTAAAGCTTCGCCGTACAATAATGGGAACGATTTAGAATTAGTTCTGTCTTATTTATGCAGTCGCTGAGCTTCCCATTGGTAGTCATTGGTCGTCGGAATGAATTTATTTCGCAATGCAAACAAGCTGAATGGGGGAAATGATTGTAAAATAATAAATATCGATTACGCTTGGCGCTACATTGCAGCAAACTTTGCATCCACATTTGCCCAGCTTGTGCATTGCACTGTCCTACCAGTGGACGGTGGCTTAACGCTTGTTAAGGGGGTTGCTTTTCCACCACACAAAGAATGCACCGAACGTCTGCGATAATAGATGTGACTACTTTCGGCACTAAGCCATATTACTTTCCCTTCGCCGATAAAAAAACGATGCTTTTTTATGATGACTTTACTTTGCGAGCGTTCGCTGCGCTGCGCCTGCAAAACTTCATAAACACAATTACGAAGCAATTTGGCATCGATCCACTCGCCGGAACGGTCCCATTTTGGAAGGGATGCGATTTTTTTTACGATCTGCCCCGCCCGCCCGTGGATGTGCGCGCGTGGATGTGCAAGTAACCGTGCCAAAATACGTGCGCTCCTGTAAATGTCTGCAGCCCGAAAGTATAATTTCTTGCGCCCGGCGCTCTGGGGGAGAGTTGATCGTAATAAACGATGACCCGGTGACTCCCCGGGTGGGAAGGGATGTTTTTCATGCTGCGACTTGACAGCGGTTCAAAGGTTGTTCAATATGCAAGTGAATGCAGCAGTGTCGTAGCGGGCAGGAGTGTGGCCCTTGTGTGTGGGTTGCAGATGCTGGTGGCAAAATTGTACGTTACTTGGTGGTGTATACTTCGGCGAAGGCAATGAGTAACTTTTGTTCATGTAATATTACAAATGCGTTCAATAGCAATCTTGATTGATATGAAAGAGATGTTTGGCAAAATGATATGTACTTTTTAATTGCTTGCAAGCGCCTAAGCGTTGTTCAGATAATGTTTAGATGGTTTTGAAATAATGTTTGCATACTTTCAGGTGACTCAAGCTCAAATTGGGATTCAACAAAGTTGATCGTAACGCCTAAAGGTAGGCTAATTTATGTTAACATCTATCATCAATCCATTGGTAATACATTTTGCATATCGTCAGGGGTTATCGATTGAAAAACTCATTTGATACATCTCTTTTTTATCTTTGAATTGAAAGCATGAATAACTAAATTTTTGGCTATAAATTAGTAGTGTAATGCGTTTGTAAAGTGTTAACCGTTTTAAAACGAGGCCCTCGTGTACTGTCGTGCTTATCTAAACCTTTCCGGAGTATTAATTCATTAGCAAGCATCAGCGTAATGGCGTTTCCACTTCGTTCATGTTTTCACTTTGTCCACCGCTCAGCGCCATTTCTAACGCGGCACACAATCAGCGAGCGTAGATACATTTAGAATACTACAGTGCGACCAGAAGTGTCAGCGCATTGGTGCCTTTGTGCCCTCAAAGGATGAGCCATTCTTCGTTTCTCCTTCCCGTTTGACCCACCATTGCATTCGCGCTTTGTGTACAGGAAAAGCTAAAAGTAAGCAGAAAGCACTGTGTTAGCGTGGAAGCTTTCTCCCTCTCCCTCTCTCTCTCCTCCTCTTTTTTCCTCCAATTTATTCCTCGCTTTATTGCAGCGCTATGTGCCAGTGTGCTTCACTAAAGCGCATAAACTAATGGCCGCCGTGAGTCGTTCATTTTATTGCCTTTCGTCCGGTGCGCTATGGTACTTTTGTGGCTAGCTTAGACTCTGCTCTGCCGGAAGGGTCAGCGGGCAGGGGCAGGTGGCGCAGCGAACGCTTTTATGGCATGATGGCTTCTCCGCATGCTCATCCATCCCATCCACGCGCAGTCCCGCAGGACAATTTGTGCTAAAAATGTTGCCCCACCGGGAACGATACCGGTCGGAGGTGCTGGAACTTAGCCAAACATAGACAATAATTGCCGACCGAAAAATGTGGGCCCGCCTCTCCCGTGCCCGTAGGCCCGCACTACCGCGCCACAAACTTTCGCGCGATTATGATTGTGTTGCTCACCTGAAGCACATTGACGGATCGTGCTGTCGTACCGTCGGGGTTGGCGAGATGGAAACGGGAGGAAAGCATTAAGAGCCGACGCTTCGCGCACCACGACAGGGCCGGACTCAATAACCATTTTCCATAAATATCATTCCAGCGAGCTAGGGTGCGGCCCAGATTATAATGTTGAAGCGAAGAATGTTGGGCAGGGTAGGGATGCGCTTGCGAAACAGAGGACACCGGAAATTGCTCTCGTAGTGGTGGGATGGCTCTCGTTGACGGGTGGTCGCGATTCTCTGCATCAAAAACTTTCCAATTGATTCACCTCAACCCGGCTCGGCAAGATGGGGGCTGTCCCGTTGGGAGACCGTCACTCTCGCTGCAAAACAGGCGTAGGAAGCCGACATTGACTACTTTTGTGCCGAAATTTATCGCTTCCGCCTCCTTGGCCCCCGCTAGGTTGACTTCGTTCCGCTAGCGTGTAATTCTATTATGTTTCGTTTGAAGCGAGGCACCTTTCCTCGGGTTATGATTTTGCCTGCCGCTCCAGCGAGTCGCGAGTGGCTACTGTAGCAGCATTCTCGCTCGAATAGATCGATAGAATCTTGCGGCTGCCGAGAGTGGAGGCAATTCTTGTAATGTTCTTTCTTCTTGCAGCCCAGAAACGATCCGGGTCCGTCCTGTTCAACCGTGGCTTGCCGGGTGAGGGTTTATATTTTCTCTCAAGCATTCTACCGGCGCGGTACCATTTCCTACCCACCCGTCACGCTTTGATCGCTTTATTGAATTTCAATAATTTTCCGTCCTTTCGGATGCACGAACGACCCACAGACCGGCGATAGCGATACAGGGGGGGGGGGGTGACAAAGCGGTTTGTGCGTGGACCGGTGGCGGTGGGAGTGCAAAATGAGATGGACGGTTACAAGACATTTTTATCAATCATAATTGATTGCCCGACCCCCAGACTGCGATCCAGCGTTTCCGGGTGCAGCGGGTACGGTTGGGGCAGAGCGCGAGCGTGTAATCGCGATACCATCAGATACAGACCGGGCATTATGATGATGGAGATTTAATTCAGATTTGTTATGCTTTATTCGATCGGTCCATGGCGCAGCGAGCTGAGCTTGAAGGACGAGCAGAAAAGCTAACGCTTCAGCAATGAGCGATTTTAGATGAGGGTACGAAGTGATGCACTTTATACAGACTTGAGATGGCTTTTGGAACAGATCGTTCCATTTCACGTCCTTTTTATAATAAATTTATATTGTTTGAATACAAAGTATAGTAAATAGTAATCAATGTTAAGTAGAAAATGTTCTGTGTTTAACATGTATTGAGAAGCGGCTTTAAAAACGCCTAAATGTATACTTTGAATCACAAAATATGACACAGTTTGAATAGTGCAATTTCCAATCACCAGAGTGACCCTCTCGTTCAGCATAGAAAAGCTTTGCCATGCATTAAACTAAAACACTTTATAAATCCTCTAGCAACAAACAAATACATTCTTGCTGGAAAACTTAGACGAATTGATACGTCTTTCGCTCGATGGGATGGTAAATTAATGGAATTTTCAAAAGCTAATACTAGCCTCGCAGCATTGTGCGCCCGTCACTTACCTTTGGCGTGTTGTTTTCTCTCTTTCTTTTTTGTTCCTCGCTTGTGCAGCAGCAACTTTCTACACCGTACACCGGACGGTCTCGCAAGCTTACCGTGTAATTGATTCTGCCGATTTGCTGGCGTTAATTAACATGTCTGAAATGAGCCAGGTAAGGGGTAAAAGAAAGCGTTAGTCCGATCGGTAAGCACACTGACGACACCGCACCACGGAGCCTCCGGGTCGAGCAACAAAGAAAAGCGAGCAGTGCTTTGGTGGAAGTTTGTGCAGTGAAATTCAGTGCCACCCGACACTGGATCGAATGCATGCCAACGAAGGGGGGGCTGGTTAGCTGGCGCCTCGGGGATTACTGCATCCGGAAGAGTAATGTTTTAATTCTCTCCATTCCAGCATGAGCCCATTCATTATCTCCCTCCAGCGACGCACCGGCCGGGCGTTGCCATGGGCGAGGGCGTTCGCACACGCGGAGACGCGGAGGACGAGCGAGAATCTCTTTTCTTGGGACGACTTTGTCGATCTCGGGGCTTAACGATGCATGGCTCACTCGCACCATTGGAACGCACGTGTCTGCACACAAGGCAAGTTGATGTGCAGATTTTGACTCATTGTCTTAGACAGCGATGATGGTGGCGGTGGTGCTGGGGACTATCAGTACCGAGCACACATACACACGCACACACTCATATATACTCATACTCGTCGTTCCGTACATTAGAAACGGGAAAAAGCGTGTGCAATCGAGCGGCAAAGGGAAAGGCGGCGAACGGCCCAAATGCCGAAAAGCTCGTAGAATTCATCGACTTTTTTCATTGTCTGAGAGCACACTCCGTTTTGGATTTCATGGTTTCACATACCACAGCAACGGCAGCAGCCAGCTTTTCGGATACAGAGCGCAACCGAAAGAATGTGCCCACTTGAACAAAGCATAAATCCTCCGGACGTGTGCGGGAGCGTTGGTGAATATTGCACCGTACTTTCTTTGTTTCCTTTTAGCGCAAAGAGCGTGCTACGTGAATGGTACGCTGCTGCATTGCGTGATTACTGGTTCTATGTGTCGGTTTTTTTTGTTCGTGGCTCCATCCCGGATGGTTGTATGTTCTCACCCGATTCGCTAATCCGTTCCATTAGATTTAATTCTCATTTCGACGAAAGATACGTTTCAGCTCGTGGTACTCGTAATCCCGTCCATGGAGGGGAGCTTCATTCTGACGTAAAATTAAATGTGTGACAATCACAAGGGTTGACGGTGTGGGTAGGGAGAATATTGCATATCCCCGCAGCCAGTGGTATGTGTTTCAATGTATCATGCGCCTGAAAGTATGCACTTTTGAGGCATAAGCTCATTTTAATACCTTTGTAGTTACAACAGAACGGAACTAATTAAAAACAAATTTTATAGCACATTTGTGGGCAAGCATTAAATCTGTTTATAGCACATACATTACTGGAGTTGGGGAGAGAACTGTTTTTTTTTTTTCAGAAAAATACTGAATTTTACTTAACGCCAACTGAACGGAATCAATAGGCTGCTGAGTAAATAGACAGGATATCATCATAGAAATAGGTTGTAAATAGTTAATATAGGAATGATTCAATCTGCGTTTTGTTGATTCGAGGACATAAACGTTAATTATGATACATAATGCTAAAATTAAACTCAAACAACTATAGACCGTTGGCTCTTTTACGAGACCTACTCATAGTTTGCTGAATAGACGTTTTCAAACAAAAAAATATACTAAACAGAAGAATCACGGCAAAAACCACTCAGTGAGATCATTGAGTTTTCGTGATGTAGAATGCTCTCGCCATGAAACATTCTTGACAAAAAAACAGCTAAGGTCATCAGATTTGGATACAATACATTTCTTTTCATACCAAGCATTTCGTGCCGCAATGATGTGCTCTTCAATTATTGAGAAGCATTACATCCCACCCTGTCCAATGACACTTCATACACATTATCGATAATGTGCGTGCAAGAATAATTAATGTTTCTACTAGAAGCATTGGCTACATCACTGTAGCTTGCGGAGAATTGAATGCCTTTTATTGTTCTCCATGCTGTCTGAAACTTCTCGTTTTCGATTTGCACCGAAAAAAACCAACACTGAGCCAGATCGCTTCACTGTCACATTTTTCACCAAAAACAACAGCAACATCTGGAAAACAATTCGCCAAACCACAACAACCACGATACGCTATGGTTTGTCTGGGGGGAAAGGCAATGAAACAAAAAAAAAAATTACTCAGCATAAGCTGTGAGTGCGATAACGACATCCGCACCCATTTCCTATTCTTCCTATAGGGCCCTCATGCTGGCTGAACATTGGCAATCTTGTTCCAGCTGCTTGTCGGAACAACTGGTAACGACAACCGACAAAACCCGACGCGCCTCCCCACCCTCCCGAAAAAAAACAGCAATCAACTCTCATTACTCGGGATAATGCTATCAGACACTTTTCGCACGAGTGTTTCGTTGCGGTGCGGTGCCCGGATGCGTCCGGGGGATCGAGGGATGCTATAGAGTGAGCTTTTCTAAAAATTCCTTACCCCATCCAGACCATTCGCAAAAGCTTGGGCAATTTAACCGTTTAAAAGTCATTTTTCCTCCCGCTCAAAACCACTCGTGCTCGTATCGAAGTGTGTTCGGTGAAGCTGGGAGGAAGCGCTTCCTTGCAAGACATAGTGGGCCGCCTAACCGGTCCACCGAACCGTTTCCAAATCGCTCCATTTCCCAATTAGGTTTTCCCCACGTTCGGCCTGGCATCGGGCGTGGAAAGCGAGCGGAGCGGCAGTTTGGTACGAGACATCGTTTAGTCTGCCCTCTGCCAAATAAAACCACATCCCACCCGTTTGGGCGTTCGGCTTCTAATATCAATATTTTAAATAATAATCAGAACTTATTTGAAAACGCCTTAGCAAACGATAACGTCTTCCTTAGGGCAGGAGGAGACTTTCCAGCTCGCAATAGAAAACGCGCTTCCCCCGTAAACGCTCGATGGAGTGTGTTTATTTTGTGCCTGGCGGGAGGGCGGCAAAAGTGCCTTCTAACTTTATTCGTCCGGGTTTCTTGCAGACAACCCTAAGCGTAACCGTTTGCCAATGATTGGTGAGGAATAAATTTCCCAAAATTCTAGCCCGGCTCGCGCCACTAAGCGGAGCAGATTGCGGGGGCGATGCGATGCGCGGCAGTACAGGACACGAACAAACGGGTCAACCGGTGTCATAACCGAGGCGAGAACATTAATGAAGATGATACCATAACCGTTCATCGTAGCAACTTGTTTCGCGGCGCCCGCGTTTCCTCAAAAGCACCCATTTGGTGCTGTCGGCGAAGAGGGCGAAAGCGAAACAGAGATACCGGAAGCAGCGGAGAAAAAAAGAAGGTCAAATGGAAAATAATCACTTGAAGGTGAAGTGTTTTTAGTACCGACAAACCCTCCTCCGGGACGGGTTTTATCTGCCTGCCCGGTTGGTTCGGAAGTTGCGTGGCGACGGGAACAAAAAATTGCCCTGCTCGGGCTCGTGCTAGTGTTTGCGGAGGGGGCAGACAAAAGGTCGCTTTGTGTACGAAAACTTTGAAAAGGACCGAAAATATGTCTATGATGATATTCTTCACCGGGGTTCTCCCTGCCGGCTGAGGATCATTCTGACCGAGTGTTATGGTTATCCTTTGCTGGTGGGCTTATTTTTTTTTGTTGTATCTCGGAATGGTGAAGATTGAGCGAAAAGGGTTTCGACGGTACAGTGTATGAGGCAGCAGAGAGAAAGCAGGTGAATAAGTAAAACGGAAATGTCCAAGTTAGAAGATGTTCCAATTTGTTTAAGGATTTTTTTTTCATTTTTTGTCTGCTCTGTATCTTGTACTGCTTCTCCAAATATCAAACATTTTTTGCAGGTTTGGGAAAGAGTTCAGTGGCTTATGGAGTAAACTTTTCGTTTATGGAGGTTTTTTATGGTTAAAAATTTCTTTCTGCGAATGGTAATCATTGAAGAAAGAGATAGAACTGTAAAAAGTACAAACGAAAGTTTAGAAATTGGACCAGGAAAGATTAGAAACGGGAAGAGGGCTAGAAATAGCATACCGATCTTAGTCACACAAAGCGCAGCAATCTTCAAGGATCAAAAATAATATTGTGCTTGTATAAACTTACTGAATGATATTTCAGGAAGATTACGACAATAACTTAAACCTAAAAGTATGCAATACGAATTTTTCCTTCACATTTGCGTTTTTTTTTTCAACACAAAAATCGAGAAGAATTTCGCCCATTGTTTGCAAATTCAATTTAAAGCTGTTAAACTAAATCATTTTTATGGTGCCATCCAGCGCACATGGAGCTCTCAATGGGCAAAAATTCAAACCCGTGTCTATTTCACAGGAAATGCCAAAGAGAAGAATGCACCGGCACACGAGCGTCCAAATCTCCAATGGGAAGGCGAAGAAAGACAGCCACCCGAACGCTTGACGTGGACGAATGCGAACGGAAACGGAAACCGCCCGAGAAAATTATCGTCAACGCGAGTGGTGTTAAGTGTCAGTTTCATTTATCGTACTCGCCGTCGTCATTGCTGCCGCCGCCGCCGCCGCCGCTGCCACCGCCACCACTTGTCTACAGTCTCGTATCGCATTGCACGGGTGCCTGTCTGGTGCCGGGATCCTTTGTTCTGTAATATATATTTATTTTTATTTTCCACCCGTCCTCCCTACCCAGCCCTGACCCAGCCCTGGTCCTGCATTGCGGGCGGGTTTCTTGCTTTTATTTCAGTGCTTTTTTTCTTCTTTCAAACCACTCCTTTATCTCCTACTCTGCTGCGACCATACCACTCCGCTCACTGATTAAGGTCGCTCACGCAACGGTGCTTCGTGAAGGACGGCTGCAGGCATGAAGCCACTTACGCCTCCAGAGTGCCATCGCTGCGTTCAAATTGCATGAGAACGGTACCGTTTTTCTGTTGTCGTTGTTTTCGTTGTTGCTTTCGCTTCTCGTTCATTTCTTTGCGTGCCTTTCGCCGTTTTCGAATTTTTCCACCATTTTCTCATTGTCGTTGTCATGTTTGGTAGGAAATTGCCTCGTATTATCTGTTTAAGCACCGCTCCCGTTTCCGTCCTGTCCCACGTAAGCGAAACCCAATGCCCGGAGAGTGGAAAACAACAAGCCCTTGAAAACAATTCGCTTCGGATCGCGGTGAAAGCTTCACCATGGCGCGGGTTAATCCGGGCTTTACGGGTAGGAAAAAAAGGAAGGACGAAAAAATGGGAAAAGTTCTCGAAAACAGATGCCGTTTACATGCTTGCCTGAGTTTCGCACGGTTCACGAAGGAGCTTGAAGCCTTTGCGGGTGCTGGTACGTACGATAGGGTTATTGAAAGGGTTTCAAAACTGAAGGCAATAGTTTATAACGTAAGGCAATTCGTAGTTCAAACTTATTCTGATTCATATAATTCATCGGAGCATGGTTCTTCATAATGCTTTGAAAGAGTTGAAATTTAAAGTAGTAATTAACTGTACAATGTTTACATATTGCATACATTTTGGCGTTTAGGCTTTTGTTTGCCTCGCGTAATGCATAATGTTGGTATGCATTATACATCACAATCAATTTATTCGTACAGAAATATTTTTTTCTGATGAAACGTTTGTATCGTTATATTATTCAATTACTCGAATGCACTAGGGTTCAACCCAATGTCATTTTACTTAATAATCGATTATCACTTTCAAGCGAAATATCTCACAGCTTTGGAACCATTGTTGCCTTGGGTTGAGCACTTTGTAGATACTTTTTGCCAACCACCGAGAGCAAGTGGTGCTGATATCTTATCCGAACTATTCGCACAAAAAGCACCACCGCCCTCTTCCGTATCGTCCAATTTGATTAACATATCCTCAAACGTGGGCGTGTGCTTACTTAAACGCCAACCGTGCCACAGTGTTTTCACTTCAAATAAGCGTTGCGGTTTAGCTAGAACGACAACCGACACCGCGGTGGGCGGTATCGCGAAAGGTACTTGTGGGTTCCTTTTCTTAGCCCAATTGTGACCTAAGCATGGAGCTTGCTGAGCGACGGGTTGCCAAGGCGTACGGCTGCACAGGGAAAGCAATTTGGGTTTAAAGTCAAACGATCCTTCTTTGTGCAATGATGCGCACCGTGGTACGTTACGATTGTCCCGCTCTACGCCACAACTGACACAGCACTGCTCAATCCTAATCATTTTGACTTAGAACGTTTGCTGGTGCGCCGGTTGACGTTGACGGTTTTCCGTGGCCAGCTTTGAAGCGATTCACAGGCACAGGCACAACAGATTATAGCAAATCTGAGAAAATGCTTTGTTGCGCCGGGGGAAACTTAGTCTTTCATGTGAGTTAGTTTGTGTGTGTGTGTGTGTGTGTGTGTGTGTGTGAGAGAGTTTGTGCGCTCCATTTTGGTGAAGTGAGACTGTCACGAGGACACACTGTTCGCTAATCTTTGACAGTTTTGTTTCGTCCGTTCGGGTAGAGCGAAACTAAAGCAGAACAACTTTTTAAAAACTTTGCAAGTGTGCTTTTAAAGTTTATCCGGGTGGGAGCTAGATCTCTCCGGGGGCCGAACTGTGTGCACAAAAAAAAAGTCAATAGACAAAAGGAGATAATACGCTGCACGAAGCTGTTGAAGTTGAATGTGAACTCTTGAAGCACACTTAAAATCATTCGTGACATGTGTGCTCGATAAGCGAGTAAAAGATTTCCCGCGTTTCTTGCTGCTCTCCGGAACATTCGCCTCACGATGCAGTTTATCGGAAACAAAGAAGCTCTCGTCCTGTTAGTGAGAGTAGCGTTAATCTGGTTCGGAGAATAGTTTAAATTGTTCTTGGTTCCACACTGCACTTGTGAGCATATCGTCAGTGTAAATGTTCCCTTTTCCCATGCGGTGCTAATCGTTTTCTGGGAATTTATCTCTACACCACTCTGCGTATTGTGATAATGGAACGTACTTTGAATGGCGCATAGTCACAGGATTGTTTTTAAATATTACGTAGCGTATGGCTTTACAAATTGCTTACACTGTGCAAATAGAAAAGTACACGTTGGGAAGGAAGCATCCCATTCTTCACTTCAAGTGGTTTAATCTCTTTGAAGCGTTATTATTATTCTTGTGCAGAACGAGTTGGCTAGGCATTTTAAGCTCTGCTAGGATTAAGAAAAAATCCATCAGATTGTTCGATTCGAAGGGTTAAATATTCCCCAGGCATGCATCCAAAGTGATGCTTAACGAAATTAAATAACTCCATTGGTCTTCTTGAAATCCAATGGCATTTGCTTACAAATTTCAAATGCAATAGGACTTTACCTTACACGCTCCTGTAAAAGTAAAGCTGCAGTGCAGTGCATTCCATCTAGCCTTTAGCAGCACAAAAGCAGCGAAGGCTCCAGTGCTTGTAATCAATGAATTAATTTAGAGATAACCTTTCGCTGCAGTCCGAGCAATCCTCTTTTTACACAAACACTCACACACATACACACACACACACAGGCCAGGAAGTGTGCTGCTTAAGACATTATTTAAACATTGTACCGCATGTTCTTGTGCCGTGCCATGCAGGGATCGGTTCCAGCTCGATGGTTCCGGAAATCCTCTCCCAGTTTGGCTTTACAAACACTCCGACATCCGACCGACACGACCGGTACCGCATACGGGAATCGGGAGCCCCTAAGCCGGTGTACCATCGTTTTGTTCGATTATGCAGATTGACGCAGAAAAGTGCATCCGTGCTAGCGTGGCCGCTCGTGCGAGCTGGAGCATTTTGGGGAAGGTAGCAGTGTTGGTTGCTATTTTTACGCCCGACTGCACACACTGCTCGTCGACTTCCGGAACGATCGGCGTCATCGTCGTTTGTGTTGGCGCACCCGGAATCCGTTCAGCTATCGGGTGCAAGCTGAACTATGGCCTTGGCGCCGGTGAGCACTGCAATAAACATCCCGATAAGTGTGGCTGAAGGGGAAGCTGTGTGCCGTACGGGATGTGTGGTTTAGGGCCGGTGGGTTGGCCCCTAAACTGCTCCGGCACCTTGTACCAATAAACCAGCTTCCTGGAGCTCCCGGCGGTTGTGAGGACAGCCCCGTGTCAGTTTTGAAACCGTTTTTGCCCATGAATGCCCCCGCAAGCAGCGGGATGGACTCAGATGCATTGCAGGCGCACAAACGCGCGTGCAGTATCAACGGGTATCAAACATTGCGCCCGTGTTGGATATGGCAGTTACGTTGCGAGAATAATAATAATCATAACAATAATGCAGATGATGATGATGATGATGATGATGCCCGTTGCTGTGAATTCATTGCACAAAGAGCCAATTGACGACTCGTACGGGGAGAAAAAGGAGGGTGCTTGAGAAGCAAAAAGCCCCGAAGGTTTCTTCGGCAAATAGGCAAACGAGAGCTGAGCGCTAGGTTCAGAGCAAACACCACAAATAGTTGAAGCGCGTTCAGAGCGTGTGTTGTCTGTGCTGTTACAGGCACCCAGTTTGGCCCTTCCACTGGCTAGTAACGCTTCTACGAGGTTTCGGGCCAACTGCAAGAATCCTGCAGCAGCGGGAGTTCAAGTGAAGCAGCTTTCTCTTAGGGCAAGCAAAACGAGTCGGAGGATTGATTCTACAACCACACGGCGATTTGTATGGCGAAACCGGCCTGAAACTGTGCATCGGTTGGCATGACTGTTAGGTAGACCAGAATCCAGTGCCAAGTGGCAGCTGTTGTGTAGGAATTTATGATTTTGAAACGTTCTGACGTACGGAATATGTAAGTGAGCTTACCGAGAGGAGAAAGAACCTTAGCTTTGCTGAAGATTATTGTGTGCATTAGTTTCGTACGGCCGCTTACTTACGAATCATCTTCACGTTTGCTATCGATATTGCAAATTTTGCTGACCTAAGATTATTCATTTGAGTCGAACGAGTACTTTAAGCATCCTTGTGCAGTACGCATACTGCTGCCGCCTTCTTTGCTGCACCACAAATATTTGGTTTAGATATTTTTTAAGCCTTGTATTGAAAACGCCTGAATGTATGCAACTTGCATTGAAATAGTCTTGTGTTAACACCACTGACAGCTACACTGTACTTCCACTGTTGGAATTGATTCAGATTCCGTTGAATGAAATTTTGTTATTACTTCAATCGTTCAATAATTCCTTCTGAAGTCTTACTCATAGTTCCATGTTTTAACATAAAACACTGCGACAATGCGGTTCTTTATCATTTCGATTGATTTAAATGTAAATACATCACGTAGGTTTGCTCGAAGTGCATTAAAAAGTAACAATCAATGATCGCTCGACCTTCACTCAACGCTGTTTCAAAGTGTGAAAACCTTCCACCGTCTGATCGGTCCGGAAAAATCGGATTTGCGCTCCAGTAAGCATACATCTTTGGAACGATAATGTTTTCCACCGTATGCACACACAACCTGGTTCGTTGCCTCCCCGAACAGACACACACACACACACACACACACACACACACACACACACACATACATACACAACCATCATGTGGCCGATCGTTATCGTGTACAAATATTTGATTGCATACTATCGGTTCCGGTTCGGTTGGCTGGGTTCGCCAAACGGGAGAAGGACGGATGGATGGATGACGATAACTGAGCCGGATGTGTGGTGCACTGCAGCACGGTGCGTGGGTACGGTGGAAAAGGACATTTTTACGCTTACTTTTACGCTTCACAATTGCATGCCAATGTTCACCGTTGCGGTGCTTGGCGTGCGTGCAAGGTATTGGAGACAGCCGGGAAATACGAGTAGGTCGATCGGAAGCATCGGAAAGGAAGGGCAGGGGCGGGGGGGGGGGGAGGAGTGGATTCCGAATAAAAGGGAACGAAGTTCAAATATTGAATCACTTATATCAAATCAAACAGCATTAACATTTCAATCATTTAATAACGCAGTGGAATATTAAATTTCACTCGCTCGCATTGTTCGTGTTCGGCTGCACAACTCGACACCAACTGCTGCGTGACGCCGGCACAGCGAACTTGCCGAGCTGGCGTGGAAAATCGTGTTTTGAATAGCAGGTCGATCGGTTAAAGTGTGTGCAAGTGTGTGAGTAGCCGCGCACCACGGTTAGTGATACGTCCGCTGGTGTGCAGAGCGCCATAAGATGTGAAGAACGTATCAAACGCGATGACATTATTATTCCGGTCGCATGGGCGGAGAATGAGGCTCTAAAAGTGTTTCTGTGTGTCGCCAAAATGCTCACCTGCTTACTCGTGAACTGACCTAGCAAATGGTAAACACCATTGAGTGTGGTTTCGCCTGTGCGATTGATCGCACATAAAATACAAAATGAAACGATAATGGCTGTTGGTGATATGGTACTGCTTTTCAAATCAAAATGGCCTTAAAGTATGCAACACACTTTGCTTGTTGCATTATTCAGCCTAAATGTTTGCTACATGTTGAACAAAATAAGCCTCTTTGCTATCATATTTTAACGGGCTGCACACAAATGTTACTGTAAACTGTAACTTATTTAAAACAATAGAAAGAGAAAAAGGTTTTGAAAACATTAAACACACTTCAGAACATGTTGCAGCATTTGAACAGTTTACATGATAGCTCTTCTATTGAATGCAAATCCCAATGGTATCGAAGCACTCAAGACAAACGAGAAAAAAAAAGTTACATCATCCAGGGAACCTTGGCTCAACTTTGTTGCCCCTCAATATACAGTCGTCAGCATCAGATCTCGTTTCGACCCTTTTCTAGACCAATCGTGCCATGAACTTGAACAGAACCGAAACCGATTAGCAAAGGGCACGACCGGGCCGTGGAAGGAAAATATAGGGCAACAGCAGGGCGGAAAAACCTCCGATCTCATCGTCACAAGTCCAATAAAATTGTTCAAGTCATTCGGTCAACTGTAAACATCTCATTTCGTTCCACACAAAAAGAAAAACAGCCTGATAGTGCCTTGCTATTCCCCTTCTGCGGTATCTTTCTTTGCACAGACACACGGACAGAACATGGATCCAGAATTCGAACAACGAATAACGAATCCTCCGGTGGGAGCGTACACGCCAGCAGCCTCGCCCCCTTCATGCCGTACCTTTCCGAAGCTGTTGAGACCGTTTTGCCCCCGAAACTCGGATTTGTCACGAAGGCGAAAGGATTTGTTCTTCCTCGTCTTTCCATTTTCACCTCGTTCCTCGTTGTGTGATATAACCCAAGGAAAGGCACGGAAACCGGCACTGGGACCGGAAGCGAAGCTGCCCGATAAGCTTCTTCATAAAGTGGGAAGTTTTCCTGCTGGGTGCAACGGCGAAGGGGCCCGAAATTCCGTGTTCATCGAAAATGAAATTTTCAACCCAATCCCACCAGCACCGGCAACGGCTTTCTTTCCGGCAGAATTTTTGCTCACCATCACAGTGCAACATTTTCCACTGCTGTGGCCTGCGTGAGGAAGAAAGATGTTTGGACTGTTCTAATGCGAAAGTCAATTCGTATTCCCGTTTCCCTCCGATCCTCAGTCGCTGCATATATCCGGCACTTGCAGGTCAGTGCAGAAAAGTAGTGCTCGATTGTTGTTTACCGGTTTTATCGTGTCCTGCTGTCGAGCCAGGAGGTTAAAAATTGGGAAGAAACAACAGAAAGCAAAAGCAGGGAAGAAATTAAAGCACTCCAACACAGACGGCAAGCAGCTGATCACGATCCGGCGCTTCATTTCGGTGGCCGGATGGTTTAAGAGACCCAATGGCTTCACCCTGCAGCCCTCCGGTGCTAGACAATAGACGTGGAAATTCGATCAGCGATTCGGGACCGCTTTTTCGGGACACTTCAAACCTCACGGGAAAAATCAGCTTCACGTTCTCGGACGCGCACCCTTCCGGTCCATTTCCCTCCTGCCGGTCGGAGGTAATCTTCGCGCGGCGTTGCAGCACAAACCAGGCAAAGGAAATAATCATCCGCACACACAAAAAAAAAAAGCACAAACCCACCCACCGGGGGAATAAGGAATTGGTGGCTTGGTGGTATTGGTACTGGAGCTGGAAAAGATACACAAACAAGCGCTCAGGATCAGGAAGGTGATCGAGAAATGGAAGGGCCCAGCACATCCACAGGCGCGAGGGCGCCGGTTGTCGGAAAGTTTCGGCAAAGAATCTCAATCAACGAGGCAACCGCCGTGCCGGCCCTCGAATATGAGCCCCCGGGCCGGAACGGGTTTGATGAAAAATGTTGTTGTTTTTTTGCTGCTCCCATTCTGCGAGCTCGCAAGGAAAATGTTTTGTTTTCGGCGGGTCTGTTTTCTTGCGTCCTTCTTTTCTGGGGCGCCGAATATCGAGTGAAGAGATACCTTTATTTGCATTTTTAGCCATCCCAGGTTTTTGTAGTCGGCTTTTAGCCGGCCGGCCGCACTAAAAGTATGTTTAGCATGTTGTTTTAGTCGCTGGGGGTGGGGTTTGTGCTTTTGCACTTCCAAATTTGTTTGCCTATCAGTAGTAGCGAACATTGTTCGCTTTAGTTGAAGGGAATGTGAATGCAAGCTGGATTTTGTTGTGGGAATACATCATCTCAGAATAGCTTGAGCTTTATGTGTGAGTTTTGCTGAAAAACTGATATTTCATACACAAAAAGTCGATTGTGGAACCGCTTACAAAATTTACTTTTTTGTATATTGTTTGAAAACGTCTACAAACTGGTATATTTTGAAGTCACAAAATAAAGCAAAAGATATTTCTTTTCGCGCAAATTAACAACTTCGAAATGGTGCTCGGCATTGGAAAATCTAATTCTATAAATAAAATACCAAGAAAATCACAAAATACCGATACTCAACTTACAACAATCAAGTCTTGCCTTACGTATTGCAAACAATGAACAAAAAAGATCAACCTGATTCCAAGCAAACCCCTGCGAACGAAAAAAAAAAAAACAAACGAAACAGCACAAATGCTTTTCGCAAATTGTTTGCTCTCGTAGAAAATGCTCGTTCCCTTTGCGCACTTTTTCCACACGAATAACCTTTGATTTTCAGCGTTTCCTCCCAAGCATTACTTCCCGGCTGGAGGCACCAAACAAAAACCTGTATCTAAAACTGAACGCATACTTTGGCAGCTTTCTCACCCCCCCCCCTCCCCTTCATCTCTTCCTCATCATTTTCCACCTCCGTATCGGCAAATCCCATCAATCCGATCAGTTTTTCCTTTTTAATTCAACATGTTTTGCCATTTCGGAGACATGGTAGCGTTCATTTAAATCGTTTGCTTTCGTCTTAACATGCCCCTGCTGCCTCCAAAAACTCGGTCACACATGCATGTAAAGGTTCCGCCCTCTCCAGCAACTGCCATCAAGCCAACGCGGGGGAGGAGGGGGGGAAGGGCAAAAGGCCCCCGAACACGGTACGCTTCTTGTTGCGCAGCAGGGAAAAAGCATCGAAAGCATCGAAGTTCGTTTGAAGTGATTTATTTGTTTCGACGTTCATTTCTTGTGACTTGTTTTATTGAATAGACTTGGGAGCGAAAGCGTAACTCACAGTCGCAAAAAGTATACAGAAACAACATTGAAAACACAAGCTCCATGCTCCGTCCGAAAACACGATTGATCGGTTCGACATGCATCGCCAATCGGAGGGCGAGGTAAGGTGCACAGTCAGATCGCAACAGCAGTTTAAAATCGAACCAAATTCACCACAACAGCACCAGCAGAAGGAGCAGCCGGAGATTTTCCTGACAAAATAACAAGCAAAATTCCCGAAGCAGCCAGAACATTTTCCACAACCCAAGTTCCGAGAATCGAGCAACAAAGGGAGCATACCGGCGCTGCCTGCCTGCCCCAGTACGATTGTTCGAGCTGGGGATGGCGGTTGGAGGGCGGTCGGTAAAGACAGTCTCCTTTAGTGTACCGTCTTCCGGTTTCGGCAGTGGCACTGCCTGCCCGGTGTGCCCGGTCCGGGGCAGTGATTTCTCATTTCGATTACATTTCCGTTTGCCTTCATGCTCGGGATGTTTTTCCATTTGACTTAGCGTTCGGTTCGGAGGGTGAACGAGAAGGTTAGCTGTACAATGGGGGGGGGGGGGGGGGGGTGCTCCCGAGCCGATGGTAGATGTTGCGAGAATATCCATCAACACAGGTATCGAGCAGTGGATGGAGTCTGGTCGATGCTTGGTTTGCGGTAGCAGAGCGCATGCAGACCGTTCCGTGTTTGGGAGAGAAAGCAGAACCGGAGCCAGGCGCAGGGACAAGACGTCGTGCCAACGTACAACCGTACTTACTGTCGCCATTTTCTCGCCAATCGAAGTCGGAAATGCTCGGGTCGGAAGCACCGCACGGAAGCATGAGCCCGTTCGGCAGAGCTGCTGGTTTTGCTGGCGCAACGGACGGGACGGCATGATTGTTTTATTCAAATTGCTACGTGATTTATCTGCGATGTCGAAAATTGGAAAACCACAAAGTGTCGGGCTAGATGAGCAGCTCGTAACTGGCAAATACGGTACTGGAAGCACTGCTAGCAAAGAGCCGGAAGGTTCATTGTCATGTAACCGGAACAGGTTTTTCTCCCCCATTGTCATGCTTCCGCACGGTGCGACCGCAAGCTTGCGCTGCACTGTGGTTCGTTGTGTATTGAAAGCAGACTATGCATTTAATTAGATAAAGGTCGAAGAACCGGGCGTCTGAAGGAAACGTTTCCATCGGTGAATCGAAGAACGGCGCCATACCCACGCATTGAGGCACGTAAATTGTAATGAAAACCGTTTGCGTTCGATTGCTGAAACAACTTGCAGGATTGGTGTGCCGGGAGCTGTAATGCTGGGTTGAGAAACAAAACCCAAAAAAAAAGCACACGCATCAAAGCATCAGCTCTAATCTGCCGATGCTTTTGTTTGATACATAATCTGCTCGTTTTGCACACTCAACGCTCTACATGTGTCGCCGTGGGTGGAAAGTACCGTGTCATGTTTATGACACGAAGCATTAGCAAGCTAATGATGGATTTAATCAGATCAGCGCAGCTACCCGGTTGGAGTGGCTCCGAAACAGACGGAATCCAATTACCCTGCCTCAGCCCGGCAACCTGATGACAGATGTGTTTGTTTCGTTTTGTTTGCTCTTTTTTCATTGGTTGCTTTGTTTAACCCTGCCTTTATCCATCGGAAGTGGATCGTGCCAGTGTTGCTGTCGATTGATGGCGGCACGGTTTCCCCGCGCGTAGGAAGCACACGTGAAAGCACAATGATGTGGTGCCGTGCCGTGGAAAGCAACACCTGTTTGGGAGGTGAACCAACGCGACTGGGGATAGAATTGAGCGGGGAGTATTAATTGTTATTCTATTTGACACGAACTTTGCTGTGATCGTTTGCACGCAGCAATCGTGTCGGTTGAAAATGGCACAGTGGGTTTGCGCCGGTGTGAGTGTGTAGGCGTTCAAACACATCCGTTCGACAATGGCTGTTAAATTAGGTTGAGAATTGAAAGACAATTGTTGATAAAAGGATAAGAGCGTTCCTAGAAAACGCCTACATGTAGGCAATTTGCTGTACAATGAAATGAAATGAAATTATGAAATCCTGTTATGAAATGGATGCTTTATACTTTTAATGTTCACGTCATAATCATTTATTAAAAATTCCCTTTATTTCCTTCATCGACCCATAGTTTCCCGGGACGCTCCATTCCTCCCATACGCTCTGGAAAACCATGCCGGAACCTGCCAGCGGTGTTAGACACGCAATGCAAAGCAAACAATTAGTGTGTGCGTGAAACATTTCATGCACCGGTTGACGTACACTTGCCGGTATAAAAACAACAACCAGCTCCCCAACACCAATCAACCTCCAACCGGTTGACCGTTGGCGAACGCATTTTAACACTTGCTAACACGCTCATTATGCATGCTCGGTTGGGTTTTGGTTTGTCACCGCACGCGAAACCACACGCAACCGGTGCGCAATGTTCGGATCGCATTCGAGCGGCCATGTTCTTTCCCGGCGCAAACAACACAGCATTACACAGCTCCGTTAGTAGTGTCATGGATCGCTCACTCTCATACATCGGTTGAAATAACACGTCTAAAAAAAAACATACACAAAACAGGAACAACTGTTTGCATGTCAACAGTTTTGCAGCATTTGAATTCCTGTGATGTGGCTGTGAGGTGTTTTCTACTTCCACTTTACCCACGCTGGCTTGTGGGTGCGAAGAAAAAAAAAGCAAAAAATAACAGATGTGTGTTTTCCGAAAAGCCGTTGAACAATTTCATAATATTATCGATATGTGTTTGCCAGTATTATTCTTTCATTTAGAGTTTCGTTTTTGTTTCGGCATTTATCCGAGTGCAGCAATGATCTTTAATGGTAATTGTGGTTAACAGGAAATGGGGCAAAAACGAATATTGCTCCATAGCAATATTAGCCTCGATTCATTCATTTGAAATGGTTGTTTTGTTGTTCGTTGTTATGCTTTACCAGTTTGATCTCTTTTTATCCGTGTGCACCGTTGATACGAGTTGAGCCCATTTCATATTAATTGGTTTTAATAACAGGCGCGTTGTCTGTTTTTTTTTCCGTAAAGCAAACCAATTGCGAAAAAGGAGTTCTTTTTTGTTCGTACTGTATGAAATAGAGCAGCAGATGGAAATATATGATGGTTATTGCTGGTGGGAGTTTAAACTGTACGCAGAAATTCGTAGTTAGAGCTCAATTTTTCTGTGATTGTACGAAATACGCCTCGACATTTCCCAAAGAGCGTAGAACGACATTGAGCTTTAGTGGGATTCGGTATGGTGCTCGCACTCTTTGATGCATTCAAACACAATTTCAGTAGTATTGAAACCATTTCGGTAGAGCGATTTGATTGAAAGCTGTAATCTTTAAGTGCTTCTTATCAATCATACATTGAGTTGAGATTTATAGTGAGATTGTTTATTCACTCTGTTTTGATATATCTGGCAAGGCTCATGCTTATCCCATTATTTTAAATTTGAATTTTACAATCCAATTTTGCGGTGGATAGGAAGAGGTTAACAATTAAAATATATTTCCATAAAATAAGGACCACACATTTTATTCAAATTGTCATCGCCTAATTCACGTACCCAAACGATCAGCAGCACAACTTCCGTGCTTCAATCTGCGCTAATGAGAGGCCTTCCTTGCACTTGTGTATGCAGCAAACTCGATGCACCCTGCCCAACAATGCCATCCATATGGGCAGAATGGGAAAAACTTCTCCTCCCGATGCAAGCGAAACTAGCACGCTCTGAGTTGGAGTGTTGGCCGCTTTTCACATATCTGTAAAATTACTCACAAGCCGGAAGCACAGGCTGACAAACAGCAAAACGCCAGCACGGGAAAACGCTGGAAACAACCCCCATTGCACATCCCTCTGCGCCCGAAACCGAATCGACAACTTTAAAGCGTCAAACGAGAGTTGTTGAAAAAGTCATCTCGTTAAAAGTTACTGTCGATGTAATTTCCTCCCAATTCCGTTCGGCCGCAGCTCCTGCAGCTTCCCACCGCCAGACTGACCCACCGAGCCGGGAGGTGGAACCCTCCGGTAATGATGGTCGTTATGATTACATTTTGGCGTCGCGAACGAGCGCCATCTGACCCCGCGGCCACAGTTGGCACCTTGTTTGTCTTTTTGGGAAGTTTTTTTTTTGCCACGCTCATTGGCAGACGTCACCGCTACCGAAACCGCTCGGGATCATTATCATCATCTTAAGGATGGGAGCCGTGCAGTATGCGTTCTGCGTTGGTGAATTTTTCAGCACTCGACGGGCGCCACCGACGTTGACAAACAAATGATTCCAACTTTGGCGGGTGGAATAAAAGAAAAGTTTGTCCGGCCACTCATCGATCCGGAGGGGCACGAGGGTGAGTTTTACCAACGAGTTTTACCGTGGCATAATGTGCCATCATACCACAATCTCCATCTGCTGCGAGAGTTTCTCTTCAAATGAGACGCGTGTCCCTTCGTTCGCTAGAAGAGCGTGTTTGTGTGGTGTGAAAAATGACACCAGGCTGACAACAGACATTTCATTCAATTCGTTTTGTATTGTGTTGCGGGTTTCCGGAAATGTCACAACATTAAAATTGCAAGAAAAGAAATGCACACCAGCAACAGCACGGGAGAAAAATGTGGGATAGAGCGATAGCTAACGTCCCATAAATGATACTAGTGATAATATCAAGATAGCATAATTCATATCAAGTGATAAGAAACTAGGAACATAATTTTAAGAACGCTCCCCGAGACACAAACAGCAGCTTCGAACGCTTTTCTTTGCATCTGTGTGCTACCCACCCATTCAATTCTACTTCTTGGCACATCCATCCAAAAGGTAAGGGTTGCTCCATAATGGAAAGGACCGGCCGCATCCTCGCGGGAATAGCACTTTGATTAGCTGTAAAAGCGACGCACATTAAAAGTAAAACTAATTTCCCAAACCAGCAACGTTCTCGAAAGGCGAATAGTTGTGCGTTCGTGGGCGTTACTGCCGATCCCAAGAGTGTTGTGCAAAATGGTAAAGAGGTTTTACATTTTTCATGAAGCAAAACCACACGCATACAGCAAAGTAGCAAAGGCTCGCAATGTGATGCGCAACTTCGCGATGGATTTCGAACAGGTCGAGGCAGATTGGCCAGCATCGATCTTCACAGCCGGAAGACTGTTGGGGATGAACCGCACATCGCACACTGTTCAGCGGGTGGCTTGATGGGTGGTTCGGGAAGTTTTGAAGTTTGTGCAGGTTTAGTGGAAGGCGAGACAACGTACCGACCATTCCATAGCCCGGAAGCGACCGGAAATTGAAGCGTTGAAACTTAATTATGGAGAATTTGCGTTCGATTGGTAGTGTGATTTGATCCGATATGGAGATGCAGAGAGTGGAGGCATATAAATATTAACAATGATCGTGCTTAATCAATACAATTTGAAACGCTTGATTAACCCTGAATACATGCACATTTCATGAGCCACAATGTAGGTTAAAGATCAATGCCTTGTAGCCTTTTATTTCATTTGATTGGTCCACATAACAGGTTTTTATTGGGTTTTTTTTAATAACAAAAAGTAAATGTTCATCAAAGATGTCGTTCCATGCAAATAATGTGAAAATATCAACTATGAAAAAAGCAACAACACTTTTGTGCAAACAGTATAATTATGAGAAGTTTGTAAGGAAGATTGCATACTTTTAGGCGATTATGATAGCAAGCGCTAAGACAAAACAACTCTCCAGCAAAGTTGCTTCTAGTACCTCGCACATTAACAAATTACCAGTGACAGCACACATTACTGTGCGTGAAATTACTGTTGAGTTTTCTGTAAGCTCACTTCCGTGTCGGATTAACCGTGCGGAGTGAACCAATAAACCGCTGAGCCTTTCACGCACTCCCTCTCTCGCCGTACCACAAATGTAGCCCAAGGAGCGCAACCTTCGGAGCTAATATTGTTGTTCGAGCATTAATTGAATTATGAGTAGCAGCGGGTAAGATTAAACAGCCGCGGCTGCATACATGGTACAGTTTATGTTTCGGATGAAAGTTGCACCGAAAACTTGCAAACCAGCAACACGGGGTACGGTGTAGCAGCACCATCGGAGCGTAGTGGATGGTACCACCGGTATATCAGACGATGCCTTCACATGGTAATTAACTTCACCTGTGCGGATGTTTGGTAACAGCATATCGTCACACGCCCTGGCATCGTCGACACCGTTGTCGTCTTTCAACCAAAGTGGATGAAATTAAATTACGTTTTCGTCCTACACACACAAACACACACACATACACTCACGGTGGGTTAGGGAGATAAATGGTACGATCCTTCAACTACTTCTCCACCCGCACGCGGCGATACCGGCGTTAGAAAATGTAAAAGCTCACTTACAGCGCACTCCTTCGCAGGTTTACCCTTTTGCAATGTAGTTATCAAATTACGATACCATCAAAAGACATTGCTTAATTATTTAAACCACCACATAAACATCAACTTTGGCTTGTTTCACACCCGCACCTTGATGGGGCTTGATTCGCGCCGCTGCCGAGGCTGCTGGCGTAAAACTGTCGACAATGACGGACCGCCCTCCGTCACGGCAAGCTCCTGCTGGCGTTGTCGCGCAAATGGTAGCACACTTTCATCGCATGGTATGAAAAACTTTCTTCCCTCACAGCCTTTCCAACTAACTTTTTTCCACTCTCTGTCCCGGATTTGCTTTGGCCCCCATTCTGTATCATTCACTTGAAATGGTTCCTGGTTTTGGTGCGCCGACCAACACACTACGGGAGGGAATAAAGCAACGCAAAGAACAGCCACGGCTAAGACCCCGGAAAATTAGTTAACTAACAGTGTCGGCACAGGCGAACGAGATACCACCGTTCGGACGACAAAATGACGAAGATTAAAAGCGAAAGGCTTAGCCGGCTGTGGCAGCAGTGTGATATTTTAAGACCGTCCGATAAGTTGCATAAGAAATGAAGGGGACGGCCCCTTTGTACGGGGCGACACAAACTCCCCGGAGGAACTTTTGCAAATGTCGTACAAACAGGTAAACATCCGCAACGTCGTTGCCGTTGCTCGGCCCGGAAACCATTCCGCAACATACACCACGCTGGCAAAAGTTCTGCTCAACTGCCAAGCCCCCGCAAACCTTCGTTCGAGCGTGCCGGGAAGCTCGCGCCATCCACAAGAGGCGCACCGGTAAACCGACCAAGGTGGAGCAGATCATTTCTATGCCCGGATTTCATTAAGACGCTCCGTTTCGGCCAACCATTGCTGCCGTATGATGGGGGAATCTTTGCCGAAGCAGCAGCATCACCAGCAGCTGCTGATGATGATGATGATGAGGTCCGTTCTGGGGCACAGTTTGTTCGGCCGAGATGCTGGTGCTATCGTCACCCGGCTATCATCCGGGCTCAAGGTTTGACAGAGCGCTTAATGACACGAACATCCCACCGGCTCAGAACCTTTGCACCGTGCGCAGACAGCAAAGATTACCTGTCGGGCTGCTCGAGAATCCCATGGGCAGCGGGTAAGAAATCTGATCCCTCGGTGTCGTTAGAAGCTGAGCGTTGGAATGGTAGTTCCCCTTCAGGGGAGCATTTTTGGGGCCCAACATTCCACCAAACCTTCGCCTCGATGGAATGCCGGTATGAAGAGCGTTTCGTCACCAAGTGTGGGAAGTTGTTTTTGTGTGTGTGTTTGTGTCCCTTGGCAATTGAACATTGTGTTGTTTCTGATGGAAGGAGGACGAGCTTTGCGGGATATCATCACTTGGATATGATATGTCTGCCATTACAGTGCGGGTTTGGAGTGATTTAACAGAGATTATGGAATGAGGTTTGAGTTATTACATGCTTTCAAAGGTAAAATATGAATAAAATATCGACATTGCGCACTGTGAAAGCAAGCAATAAATAAGATTACTCGTCAGTGAGGGAATTGTCAAGAAAAATGCAAAAAATAACGAGCACTGGTCGTCTAGGACTTCCTATTCAAGCTGAAAGAGGCAAATATTGCATTACAGCGCATTACAGCTCGCTCACCTGACCTTTGCGCAATCATTCTCCCATTGGTGCATTATTACCACGGAACCATTGAAACGAACCACGACTGCCCTTGCTGCGAATGCACCCATCATGGCTGCTGCAAAACACTTAGAGTGCCGGCAAGAAATCGCTCTGCCCACTCGCTTTTATATCGTCCACCGTTGCCGGTGCAAACGCAATGCAATTATGCACCGATGCGCCTGTCCGGTGCAGCCGAGCGCTAAAGTTCTGCAGCTTCGCGCCCTTGCCCAGCATCGCGCCGGATGAGCTAAAAGCATTATTAATTCGTTTCCATTTACGGCTAAATAAAGTGCAATGAAGATAATTTTCTTGTTAATTTTTTCCACCATCCGGAGCCCCGGGGGCCCTGGTTCCTCAAAATGGGCTCACTGTGTGGGCAAAGTTTTTGCCCGTCTTTCTTATTCAACACTCCCTTCTTTTAAGTGTGCCTGTGTGTGCTGTTAGTGTGTTCCCGGCGTGTTGATGGCGATGCGATGATGGGTTGCTGCAAAGCCTGGCCGGGAACGGGTGAGCTGCGCGAATAACCGTAGACCATCCAGCAGCCAGCCAATCAGGAAACCGGGAACTCCATTGAAGCGCGAAAGGAAAGATAAAGGGAAGCGAACGCTGAGCATTGCACCATTTTTTTGTGCATGCTATCATGGCCCTCTGGCTTAAGCATTGTCCGGGAAGAGGTGCACGCGGGGTTAGAGGGTCGATTCTTTCCCTTCATTGCGCTTTCGCTTTTGTTATTGGTAATGGAGAAATATATTTACAAGTGTTTTTGTTTCGGCTTCTGACTTTACCTCGGTGCACGGAAACTTTAAAGAAGCAGCCGCCACCACCGCCTCCCCCCCCCCCCCCCCCGCAAGCTTCTGCTGCAGCAAATGAGCGAAAGTTTTGAGTCATTTCAATAAAGTAAAGCGCACCGAAAGCAACTCACTTACCATGCAAGCGTTTCGGCCTTTCGAGCAGCGCGCTGCTTGAAAGCGATTGTTACGCCATGGTTTCGGGTTTGAACAGTTTCGAGCGCAACCCCTTTCGTTGTAGCCTTACTTTCTTACGACTTTCACTGCTTCCGTTTTCGTTGTACTTGGTGTGTGTGTGTGTGTGTGTGTGCGTGTGAGGGAGCGTGTTTTTTGTGTGTAGTTGCGTTAGTAATAGCGTCCTATCAGTTTTGAGCAAAACCAGCAAAAGCAGGAGAAACTTTGGTACCCTGCTCCTCCCTCGTCCCACAACTGGCAGGTGAAGTCTATTTGGTTAAGGAAATAACAAATTGTAAGCCGATGGGAAGCAACTTTTTGGAGTTTCAATTGCGCGATGATACGGCAGGGGGGAGGGCGAGATGAGTGGTTACCGTGGGACGTATCAAGGACGAATCGAGGAGGGATTCCAGCGCTGCAGCAGTAGTTTTCATAGTTTGCTTCCCCAGTTTGGCCGGTTGGCAAACACAGCGGTACAAATTACGGTACAAAACTGCGGCTTGCTAAGGGGTTTTGCCCGACCCAGCGGAGAGGGGGAGGTTGGCGCAATAATGCCAACCTACCGCGCCGTGCTCGGAAGTTGAAGTTTCCTTTTAACTGCATGCGCTCGCTTAAAGGAAAGTTTCTTAAGTCTTATTTTACCTTCGCCTGCGTGGCAAACAAATTTCTGGCTAGCCTGTCGCTCGTTTGTGAAGCCGGTTCGGGGTGAAGTTTGCACTAAAATGTCCTCCCCCCCCCCCCCGCTCTCTTCTCACCGTGGTCGGATTGGTTGTTTCGGTAAAGTTTCAACCCACTTCAAAACAACCCACCGGAGGTGTTCTTTTGTTGTTGTTGTTGTTGTTATGCTTTCGCAACAGACAGCGACAGACGGGATCCGGGCTGCTTTCCGTTGCGATGGATTCATTGTCCTTCGGGTTCGGTGCAGGCTTTAAAAAGGTTAAGGTTTAATTGCAAAGTTTCATTACGGTGGGGCAGACAGGAGTGACAATTGGTTTTGGGATCTTTAAAAAAATGGTGCCGTGAGTTGATTGTTTAACACGGGGCACGTTACAGTTACGAAAATGCTTGTAGCGTAGTGTTTGGGTTTTCCTTGGAAAATGTTTATTGAGTGATTTTAAAGATTTACACAAAAAGTTTGATTTTAGTATTTGCGAAGGAACATAGTTTTACATTCATTCTTTTTTTTCCGTTGCAGACTAAAACACGAATTTGCTGTGCGGGTTGCATACGCTAATAAGTAAATGCTTTCCGTTGTGCATACTTTTAGGCGTAGCAATAATTTGAGTGAACTTAAATGTAGTATTTAATCCATCACTCCACAAAATTGCACTGCAATGTTATAGTTTTTCTGGCTTAATTTTATAGATTGTTTACTTTCGTGTCCCAAAACCACACAACTAGGCCTTTGTTTACTTTAGCTAAAACCCACCTCAATCTATGGAAGAGGTTACACTAGTAGCTCACAACAATAAACCTTTTCATTCGGAAATTCTGCAAATGTAAATCAATCCTTTCAACTGCAAGCCATTGGCAGACGGCTGGACCATTTCGAACAACTGTTTCCATCATGCAATGTACGATGAATTTATTTTCCCCCCGGTTGTAGGTTTTAAGCCAGCCAGCTTATCGTTCCGAGTACCTGCACAACGATGGGGAAAATACGTTTTATAATTCTCCTAAATAGATACCTACACCCTTTTTTCGAGTTGTAGCAGGGAGTGGAGGAACACTCTCCACCACAGCAATGCGAGTGGTAGCATTTTTCCAACCATTTGAGTTTGAGCACTGGCTTTTGCTCCGTTTTACTTTCCATCCCGGCCTATTTGAGCTGCTGACCTCTCCGATTCTCCGATGGTTTGGTGCTACAGCCAACCAACAAGAGGTTGTTCATTCCAGCTCAATCTACACAAAAAGAGAAAGAAGGAGAGCCAGACCCGCCTGTCTGTTCGTACGCGTATGCTTGATGATGATGCTCACTGCAAACTACCGAGCAGTCCGAAACTGAAATGGCCCAGCCGTTCCTGCGACTGACGTTTGGAGCTTACACGTGTTCATCTTCCCCCTACGCGGGGCGTTTCACGGGACCTGAAGTTGAGCTTCCAGTGCCAAGAAACGCACACAAATACACAGCCAAACGGTGTAGTTGTATGTGTTTGATGGGTTTTCTTTTGATTGCGAGGATAGTCGCTCCATCACCACTCCCGATTTGTGTGGGCAACAAGCGACGCGTTTCCTGCTGTCAGTGATTGATTGATCCTTTTATGCGCTGTTGGGAGTGATTCGAGCTACATCGCCCAGCTTTGATTGACCCGAATGTCTGCGTTTGTCGTACGGCGTTTTCACTGCAGGTTTCGGTTGCACGAGTGCATGCTAGTGCAAAGGGTTGCGTGTGAGTAAAGGAACTCTCATGAAAGCGTTGAAATTGCATTTTGCGATTGTCCCTTTTGGGGTGCTCATTTCTGTCGGGCAGTTTCAAATCAAAAACATTAATTTGATTTATTTGCTATGTGTCTACTGGTGTGCGTTAAGCTCCGTAGAGAAATTTGAGCGTGTGTGCTTTAGTATCTCCGTAGTTACAAAAATTGTGCGAACCGCAAACCACATTTTACAAGATGCGATGAAAAGTTGGACCAAGCATTAATGAAATTAAATTCAGTTCGCTACACTCGCATTCCTGCTAACGGACGATCAGCGGTTTAGAGCGTTGTCATCGGACAGCTTGCCTTGAGCTAATGCTTTCAACAAACCATTTCCTCGTCCCGCTCCTTTCGTGAAGGGAAGTTTGTTTCGAGGTTGAACGGTTTGTCCAATCACCTTCCCACGGTCATCGGTTACCGCCGGCAAGGCAACCCATTTTTCCAGTGCATTCTTGCACACTTTGAAGCGAATGAAAGCGCACCTGCTGGTAGCAGAATGCAGGGCCGTTCCCACTTCCTACCCTACCTCTTCCCATTCCCGTTCCCATCAGCCATGAGTTTTGAATTATCTGCACCTTTTCCTCTTCATTGGTAGCAAATTGTAACACCAATGTTCCGGGAAAAGTTTGTCATCGGGAGCTTCTTGGTATTTCACACCTCGGGTCAAGAAAGGTGTGTTACCCCTCGGGGCTATTTGGTCTCCAAAAAAGGGTAGTGTGTGTGTGTGTGTGTGTGTGTGTGTGTGTATGTGTGTATGTGTATCTTGGTTCGTGAATCCAAGGGAACAGTGCCGGGTCTGCTGGAGAAAATTTTACGGAAAAACCACAACCGCAACCCGATAGCAAACGGCACTGTCCCGCTTACTTTGACCGAACCAGGGAAGCGGAAGAGCTTTACTGCACCGAGCGCATACAAACAAACCGGCGGTTTGTGTTGCCCTTCCGGTACATTAAACCCAGAAGGTGCTTGAGTGTATGTGTCTGTGTGTGTGTGTGTGTGATTAAAATGGGGTGTGCTTTCTGCTTTCTTTCTCCCTCCCCTTTCCCAGTAGCACGGCGCGAGCAGGTTGCAACCGCAGACGATTGAAATGGATGGAGCGCTCGGTAGGTGGTTGCTGTTTTACTCCACCTCCATTCACTACCACCCGCGTGCGGTACAGCGCTGCCCCTGAAACCGATTCGATGACAAACCGAGCGTACAAACCGACGACAAAAATGATCGCACAGAAACGCAGAAGCGAAAGGGGTTTATCCACACACACATTAAATTCTTTCATACGCACACACACACAGGTAAATATCGGCAAGGGCAACCACATCCCAGCACAGGAAATGGCTGGAATGGGTGGAAACTTTTTCAATTAAAACTCGAATCGAAAATGCTGCGCGGCAAAAGGCGCGTGTGAAGCGACGGGAACCACCCCGACACGTCGTCTTTGCGTGACAAATCTTTGGCTAAGTGATGAGGTCGAAAAACACGGGCTTGCCACCGCTCTTGCTGCACACAGTGCAGGTGTGCCAGTGGGGTGAACAAAGAGCGAGGCAAAATTAATATGAAAAATGAAGTCGTCAAAAGCATTCGGGAAGGGCGATAAAGACTTATGTTATGCTTCAATTTGTGCGCATTGAATGTGGCGCGGTTTTGCCGCTAGGCTGCCGTGTCCTAATAGTTGGGTGAGCTACTACGGGATGCCTACGGGATGCCTTCTCTGTACCGTGGAATGAAGCGGGAGGAACTGCAGAAGCTAGATTAAAATATGCCTCTCTGATTGCCTAATGAGACATTCATACAGTTGCGCGCAGATGGTGCGCCACATCGTCGCTGTCGTCGTCGTCGTCGTCCTCGGTGTTTGGGGAATTGCATCGTGCCGGCTTCCTAGACAGCTGGCTGCGGATAAGTGAAGTGGCCTCACATAACTTATGAATACATGACTAATGAGCGTGCCGGCTGGTGCACCCGTGCCTGGGTGCGATCATCCTCCTGGTTCGGGGCGGAAGCAGCGCTGTTCGTTGGCAATGAATGGGTGTACGGAGCGGAGGATTGAGAAACTCTGTTAAACGATAGATCAGTACGGCTTGGGGGGGGTGCAAAATGGATGTTATAAAAACAAATTTAATAATGGACACTTGGAACCTTTGGCTTGAAAGGGATTACGGAATGTTTGAAAATATGAGCGATGTTTTGCATTGATCGTGTTGAAACAACAATTTGGCAATTACATAGACACATTTCAGCGTTGGTTTGAAGCAATGTTCCGAGCGTTTCCCCCTTTTAAACGCCACTAGAGTCATCATGTTCAGAGGATTTGATTGGGAAGAAATCCAAGTAAGCTGATTCGATAAAATCTTTACCACCACTAGCTATGGTTATCGAAAGTTACAGATCCATTCCATCAAGTCTCCGATGCCCTCAATCTCAGTATAACTGAAGCTAGTAGCGAGAAACAGTCCGATTTATGTGCTACAGTCATATTCGTTTATACCAATCAGAAATACACTTTTCAAGCAAGAAATAACTATGTGGGTTTTTGATAAGAGTTTCGCTTTCTATTTGTGAAATTGCAAGAAATGCTTTGATCCAACCTTTAACACATCACCGGGATAAACCTGGGTTCGTTTGTTTTCAACATCCGGTACCGGCGATACTTCGGCATATTTGTTGTAGGTTTTCATTGCGGGATTGAAAGTATCTCTTCCAGTAAAATAAAATTGCAGAGAAAAATAGCATACGTTTATGTCCCTTTTCAACAATTTACTCCGAAATCAGTAGAGATCTGACGGAACACAATACGTTCTGAATAGTGTACTTAGAATTCAAATGGGCTTCCACGTCAATATGATACGGGGTATTTTAAAACATAATCGAAAAACAACGGCGCGGAGCAGAAAAGATATCCTGGAATTGAATTTGAATGAATGTTCTATGGTTGTACCATGATATTACATTACATGCTTCAGAATAATAGTGGTTACATCATCGAAATTAACAATTGAAATGCAAATATTGTGGTGATTCATTTTTACGTTTGCTACCTTTGGTTTTTGTGTAACAACTACAATTACCACAAAACCCATCTACGATAAACTCGACCAGAGCTTATCTAGCGTCCCATTTCCTTCGCTGTTTCACCTAGCACCTAGTTCTAGCTATGCACTACGAAGCCCGGCCCCGGAGAGCAACTGCTAATTAAACTGCTAACAAGCAATCCACTGCTTGTTACAGCAAGCGCCTGCGACTAACTTTGTTCATTCCGCAGTCTGATTGTTTTCCGGGAAATGAATCCCGGGAACCGTTTCCGAAAAGCAGAACGATTCACTTTTGCTGCGCTCCGTTCAAAATCATAATCGCGTTCCCGCTTACATCAAGACGTGTCATCAACGGCACTAACTTCCAGCTAATTAACTCCCCCAGTGGCGGATTTAGGGTGTTGGGGGCCCTAAGCGTTAAAAGGATTGGAGGCCCCCGCTTGGTGTCGACCGGGTGGGGGGGGGGGGGGGTGGTGCATATGGTTGCATTACGTTTTGAATCAAACACACTTTAATGGTTTGCTCGGGGGGGGGGGGGGAGGTTGTGTTTAGAATCCTTGGCCTGGGCAGAATCCTGGGCCCCAATATTTCATGAGTCCCTTCATCCATGGGGCCCCTAACTAGCACAGAAGATCTTGCTGAGACTACTGTACACATTGTTATATATGCTAGAATTACCTTACCCGGGGCCCCTACATTGACGGGGCCCCCCGCGGCCGCTCAGTCCGCGCACCGTTAAATCCGCCACTGAACTCCCCCATTCGCTTCACTGACTGCTCCGCCCGGGCGTACTACGTAACGTTCGGTTCGCAGCGGCCAATCATTGGCCGTGTGTAATCTTTTCCAATCGCTCCGTACGTGCGAGCGAGGGGCCGCGGTCCGCTTTGCGTTGGCACATTAACACAATCCGCGTGGAGGCGCGAGTGTGATCACAATCTAATTCCCGTCTAATGAAGTTCAGCTTCTCCCCAGCCCGGCGGGCAAAACTTTGCCCACGAACAAGCACGCTAACAGTCGTGTGCATCGACGGCTTGTCAGCCGGTTCGGGCCGAGAGTCTTGCCGAGACTTTTCCGAGCGATCGCGCACTGTAGCTTAAAGTTTGGCTTCTTCAAAAGCCTGCCGCTACGCCGGCGGGTTTAAGATCTTAAGATCTGGGCCCGAACCCGTGCGGTCGGAAAGCCGGCGACACGTTCTCGAGGACACGCCACAATCCGGCCAGTCCGGCCACTGAAAGTTACGACCGGCCGTTCGATTGCGTCGGCAAGATTGCGCCCGACCGCTTGCGTAGTGGGCAACGCCGAGCTCGCTCCGATGGAAAATCTAATTTCTCCCAAACCCAAAACCATATCAACGACTGCTTGAGCCTGTCTATGAGTGTGTTTGTGTGTGTGTATGTGTGCGAGGGCATGCTTTTTCATTTCAGGGGCTTTCTCTGGGGTTGGTTGGCTTTTATTTTTGATTACGACCGAACCGATCTCGGCGCTGCTTTTGGATTCCGCCACTATACCACCCGGGGATCGCCCGCTCCATAATCCAACCCCGGGATTAAGCCATTCAGCCGGTCAGCCAATCGTCTCTGACCACGAACGAGCACATTAAGGCGAGAGCAGAAGAAATTAAAATAAAAACACCCAAACAAGGATTCGACCGCCGCAATCGCCGCACCATCTCACTCGCTCCTCGATGCGCTCGCTCCTCTTCACCAATACACACATACACACGCGCGTGCTCTCGTCCCCAACAGTGGATGTGCGTTCAGCGATCCGTAAGCAGGCCGTAATAAACAATGGCCAGCAAGAGGATAATGCCCTCGGAGCAAAAAAAGCACCCACAAAAAAATAAAACCCCGGCACCAAATCAACGCCGCATTCGTCCGTCCGGACAGTCGCACCGGCCAGGTCCCGATTCGGTGGGATGACCTGCAAAAGGCCTCGGCCAGGAAATGAAATCAACACCGGGCATGACAGAGGCCGGGCAACGGTATCACCAAGACAAAGATGTATCGACCGGCGGCAACTGGGAGCGGCAGGGGCGACGATGGCAATGTTGCCGAAGAAAATCCGATTAATTCCCGGGGCCAAAGCCAACACAGAGAGCTAACAGATCGACAACAACGGCAGAGGAGGGAAAACACATACACACAGGGAAACAGAAACCTCATCGAATCCTTGTCCACTCCGTGCCCTCCCTTCCGACCGCCCATTGGTTTGCTGAGTGGTGTGAAAGAACGGCCGGCACCAAAAAGCCACCACGGTTTGGGGGGATGGAAGCAACGGAACGTTTTTATCCTCTTGTTTTTATTCGTTAGCAGATGTATTTTTTCCCCATTTGCTTTACTTCGCGTGCATTGGATGCTTATATGGTGAGGCGACGGCACAGTGAGAATTGGGATGACTGTTTTGTTATCTTTTTAACTTAAATATGAAATGCTTTCTCAACTTTATAAAGTTGACGGTTGGAAATTATCAACATCAGTGACACAAGCAGTAGATGCTGATTTCTAAATCAAAGAACAATAGAATATGCTTTTGAATAGTTTGCAGGTCAATTCGAACCATTTTTCCCCCAAAAACATAGAACAATTTGAATCCGTTGGACTTGAAATGATCCCACCGTCACCCATAGTCTATTTGTGTTCTGATTTTCACGTTTCAATCCCTCTCGAGCCCGACCCGCATATCAGCCTCCTTTCTCCTCCTCGCTCCATCCTCATTTGTCTCCCCTCAGGGACGAATGGGGGTTTATCTCTGGCCCGATTCTTTGTCCATCGTATAATCACATAACAGCGAATAAAGCGTCGTAATTTATCCAATAGGATTAACATAATTTCTTCTCCCACAGATCGTTTTTCCCTTTCCTCCCTCCACCGGCGCTCGTTGGCCTCGTTCCCCTGGGATTTGCGCTCGGGTTTTGCAAAATAAATTCCACCGCACACAATCTGGCCGCTCGATATCGGAGCTAGCGATGCCGATGAGCCGACGAGAAAGTTTCACCCATCGGTGAGCAAAAGTTTTGCTGTTTTCCGACTGCCGCTTCGCGCTGATCAACGCGCCAGCGGACAGCGGATTGGGGATTGGAACACGCACACACACGCATACACTGCAAGACTGACCGCACAAGTGGAAATGGGACCGCCTGTCGGCAAAATGCGGCATAATGCTTTCCCCCTTCTTCCTCTTGGGTGGGTGTCGTTGCTCTGCTCAAAGATCACGGCGCGATGGAGCAGCCTGGTGCCCGGTGACGGTAATCATATGGCCATCGTATGGTTGCTGCTCGGACGCATCGAAACGAGGACCAAGTTTCACGCGGGCACGCATAAAGAACTACTTATAACCAATAAATTATTGCCACTCGTGTTTCTCGTTCTATCACCCTCTCTTTCTCACACACACATTCTTTTTTTTGCCGTTACGTTCACTGTTGGTTTGGGTGTAATGAAAATGGAATTAGTGCACCAAACAGCAAACAAAACAATGAATTTGTGCGAAATCACCCCTGCTCTGTCTTGTGTGTTTGTGTGTGTGTGTGTGTGTGTGTGTGTGTGTTTTTTTTTTGTACTATAGACCAGTGAGGCAGGCAGGGGGAAAAGACAGAGAAAGAGATATAATATGTACGAAAAGCAATACGACAGCAAACAAGTCAATATTTGGCCGTACGAGTATGTTTGTGTTTGTGTGTGTGTGTGTGTGTGTGTGTGCCGAGAACAAAGCAGAGAACAAAGTTGGGTTCAACGAGTTGGGGGACAAAAGCATCTTTGTTTTTTTTTTCGAAAAAAGCATAAAGCTTCCAGTTAATTAGGGCCCATTTGGTTGGATGATGGTGGATGCGGGACGGGTCATAGAATATCAGTATTTGTGCTACACTAAAGAGATCATTTGGCCTTTTGAGTTAGCATTGACTTGTTTATGTTTATGGCACTGACTTCCATTCAATATGGTTTTTGTAGGAGTTTTCTTGAAATCAGCTCAATACGGATAAAGTTTGGACTACAGGTAGTCCCCAAAATACGCGATACCTCTTAGAGGCGGATTCAGAAAGACGCAATTTTTTAAATTTGATAGTTCGTTGACTTATTTATAGTGATTTGACATATCAATTGTCAAATGCACAACCTTTAAAGCTGTAATATTCAGTCATAATCAAATGATTATTGATCACTGACAAAACCTGCCATCTAAAGCATATAGGCCGGGGTACATTGTCCGTACTTGCTAGTTTAATTTCAATTGTAACTAGAGCATCTGGCGGCAGCTGGTGGAAGCTTTTTTTTGTCATCGAGGGAATGGTCGTGGCGGATCTCAAAATAAAGTATTATTTTCATCTTTTTTCGATGCGGAAATCGATGCAATGCAGAAATCGATGCGTGAAGAATATGTGAATCTGCCTTTTACAAAACTTGTCTCGTCTGAATGAGTTAAATGGAAAAATAACATATTTTCTGAAGCGGCTTCAAATTGTTTAGCAAAATGCTTCGGTTAGCTACCGCCAGATGCGCTAGTGACAATCGAAATTACCCTAGCGAGAACGGGCAATGGCCCCGGCCTTAATAACACGACAATTTCGCAATGTTTTGCCAGAAAACCACTAGATTCGAAGTAAGCGGAAATTCAAGATTCGCGGTTTGTCCTGGATCTGCATTAATGATGTATCTCGGAGTGACACGTATAATGTAAAGTATGAGATCTTAGTTAAATTGAATTGTAACACACTGAATGTAATATATAATTGTACTACTAAATAGAGGAAACCAGCTATTGAAGCTTTTGCACGATGGCATATCGTTATAGTGACAATCCGATACGCAACATTTCTTGATATTTCTTGAAATTTTTTTTTAAAGAAAATGAGCTTTAATCGTGAATAAACGCATTTAGATTCTTTTAGATTCTTCAACACGTACGCTTCAAAATGTTGGCAGCTAAACAGGCAGTGGGACCCTTTCTTTTTTAGATCGTAGGCTGAAATTTCAGCCTGTTGCATTGTATAGCAGTTTTCGAGCAGTTATCAAATTGGTTATAGTATATAGGTGGGCTTATTCCAAGGTGCATGTATTTAGAAGCCTGATTTTTATCGCTTCAACTACTGAATGAAGAGTTTGAGAATATTTTGTGCATTCGTCAAAGCACCAGAAAGCCTGTTTAAGCAAAAGATTTCACCCGTGCTGTCCGAAAGTGACGTTTAAATTTGGTTAAAGAAAAACTTGCTACAAGACGACCTGGTCTATATACACTTTGATTCTAGATTCTACAACCTGATCTCCTTAATGCACCTTGGGATAAATGAAAACATCACCTAGTTTTCCATTTTTTCGAGCATGCACTGAAATTTACTTCTAGCTTTGAGTCTAAAATAATCTAGGCTGAAAATCGCAGGCTAGTTTTGTGCGTGGTTCTGTTTGGAGCGTTTACATGATTCCAGCCTCCAAATGTCAAATTTGATATGAAAAAGTTGACTAGAATCGTGAAGGACCCCATTAACAGTATTAAGCTCAAAAAAGTTTTGTTATAAGTCAGATCATGTACATTAACATCTTTTACCCGTTTTCTGCTTCCTCTCTCTCTCTCTCTCTCTCTCTCTCTCTCTCTCTCTCTCTTTCTTTTGCTCTATTTCTTTCCTGGGACCTTAATTGTAAGGCAAAAGCTTGAAAACTTAATTACATGATGCATTTCAATGCAATTGCTGCTGCAACACTACCGTGAGCGTTGAATCGGCGCGGACATAACTCAGCTATTCAACCCCGTACCCGGACGTAGCGAAATGCTAATATCAACTCCTACACCAGACGAGCTGTTATGCTATACACTGACTGCACTGAACAAAGCCTTTCATAATTACTTCAATTTATGCTCCCGGTTGTTGTGGTTTGTAATTTTTGTAAACCCTCCCTCCCTCTCTCCCTTTCTCTCTCTCTCTCTTTCTCTCTCTCTCTTTCTCTCTCTCTTTCAACTTCTTGCATTCCTGCACACGCACTCTATCACTTGTGGGTTTGGGGCACAAAAGCATCTGAAGCCAGCGCCACTCTGGACGCTTTTGTATTCGTTGGCTAATTAAGAGTTTCTTGTCGGAAAACTGCATACTTAAGTAACTTTTACGTCACGAGTCGCACCGTTCGGGGTCGCTGTTTTGCTGCTGGCCTTGTTGCAAAACTGGGAAGCATAAATTTGCACCCGCACCGTGGGCCAGGAAGCTCTTGCACCACCTCCCGGAAAACTGTATTCCACGCACGTTCACTCCATTTTTTTTTGTTTAACCCAAAACACAGAAACAAAATCTTATCAAAACTTTGCAAACCAACGTTAAGGAGAAACGGACGGTGGGTTAAAAAGATCGTGAGGGTCATCCGAAGACGCGTTTTTGGGTTTGTTCTGCTCTGGAAAGGCGGCCTATTCTAATACGCGCGATTCCGATTAGGTTGAAAACGAGAAAACCTCTTCCAAAATTATTCACCAACACTCTGATGTCGAAAGATTGTGGCGAGAAACGCGCCACTTTTTCAACCCGCTGATAGGCATCTACTTCCCACTGGCGCTGCTGGCACACGACCCCTGCACCAGTCCAGCCAGTCCAGGCGCGAAACGCTGATAGAAAAATCCACCAATCACTGTCAAAAGTTAGTCCGTGGGCAAGTTTTTCCCGTATACTGTCGTGGCTCGTGGGAAAAATGATTCTAGGACTTGAGCGCCATTCTTCATTTTACCCTAAAGCCCCCTTTCACCCACCCACCACCAACTTGGCGAGCCAACCAATCGTTCTGAATCCTTCCCCATTCATTGCCTCCACATCACGGTCCGGTTCGGCAAATTTGCACGGTCATGATTTAACCGCAATGAAACTTGTGTCAAAATAATGTTCCCTCCATGTGGCGAACGGCACGCCAAACTCCCCCCATTACCCGTTGTTTTTTTTTCGTGCGACTGACACTCAATTAGCGAAACGGGTGTAGCGTGGGAGCGGGCAGAAAAAAGTCCATCATCAACTCGAGGTGCGTTACAGAGAGAAAGCGAAGGCGAAAAAAACACAAACCCCTTAGCTTGCTTGCTTCTGTGTTTGTGTGAAGCTGGCACGCGCATCATCCCCCCCCCTGACCCTGTATATGGCATTGCAACTGCGTCCCTGTCGTGCTCCCGCTGGCAGGTCTAATGGTGATAATTGAAAAAGTTTCGACCATCTTTGTGTTGCCCTTTTTTACCTCATCCACCGTTTTCGGAACCCTGCCCTGCCGGCCCAAGGGACATCTTGTTTCTGAATTGTTTGCTGTCGGTGGTGGTTGTTGTTGTTTTACTCCTCCCCAGCGTTGGCGGGTTTGTTTGGCTTATTGAACGATACGGCAAGCTCATTTGACAGGCATGTCGCGTGCGTTACCTGCAAGGGAAATTAATGAGCAAAACAGCATGTCCAATCCATTCGACGTTTTGTGCTTTGGCGTCGGGTCCGGCATTCGATTTGTGTCAGCGTGTGTGATTGACATCGAGAACAAGTTTTTGCACAGTTCGGAGGAATGTTTGTTATGGGAGGGAAAAATGCGTATGTGTGCGATTGTTGTTTGTGTCTGTGCAAAGCGTATCGAAACGGGGGAGCATTACATGGGAAGAATTTTAAACGAATGGAATCTCATGGATCAATAGTTTTAGTCCGTCGAAAGTGATTGTAAAAGTTTAGATAACGCTTTGATTGTTTATTTTTGATTTTAAATAATAGTATTATACATAGCTCTGTTGTTCTGGATGAGAATGGGTATCCTTTTACAAAGTACCAAGCGCCTCCATTTCAATTTATTTATGAAACAAATACGGTTTCAGTAATTCATGCAATAAAACGAAGGTACAAAAATGTTTTATGTGTATTTATTTTGAATATTTTGTGAAAATATTTGGTGTTTCAATGCACTACCTTGCGTCAAGTTGCAACCAGGGTGCAACATTGCGCTATAGTTTCCGGCTTACCCAGCAGTGTTTTCTTCACAAATTCACACAAAAAATAATCGGAAAAAACTCCCACCACTCTACAAAATGTACCGTACTTAAGTATGCCACAAACAACAGAACGCAAACAGTCCGTCAGCCTGTAAACGGTCGAAACACTTCCCTGTGCAAACAGCAATCCATTGAACAAACAAGTAATGCCGAAACGGGGCCACAAATGCACTTCATCAATCCGTTCCTGCGACACGCCAGACAGTCAGTCTTTTTGATGGTTTGCATTTTGGGGAGAAAATATTTCGATGGAAAAGGTTCTGTTGTTTTACTTGTTGTTCTTCCTTTTATTTTTTTTGTGTGTTGCGGCCAACCAGTTTCCGTTCGCTCCGAACCATTTTGCCGGAGTTTACAAAATGACACAGCCGGCAAAGTCAGCAATCCTTAATTGGCTTGCGGCAGTGGGTCCATTTTTTTTGTTTGTTGTTGCAAAAGAGAAAGGCGTAACGGAAACTGTAGCGATGGTATGCTTGGTTTTTATTTTGTATATTGTGTTGTTTTATCGGTGGTAAAGTGGACAAAACAGGCACCATTTGGCACCAGATAAATCACTTCGCTGTAGGCTTCTTCATCAATTCCCACTGGAAACACGCACACACACAGACACAAACACACATCCATATACATATACACATTAACACAAGCATATACACATACACGCGCATACACGCAAAAACAACTCTCTCGCAGCATCACACATACCGGTTGGGGATGGGAATGAAAGTTCGCCCGATTGTTGTGCCGTTTGCCAGCGGGCGTGTAGCAAAACAAAACCCGACCCAAACAAACAAAAACAATAGCGATGTGTTGGTGGTTGGTTTTTTGACCTGTTGTGTGTGTGTGTGTGTGTTGGATTCGAGCTTTTTTATGGCTGTTCTTCGCATGGAAAGTTACAGTGACGAAGCTGTACCCATGTACGCACGCATATCGGCATGATCAATGGGACCGTGCTGCTGTGGCTAGCACTGAGCTCGATCGACCAGGCTTTTCCGGGGAACTGTCCGGGTGCCCTTGGTGGAAACTTTGCACCCCCTTTGCTTATCTTTTACTGGTGTGCAGTGCCCTTGGGTAGTGAGGTCCTCAGACTCCTGTTCTGTTTCCTGCGTGATTTATGGTTTTTTTTTGCGTTGCGTTGGGAGAGCCCCAGAAGAAAGCAAAAATAAAAACTCTGCCAAGAAAAAGCTTCCCTCTGGGATGATGGAAAAAGAGTTCCATCTACCGAGGGCTCGGTGTGCCGTCTTGAAAAAAAAAGCACGAAGGAATACTTTACTCTTCTGAGTTTGAAGGGCAAAAAAACAACGCAAAAATACACAAGACACACTATCTACGTTCTTGTGGCAGCGAGCGCTTTTTATGCATTGCACAAGTCCTGCGTCCTTCATATTTGCATATGCCAAGAACGTGCCACACGTCCAAGGCTGTAAGACACACGACAAGACACACCAGCGCCAGTGACGCACAGCATCCATTAGATTCATTTATCAATCAATTTGCTCCCCCTTGCAGGCGGCTTGCACTGCCATAGCTTTGCTTCTCGGTAGAAACCAACACACACACACGCCCATCGATATTGGTGCGGCTTGGTTTGAAAATTGTCACCAGCGACACCTCGCCTAGCCGACACATCATCGAGCACGAGCAAGAAGCGCTCCGGCTTTTTCTGCGATGCGTGAAAGAGCCAATTTAGAGTGCCATTATGCTGTCATTTCCATCCGAAGCCCGGCCCTTTTACGATACGAGTCCTTCTTCTCGGTGGCGGCGACGGCCCGTCAGCTCTTAACGTCGCATTCGCAAGCCAAGGAAGCGGTACAGTGGGTCGAAGAATTCACTCCACCCCCATGGACCTGGTTGATGAAGTGTGCCAATCAAGTGTGTGTATGAGTGTGTATGAGCTGCTTTTTGCCGCCTGCTTCAGAACACACACACACACCCGAACGCCCCCCGTCATCCGGCCAAGCCGCTTTCATGTTTCTTTAACGGAGATAATTTGTGTAACATATTACACTGAATGCGTCAAATGCAAAATCAGCTCGCCCGTGAAGACGTCGCTGGTTGCTGAGAGTGGCGATGGGGGAATGTGATGTGAAGCAAACAAAACAAATAAAACGAACAGGAAGCGTACGCAGTCGCACGCGTGTAGAAGGTGCATGTTTCTCACCACTTACCCGGTTGTAATTTGTCGTGCTCAGGCCGGATTCGGTTGAGTGATTAAGTAGTCCTTTGGCTCGTTTCCTGGAACGAAAAAGTTCTTCAGTCAGTTTAGCAGCTGGGATTTGCTTTGATTACATTGTCAGGTGGATTGGATGTTGTTTGGAAAGTGTTGTGATGGTATTTTGTCACAAGAAAAATAGCACACACTTGAAAACGGTGCTAGTTTAGTATTTGCAGAGGACATTAATAGCAGAGGCATTGTGCAATGCACTCGACGGTGCTACGAATGCTTGTTCAAAAGCTCACGCCTGAAAGTATGCAGTTGAATGATTGTTTTGCCTATATTTAGGCGATTAGTGCTATTCCTCATGATCATTCTGGACAGCTTTAACTCACCCTTTTTCCTAATTCTTAATTTAATGATTCGATGGTGTGCAAATGATAGTTGTTGCGAGCAAACCATCAAGACTTAGTACTTTTTAACATTAAAGCAAAAGCAAAACTAAAGGCGCCATTCAAATAAACTTCTGCGTTTATAAATGTTTAGCATAAGGAATATTTATCTCAGATTGCGTGCGAAAATGGTTAAGCTTTCTGATGAATAACATCAGGGTTTAATATTCAGCATCTTGCTTGAGGATATTCTCCAAGTCTATGCTCCATTCTCACCGCAGCCAAAGATCATTTGCTTGTGAACCGTTGGTAGATGTTCATCTGGCCGCCCCGCCTCCGGCTAAGAAAATTAATTCCCCCTGATGGATTCCAACCAGCCGTTTACGCATAGCCCGGCGGGGGGGCTACAAATTGTGGCAAATGAAATCAATCTCGGGGTGAACGGTACCGGTGCTGAACGTATCGCCATTACCGTCCCATGTCACGCACGCTGGGCATAAGAATTTCATCGCCCATCACACACAAACACAACTTACGGTATGCGTTCGTTTAGCCAGCCAGTTAGTGAGGTGCTTTGCCGTGTCCTTTTGCTTTTCGGTGTGTGCGTGCGCAAGCCCGTGTGGGAAAACCGATACCAGTCAACCACCTGTACCAGGGCCCGGTGGCCCAACCCAAACCGGCCGTTACGATGCCATTAAAGCACTTTTGTCCTTTAGCCTGTCGATTGGCCGGGACACCGGAAGCTGGAGAGCCCCAACGGCCGATCCCGGCGAATGACGAGAACGATGATGGGAAGCTGATGCTGATGACTATTGTTATGATTATGGATTTGGGTGTTCTTTTCTAGTGCCCGGTCGCAATCTCAGCCAAACGAAATTGGAAAAGCGAACCGCTCGCAATGGGCAGCAGGTGCGCCCAGCTTCGCACCGCTTACGAGGTTAAAGTGTGTTGGCGTCTGCTCTACTGGTTCGGTGGGAAAGGGAATGGAAAATAAATGCAAAAGCAAGACGAAAAGAAAAACACGGATCAATCCGTTGATCCGCTGGTACTTTGGCGCCGGATTTGCTTGCCCATTCGGTTTGCTCATTGCAGAGATCAGCGATCGATTGTCATAAATGGAGAATAAATACATCACGCACAGATGGTAATGGCAGCAGCAAGGGCAGCAATAGCCAGCTACGGGTGAGAGCCCATCACGCTGCTGGGAACGGCAACGTCAGCACTCACCCCTCGGTCGGGGCGCGGCGGGAGGAGCAGATTTCGTGATTGCATTCCAAATGGAAGGATTTTCTTTTTCCCCGAAACAAACCTAGCCGGGGACAGTGGCTCGATTTTCATCCTTATGCGTACTTGTAATCCCTTTCGTAGCTGTGTGAGTGCACGCCATACAATACGGCAGACAGTGTGTGTGTGTGTGAGAGTGTTTTTTTTTTCGCCCGTGTCTGTGGGTAGGTAGATACCATTGCTCAACCCATTGGTTGTCACGGGGCTCCGAGGGCCATTGCCATGGAAGTAGGCGTTTTATGAGCGGAACGTGGCCGTGCTACGATCGAAATCCTCTTTGCCCGAAAATCCCTACCTCAAAAGAGCTTGGGAGCGTTGGATGGGGGAGAGAACACGGTGGAAGTAAAGTCGACCGAATCACGGCCTCACGGTCAGGCAGAAATTGTCACACAATTCCACCGAAAAGCCACGCACTAACACCCTTTATGTTGAGGTTGGCCAAGGCTTTACAGTGCCAGCTCGTCGGTCCTGCACTCGTCGGTCCCCTTTGAAATCGGAGTTTCCAACTAGGGCCGGAGTGTGTTCTTTTTATGGTGCTGTTGATTAATTTTACTTTTGAGTTGCGTTTTCTCGTACCGATCTATCCGTCCTGCTGCAGCAGCACCGCAACAATTTTCCCGGTGCTGTGTGTCCTGTGAAAACGGGATGGCTTCGGTCCTGGCCGGTGCCCTATAACGTTGCACCGCAGTAGACACATCCACGGGAGCACGAGAGAAAGGCCGACTGACAGCGGGAACGGTTTTGGCAATGGTTGAGTAAAATTCCAGCCCTAAACATTCCTGCCGACCTGGGCAAAAGCTTTTTCTCGCCCGGCACTTCGCCGTCCCCTTCCCTGCGTAGGCACTGGCAGCGCACTCGCAACGCACTCGGTCGAGGTGAATGTGTGAGAAAAGTGCTTTTTCCGAGAAATAATGGCCTCGTTACGGAGCGTTCGTTCGAACGACACTTGATCCGAGAGTTCGTCTTTTTCGTGGGGGATGGAGTTGAGGGACTGGAAAAGCAGCACCATCGTACAAAATATTGTTGCAGAAGGCGTCCGTTCGTCTTCCTTGGCTCGTACGCGGTTCACATTTGGCACTTCCCCTGCGCACTCCCACCCACCGTCCCGCCAAAGCACACGCGATATGACACGCAAGTGTAACGGATAAGCTAATGTATGCCATAAATTATTCAAATTTTTCGCACACTGATTCAAATAATGCTGTTATGCATTAGATGTCAAAGCTAGACGCAGTTATTCATTGTTCGCAAAGAGTGCTGCCTATTCGGACGCTGCTGGAGGCAGCGCTCGGGGCAGCTTTCTTGGCAGCGCATTCGCTCACGGTGCGGGTTGCGGCTGGATGTGGGTTATGCGTTTTTTTTTTTGCTTCTTATTCACCGACAATCGGCCAGGATCGATTTTCGATTGTTGAGGTGCCATGCTAGGGGAGGATGGCGGGACCCGGGCACACCATAATGGTTCGTAATGGATGGTATTCAAGCACATTCGGGGGAATCGTGTGAGCGCGTCTGCCCCGCGGTGGGGAAGAAACGAAGCAGAATACCGCAGGATACAGAACTGTGCCGAATTGGCATCGATCCATTCCATTCCTGAAGCAACCGTGTGGGATGGCAAAGAGAACGGGGGGCCCCGAATTAAAATATAGCTTCCATAATGGTTGATAAAGGATTATCCGCTTTCAATACAGCCTGCGAGGGGGACGCCTTATGGATTATGTTTAAATGCATCCAAGAAAACTTATTTTCATGCTGTGATTTGCATGCTGAGTATTATGTACTTCTCGTGAACGGGAAATGGTAGTCAAATTGTTGAGGAATTCAAGGTATTTTGCAGCAAATCGAATTAGAAACCTTTTTTATAAGCGGATTTTATTTGCCCGTTTGCATAAATTTAAGCGAAAAACGCCTGCAAGTATGCATTATTATAGCAAGACATGAAACGAGAGGATTTGGTTTCCTAAACGTATGCAATCAGCTAAACAAAAAATACCTATTGCAGTCGTTGCCGCTAAATGTTGGCCGCAACTCATCTATTTTGTCTGTAACCGTATAAATACACGATGCACAATCTCAGATTGTGCATATATTCGTTATGTCAAAAAATATATCATTTCGCGTAGCCAACCATACATTGCATACAGTTAAAGATTATGTGTCCAAGATGTATAAAATTTTGTTGACAGAGAAATGTATCAAAACGATCTGTTTGACAGATAAATATATGCGCAATCTGAGATTGTGAATCGTTTATTGATAAGGTAAGGCACAAGCGTAATTTTTGACAGCATGACACGCGCCCCAAGGCATCAATTGTTTACACTGCTGATCAATTTTATCCTTAAGGCAAACACTTTTGACCGTAGGTCAATTGTTTTGTCAACAATATTTAACGTTAGTTCTGAAAAAGTGGCTTTAAAAATAGTTTAACTACGGTTTAGTTGGTTATTTTTTAAGTGATCGAATTTGAAATATCAAAATAGCTTTGCCAATGTTGGAGGTATTAATAGAGTGTGAACAAAGTAGGCATGTATTTTCAAGTGTAGATAATTGATTAAATATCATTAGTTAAATTATTTAAATTTTTGGTCTTTGTGTATAATTTTATCTTGATTTTGACAAGGTCCAAATTTTGTGTTTGCGCTTTGTCAAAAAAAAGGATGCCTCAGAACTAAAATATAGTAGCAAAGGCTGTAATATTTGATCGAACAACTCTGGTGTTTTCTTCATATTCATACTAGGCACAATGGAAAAAGTGACACGCAGCAAATGGAAAAAATGACACGCAGTCAGCGGCGAGTAAACAAAACATCTGCAAACGTCCGCCCAAAGGTGCAAAAAAGTCGGTAAGTGTAACTGTACAAAACATTTCATGCTCTGATATAGCTTCTACCAACCAAGGGTTGAACCCACATTAATGTTTATATGTCCTTATTTCGTATCTGAACATATCCCATATGGGTGTGGTGAAGAACACAGGTCCGGCCACATCACAGGACAGAAGCTACCGGAAAGAAACGGCAATCGCAAGCCACGCATACTCTCCGCCCTTGCCCTCCCAGGGTTGTGTATACATGTGCACGGGAGAAAATCAACATCGAAACCGAACCAATTCAACACCCGGAGAGCCGAAACCTCAATGTCCGCCGGTACCGGGTCCGGGATTCAATCGTTCAAACAAAACCCCAATCTTGAGCGTTCGGGTCTGCCGTATGGCCTTTGACTGTTTGACCGGAACACATTTCCCTTGCCCTTTTTATCGGACAGTGCGGTTGGGCGAAGGGTAGCAGGCCAAAGAAGGTATGAGTACGGATGAGTAAATTCATTCCCTTGCGTCCTTCCGTGCACCGTTGACCTTCTCCGGGTGGGGAAAGCCTCCAGCAGAAAATGGTTCGTTTCATTTCGTCACCAATGAATTTGCCGCCCATTGGAAACCCAGGTCAAGGGGTTGTTTCTTTTCCTTCCCGGTAGCATTTGCTTTGGTTGCGGGTGGTCGCACTGCTGGATTAATCCATCTCACCCCTGGGGAGGCGCTAAACGGTGCGAGGGGATAGCTTTCCTATTTTTCCATCTCCACCCAAAGCCCCCCCCCCCCTTGTGGTAAGCATACGGATCATGTTTTTCTTACGGATTGGAGATTCTGTTTGGACAGCGTTGTGTGATCAGGGTGATACTTTGGGCACACAAAACGGTCGAGGTAACGATTAGTTTTCGGGTTTGCCAGGCAAACCGGGTTTGTCACAGGGCTGGGATAGGTGGGAAAGGGGAGACACAAGAATAACCAAACATTGTCAAACAGTGGATGTGTTTGCATCCATTCGCATTGCTTTTTAAATAAACGGTTGTTGGGCAGATTTGACCGATGCCGATGAAAACGATAGCTTCAGATGTGGACCAAAAGTAGTTAGGCTCGGGACCAATGGGAACAGATGATGGAATGAGATGAATGTGCTTAATACACTAAAAAGCATTAGAATGTGAACGATGCTTCTGATGAGTATGAAGATCATTCATGTAGAGTCCTTTTTAATCTCACATACTTATGTATGTTTCAAATAATAAACTACACCACCATCATCATGTCGAAAAGCTTCAATGACAAAATTCACATCGAGGAAAGCTAGTTACCATATTGAGGTTACCGATTTAATGTTTAAAGCATTTAATGCTCATGATTTTCCTGACTGTTCATAAAGGCCTACAGTCGGCTGACTTGCGAGCACATATAAAATAAACCCTCCGGCAAACATTCATCATGCGAGCAAATAATAAATAGCGAACGAAAAGCAAACCACTTTCGCCAACACACTGGCAAACGTTGAAATTATCCACAGCGGCATGAAAAATGTGAATGAAATCGAATTAAAACGCTCCGAATGGAAGGAAAGGCCCGGGCCGCGGTAAACTGCACTCTGCATTACGAACTATAATTCAATTTCGGCCCATCGGCCGTTCATTCCTGACGCCGAATTCTTCTGGGTGGATTTTTTTTACTCCGTTTTTTTTTTGTGAGCAGATCCTCGCTTCTCGTTCCCGGCTTGCACTCCCTATCCCAGTGACGGTTGATGCTGATGAAAATTGCAGCGACAATCATTTCAATCATCATACAATTTATTGAATCATTTTCCGGAAAGAAGGAATCCTTCCAATTATCCGTTCGCAAGCGGCTCGAGCGGTTCGAGCAATGGGGCCAGTCGATTTGCTGGCTGGCTGGATGGGGAGCGCAGATGTGCCCCGTAAAAAGGGGTAATACACAATACAGAATGGGTAAAAAATATTGTGCCTTTCTGTGAATGTCTGTGTTTGTGTGTGTGAGTGAGACACTAGGACAGGAAGTAAGAAAGAGAAGCACGAAGAACGGCACGGTATCAACGTTCAAGTGCCATCGTCAGTGGGAAATGGCATAAACGCGTCCGATGTATTGTTGATTGCGGGCACCGAACTCGGCAAAGAAGATGGAAGACTGTGTGTGTGTGTGCGCGCGCGCGTGTGAAACGTGTGGTGTGAAAAGATGAGGAGGTGTGAGGAAATCAATCAATGCCATCGAACACACACACACACACACGTTGGTGCTGACGATGCTGAAGATGTTCCAAATTGCAATTCCGGGCTTCGTCTTGCCAAGAGACGCCAGCAGCAGCAGCACCAACTGTTCGAGTCTGCTGCTGTGGGCTGTTCGGACAAGTTTCTATTTTAAAATCGATTAACCCATAAAACACTTAATCCAATTGATTCCGGTTGTTTGCGCGGGACCTCTTCGCACACCATGGTGGATGCTGATGGCGTGCTGGCAAGGCGGTCTTGCACTACCGGAAAGGGGGAGCCGCTGGGAACGATCTCTGGTGTGTTTCGAGCGCAGATAGCAAGGCTAAGGCAGTGCTCTGTGTGATGCATTTGTGAACAGTTGGCAAAGTGACGGGTTTCTGCATAGCATACATGTAAAAATAGACTAGTCGCATTGAAAAGTGTGTTTCAGCGCCCAAAGGTAGACAATGTGATGCTTTTCTCTGCTTTAAAAGTTTGAATACATTGCATTTGCTCACAATTACATACATTTAGGCGCAAATCATGTATTTATCTACAAATACAAAGCAGCAAATTGGTGCTTGTATAAAGCGGATAATTAAATGGTACAGTTTCACTCCATCAACATGCTTCGTCCAAGTGTACAGTTATACCAGACCACGGTCTAACAGGAACCATCATCCACCCGACTGTAAGTGTGACCGCAGGCGATGGACCATGACCAGATGATGATTGCGTGAAGAAGAAGACGAATGAAAAAAAAATGTTCCCACAGTTAAGGCACCATTTCGTAGCGCACAAGAATGTCCGCCCGAGGCTACAATTTTCACATCACATCGAAACGGAGCGATTCGTTTTATTTTCTGCGTTTTTTGCACTTTTTCGCCTCCTCTTGCCCACCCAAACAGCGCACGGACGCCTAAGCCATGCTCACGGAGGTGGACAGCAGCCATCAGCTTCCTTGTGCGTGTCTGTATCTTAAAAAATAGAAGCTTTACCACAAAATCCAAAAAACACATTATCGCATTTGATCCATTTAGGTGTTGATTTTGTTTCCATCCGTCGTTTTGTCCACTTCTCTCCTTCATGGTACTATTTTTGTCCCGATGTGTGAGTGTGTTTCTGTGTGTGTGTATGTGTGTTTCCAGTGCCGAGCACAGCACAGTGAAAGCGTGACGGCAAGAAAGTTCATCCACCTTCGTGCCTGAGCTTTGCCACTTGGCCTGTGTTCTTTAAAATGTGGTCAAAATGTCAAACAAAATGGCCCTTTTCCCGTTCCCTGCCGGCAAAACGCGACACGGCGCTGGGAATTGAAAAATGTGTCCCATGACGATCATTGACAGTATGTGTGTGTATGTGTGTGGGTGTGTGAAGACATACTAGAAAGCAGAACCCCGTGGAGGTCAGGTTTTGCTGCTAAAAGTCCCATGCCGGGCGCGTAGCGGATGCGAATGTTTGACAATAAATCGATTAATTTTGCGAAGCGTAACGCCCGCGGCGGGATGCCGAGGCGTCCATTCGGGATTGTCAGTTTGCTGGACGTGGGAAAAATAGAAAGCGTTTTTCACGCCCTGCCGCACACCGATCCGCTTAGCAGTGGGGAAGCACAAACGGCGTGATGGCTTTAGAAGCGCACGATCCGCCGATTAAAGCGACTGATATGGTAGGGCAATGATGGGTTTAGCTTTTTTTTACAACAAATAATTCCTTGTTTTAGTAGCGCAAGATAACGGAAACACAATTGAGGGCGAAGAAAAACAAAATGTAGGTCACCGCCATGATGTTCCTGATCCATGATAAGCTCCCGGGGAGGGAGAAAAAATGTGCCAACATGCTCGAGTTGCAAAATAAAACCGCTTCCTTGCACTGGGCGCACGCCTCGGCACCCGGTACATATCACTTTTCAATAGCAATCTACTTAACAGCACGCTCCCCGACTGCACCCCGAATGCACACCGACCAGCCAGCTGCACCGAGGATGCAGTCGGTGCGCCACTGCGCGGGGCGGGCCCGGGGAAGGGTTTTTGGGGGTGCTTAAGTGGGCGACACTTGCTCGACAAACGACGCATGGATTTCGCAATATCGCACCATTGCGGATCAGCTTCCAGCGCTTTCACCGTTACCGATCGTCACTGTGCGCCGTTGTCCGCCGCTCTATTGCCTTCCCCGTACTCGACTGCTGCATGCTGCATTCAGCAGTAGCAACAACAACAGCAACAACAAAAAGTGGCTGAATGCAATCATCAATGATTCTTCGGGGCAGCGTTTATGTGTGTGTGTGTGTGTGTGTGTGTGTGTGAAAACGAGCGTATCGTGAAGCGGAGGCGCCAGAACGATGGCTACGGGTCGTGACGAGCGTGTTGGGTGCTTTTTTCTCTCTCATTTTTTCTCCTACACACTCCCCCCCTTTTTATTGCATCGTACCAGGGTGATCCTTACCAGGATGCACCAATTCGAATGCGTGCCAAGCGTGAGTAAATAATGAAGCAATAGACTATTTCTCGGCTGACTCCTGCCACCAGTCCGTCGCTCCGGGCGGGATTGACGATTGCAACCGTAACCCGGGGAGACGAAATTTGGGAACCCTAATGGGACACCGGCCTTTCGGTGTCTCGCTCGCTCGCACTCATGTCGCCGTCCTGGTAGAGAACGGGTAACGAACACACACAGACACACACACGCGGTCGGTGCATTCGGTACACGTTCTTTTCCCTTTGCGAAGGGAACGACGAAACCATGGCGGAACATAACAAATGGAAAGCTAACGGTTCTGGCATGTATGCAAATGCTTTCCACTCGCTGGTGAACGCTTCGCCGGGGACTGGAGGGCTGGGTGGGAAGCTGTGGGGTAGGGCCGGTGGACATTAATTGAGGAGACTTTTGTACGAACCGAGCGTGCTGGTACGGTATGGCCCCAAACCAGATGGTGTGTAAGCGGGTCACTGATGTATGTGTGTGTGAATTCGAAGAACCGAAGCACTGGTAAAAGGATACCCCATGCTCGGGGGACCCATTAGGCAAGCGTGTGCCTCCGTGTTTGTGCTGCACTGGATCGTTTGCGGAATGCAAATGCCACCGTACATTGCAGCAACATTCGCAACACACTTCACAGTCCGCCTGGTCTGCAGAGGGTGGCAAAAGTTGGAGAAAAAAGTGTGCGGGGCTCGAGAAAACGAAGGTGGAACGGAGAGTAGTGGGAAAAGTGGGACGCAATGCTCACTTACAGAGTGATGAGCTGGGCGTTACGAGAAACAGGATATCAAAGAAGTGCAAGACATTGCCGCCCGACCGACTGTGACTCCGAGGTCCGGCCAATGCGTCCTTGGTGCGGATTGAGGGTAACGAGTGTCACACTGACACACGCACACACGGTGGACGGTTTCTTGTGGGTGCATCAAAAACCGTCACCACCGTAACCAGAAGATATCACATCACAAACGAACGTTTGTGTGGGAGTTGGGTGTGAGATTTTTCCAAGGGTAGCCCTTGTAGTGCTGATACGGTTGTAGAACATTTGGAAAGCGGGCTTTGCCGAAGCTTGGATTGAAATGTTGGCTTATTTTGACAGCAGCAGGTAGAGTGAATCATGTGAGCCCACGAGGGAGGAGCGGCGCGTGTAAGCAGAGAGTGCCAACAATCGTCTTGGGGACATCGTTAGTAACGCCGGTATCGTTTATCTTTCCGCCGGCTGCTACGCATACCTTGAAGTTTGATCTATTTCCTGGAATCGTGTATCGCAGAACCATCGTTTGTCTTTGGCGACCGGGTGGTTTCATTTGGTTCGGTTCCGCTCTGATTCATACACATTTCGTTGAAAAAGTTTGTATGAGCTTTTCCCTCACAAAAGGAACATTTAGCAACGGTAGCGTCAGTTTTCGAAGTCGTTATTAGCTTAAAAAAACTCAAAACGCCTATGTATCCCGATGAATGTTGTAATGCGGATTGCATACTTTAGAGTAACGTTGCTTACGACTCTAGGTATGCAATCCGTCTTTCAATTACGCCTAAATATATGTAATTGAAATACCAAAGCTACTTTTATTGCAGGTGGAATATAGAGGAGGTATTTTTTTAGCATCTGGCTCGTTGTCATGTTGAGCATCAGTTTGACAACAGCTGTTAATGTTTGTCCACAGGCAGCAGCCGCAATGTAAATAGGAAAATGCCGACACTGTAATTTTGCAAAACACTGTATAGTTGTTGCAAAATACATGTTTTTAGTACTAAACGAATCTTCATCAAGAAATAATTCTTGTAAACAATTATTTTATCATACACATATTCCAGCAACACGCGTCGCATTGGACAACTGCCATCGAACCTTTCGATGTTATACTTTTATTGGACTTAATCTCCTTTTTTTACAATTATATCCTTCTAAATACATCTTTATACACATCTACGAAGCTGATAATAATCCATTATGCTTCTTTTAGTCAATCTGCGAACATTCAAGCACCGCACCACATTGAAATCTGTGTCTTGATTTACAACCACCTAATCAAGACACGCGGCCGGGTTGCTTGTATGGGTTCTATGGGTTGCATGTGTGTGAGTTTCTGTGTGGATGTGCGCCTGTCATCTGGGTTGAGTTTGCTGGCGTGCTGTTAAGTAATTACACAATATGCCCGCTTCCTTCCGACTTACGAACGCTCAAGATTTGGGTAAAGGTACACATATAATGTTACCAAAAACCGGGAATAGCACCTTTCTCTCTTTCACTAGCTGTAACGCTACTGCCGGTGTAACAGATCCATCTCCGGTTTGTGCTTGTGTGTGCTGTACGAAACACGAGCACTCTCGTTTAAGACAAGCAAACTTGCACTCCATCTGCCCGTTCCTTTCTCCACACACTGCAAACCCAAACCCCAAACACCGTCATCCCTTCCTTCGACATCCCTCCTCTCCATCAGCCTAAACACTGACACAAATTCCTTGCCCAAACAAGACCCTTCAGAAGGATATTTTCTTAGGCAAAGGATAAAACGTTGTCACACAGCGCTAATGTTCACACATTCAACGTCCCTAGTCCGCTTCCCTTGGCATCCTTTTGCTACGACCACGGTGCTTCCCCGAATGTCACCAGACGCCCCCCGCCAGCCCTTCGGAGAGTAAGTGCAGGCAGACACACACACACACACACACACATATACAAACACAGCAGTTTATAAATCATCTTAGCCCGCGTGACGGAAAATTGCTTTGCCGCAACCGAATTTGGGTCTCGCGGCGTGCTGGTGTGTTCACGCTCCCTTCGCTCAGCAGCGAGCCGGCCAAGGAAGGACCCGTGGGATTGTGTGGGAATGTTTGCGGGTTTCTGGCAAACATATTTCAATTTCATCATCCACATAATACGATTTCCACATCACCGAATACACACACCCATACCGAAAACACAACCATCGCCGCCACCGTCCGGGTTGGGAGGCGAACTTGATTCTGCGTTTCGTGCATACCGAAAATCGAATCGGTGGTACGCGTTCGAAGTAGCAAGCTGGAGTAGGCAGGCGCTGTTGCTTTACTTCCTCTGCTATTGCTGTTTTGTTTAATGTTTTCCCTTCCCTAGGACGACATCTCAACCTCGACGAACTGTGAGCCTACAAATAAGCAGTGAGCAAAAAAACAGAACAAAAAAACCAGAGGGAAAAACAAACCACATCAGGTTTGTCCTTCGGGTGAGGGAATGCTATACACTGAAACGGCATGGTGATACAATGGAAATGGAAGCATTTTCGTGGAAAAACGCCACAGGAACACACAAATTATCAGCTTCCGTGTGCGGCCAAACGTTGCCGCCCCACGCGGCAGCGGCATGGATGGAAAGCAAATAGCCCCGCACCGATGGTTGGATTTCAGCAGAGCGACCCGAAATAAACAGCGCTAGAAACGCGCGCGCACAATCCGGAGTTTTCGGTGGAAAACGCTTCGAAGCGACACGAGAGGTTGGAATATTTCGATCGCGAAGCGAAAACGTCGCAGCGAAGAAACAGTGCTGCCTCGCTGTCTGTCAACGTAAGCACGGGAGACAAAAAGTAACCGGGACAGATGGGGAGTGAAAGCGCCTAGCCTGGTATGCAAACCGCACACGGCAAAAGGCGACTGAAACTCGACGAGGCGCGTATATACGCAAAAGCACCGCGAGCGATCGAGCAATCGAAGCAAAATCAACATCCAGAGACCATCTCGAGCTCGAGGAGACAATATTTTGCAGTTTTTGTTTTATTTATTATTATTTCGCCTCCATTTTCCCAGCAACCCAGATTCGTTGGGGCGCAAGAGCTTTGCCATGCGCAAGAAAATACAACCGCTTCTCGGGCAACTGGTGGTCGTGCTGATGGGGCCTGACGGATGGAAGCACCAATTTGGTTGCAATTCGCAAAGATAAACAACGGCCAGGCTTCGGGACCAGTTGTACGTGGAGAGAGCAATGGCAGGTTGCATTCGATTGTTTACGACGGTGTAGCACCGTTGCCCGGCACCCCTGTAGCCCTTGGTTCCGTTCGCTCGGAAGTGGTGGGATCGATACGATGGTTTATACATTTGCCTTACCTTTCACAATGTGCACAGTGCAAAGTACGGAAATGGGCGTTCAGGGGGCGGGACGGTAAGTAGGTCAACGGAAGTTCATAAACCGCTACGCTGCACGCGGTATCAAGCACGGCGCTGTGAGTCTATAAGTGCATCGCACCGAATAGTGATGACAGTTCACTTTAAATTGAACGTGAACTACTTTCTTATGAAATAAATATCTTTTGCTTTGGATTTAGTTTCTTTCAACTTCAACATAAATCGTTTAACTAAAACGAAGATATTGTAATACAGAATGCATTGCTTGAGGAATTAAACTGTTATATTGCATACATTTAGGCGCCTTTTTCCATCCAATTCGATTACACAATACGATGTAGAATTTGCAGGGAAAGCACAAATTGAATGATAGCTTATGCATCGCTATACTAAGCCGCACCTCGCCCGGATAATCCGAATGGTTTCATAGTGGTGAGTCATAATTTGATATAAAATTTATGCGCAATTGTCGATCTCCTCCAGGGCCTAGCGGATACGCCCGAGTCTATCCGCTCGAGTGCTTCACTCCATTTGCAAGCCCGCTTCAGATCGCTTCAATCTCTTCCTACACAGCTCGTTAAGATGCTGCAAACAAAAACCACTCCGCACAATGGACAGAAAGGTCAGCCGTTTGCCGTCCGCCCGGCTGCCAACCACGCTGCGAGTGAGAAACCGCGAAACGGAGAGTGTGACTGGAACGAGCCGAACCAGGCATGAGCCCGGCCCTTAGTTTGCCTGTGTGCCCCGGACGGAGCGCAGCATCGAGCGTGTCATAACGCAATAAACGTTGGCGCTAACGACATTATGTAACGAACGATTATGCTCGTCCCCAGCCACCCCCCCCCCCCCGCCATGGGAAGCAATGTTAATGTGTGACGCTTAGCCGGTGGGGGGGAAACTCTCCTTGGTAATTTCCATTTCTGCACTCGCATACAGGCTTCGGCCGTTTTTCACTGCTCCCACGCTACCCACGCTAACACTCACACGGACGTACACACAGGCGGCGGGTACGATATGCTTTGTTTGGGGTGGTTTTAATGTCATAATTTGAATAATAAAATTCACCAACAATAACAATGCCAGCCTCTTTAACGAATGGCTTTCCGCCGCTGCTGTGTGGGTGTGTGTGTGTGTACAGCTTTTCAGCAATGCTTTCACCAAGCACCCAACATTCTCTTCCTTGTTATGTACGCGTGTGTGTGTGTTTGTGTGGGTGTGTTTGCCTATTTTAAAGGCAGATCTTCGCCGTTAAAGAGCTTCCGAGCGTCAACTTTTGAAACTAGAACTTCTCGTCGAAGGCGCTGCTGCGGTGGCAACCGAAACTTGAGCATGTTGTTAACGACGACCCGCAGCCTTCACAGTAGGTTAGGTTGCAGCCACCGGCGCTACACGAGGTTTGACACTTTTGCTCGCGTGCACCTCGACGACGACGACCAGGGCGCTCCCACGCGTAAATGAACCGTCGGATCGGCTCTGGGCCGAGAGGAAGCTGTGAAGCCGTGGGACCCGTAACACTAAAGCCTACCGTGCACCGGTGAACGGGGGGCTTAAGAATGTTAGACAGTCGCGCGAATCGGCGTCTCAAGCGAAAACACCCCTTTCCTCTCCCCCCCCCCCCCTGGGCGGTTGCGTAACCGGGCTTGGTTGGTTCGCTGTGCGGAACGAAATTTCGGGGCACCGGCATCAAAACTTTGTGCCCTGGCGGCTGCAGCTGCTGTCGTTTCGAGACAAATTAAGATATTTGCAATGTTTTGCGGCCTTCGCCGAGTGGCGAGCGTCTTGCAAGCCAATGGGTTGGAGCCGTGCCAACCGGTGACGGCCGCGATGGTGCGGCGGCGCGGGGTCGCCAAATTACTTAGTTCATTTAACGGGGCTGCTGCTGCTGCCGTTTGCTGCAGGTCGCGTACGGCAAGTGTAAAGAAGTGGAAAAGAATAGTTTCAGCAACATTTAACAAACGCTGATAAATTGAAGAGCCGGAAGAGCACATTGTCTCGCAGCGCCTCGCAGTACTGGGGTTTGGGAAGGTGGTTGGGATTTTATGTGTGAAAAGTACGCCGCATTGCTGCTACAAATTAGCTTCATTTTCGCCCAGCCATGCGCCCTCCCCGTTTGACAGGGGGGGAATTGTTTCACGATGGCAAAAAGTTGTCCCCATCCCCTTCCTGCTGACTTTCGCGGGAATGTGTGCGAAAGCTGGGCTGTGTGCTCTGTCATATGTTGTATGTGTTTCACATGCGTTATGCTTTTCATGTGCGTCACAGACTTGCCCGGTTTTGGTAATTGGTTTCACGTGTTTTGCTTCGAAGGCCTGGAAAAGTCAACTTGAAGAATGTTAGGGCACAGCGCTTTGGCAGAGCTGCTGAAACTGGAAGTGATGAAGTTTCATCAACACTATCAGTTCACCGGCTTCTTTCTTACAGTAGTAAATGTTTTACTGTAAGAAAGAAGCCGTTGAACTGATAGTGTTGATGAAATGCTGCAAACTTATCTAAAAGTTATGTTTTGAGAATAGTTCAACTTCATACCATTTATTTACCACCCAACGATAAGCTGTAATATATACTAGTTGTCGTAAATGATGTTTTGCTGGCAACCGTCATGGAAGTGCCACTTTAATGCAATCTGATCATATTTATACATGTAATCTCGTAGAGGCATACAATTGCTCGCAACTTTTAATAGCTATCACTAGTATTGTTCCTGGAACATTAATTCATTACAATACATTAGTTTGAATGCAGCATGCATGCATATTAGATCGGCGTGGCAGCGGAAAGTGATATTTTCATTCCCGAATGAGTAACAAGAAGCATTAGCATTCCATGTAATTCGTTAAACGTAACAAAACTGTTTCATGTTTTAATGATGCCAGGATTCCTATTGAAACCGTATACATTATTTTTGAGGTATTAAAACTAGCGACAAGGCTCATATGGATGAACGTAGTGATGTTGGTTTGATTGACTTGCATTTTGAATTAATTCTTTTATGTCGTAGAATTGTATACTAATGTGTATCTCGTTTGCTTACTGTGATAATATATCCATGAATTGAACTGTCATATTGTTCTGTCAATTAATTAATGTTTACAATACAGTAATAAAACTGTTTCATGTTTCAATGATGCTAGAAATCCTATTGAAACCGTATACATTATTTTTGAAGTATTAAAACCAGCGATAACGTTCATATGGATGAACGTAGTAGTGTTGGTTTGATTGAATTGCATTTTTTTAATTATTTTAATGTGAATGAGTTGTATACTAATGTGTATCTCATCTGCTTACTGTGAAAATATTTCCATGGATTGAACTGTGATATTGTTCTGTCAATTAATTAATGTTTACAACATCAACTTAAACTAAAAAGCAGTAAAAGAGTTGAGCTATGTTTTTTTTCTAAAGTAATGTTCCGCTGGGCAATGATTTCACATTTAAATGCCACACATTCCCAAACTCTTGGTAAATAACCCGCAAATCGGTGAAATATCACACCAGCGCTAAGCTCGGTAAACAAAGCAACCCTAAACACCCATTCAAACCACATAATATGGGCCCCACCCAGCGCTATTCACTTAATGCAGTCTATTAATCAGCCTGCCTGTTAGGGATTGAAAATCCTACCACATCCTGCCCCGTTAAAAAGTGCGCTAAACAAACTGGCACACAACTGCGTCTGTGTCTGGGCTGCACATTAGCATGATAATTAAGTTTCATTTCCGGTCACCTATTTACCGGGCCCCGTACCAACCGGTGGGAGTGTGTGTAAAATAGATGATTGCCAAATTAAATAACTCCTCCGTCCACCGACGCCTAACTGTGGACCAGTGCGCTGTCGGTACAGCCCTAAGCTTGCAAACCCCATTTTCCACAATTTTTGATCGATGCGTTCCAACCACATGCAGGCACGGTGGCACCGGGGCTTGAGGATGCACCGCCGATCGGTGGCTTTTTTAATGTGTGGCCAGGGTTGCATTTGCCGGTGGTGAAAATTAGTGCACCGACTGCCATTAGGGGCCGAGTGCGATAAATTTGCGGTTTGTTCACACCGTGGTTTCCAAAAGCGCCCCGCAGTGGGGTGAGGAAAAATCGGAAAAAAAGGGCACGACACCAAAGCGCAGACCACAGCCAAAGTTGGGAATCATTTGTCATGGCCCGGTTACACCGCTAACGATGGCGACGGTTCCGACCCGTTCCGTCCGTCTCCGAGGCGGGACGTAGAATTTGGCAAATTTTAAGGCAAAAGTTAATGAAATATGATTACACACCGTGCGCCAGTGCCGGTGTGCGAGATTAATTTCGCCCAGAAAACATGACCCCAGAAGAAAGCAGAAGGTCGAACCTCGTCCCGGCGGTCCCTTTTCCCTGCAGCTCGTGATCCCTGCGTCCCCATTCTTGAAAGGCTAAAGAGTACGAATTTTGAGAGTGAGAGAGAGAGAGAGAGCGAGAGAGAGAGAGAGAGAGAGAGTGAGAGTGAGATGGAGTGAGTGAGTGAGAGAGAGAGAGAGAGAGAGAGAGAGAGAGAGAGAGATGAGGGGGGGGGATCGAATGAGATGATCCGTTTTACCGACTATGCTCCCAGCGTCCCAAAATAATACGACCCTCCGCGAAGCCACCGCGCGCCGATAGGAAAACAGATTTTACTACAAAGCCAAAGTGGTTTCTCGCAAGCACCAAAAAAAAAAGGTAACCCAACAAAAACCAAAGAAAAAAAAAGGAATAAAATTAGCTATCCCTTCAAGCCATGGCGAGCTTCCCATTTTTTTGCTTCTCTCATTCGCTCACCGTTGCCTTATCACCTTCCGAGCTGCGTCATCATAAATCGAACGGTGGAAAGTGTGAAAAGGTATTAATTTTCGCTCACCGTAAGATGAAAGGGCACACCCTATTCCGGTGCGTCCCTTCCGGTGGTGGATTTTGTTGCTCAGGTCGGGAAAAGTCAGCTGCTGCGCTTTCCCTTGCTGCAGACTGTGCAAGAAAAAGATAATGGATCGTCCGATCTGCCTGTGTATGTGTGTGTGTGACCGGGGGGATCGAAAGTAAGGAAGGATACTATATTTTTTTTTGCTTTCTTTAACCTTACTGCAATCTTGTACACGTTAAAGTGAGTGCCACAGAGCTAAAGATAAAGAGAGGGAGAGAGAGAGAGAAAGCAAGGCAAGTTGATTTTTTTTTTTGTTGCAATAAGTCGCATCCCAAAACGAGCTGATCGCCGAGAGTTGCACCGTACACTGAAACCCCCGCACGAAGCACGTGAACGCTTCGTCGGGGCATGTCGACATTGGGCTGTCCGCGTTTATCGGTCGGTGTTTGGATGGCCAAGCGGTGAAAGGTTGAGATTTATGATGTTCAATTTATTATCGCTTCCGTGTTCGATACATTAAATCGTTCATTAATTATTCACGGATGGCCGTCCAACGCAGAGAGGGGAGGGCGGAGGCGAAGGGAAGGAACGTGGGATGCATTGTGAACAGCACCGCAGTTCGCCCGTAGAATGCTAAAAGCTGGCCGGTGATCTGTTGCCGGTTTGGGGTTTGCGGCAACGTACAGGTAGCACACCCATACTCAATGCAACCTGTGTAGTGAGCCTTCTGGGAAGGTTAGCCAGTGAGAAAAATGATTACTTGTGCAGTGTGGGGGGAACCAGCGAAACTGTATTTATATACATACACACATAAAAGGGGAAAAGATGAACAATATTTAAATTTGTTTAATGATGTTGAATGTTTTCCACGCAAAACCCTGCAGGGTTTGGACCTTTTTCGCTTCGCTCCTCTATAAAATCCCATCTCATACAGTTGCACTCAGTAAATAGATGACTTTGTAAAGGTAAAGGTAAACTCATGAATCATGTTTGAGCTTCCAAATTGAAATCCGAACCCAGAAGCGTTATATATTGCATAGCTTTAGGCGTAAAAAACGTCATAGTAGCCTTACCACGAAATGTACACCAATTGCATACTTTTTGGCGCTCGCATGACATAGCGGTGTGAAGTGCTTTAAAAAGATCGACGCACCAACGGTAATTTAGCGTGTACCAGATGTACATTCAATCTTTACTGCAGTCAATAAACCATCAATACAGCCACCGAAGTTGTTTGTTTTCAATTTCATCGCTCCCATCATAATAATTATTATGCAGCCTCACCGAGCCGAGCCTCACTGAGATCGAAAATGAACTGCCGCTAAAGTGCTGCCCGGTTTAGCGCCGTATCAAAACCCCACCGTTCCATTCTCTACCCGCTACCGCCCGCCAGTAACGACGTGTTAAAGTTAAAGTATTAAAATATAAATATTCCCGACAGCACGACACGACCCCGGCCCGGCCGGGTGGCACTTTACTTAAATCGAAAAACAACATCGACCGCTTTACTATAATCGGCTCGGTCGGGGGATCTCAGCCGGGAAGTTCGAGAGGAATCTCAACCGCACGAACGCACACACACACACACACACACACACACACACGCCAACACAGACACAAAATGGACACAAAACAAACGGTAGCCCCTTCGCTCGGTTCATCCGGTCGGTGCAAAGCACTGAAGCCGGCAGAAAACGGGAGGCAAAGCGCCACGAAAAGTGCCATACGCCAAGGACGATCATAATTTTCTATTTCTACGACCAGCGTTAGGGCGACCCCCGACGCTTAGCGCTCTCTCGCTCCGTTGTGAAGGTTGCCCTACCGCATGCCGACCGAGCTGCTGCGCGAGCTTCCGGGCGGGATGAAGAGTAAAAACCGGGAACAGGGATCCCCATGGCTTGAGAGCTATCCTGGGAAACAGCGGCAGCAAAATGGAGGAAGGGGCTAGCTCACCGCCCAGGATTGTCCGAAAACGCGCACGGGTAGTAATTTGATTTTTATTTCAGGCCCCATCAGCGTAAAGAGCCGGAAAGTGTCGTCCGGTTAACGTCGGTCGCCCGATCCGGGCGGGCGGGCGAGTTTTGCAGGCGGACATAAAAAAGTTTAATGGGAGAAAAACCCCTTTTTTCCTTCGTCCGCTCTCTGTCCCTTCGGCCAGCAAACAACAACAAACTCGGCTTGGCTGTGGCTTGGCGCTGTTGGTATACAAAAACCAACCGCTACGGATTAAATCTATCCAGCGGGGGAATGGAACGGGTCGGGAGGGTTGCGAGGCGGGCGGAAGGCTTAAGCCGGGAAGGACCCGTCGGAGAAAGACGATTAGGGGGACCTTTTTGCCATCGTGCCCCGAGATGCTTGCGGTGAATGTAAAAAAAGGGACCGAAACGACCACGACGATGCTCGGTGTCTCGTCTGCATCGAAGGACATCCTTTTCCGCTTTCGGCTTGATTGCCGTTCTCGTGCGCAGCCCCGCTGAAACGGTCCCAGCTTATCTGCCTCCTGAACCAGGGCGGGATGAATGGATCACAAAAGCATGGTATCCAAAAATTTGCTCCATCACCTGACCCGGGCGACAAATAAATCACAAAATCATAAGCCATCATAAGGGCCGTCAGTCGTCCGGTGGAATGTTTAAACCATCTTCCCGCAAACGAATCGCTTTGCTCGCACCGTCGATAATCGGGAGCCAGAATTGTGGGGCGTGAGGAGGACACTATCGTTTTCGTGTCCCTGATTTGATGCCGTTTGTCATCAGCGTTCGGAAGTGTGCCAGAGGTTTTTGCTTCATTTTCGCTTCCGTTGCACTGAGATTCGCTCATAATCAGTGTGCCAGAGGGGGAAAAACAGGCAAGAGCAGGCCAATGGCGCATCGGCTTCACGGCAAATCGCATGCCCAGCATTGTCCTTGTGGTACCGTTCCTCACTATATTGGAATGTGAAATGGTCACCGCATGAAAGTTCCCCCCGAAAGCGTACCCTCATCGCGATGAAGCGCCAGCGGTAGGGACAACATTCCGGCAGCGAAACGCGCAGGAAGTGAAACCTTGCCCGAAAGTCTTTCCGCAGGATGCCGATAATAAAGATAAAAGATGAGACCAGTCCAGCGGCTGGGAAGGGGGTAGAAGCTATTGCAAGCAATAAACAGAAGAAGAGAGAGAGAGAGAAAGAGAGAGAGAGAGAGAAACGCTGGAACGTGAAGAGAATTTCAACACCGGTGTGTGTGTTTGTCCGGGCACTGACGGCGCCACAAGATCATGCCGTGCCGTTTGGTGACGCGGGAATACAGAAATGGTGCAAACGGGGCGGCAAAACGAATGCGGAAGCAACGAATACTCCCCAAGCAGTGCTTACCAGTGCTGAGGCTCTCCCTTAAGGAGCTCTTTTGGGGCCGCCGGGGGGATTGGGGCGGCTCGAGTGGCTCACCGAAAGGTGCACCAGGTGGGCCCGAGGCGGAGCTCGTTGGGTAAACAGCTCTTGTTTTTAAAGCGTGCCCTAGATGCGCCCACTCCGGGCGCTGTGGGCAAACTGGTAAAGCGAGTGGATAAATTGCGCTGGGTGGGAAAATAAACTCCCCACGCTTGCGCTACCATTTACTCGCGGGCCGCTGAATACAGGGGCAACCGTTTGGTGGCAGGTTTATTAGCGGGATGCGGACCTTTAAAGATGATCCGTTTGCTGGATGCAATTTGTTCGAACGTAACTGCACGCAGCGTTTTGCAATTTAAAGCTTTAACGTTGTGGGGTATGCTAAACAAATGGTAACGTGTTTGATTGAACAAAGAATTTCTCCACCCCAATCGCAACACATTTCAATCAATCTACTTATGATAGAAACAAAAAGAAAGCTACTCTTCCCAATCCTTTACGAGGCTGTATTGAACACACCTTTTCGTGATAAATAAGGCCGAGCGAAGGAAAAGGGTTTCTTTGGTCCCTCTTTTGTCCCTCCAGCTGCTTCACCCGCACAGAACAGAAGGCTGGATTTATTTTCCGCTCCACATGATGAAGATAAAGATTCGATTAACTTTCACCATCCGAGCGGCCCGCCCCCCATTTGATTGGCATCCATCGATTACTGAGCGTTAATGGCATTGAGATGGGTATAGCAGGGGGCCAAGCGTTTCGGATGGATGCTTTGGGTAGAAATTTCATCACCGGTGAAAAGTATTTTCTACTCCGGACTGGCTCAAGCCACCAAACAGAAGGGGTTTCGGACAACTCAATCTACCGGGGGTAAGGGGCCAATCCTGACCGATTGCATTCGAGCCGGGTAAAGTGATTAGTGTGTCCCAAGTTTAATGCTGTTTGAAGCATTTTATATCCTCCCCGAAGAAAGTTTTGCCACAGAAACTTTACAAAGTAGTACACTAAAAGCCCAGCAATGCACAAACGCCTTCATAAATGGTTCGATTTTTAAGCTGCAACCTTTACCCTTCTATCCCTTAAAAGGAAGAACATATATTTTTGAACAACTTTTCTCCCACACTTCACTGAAACTTGTTTGCTCGAGAGGGCTAATGGTTACTGGCAATTTTTCGTTGAAATGTTTCGAAGATGTTGTGCTTAAGTTTCACTTTGCACAAAACTAAACTGTCTAAGAAAGGCCAGTGTGCATCACGCAACTCAATGCTCCGCTCCATAACCCTTAGGCGAGCATCTTAAGGTCGATTTTGAATTTGCGTGAAAGGAAACGTGATTTTTTAAATTGTTTTTTGTACTATATTTTATTTATTTTTTTACCATAATAAGACTTATCGTATACCAAGAGATAGGATATTCAATTCCGCAACTGTGTGGACTGTAAAACATTTGCAATGCTGAATTTTCTTATACTTCCCCGCTCGACCATTATTTTTTTCACCATGCACACAGTAGGTACTCACAAGGAAATGTATTTAATTTATTATTTCAATATTTTGTATATTCTTAATCTAGTCTAGTTTTGGGAATTGAATACCCTTTCTTTTGGTGTACGATACAGGCTTTGCCAGGTCAATAAACAACTGTCCACACGTTTATGAGTCTTTTAAGGCCGTCCACAAGAACAGAAGAGGCGTGCTAGGCCCAAATTGAGGTTGCAAGATGGCGTTGCGCCGTCCACCATTCAGGCGTTAAAGGATTTGGCAGTTAAAGGAACGGATTGGAAGACGAAAGTGCGAGAACGGATGAGCGGTTTTGCACACTCCTGAGGCAGGCCAAAGCGATTGTCGCGTCGGATAAGTAAGTAAGTATTGTCATACACATTCTGGACAGTTCTTTATTGACCTGGTAACCCTTGCAAGCCATATTCTGATCAATATTTAATAAACTGCAGCCAGCAACCACCAAATTTTACGTTCAATTTAACGGGAGCTGTTCTCCAGCCTTTAAGGGGAAGCATGAAGTAGACAATCATAATAAGTACGTGACCAGGTCAGTGAGCTATTCACTCAAAACTCAATACCCACAAATAGTGTCATCTCCGGACCGTTCCGTTCCATCCCATCTCGTGCATGAGCTAAATTACGAAATGGAGCTTCAGTAAATTACAGTGCAGTACACGTAAACCAACGAAAAGGCCCCAAAAAGGAAAGAAAAGTAAAGTAATCAGTAGTTTTATATTTATCACCTCCGATCGTTACTCACCCACTGTTTTATGAGTGGTTTGGTGTGTTTGTGTTGGTTTGTTGCTGTAGTTGTTGTTGTTTTTTTTCTGAAGAAGCTCGTTTACACTCCACGGTGTAGAAGGCAGGCAGGCGAGGGTGGAGGGAGGATAACAAGTGATCGTGGGTCGAGGAGAGTGAAATTACATCTGGACGGACAGTGTGTGTGTGTATTCGTGTGAAACACGCGCGACGCTATCGTTGGCACTGGGTTTGAAAGTTTGATGTATCGAAACTCAACACCCAACACACTTGACCCGCTGGTGCGCTGAATGGGCCGTCAAACCCCCGCTCGAACTACGCCCCTTGTGTTTTTATTTTCTCCTCTCCTCGGTGTTTTATTGTTGCCGATGCTGTTGTTGCTTTAATTTTATCTTTAGCACACTTTAAAGTAGCTCATCATCACCCACTCACGCTGTTGACGGGCGGGATGACGGGTGGGTGGGTTGCGTGGTGCAGCCAGCTTTCGCAACAAACTGCGCCCAGCCGAACTGCCGAGCTGCGTCCGTGCAGAAAGAGTGAATAAAAAGGACGACACTGCAAACCGGGACCGGGACGACACACACACACACACAATGAAGCTAATCCATCAGCAGCGAGCCGAGGCACGAATCGGCCATAAATTCTGCTGCTCACCGACCGATCACGATTGCGTGGCCGTGCCCCTGTCCGCCATGCTGCCACTACTGGTCCTCGGTGCACCAAACCTCGGCACTCGACGAGAGTGTAATTTGAAGACAAAAGCAACGATGTTAACAATCACAAGGATTGCCCGTAAGCACTGCACAAGGGCACGGTTCACTTACACGCGTACACAACAACACACACATACACTGAGGCAAACACACGCGCACACTCACGCACGCCGACACACCCGTGGCGGGGTGTGTGGGGATGGCGGGTGGGGTTTCTGGAGGACTCACTTAAATTATGCACAAAACTGCATCGTCAGCAGCGGCCGCGTCGGTACCATCGTCTGCGCCATCAGTGGCACCATCAGTGCAATCATTTCCGCTTTCCCCGACCCTGCCAGCCCGAACCAGCTCAATCGTCGGGCAGAGAGGAACAGGGCCTATCACCCCTAGTGGTGGTGGTACACACAGACGGGCAACAATGTACGGGCACAACCGAGCGGCCGAATGGAAATTGTAATGGCGACGTACTGATGCGGAGCCACGTGGTCGCGTCAAGATAATTTAAGCCCGTTCGTGTTAGTATTTTCCCTTCTTCGCTACTTCGCTTCACTTCTGCATTGGCACCCTGCTTTGCACCGTTCCTTATTCGCACTGCGTCTTACACCCACAGCGCACAACTTTCACTCACACTGTAATCAAAAATGCACATCAATCGATAGAAACACCGCACAACGCACAGACGATTTGCAGCCATTGCGTACGCACCCGTCACACAGGGAACAGGGGGAAAACGCTTTACGCACCACCGAGACAGTCCGGGGCAGTATTAGAAGCACTGACTGCACGCGTAGCACACCAGCTTTCACCTCACCAGCGTTGTACCACAGGGATGGCGGGGATCACGACGTCCAAAACCGTCCTCGTTCGCTTTCGGCCTGTACCGTACTGAACCGTACGATGCGAACCGTGGGAGCGTATCGGGCTGCTTTCTGCGGGCCGTGTCCTGTGTGTCCTGCTGGCCGTGTCGTTTGCTGCGGCTGCGGCCGTGGCTGCGCGCGATTGCCTCGTGCTCTGCACGCTCTGCTTCGGCACTTCGGTGAACGAGAGCGCTCCGGAAGGATGATGCCGAGAGTATGTTTGTGTGTGTTTTTTTTCGGTGCCAGAGCGCGTTCGTTCGAGAAACGTTGCTGTACGAGCTCGTTACGCACTCCAGCCGAGGAAGCTGCGGCAGTGTGCTTCTAGAGCATCTGCCAAACTGACCCCGGGAGAGGCTGCGTTCTCTTTGCGCGAGGAGCAAACTGGGGAACGCGGCAGTTCATCTCTTGAGAGGCGTCCTCATCTCGCGCTAATAGGCGTTCTATTCGTACGAAACGCACGCTTTTCGAGGGCTCTTCTGCTCTCTTAAGATTGATGATGCTCTTCGGTGGTGGAAGTGTTTCTCTCCTGCACTTAAGGACACGAGACGCGGGAACTCACTGCGCTGTGTGATGTTGCATTCGATGGGGAAGGTGAAGTACGTCGCATTTGCTGCAGAAGTTAAGGATGGTTTGCATTGACAGGTGCCGGTGAATCAACAAGTGCTAGGAAGCGACATCAATTATGTTAAATTAAAATAAAATTAATAAAAAGCCTCTCAACGTACATTGGCGATGCTACAACATTTAAATAATGAAAATAAACGTCCAAAATAAAACTGTGACATTTTTTTATGAAATGCTTGTGCAAGGTAACACTGCAATATCGAACTGATTGTGTTATCTTTTGAGTCCTTTGTTCAGTGATATGGTTATAGCATAAGCTGTCTTTCGACAATTACTTATCATTTAACATTAAATAGAGCATAAAAAATATTTTAACCAAAACACACACAAAAATGCTGTGTTGCAGGACGATGCGACATCACGCTTCCAAAATACTCATCACGAATGAAACGGTGAAGTCGTTCCCGTTTTCAAAACATGGCTTGCGCTACACGCCAATAGAGGGCGCGGTACTCCAGACATGTCAAACTCTTGCTGGACAAAAGAACTACGTCATGTTTTGGTGAAAATAATAACACAGAGGTAAGCTGGTTGATGAATACGCAGCATGCTAGCAAAAACAGGAGATTGCTGATCTTTCATTCACGACAAGAATTCCACTAACATTTCTCATTACTTTGAAAACAATACCTAATACCAACTGTCAAAGCCGTCTCTACTGCGTTCGATGGATCGATGTTTGCGACCAATAATTTTGTGACCAAGAATTTAGCGACCAAGAACTATGCGATATAGAATTATGTATCACTCTAGGCGTTAAAAAATTACGCGATCAAGAATTATGAATGTCAATTGGTAGAAAATTATGAATGGGGACCTTCACGATTCTATTTAGTTTTTGTATGGAGTTTGACAGTTGGAGGCTGAAATCATGTAAACACTTCCTACAAAACCACACAAAAAACTAGCCTGCAATTTTCAGTCTAGATTATTCTAGCCTCCAGGCTAGATTTAGATTCGAGTACCTGCTCGAAAACACGGTGTTGTTTATATTTATCCCAAGGTGCATTAAAGAGATCACGTGGTGGAATCTAGAATCAAAGTGAATGTAGTCCATGTAGTCTCGTAGCATTCCTTGAGGCTTCCAACGAGCTTCCTTGAGGCTTGACGAATACTCAAAACACTCTTAAAATCTTCATTCAGAAGCAGAAGCGATAAAAATCAGCCTTCTAAATTCATACACCTTGGGATAAGTCCACCTGTATATTCTACCCATTTAGAAAGCTGCTCGAAAACTGCTATACAATACAAACAGCTGACAGGCTGAAATTTCAGCCTACGAACTTCAAACGGAAAGGGCCCCAATGTTTGAAATTGGTGGAGCTAGATTGAGTTTAGTATCGACCTGTATATTATACTGAAAATGTTTTTTTTTCTTTCTTTTAATCTGATAAGGATTGTAAATAAACGACCCATTTTTCTTTTCCTTATATACACTATAACTGTACTAAATAAGAATTGGGCTCATACACGACGGGACATTAACTTTTGGGAAAAGAAAAACGTGATCGGCAAGTACTGTAAACAAACAATTGTATTGATCAGACATCACATATAATTTAAAATCTATTTCTTTCAATGCCTTCAGTGACTTTTCGTATTTATTTTTGTGTGTGTTGAAGTGTAGCATTTCCTATTTCAAGTATGACGCCAACTACGACAATTTGGATTTAGATTAACATCTTTTTTATTATGGACGCCACGATTCTACGTAATTTGTTTTATTGACTAAAACATTTTCAAACAACGTTTGCATATTATAAATGAAATTTGTTGTGTTTATTCTCACGACACTCTTTCTGTGTACAGTTGAAGGATGATTATTATTCCGTTGCCACCAGTTGTGTAGGTCGTAGTTGAATATTCCATAAGAGGATTACCTTCATGAGTTCCAGAAACCAGTATTTTGCCACTAAATAGTACATCAGGTTAATTAATGCTCTCAATTCATAACGTTCGTAAAAATAGCTTCATGTATAGCTTCATATAAATACGCGGTAAACACCTTTCCACTGAATCAGAACCAGAGCCCCACACCAGAATTCTTGCGAAGTGATTGCTTCCCGACCCATTCACGGAGAGATGTTCATTTCTTTTCCCAAGAAAGCAGTAACAGTAACGCCACGCGTCACCCGGTTTGCCCTCAATGCAAAATCCATTACGATTAATCAGCTCTACAGTCCCGGGAGAGTCCCCTGCAGGAATCTGATTCATTCCGCTTTCACCCGAACCTAGACACACCGATCATAAGGCCGGTGCGAATCGGTATGGGCCGTGATTGACAACGATAAGATGGTGTGCTGCGAACGGTGTTACCACACGGTATCTTCCACGTTTACGAAAAATCGCACTGCCGTTTGGTCGGCCTTTGCCTTTGCAATGATTGACACTGATGGATGGGTACGGCCTTGCACGGAGGATTCTTTTGCTTCCTTCTGACTCTGGTATCTGTGATCTTTTCTTTTTTTTCGCTCGAAAGCGACTGCTCCAAACTGCTAGGCGACCGACGACTCTGGAGCACAGCAAAAGGTCCTGCCGTCTTCTTGGTTTTCTTCTTTTAGCTTTTCCCAAGCTCCAAAACCCCCCACCCTCGCCCTTCGCCACATTCAGCCCTGCAAGCGCACGCCAGGTGAAATGGTGTATTCGATCAATAAAATTAATTTGATGACTCGTCGCAATAACACGCATCATTATGGTGGTCCCGCCGATAAAGCAGATGATAGCCGAGGAAAAGGTTCGGTTTGAGGTGTCGTGCCGATGGAGCGCCGCTGCCACCCGAAGCTTGCGAAGCCCCGACCCACGGTGTGCCCTTTGTTGCTCCGCTTGCGTCCGTTTGGCGAGAGCCTAATGGAAAAGTAAACATTGAAGCGCCTTATTAAGGAGGAGAATAAAATGAAATTAGTTCCTTGCGTTCCGGTTCGGCGAGCCAAACCTTTTGTCTTGGTGTCATTTCATTAATTCATTTTATGGTCAATTATTGATCCAATATCGGTGTTCGGTGTACAGGAAATTGGCTGAATGCAGCATTGACTGAATCGGGGCGGGCGGTACGGTTCCGAGCGCGACATTCGATGGAGCCATTAAGCGAAAGGTTGTAATTAGTGGCCGGGAGGGACATGAAGAGGAAATCTATTTCGACCATTAAACGATTAAAGTTAAAGCTCAGATCCGTTAAAGCTTATTTGAGTTGAAGTCATGCAATTGTAAGTCGAGGGCTACTGACTGTCAGGCACAACTGGTAAGAAATTGATGGTCAAACAAGACATTCGTTCTATTTCTAGGCATTCCATTGGTAGCCAGCTTCCAATGTATCATCTGTGAGCTGTGAGCTGTGTTTGCAGACGGGAATTACAAACAAACTTCGTTTCGATTTCAGTTTGTCCTACCGCGCGGGAACAAAAGACGAACCATTGCTTTTATCGTACCAGCATTTCCCACATCTTGGGTGGTTTGGTAATATATCAATTTTCTCTTCGAAATCACCGTTGTTTGCCAGCTGCCGTAGATATGCGTGTGTGTGTGTGTGTGTGTTTGTGTGTGGCTAATAATGTCTCTAGCGCCTATCATTCCCGATCAGCGATGAGAAGGGTCGTTCCGACGCGAACCGTTCTCCAACTTGTTGAATCGTTTGATTTCCCCGCACCACAGTAGGGGTTCTGCTCATTTTCACGAACTGTATTTTTGCAAGCACAAATGGAGAGTGAGGGAAATTCCGCTCGAGAGCAGCAGAACGGCAGAAACAGCTCCGCATCGAAACGAAACATGTGCGACGGTTGAGCGCCTTGCGAAACACTCCCTCGGAGGGGAAGGTTAGATCCTTTGCAACGCGTAACGCAGCCGTAACGCAACCGTAACGGCTTCCAGTGCTACACTGCAACATGGTCCAAGCACGTCGCACGTCACAGGACACACAGACCGGCAGATTTGTGTGCGTATGTGTGCGTGTGTGTGCGTGTGCAATACAACACAGCCGAAGCCGGCCAGCACATTTCGTTCGGTACGCTACGCGAGTGCGAGCCAAGCGGCGCCGGAACACCCGAAGCGAGCCGGAAAAGCGCCGCGAAAAGTGCCCACTCGGTCCCAGCGGCGAACGTGTCCGACCGTGCTGTCAGTGGAAAATTTGTGCTTCGAATGGTAATTCCGTACCGTTTCGAGTGGTCTGCTCGCGTAGTTTTGCGTGTGCCTGCGCCGTGCGTTCCGTGTTCCGTTTGGCCGCCTCACAAACGCGTACGCGTGAGGCGTGATTGTTGTTGTGCTAGCGTGCGGTGTGGTTTTACCCGTGCCCGGAAGTGTCGAACTGTCGGGTGAACCACCAGAGGATGGTGGTGGTGGTGGTGGATGATTCGTAATTCGTTCGCTTGAATTTCATCCTCGTTCTGGGAGATCATGATGTGCCTGTGCCGGGTAAAAATAGCAGCATAACAACATAAAACAAATGTATATTCCGCGCTACTAGCAAACATTGTAGAGTTACTGCTTTTAGCATACCAATGCAAAACACACACGAACAGCATGCAAACACGTGTACATCTTGTGAACATTGAATAGCGTTTATTTTTGTGGTTTCGCATTTGGCAGTGAGAAGGAGGTAGGGGTGTTTACTGTGCGTCGTTTCAACGAGCTTTTGATGAAAAATTACATAGCAATGTATTAATTAACGCCGGAGTGCAGTTTTCAGTTTTCTAAACAGTGAAGATAAGTGTACTGAGTGACATCCCAAAACAAATAAAAAAACAGTGCAGGCAGTAATTTGATAAAACAGGTAAGAACTATTAACTAATCGATACTGCAAAGGTATTATATATTAAATGTACGCCTTAGTTCATAGAACATTGGGGCAATTGACTGTCGCTCGTCTTGAAGAATCTTACTCTCACCATTTATTATATTTATTATTTATTGTCAAAACATTCAAATACAATAAATTTGATTCATATTTTGTTACATTAATCACACGAAGTGAAACACAAACACACATTCAATGTTGTTTCATTCATCCAAAAAACCTATATAGGAAACTTACACTCTTACGACCGCTTTGCGGTCTTGACCTGCTGTACGAGTGTCCGTCAATCCATTAGCCTGGTCTCAATGGTGTACGCCTTCACGTCATTTTGTCACTTTGTCTTGTGACCTACCACGATTGTCCCTGTAGACCGTACGGAATGAGTTGTCCTATTCCATGCGCATAGCATGTCCTTGCCCTCCTGAACATGGTAGCGCTTGATGTGCTACCGAGATCACAGCACAGCTCGTATTGTTGGTTGTTGCGTTGTTAGCGCCTTCTCCATTCTCTTTCCACCCATTGGGGATCGAAAAACCCTTACAAATATCTTCCTCTCGAACGCGGCTAATAACTATATAACATATAAAATATAAAGATACACAACAGTCCCAGCTGCGACCGTCGCGACAGCATCTTTAAGGTGAACTGCTTCCCCCGGGCTATGGAATGGTCGGTTGGCAACCAACATCCACTCTGTTGTCGGTGCCAAGTAAACACCTGCTATGGCTATGACATTCCTAGTTCTATGGCACGATGAGCTTGAAAATGATCACAACTTTTTCACAACAAATACTTTTCTCCCTGAATGCACCGACGGCTCTAATGATGGTATAAATTGCTCCATCCTGTAATTAACTGCAACGGTTGTCCAAACGGTCGCCACAAACCGGCAAATTTACACCTCTCTGCACCGGTGAGTTTTAACGCTTCACGAGCTTCACCGTAACCTTTGATGCATCATCTGGCGTGTCTAGACGAAAAGTTTGCCCCGGCTTGTCGAACCTGATGGCCCCGCACGCATGCATTCCTGCTCGACCTCCACCGGAGATAGTAACTCAATTGAAAGTTTCCCACTGAGAAATCTGTCCCCAGCGTTGGGAGGCAGTGGGAGGAACGTTTGTCGTTATTTAATTTTCTAATCTTCCCACCCTGCACCAGGAAGAAGAAAGAATGTGCTTCTAAATAGCAGAAAATCCAGATCCCGAAATTCATAGCGACCGGCCCGGATCAAGCCAGCAAAGGAAGGTCATATCACTGAATGCTACCGGTCTGTGTCCGGTGGTCGTTCTGCTTTCATCAGTTCTGCACACACACACACACACAATCACATCACTGGACAGTGAAACTTTTTCATCACCTTCACCTCGCAGGTCAGGCCAAAAAGAAAAAAAAAACAGGACGGCGGGCGGGTGAAACCCATTCACACCGATGTATCGCTTGCCAACCGCAGCCGCTCGTTCCAACCCGTTCCGTCCGGTGGTTCAGGTTCGGCCCTGATGGGCTGGGTGCAAAAAGCCACCCACACACACACACACACACGCGCGAAAACAAGTGAAGCAAACGCAAAGGATACCCAATTTACTGTAATACGGACAGGCGAGCAAGGCTAACATAAGGGGAGGCGGCTGGAGAAAAGTTTTTCCATTGAAAATAACGACGAACACCACAGCGTACGGTCGCAACGGGAGGCAAGCACCCGTGTGTGTGTGCAATGTTTTCCCTCTCCCACACCTTTTGCGCACAGAAACACGCAGCCAACCACTAAAACCACCTTTGATCATTACTGAACCTGAAAACTGCCTCCATTCCGGCCAGGGACCATCGACTCTTGGGGTAGACGGGTAGCGGGCGAAACGAAACACACAAAAAAACGCACAAAGTGAGATGAACAGCAGGAGCAACAGGAGAAGGGCCAGCGCTGAAAGGCGTGTAAGGGAAGGAGGAACGGGATTGCGGTGGAAGTAAAACCTCCAACTTGGCCGGAACTTTTCCAAAACTTTAACCATGTTAGCCAAACCGGTGTTTGCATGCATTTCGGTGAGCATGGTTGTAACTGTGTGTATGTGTGTATGTGTGTGTGTGTCTGTGTGTGTGTAGTATGTGCCTGAGTGTGTGTGTCTGTAAGCGATGGAATATGTTTCGTGTTTGGTCCGTTTGCACAAGTTTTCCAGCATGTGTAGGTCGGTTGGTTGGCCGCTGTTCCGAGAAGCGTGTAGTTAGGTGTACATGTATGTGTGTGGCTGTGTCCATCGTATTCCCTTCCTCCCCTCCCCCCCCCCCCCGTCCCCTTCTCACTCTTTCTCTCTCCATATGAACTTTGAAAGCTGTCCACTCTTTGGTTTACTCTCTCTTGGTGGTGGGGGAGGGTGAAGAGTCCGGGTGGATCGCTTATCGTCTGCCAAACGGGATGATGCTTGGTCAGCGCTGACTGTGCGAGACATAAATATTCCTGCCATGTTTTATCAGCCAACAAACGCCACACTCTTCCATCGATTGTGTAAGCGGAGTTGGATAGAGTTTGGTGTGGAAAACCTCAGAGGATGGGACGGGGGGAGGTGCACGATGTGTTGGCAGGTTTTAACTCGGCAGGGATTTTGAGCAGTACAAACACAGTTTCTATTCTTCTTCTTTCGGTGCAAAGCCCAATTCCACAAACGGTTAAATGCAGATTTAAACCATATGACATTCGGAAAGCCCGAAGAGTGCGGCAATTGACATTGGTTTCACTTTATTAATGACAGTTTCTACAGATGACAATGGGAATCATTCGATTAAATTGATTGCAATGACCTGATTAGTTGCTTAAGTACGAGGAGAGCATTACAGAACAAAATAAATAGTACACAACTTCTCATATTTTCCAATTGGTTTATTTCAGTTAGGAAAGTTAACGTGGGACAATGGTTTATATTTTCATGTCAAATCTACACAACACGAGGAGGCAACATTAAAACGTGTCCCAAACTCATGATTTACTCTATTCTATTGGAAATGAAGCCGGTATATTAGGCGGACTAGGTTAAACAAATGGTATATTTTTCTTCGTTTTGCAAACAAGATTCAGGAGTATGTTTGTTTTGTAATTAATCATGAATTATTCTCGAAAAATCTCTCCAAAGCTACTAATGCACTATACACTATACACTTATCTCTACCAATTTAGCAACGTTGATTGCGCCCAAAATGGCACCCATTGTTAGCCAAGCGCTCAAAAAGCCTCCAAGTGGGTAATTAAACATGAGCTTTCTAAAGTGTGCAAAAAAGGGAGAAAAATACTCTTATCGCATAATCGTGTGCTGGCAGTGTTAAGCCTGTTGCCGGCCCTACCGCTTCTTCCACTACGCAAGACCAATCCATTTCCGCAACACTTGGCTGGAAACACTTTTCGGTGGCGGCTCAATTTGCGATAAATCTTCACTGACCGGAAACTAATTTTCAATCATGCTGCGCACACTGGAGAAAGTATTTCTCATCCCCAAGCAGATGGTGGTGGTAGTCGGTGCAGCTTGTCGGATGAGTTTCCATCGAGCCAGTGCTCAACCAGCGCCAGCATACCAGCTCGAGGAAGGGTCATAATTTCTTGCCACGCCCGATTGCTTTGCTTCCCGTTGCCTTGCTGCCCGTTGCCTTCCCCGCAAGATCTGGAACGTGAGAACTGCCCCGAGGATGATGAAAATCTTCGATGGTCTCTTCAACGGCATACATTTATCGAATAACCGCTTTACCGCTCCTCCACTGCCGTCGTAATGTCTCCTGCTTCCTGTACTGTGTATGCGCATAAAGCTATGTGGGACATGGTGATGGACACACTCACACCGCTGGTACTGGTGCACTTTCTAAACATAATTTTCCTTTCATCTTGCCTCGACGAACCTCAACTCCACTGCCCGAGTGTGCCTTTCAACGGTCGCTTCTTTCCTTCTGACACGGTGCAATTTTCCTTCTTTTCTTTTACACTTTTACGCCATCTTGCCCCGGCGTTCCAATGAAACGACATTACGGAACAGGACGAAGCGAGCGCACTGCTTGCCCCGGGTGAAGATCAGGCTGCTGATGCTTCTGCTGCTGCCAATGAGCAGCTCTGGTGCATGGATGAGCAATCTCGTTCCCGTGGAACGGATGAGCTCGGACGGAAAAACGAACGAAATTCTTTCCCACACATACACATTCGCACCGCCGCGCTGCCGTGCGCTGCGTTTCTGATTTGCCGACTTTGCGTGGAAGCGTGCCGTGGGACGTGGCAAGCGGGGACACCACCCGGGAGCAGATTGCATGCGATAATTTATTTGATTAATTTTTCCTTCCTTCAACCGGCAGTCGGGCATTCGGGTCCTTTCGATGCAGCTAGCCTCGTGTTCGTGTTTTTTTCTTCCTTCTCCTCTCTATTCCTGCCTGTCCTGTTGGTTCGTGTGTTCCGATGTTGCCGTTTCGATTAACTTCTCAAACACGAGCCTTCTTCTTGACAACGGTGGTATTATTAATTGATTTGCCGAGCTGGTAAGGCATGGTGAGTATGGAAAATGGGGAAATTTTTAAATTTATGATAGTTTAATCTCAAGATCGAGATAGCACCAGTCGGGTAGGTGTGAGCGTTCGGGGCATTGTAACAGTAGCCCGGCGCGTTGCCAGGGAGGGGATCGATGATGGGATAGATAATGGGCTTTCCCACCATGGCGACGGTGCAATGTGTAGCTCCCAGGGTGAGAATTCTCAATTAACACTAATTGAAAATCGACCCATCAAAGTCGGTGTGGGTTAGCGAGGCTACCTCAAGCGCCTGGTGAATGATGGAGAGTCATAAATACAGCAGGTAAACGGTAGGATTTGTGTTTGTGGTGTCTTTGGAGTTTGGGCAACATTTTTGTTTCTGTATTTCTGCAGTTACTGTATATAGAGCTGTTTTATGAAGTAAAAAAAAATCCAACAGAAACCATGAGCTCTTTTTAAATTAGAAATGTTTACTAGCTTCAACATTCCAAGTTTGATTGAAGGACTAATATTTGCGTGTGAAGAAAAATTAGTAAGAAAAAAAGGTTGATTAATCTTGTTGGGCCAAGCAAAGCAAAATAGAACTGTCAAGGATTTGCTTTGTATCTCATTGGGTAAACCACTTTACACTCCAATGGTAAAATGGTCTCGCTATGAGGCAATATGGTCATTCACAAAATGTCAAAAAACATCATAACGAAGCGGCAAAATGGACCACAGCATTGGACTTTAGGCTTTGGTTTAAGCTCTTGCATCTAGGTATAATTATAATAGAAATGTAAATTTTGTATTAGAGTGTTTTGTTAAATAGTTTTGTACATCGCTGGAATATTTGAATAACGCACGTACTGTCAGTAATTGTTCCCGTCGATAGGGTATACATACAGCACAGTTTTCCTTAAGCTCAACAAGTATATTGTAGCGACCTTTGCTTATACCACAGCCTTGTCATTTTGCTCCTGTCAAGCTGGACCAACCATTTTACTATCTATAAACGTTTAATTAGGCTATGAAACGTTCTCGGTGTGCATCTTATATTGTATTTGATGTTTTGTCAGAAGTCATTTTTAACGTGTTAATTTGTCAATAATGCAGGTGACCATTTCGCTCTACCCAACCTAACCATCATAAGCCGGTCTGGTGGTGCAGTCGTACGACTTAACAACATACCCGTCATGAGTTCAAGTCCCAAATGGACCGTGCCCCCAAACGTGTATGACTGACTATCCTACTATGTGTAATCAGTAAGTCACTGAAAGCCAAGTAAGTCACACTCAATAGTGACACAGGCAGGTCTTGGCCGCGCCGGTTTTTCATAAAAGCAGACCGTTTGCCGTTTGCCAGTGTAAGTAAAAATTTCGCCTAAATGTAGACAATGCGTGTTACAATCAATGTTAAGGTAATGGTAAACCATTTTCAAAATTTAGATAATACTAGCAAAGTCCTGCGGCCTGTCTGGTGGTACAGTCGTCAGCTCGTACGACTTATCAACATGCCCGTCATGGGTTCAAGCCCCGAATAGACCGTGCCGCCATACGTAGGACTGTGACTATCCTGCTATGGTATGGTATTAATTGGCTTTCAGTGCCAAAAAGCTCACTTCACTACAGTGGGTACAAGGCTGGCTTTGACCGACAACGGTTGTAGTGCCAAAGAAGAAGAAGCAAAGTCCTGTAATGTAGTGCTAATGCAAATTGTAATTGATTTCAGTACTTCCTGATTTAATTAAAAAAAAAACTAGTGTATTCATTACACTAAACAAACCTTTTGTTACGCAGATTGCATACTCTAAGGCAAATACATCTGCCGCACGATTCTACGCGGTGTAGATAATGAGAAGAACCTGGCGCAACATACACGGTGGTCATATTTTACCAACGACCCATTATTAAACAGATGTTCCATTTTTCTCGCAATTATTTTTCTTCTGCTTCACCCATTCCTTCTTCATCTTCCGCAACACTGCACAGAAGGTGTGATAAACAAAAACAGACAGCGTTATCCCGCTTAGCCAGTGGTAGTCAGCGTAATTAAATGTCAGCTGTTTCGCTATCCGGTTGGCATCAACGTGTCCACAGCGTCTGGCCCCAAACCCGCCCAAACTAGGGCAGCGTAGCGTTATAACGATCATGCATGGGGTGGCACAAGGGTGAGAGTGCGAGAGCGAGCGAAAACACGAGAGCTGTGCCGTGTTATCTAGCGGGCATGCTAATGATTTAAAGAAAAAGGTACGCCGCGTTATGACACTCGCGTAATCTATGGCAGCCGGAAAATGCATTATGCAGTACGCGCATCGGTTGGTCCGTCCACCCAGACGCACGGTCATAATTCAACTTTACTTACCTTTGAGGGGTGGGGCACGGCCTGGTCTTGTGGAAGCGTTAGACAACAAGGAAAGAAACACACTACACACACACACACATATTGGGCGCACCGTAGCGTAACAGCAGTAACAGCTAGTGCCAGAGTGTGGGATGGAAGAAAACATAACAGCAAACGCTTCAAAAAACAAAAACCAACGCTTCTGCAACAACAAGGTTACACTTTTTCTTCTTCTTCACCCCGCTAACACGCCTGGTGGTTGCTGCAGCATCACCGCGCACTAGCAAATGATGTTTTTCACAGCAAATATGCACCCGGCTGGTCGGGTTTCGGTTTGCTGCACGCGCAGGCGACTAGAAACGAAGCTGCACTAACACTGCAGCAGCAAGAGCGCGCAAGAGTGGCGGTGCGCGCACCAGTATAGTGTAAAATAATAAAAATTAACTTTGATGCCGCACGTTGCGAGCTGGCGAACGCGAGAGAAAAGAATACAACACAAACTACACACACACACACGCACAGGGGTACACATACACACAAAAGAGAGTACGTTACGGAGCTAGAAAGGTCCTGTTCTTTGTGCACAGCGCGAAAAACGTGATGAAGGCACGAGAAATGTACTGAACATTAAATTAATGTTGCTCTGTCGGACAAGCAACCGGGGTGGATGGCAAGCCAGCCATCCAACAGTGTGTGTGTTCGGTACTGTGTGTATGCCGTGGGTGTGTACCGCACTGTACCGTACCGCCGCAATCGGGTCAAGTAATTCAGCATGTGGTGAAAATGGTACGAGCTGCCGGATCCTGGTACCGTCAGGGCTCGGTGCTAGAACCTTGTCGGACGTTCCCTTGCGCCGGGCCAGGCAAGCAACAGCGTTTCTGTTACAATTGCAAAGGGCTCTTGCCAAACACTCACACACCCAGCGAGCTCAAAAATCAGGGCATGTAGGGTGGTAGCGCTACTTAAAAACGGTGACCCATCCTACCCAGTGGAAACAAAAGTAAACCTCGAAAGATTGCTTCCCCGTCCAGAAGGTCGTTCGCTGATACTTGCTTCCCAGCAGGTGGGATGGAGAGCTGCAGTCGGGTGGAGTGCATCAACGATGTTAGCACATTTCAGCTTTTGTAAACGCCGGGCTGCGACTTGCCTTGCCTCTTGCATGGGACGAGTTGGTGAGCCCGTAAGACACACGTCTAATTTACTTTATTTTAAAACAGCTACTACTCTTTAAAGCATCATTCCATCACGCTTCCGTCTCATTGTGTTAGTGTCAAAACCACTAAGCGAGAGTATTATTACGAAATCAAAAACACGGGACTGTAAATTTCATTTTCACTTCGGGCTTCCAAAGGACTTCAAACAGATCGGTTACACCTCGACATTGTATGCTTCCTGTCGCGATGCTACTCGTTGCACTGTGTGTGTGTCTGTGTCTGTGTGTGGCATTAGTAGAAGGTCACTTTTGTGCCATCTTTATCCGCCATTGCAGAACCCTGCTCGGCCCTGACATGGACAGCTCAAGTGAAATGGAACGTGAAATGAAATGAAAAGCTTTTAGCACGAACACTTGCTTACTTTTAACAAGTTTTCTTTCTGTTTTTTTTTTCGCTCACCACTTTCCTCCTCCCTCACCAGCCCCGCAACGAGTGGAACGAAAAAAGCGACCCGAATGCAGCTCGAGGTAAATGTTCACCGCGGTGAAACACCAGGCTGCTCCATCGGAAAGCGTTTGCAGCGCAAAACTCGGTATGAAGACCGAGCCGGCGGTAGTGGTAAAGTTGCTCACGTTTGCTAGACAGCGCGCTACACAGAAGAAGCAAGATCAGAAGAGTAAAAAAAACACACACACACACACACATATAACGAACCGGTCAAATGAATCATGAAACGTTCCAGTGCTCCGTGACCATCTTCTCGTTGCTCGACTGGTGCCAGCGGTTAGACCGTTGCCGGGTTGGTTTTATTTGAGGGCTGGCCCGTGCTAGCCGGACAATAAACAGCCAATGGTACCAGCGCCAGCGGGCACGGTACGGGCGCTGGTGGTGATAAAAATAATATCCTTCCCGTTCGCAAGACGGAACGGAGCGGATTTTGTTTTCCCCGCTTCTGAATGGTACAATCCGGGTACGCTGGGTTCGCTGCAGCAATATTTATTTTTCCAATTGTCCGGCAGAATCTTTTCGTTTGGCTAATAAATAAAACCGGGCTTTCTAATAGCACTGTCATTTGCCACCGCACCAGCGGCAGAGTATGGCGACAGTTTGAGCACGTCGAGGACACTTTGCTTATTTTCATTCGAAGATGCTGCAAGCAAAGTAAAAAGACTTGCGATTATTTCCCAGCTTAATTAATGTTTCTTATCATATATCTTTTTTGATGACATGGCGTCCAATTGTGTGTTTTTAATGGTAAAGCAACACACCGACAGAGCTTGAGAAAATTGCTGAGATGAACTGTAATTTATTTAAACTAAATCCTTCAATAAGCGTAGCAACACTACTCCTAAAAGTATGCTATTTGCATGACAAATATACTCTTTCATTGAGTTTGTGCTTAAAAATTGCCTTAGACTCATTATATGTTGTGTTTGCTCAATCAAATTGTTTGTAGTTTGCATTCAGTAGTTCAAAAAATAGCCAAGATTCATTTTTAAAATTAAAATTAAATTTGACAGATAACACTTCAACACATGCATGCCAACTGTTTTCGATACAGAGCTCTAGAAACAGCGGGAAGCACGTTTAAAGTTTACCTTTCCCAGTTTCCCAACGCACACATCGTGCACACATTGTGCAACAAATAGCTCTGCAAATCGATTCGACGAATCGTTTTGCCAGCAAACAAATCAACCATTTCGCAACAGGAATCCCCTCACCTCACCTGCAGCAATTGTCGGTGCCGGCTTATCGACTTCATCAGCCATTTGTAGCCAGTGCTTTAATCCGAATGCATTTTTCACCACCCACAGTCAATGAAACAGCTGCAGTACGGAGAAACTCTTTCTGATTGCACAAGCTATCACCGGCGTGCCAGATGCTCTGGTACCGGGAATAGGTAGCGGGCTCCATGCCTTTTTCGCAAAGGTGCAAATATTATCCATGTCGGAGTGTTCCGTTTCCGCAAGAAAAGTGCAGAGATGGTGTTCGGTTAGGAAATGATGCTTGCTTGAAGCATGCTGGTGCATTCCGATAGGACAGGACGCTAGTCTTCCTTCCGCTTCCGGAGTGTACGGCTCGGTGTTCGGTTGATGGGACGGGTTCGATCTTTTTCCAACAAGGAAGGGTGCAAAAATGCTCTTCCACCGGGCGATCATCGAGCACATGGTATGAAGCGAAAGTGAGCTCGTTTCGGGGAAAGATAGCTCGTGAGCACAAACCTGTCCATCTTACCGCTTGTTCCTCAGACTGTTCTCACATAAAAAGTGGTCGATGCTGAGTATTTCCCTCTTAAATGTCTGCAGCGATGACGTTCGGAACAATCTTGCCGCTTCAAAACAGTCAGAAAATGGAGCAACCATAAAAAAATACATCTGGTATTTAGCCCATTCTAGATTCAAGCTGCATCCCTCGAAAGAAGCAAAAAAGATTGGTTGAAGCTGGAAAAAAATCCCAAATATTACTTTTGTTCTCTTTCAAAAGTTCTTTAAGAAGAATGAACCATCCATTACGCAGCAGCATTATTTGCACTTACTCGCTTATCCTCTTTGATATCGTTGGATTGATTTGAAGACGAACTTAGACACCATCACGTTGTACAATCATAAGAGTGTATGGAAACTTCAACTTTTTCCAAACAGAAATGCAAGAGTCGGAAACAACTAAACGCCACAAGGGCCCAAAAACGCAGTACCATAGCATCTCATTGGCCATCGATGCACAGTCCTCCATCGTTTTGTGGCCCAGTGGTGGTGCAGTACTGTTACACATGCATGCTTTCTACCAAAGCAGCGCTGCAGCAGTGCATGTGAGTGTGAAGTTGGCAGGGAACGCTGTGCACATTCTATGATTTTTCATACTTTCCATCACCTACGACTGGATGTGCGGTGTGCATCCATGCCTCTTTTTTCTTACTTCTGGAGTGTACGGAAATCGCAAGCAAAGGCATCTATCGAAAGGAAATCCAATCAGCATCCGATCAGGAAAAATACGGATTCATCTCCACACAAGGGAGTTTGTGGGTGAAATAAATGCATTCTTGATATTTATTGTGCGCTAGCTGGAATACGGGCAAGCTATTTTCCTTTTTGTTGCCCTGCCTTTGCTACCTCTCCGCGAGCGGTGTGGGGGAAATTCCAATCCACGCTGAAGGCAAGCTTCTTCTCAAACCGGCCCCAGACTGGCTGAGAGTAGAATTGATGCTATATGATTGAGGGAAAAACGGCATGCAAATTGAACAAGCTATCAGTGGTTGAATGGCAGTGCTGATTTGGCGTTTTCTAAGATCGTAACACTCGCCCACCTGGAGTGGGAACTGTGTACGTGAACAATCGGTTCCATCGTCGCTGATTGTAAGCTACAGGCTACAGGTTGGTGTACGTAGACAAAGAATGATATGGTTACTAAGATCGTAACACTCGCCCGCCTGGAGTGGGAGCTGTGTACGTGAACAATCGGTTCCATCGGCGCTGATTGTAAGCTACAGGCTACAGGTTGGTGTACGTAGACAAAGAATGATATGGTTACGGGTTTGGTAGGGAACACATTGTTTTGAGTTTTACATAGTTTGAAAATTTTGATGTCTTTAAATTTTAAGCTTATTTAAGTTTCAACGCCTAAATGCATGCAATACGCATATCATATTTGCTTCCTCGAGCTGTAAAGAACGAAGACGCTTCAAAGATGCTTGATTGCGATACCGTTGGCGTATTCTGAAAAAAAGGTACAATATTTATCCACTAAAGCGCGTCCACTTTGCATACCTTCGCCCATTCGCACCCTCCCTTCAACCCTAATCGCTCCACTTGCAATGGACAAATACGGTCCCGGAAATCTTTGTCAATAACTTTGTTTGCTATCAATTTGAATCCAGTCAAAGAAACGCTTGCCATCCGCTTTTTTCCCACGCACCCGTTACGCCACGCTCCTAATGAAATTAACGTTTCCCAGTAACCGTCCGCAATCGCCTTAAGGGGAATGGCCTGACTCTCCTGAGCAAACTCCTCCCGGCTCCGCCGTTTGCCCAACTGTCACAGCGTTTTGTGAAAAGGTCGTGCCGATCCCATCGCAAATTTGTTGCAGAAATTCAATTGACCCGCACCATTGGCAACCAGCAGCCAGAAATAGCCGTCCAAATACAAGCTCCAGTCAAATGGGGTTCGGTTTGGTTTGGGGTAGAGAAAAATTGCAACCAAACAGAAATAAAGTGAACCAGCCGAACATAAAACAGAAATATCACATTTATCTTGTTTTTTTCTTCTTTTTTTTGTTGTCTACCTTTTTCTTATATGAGAAGTATTGTACTGGGGGGATGGTTTGTTTGCGGTCCTTTGACTGGTGCATTATTGACTCGAAACGGTTCGTGGGGACGATGTGCTATGCACACTTAAAAAATCATCTCATCCCTCGCTTTATTTTGGGTCTACAGTGTTTGATAGGGTAGCAATGGTTCTTTTTGTATAGCGAATTACGTTACCCAATCATTCCCTATGGTATACAATTTCCATGATGCGACCGATTAAAAGCAGGTGAAAAAAACACTGAAAAATAAAAATAAAAAGTCACCGTGACACCCGTTCTGACTTCCACTGTTCATCTTTTGTGGTAAGAGTGAAGTACTGAAGCATTAAAAAAACTGAAACGTAAGGCAATTCATGCAAAGTGCGTGCTATTCATCCCTAGCCATGGTGCTCCCTTGCCTTGACTCCCTCGACCAAACACTTTGATGATGTTTCAATTTTCCCCCACTTTTCGGCGACGGTGGTGTTCCGTTTCCTTCGGTGCCTTCAGTCCCTTGCCGGAACGTAGCGGGGGAACAACTTCCGATATCGCCCCCAGGTTGACTTTACCGCTCACGGGAACGAATGGGAAGTAAAGGGATGACTTAAAACAAATAAAAACGACCCGGTTTTTGGTGGAAAATATGACGCAGGCTAATTTTCTATCGTTCCTCCCTTACGCCCCTCCACAAACATACGGAAATCGGAAGTCGAAAGGGATGGAGAAGGAACCAGTCTCCCCCCCGCCCGATCCCTTCACAGTGAATGACGATGGTGAACTTTGCACGGTTACAAAAACAGCACCGACCAAAAACAAAGCGAAAGAATCCAAACGGTTTATTAATGGGCAGACTAATGGAAAAATAATTTTCCCTTTCTTTCGCAAACGCGCTTGCTAAGGGGCGTATCGTTCTCTCGCTCTATCTCGCGCTGGAAACCATAAAGCAAACGGCAAAGGCATCAAGCCAAGTGCTTAGCGCAAAGTAGAATGCGAAACGAGGCAATATGTTTTATTGAGCCGAAAGCTGAAAAAGCTTTCTCCTCCACTGGTACCGTGACGCGCGGGTTCAGCATTGCCGCAGGTTGCCCCACCGCTGCCACGGTTTAACAAAGAGAACGAAGGAATAACAATAAAAAAGCGCCACCGCCGCCTAGGTGCGTTCCCGCGACATAAGCAAATAATGAAACGAAAGAAGGAAACTCATCGACCAAAGAAAAGCGATAACAGTGCCAACGTAAGTGAAGAAAAAGGCCGACCCCGAGTTGAGCTGAAAAAAAATAAAACACAAACGATGAACGAAGGACGAAATGAAGACCTTTCTCAAGGATTGTTGCTTCTCGCATTGATGTTGTGGCAAGGGGTGGGGGGTGGAGAGAAGACGCTGGTGGAGTTCCATTTGTAACGGCTTTCATCGTGCGCACAAACATACTCACATACATACACACACATACACACACGTGTAACGCAGTGTATGTGTGTGCGTGAGCTAGCGAATGTGAGTGGCGGTGGCGCAATTTTCCGCAGTTTTGTTTTTGTTTGCCGTAGATTGACACAAATTAATCCTAAAATTGCGTGTCCCAAGCTGTTTGACGTTAACCTGCCCCCGCCGCGCTGGAAACGGTTTCGAGAATGATTTGTTTCTGGTTTTTTTTTTTTTCATTCACTCTCTCAGTGCCTCTTTGTTTGCTGCCCCGGCTGGTCTGATAAAAATCGTTGCCTTTTCTTTTGGAACGAGCGCTCTCGAGTTCCTTATTTGTATTTCACCGCACGTCGTTTCCGTCACGGCGATTTTCTTGCTTTATGAGAGGATCGCTTTTTAGCGCTGCCTCTTCCCTTCCCCTACCCTACCTGCCACGCCGTGAAAGCCAGTGACCCTTATTTGTACCTTTTCAATCTTTGAAGCGTCACGTTAACCCTTATGTCGGTAGTTGGGTGCGTTTTCGTTAGTTGAAAGTTTTTTTTTTTTTGTAAGGAAATATTTTTTGTAATTTTTTTTTTGTTCGAACGGTTTTTTTTCGTTAAATGTTCTGAAACAAAAATCATGCGCAAATATGACAAATATAAAAAGTAACTGCTTGTACGCAGGGATCCGCCTTACAGTATGCAATCCGCATGCCATATGGCTGAAAGCTTTACAGCTGGAGTTGCCATTGGTTTGCTTTTTCGTGGCTAACCTTTTGATTTAACAGCATTTTAACCCTTATTGAAAAACGTACATATTTTATTCGACGTATTCGCTTCACTTGAGCTACCTTCTAAAGGGTTAAGCAAAGTAACAGCTCACGACACGAATCAAACGGCAACCTGCAAGCGGTTGTTGCTTATCATTTTGTTACAATCGGGTTTAAGATGAATATTCTCCTCCTCACTCCTGCGATAAATCTGAAGCAATGCAAACGAACAGCTTTTCATTTTCCACAGCATTGTTTTTCAGCTTTTATATCATGTCCTTATCAAAGTTCACTAGTGCCCGTATCGCAACGATACCATCAACTTGCTGAGCAAACGATTACGACAAGCTGATTGTTTCTGTGGGCTGCAACTCACGCACGGAATGAGTTGGCGCAAAGCCAGAAATTATTATACACTCTCAACTGATTCGATTTGCTGGAAAATGAATTTCGACTCAGAATCTTTTGTGAATTTGACAAACGATAAGGTGAATTCGCACCTACCACGTTAATTTGTGAGTAAATGCGTCGCTGTTCCTCGGTTGCTGGTAGCCTCCACGAACCAAGAACTCATTCAATAAAATGGGGCTGGCAAAACAAAACAAAAAAAAAACTCCACAACCCATGCGGCATGCGGCAAATGCTTTATTTTTATCCCCGACCATTAACGCAAACGATTCACTGTGCCTTTCGCAAGATTCGTATAAATTTCTCGCTTAAAACCAAACGACACCGAGAATGTGTTTTTTTTTTCTTTGGCTCCTTTACGAACCGAAACGGATTCAACGATCGGTGCCGCAGGGAAATTTACAGAAAAAAAACAAGCAACAACAAAAAAGGAAACATTTCGTTCCATACAATACCACTTCACTTGACTCACGAGCATGACGATGGCGCTGATGATGATGGCGGTGGTCCGCCGAAAATGGTTATGGTTGCCAGACGGAGAACCTAAACTGGTGCGGCACCGTAACTTCTAGCTCCAGGAGCGTTTGGAAGGTGAGGGCCTTTTTATTAAAACCTTTATTATCGATAATGTGCAACCGTAGCGGATGAGTTAAGGCAACGGGCACCCGTTCGTTCCGCCCCTGCTAAATGGTGCGAAGGAAGCGCCCGAGAGTCAGCATAATGAAAACGAAAACAGACATTAAGTTGGTTGGTTTAAGCACCCGCAGTCACGCCTGTGCCGCGCAACGACCGCCCTTTCGCACCCCACACGGTGCTTCAATTTCGAAACGATCCACCAAGTCAAGTGTTGTTGTTTGAAAGGTACTTGTTGATTTGGCGCGTGGGGGGAGGAGGGGTGCGTTTGTTGTTTTTTGTTTGCCATTTTCTTCAACGGGGGAGAGGACCGAACACGAAAACCTTCGCCATCCTACGCCGCTCCCCAAACATCCGACGCGTTAAACTCGAAACAGATCGTTAGACAGGCGGTTACGAACTCACTTGACACGTTAATTAAATTCCCGCCACGAGTGGGTGGTAAATTTCGGCGCTTGTCGTGCGTTTGGGTGCGTGAGTGAGTGTTTAATACGTTTGTTGACAGCTTGATCAATCAGCGTGATGTGGATGAGGGATCAGGGAGCGGGAAAATGCCCCGCAGGATTAAGAAGCATGGTCGTGATATGACAAACATAAAACAAATCAGTGTCTGTTGCACATTGGAGTTCAAGCACCATCTTCCAAATATTACTGTGATTTTGCTGAACAAAATGAGCCCTAACGACTTTAAAGGCATATTACATTTCCCATCAATATATGTAAGGCTATGTTTTAAAACTATTACTGCAGAGCATAGGCAATGGCAGTGGCAAATTAACTAAAATATTAATCACGAACGTAATATGAACTCTATTCTAAAATGATTTACAGGTAAAAAGTATGATCTAACACAAGTTAGATAAAATGTACCGTATTACCACGCATCTCATACAACTGTTCCTTTTTCCGCGTATGATTCATTCATCAATTCCCGGTATTCAAACAGCGTGTACACATTTTTCCGCAAACGACATTTCCTGAAACCAACTGCAAGAAACAGTAACTTTCAAGGCCGGCAAAAAGTGTGCAGAGGCGCATTTCTCACAACACCAAAAAGGCACACAGGGTAGTATTTTCTACGAAATCACAACTTGGATTCAAAAAAGGTTTGCGTAAAGTTGTTTTTACTTCTTCTCCGCATTTTGAGAAATTTAATGTGAGGGTAAACGGTACATTCGTGAATTGACAAACAAACAAAATCACATTCAGTTTGATTTGAACATTAAGTTTTTATGTACAAAATCGATTTGCTATTCCCTTAACGTGACCGTAAACACCTGAAGGTATGCAATTAGCTTCACAAATGAGTAAACTAAATAATCAACAACACCGAACAAACCACAATTGACCGGTTGAAAAACATTCTTTTTAAACAAAAAATAAGGCAATTTCATGTTTCATGGTTACTGAATTCACCTAAAATTCGCTTCCACCGCCGAACGCTCAGGTGCAACAACAACAACCCGCTCTGCATTTTCCATTTAATGAACAATCATTAATTACAACCGATTGTTTGCATTGCGGGGTACGGATACTGGCTGACGTTCATTAAAATTGTGTCCCCGATAATCCTGTCATGCCCAGACCGACCGCCGTCCCGCCGCTAGCTAGCGCCAGCACGAAAATGATGGGCCCCGTTTTCCATCATTTCCCAGCTGGCACGGCTTTTGTTTTCCATTTTTATCGAAACCCGCGCAGCCCGACGCAACCCAGCCCGCTCAGCTCGGGCGCTGGACAGCCTGCAGAAGGACGAAGGTCAACACACGAGCCAAACACCGTCAACACTGGCGAGCAGGTTGTCGTTGTTTTCATTTGCACCCGCATTCCGGGTGCATCCGCATGGAAAATGTCCATGTCCGTGTGTGTGTGTGTGCCCTGTGGGTGAGTTGGTGCGAGTTTCGCGGAAGCCGCCATGTCGGGGCAGTTTGTGAAATTAATTAATTATAATAAAATAACGCGAACAAATATCATTATAGCTGAAATTGATAACGGATGCACGCCTGCACACACCCGCAACCCGCATGGTTGCCGCTCTGTGTGGGGCGCAATAACGAACCGAAGCACCGAGCACGGCTGTATGCTGTACCCACCCACTCCCCGGGTGCATGTTCCCAGCGGTGCAACAGAGGGATTATGCGCCAGGAGGCTGCATCTTTGCCGGTGCGTGCGGGACTGGACTGGTCATTCCCGTGTAGTCCACGCTATATAGACGTGTTGGTGCTGAGTTTGCGAAAGGAAAAACCTGCCTACAAGGGAGGGTGTGCGCGTGGGTTCGACAGGAAATCCCAGATTAATTGGATGCGCAATCCACCATCCGGGCCTGCACCCGGGAGCTCCGGCGCAAAATCGTACGCAGGTGCTGACGCCGAGCTGCGTAACGATGGCAATGGAAAACATAGACGGGCTCAGTGCAGCCGGTTTGGTCTGTCATCTGTCTTGCGCTGGATGGCTGGATGAACGGACAAAAGAATGACATCGGTACACAATCTCACACACACACACAGTACCTTTGTGTACCGGCAGTGCGGGATTTGAATCGGAATCTACGCTGCCTACCGATGGCGCCATTGGCCGATTGTTCGATGGTGATTATGCGGTACGGTTCTGTTCATTACGAGCTAATAAAATTTATCACATGGTTCCGGTGGTTCCGACCGGGGTTGCAGTTTGCAGCTTGGTCGAGCCTTCGGTCGGTCAACGTCGACGCCAGCAGGAAAACAAATAGAGCCGGATCAACAAACATCCATCGTGCTTCATATAATGAGAGTGTGGGGTTGAGCTGATGATGGCGAGGAAGTGGGATGAGGATGGAAGTGGAAGAAGAGTAGGAAAATAATTCATACCACCTCTGCTGGAAGTTGTGTATATTTATTTGATTTGTTGTGTTGTTTCGGTTGAGCATAAACTTTACTGTCGTTTTAGATAATTTCGACGTAACGAGAAAGGGTAACTGTTTCTAGGAAAGATAAAATTTTACAGTTCGACAACGTGATGGGATTTGATTTAGTGTTTATTCAGTCGATTTTTTCTTCAACCGCGAAAACTACTTGTGAAGTAAAGAAGTAAAGAAGTAAAGAAGTAAAGAAGTAAAGAAGTAAAGAAGTAAAGAAGTAAAGAAGTAAAGAAGTAAAGAAGTAAAGAAGTAAAGAAGTAAAGAAGTAAAGAAGTAAAGAAGTAAAGAAGTAAAGAAGTAAAGAAGTAAAGAAGTAAAGAAGTAAAGAAGTAAAGAAGTAAAGAAGTAATTAAATAGACATTTTAAAACGATTACTTATTTCCTTTCTTCCTTCGAAGAAAAAAGTCTAATTACACATTCGATTCATCTTGGACTGGAGCAACGACTAAGATAGAAACACTGTGGAATTAAGTCGGCAGTTTAACGAACATCGTCAAATATTTACATAAAAACCATCCAGCCAAAACAAATGTTTCGAAGGCACTTTATATATTTTCTGTTCAATTTTCAATGCATTGTTTAATCATTTTTAATACGGGCCATTGGAACCCGTTCCAACTTAATACTCAAAAATATTGATGGCATTTATCCCCATTACATGCGAGCTGATATTGCTACACTCTTTTGACCGAAACTTATCTAAAACCACCACACGATTGTTTTCCCAATCCAGCATGTTCCACGAACACTGAGAATTGAAACACTGTTCCCACCATCAACCACAGCGCGTTGATCAAAATGCTTCGATTTGTCGCATATCCAAAGATCAAACAAAATTCAGATCAAGCGTTGTATGCTCCAAACCCTGAGTGCGCTAACCTGCAACCGCGATGCAATCGTCGTTAGCCGAACCGACCGCAATTCGAACAACGCTTAGACTTCAGTCCCCGATGACAACTTTTGCAAGCGAACCCACGAAAAGCTTTGGTTTGATGCGGTTTTTCGCGTCACAAGCACGTGTAAATGTTGTGCTTTCCCGGAGGAGCCGTGCGACCGAAGTGGCCAGGTATGGGCAAATGAATTTTTGAGGTTTTTCTCGTGCCGAACGTTGGGGTCTCATTTAGAGGTTGCATTCCGCGGCTAAATATCGAATGCTGGTGTGGTGGTTTTGCAGTTCGCATACTGTCAGACACGGTAGATGGACAATCGAGCGCTTTGTTCGAATAGCTGGGTTTTGTGTCATGCTTTGAGTCAACCGAAGCGCATTATACTCCAACAAGTCACCTTAATGGCACAATCTGCAAGCGCACAACTGTTGGTTGGTTTCCGAGTGAAAATACAAAACAAAAAAGGCCGAAATACACACACCCATCGACAGTTCTGTTTTGCAGTGTCAGTCCCGCACCTCGAGGATTGCACTAAGCATCGAATCAGAAATAATTATGCCACCGCAAGTCACGCACAACTGCCACTGCCTTTCCAGCATGTCCAGTCCATACACAAGCCCTGCCGCGTCGGTGAATAATTTAATTGAAATCGCAAATTTCAATCCACCACGGAAATCTCCCCGGCACGGACTTTTCCAGCCACATACCCGGGACGGTGCGAAAGTGTGGGCGCACCGGTCAGTTTGTGTTAGTTTTCCAACACCAACCGGGTCGGGGGATTAGGGCGACGAAAACGGTAGCCTGACGGTTGACTTCCTGCCCGAATGGGGTCCAGCCCAGGACGAATGCGACAACGTGCAGCCCGGAAGCGACGACGGCGGGAAACTTTGACCGGTACCAGCCTGGAAGGAGCGAGACGACATGCGTCAAAATCACACACCCCGACCGTGGGCAAGTGTGACCTCGCCCAGACCGTTTATCATCCGTTCCGCACACACTAAAATGCTACCGGTGCTGTTACCCAACCGCCCCGACCCACCAGCCGAACCGGCACCGCGTGACAAGTGACACTTTATAAATTTTGAAAATTAATTAAACTTCGTTTTTAATTAAATCGAGCTCAACTTTTTACCGGCAGATTATCGAGGCCCGCGCTGGAGAACACACGGTGCCGCTGCTTGTTGCCGTCTGTTTGCTATGAGTACCGTGTGTATGAGTGTGTGTGTGTATGTGTGTTTGTGCAGGTGTATGTGTTTGAAGGCACTTCTAGGCGACTGCTACTACCATTCCGCCCAACTGCCACAAAACGGCGCACGGCTCGCGCTCTTCCAACCGCTGCAAATGGTGATGAGGCGTAAAAACGCGTCAAAAACCGCGACACCACGCGTTGACGCCTGGCTAGCTTCGAGGCCGGCTAATCCCAGGTGTTTACATATTTTAGGCTTTGCTAAGCATTAACGCTCCACACCACGTGCCACGCGCTGGTACGAATTTTCCTACTTTCCCCGTCTCCCCGCGCTTTGCGTACGGCTTCTTTTTGCTGCTTTTTACCGATCCACTAGCAGTGGGCCACCGTGCAGCTCCATTTGTTCCAATCGCAAATAATCGTTTGCTTTCGGGTAGGGGCTACAGGCCTATCATAATATTCAATTACGCGAGCAACAGCAGCAGCAGCACAGCTTAAAGAACGGGCTCGAAAAGCGCCCGAGATTGAAACCGGAAGTGCAACGAGCGTGTGATCGAAATTAATTATGCCACTTGTGCTGTGCGGGCCGGTATGCTGCCGACTGATCCTCCGCTTGCTGTAGCGCCGGGGAAACGAGGGAAACACAGCACCGGTAGCGACGAAATGTACCACAGTTGATCGTGCCTGCGATGAGGTGAGAAACATGGTGCGTGTTGTTGTGCTGATTGATTTATCAGCCGTCGTCCGGAGTGCCGCTGGCAGCCGTTTGCGGTTGGCCCCCGGTTTGTGGGCCAGTTCGTGCAGTATTTAAATTATAGCTACCAAACGCATCACTCGAAACGGAGTTTGAGCATTTTGTTATCTGTTTTTTTTTGCCTACTATGCTGCAGCATAAATTAATCCGCCTGATGAATGGGGTTTGTTCCGGCGTTAAAGCTAAGTGCAAAGCTAATATTGTGCTTGTGAACAAGGGGCCACAGTGGCGAGATTACCCAACGCAGTGTTCAACGCAAAACATAACAGCGGAAGCTTATGAGAGCAATTGTAGTGGTGAGAGGCACCACCGACACCTAGATCTGTGTTCTGTTCGGGGTGAATAGATACTTGCTTAGGCGCCTGAAGGTATGCAAGCTTGTGTACACGTTTGTGCTATTACACGTATTGGAAGCTATTTACAAGACGGTTGATCGTTTGCAGTTTTTTTTTCTGTTTTTTCGAAAGACAGATGGCGTTCTCAAGCAAACCACTGAGTTTTATGGTGTGTTTGCTGGAATGTATAACCATTTTCTAGAAACGATAATTGCAAAAATAAACCACTTTGATTCGAAGATACACTCGATGATTCCGTAATTTGATACATTTGCAAACAATTGTTCTAATGAAACACACGATATGTAACAAAAAGTACTCAACCCTGAACTAACTATAAAATAGGTAGTGCAGATACAGCTAATGAACGTATCGTGTATAACATAGTTTTGACCAAATGATAAGTAAAGTTGCAGCTAAAAATTGTATCATTTTTGTCCATTGTACAGCGCACGTAGTTAAAAATGTCCGCTGGCAATGCACATTGTACAAATGGAATTTTAAAATGACATAGAGACAATTCAAGATCACTTACACTTATCAAATAGGGCTCTGTACTGTTCGCAGAAATGTTAACATGCAGCCATTTAAAATGTTGTACATGCGCTCCAACCCTCTAGCGGGGACGAACAACACGGTTGTGTGGTGCCTTTTCCTGTTTACTTTTCCATTTCATCGTGATTCGTGGGGCGTACCATTTTCCCTCTCTCGCTGGTTTTGCGTTCGTCGAAAATTAAGCATGCCATCGTAGCAGGCGTTACCATTGATCTATTTTTAATCTCGTGTGCGTCATATGCAACGACTGCACCGTGCACCACGCAGCACGTGATGCACATGCTTTTCGGACGAAACAAGGATGGAGTTTTTTTGGACGATGTTTTCCCCCTTCATGTTGTTGTTTTCATATTACAGCTCACGCCACATAAAAGGGGTTCGCACACGCCCGGAACGAGCATACGGGGGTTGGGGATCGCATACGAGAGAGCCAGCTCCCGACAGCAACGAAACCCCGGCGTATCGCTGCAAGACCAAGTGCAAAAGAGACCGACGCCGTTGATGATGTTGATAAATTGGGAAAACTGAAATCAGTCCCTTTGCGGGCGTTGTGGGGCCTTTTGGTGTTATCCAAACACGACGCAGCACAATGCACACCGGCCAGCCAGCCGGGCGTGTTTTGTCGGACGGTTGATCTTCCCTTCAATCGTTGTTGACGTTGTGTTGTTTGTGGCGTTTGCTTCGCTGGAAAGTCGCGCTGGCTCGGTCGCTGTTTAGACACGTAGGGGGAAACTTGATTCCTCGCATTTCCATCCAGACAACGGGTTTCCGAAGAATTGCTCAAAACAGAGAAAAGGGCAGCCTTCGTCTTTTTGTTTTCTACGCCGCTAAGGCAGGCCAGCGTGCGCACAGAACAACACCAGGCCAAACTAACCGAGCAAACACGGCTCATCCATGCACGCATCGTAAATCATACAAATCACATGCGGCTTTTGGTTAGTCGGCTGAAAGTTGTAGCTTCGGCTTTGGTGGTTTCTGTACGTCCCTTCCCCGCCACCACTACCGTCTTGTTGTTTCTTGGAGTGTCATGTGCATTTCCGAAACATCTGGGTTTGTTACATCACGCAACCCGCGCTTCGATCGTACCTTTCACCTTTCACAGACGGCGTTACGATGGACTCAAGGGGGTTCGGAACTGGTCGTTCTTTTCAACCCGTACAAACATTGCACCATGGTCACCAGGCTACCTGTACCCTGTTCATGCTCGAGAAGGGGATGCGAACAAAAATTAATCCTCATAAATCAGTGCCCAGCTTAATTGGTCACCCGCCGCCGTGCGCTAATTGTGCGGAAAAACGCGAACCCATTTGGCAATTGATTTGTGTAGCGATGGGTGTGCGCTGCATTGCACTAGGCTCGCTCAAGTGGACTGGAAATCTAATGGGTTTTTGATTTATCCTTCTTTCCTCTCCCGTTTTTTTTTCAGCAGCGTTATTGATGGCTAGTGCGATGAGAGTTAAAGCACGGCTACTGCTTTTTTGCTCTGCTTTGTTTTGGCGAATCGTCGGTTTCTACCATTTTCACTGAGATAGCCGCATTTAGAAATGGCTGGGATGGGGGAAATATCAATCATCTATCGTTTTTATTTGTTAAAACTTGATGTGTTTGCTTTTTGTGTGTGTTACACATTTGAGTGCATTGTTTTTTATTCCGTTACGTGAAAGTGGTGATGGAATACGGCGAAGCCGAAACAGTAACAATGGATTAAACTTCAATAAATTAAGGCTTTAGTTTGGTTCCCTCAGGATCGATTCATTTTGAAGTACTTGCGCAGCAAAACAAGCAGCAAAAAACACAAACTGTCAAATCGGGTTCATCACTCCCATTTTGAAACGCAGATTGCATAGCTTTAGGCGTGAACCATCAAAACATGCTATAACTAGCGTTAGGTGTAGTGAAGGTATGCAATATTTATGCAAGTTGTTTGCGGATCTCGACCAAACAAAAAACAAGGAGGACGAGGATCATATATTACATTACTTTAGGTATTCCGGTCCTGTCTTATTCAAAAAAAAAAAAAAAAAAAACTTTCAGCATAAGAAAGAATGACGCTTTCAGCCTTCTGTATCGTTCAGAGCAGTCACTAAGCGCAAACACAATAAAGCGCCATAAACAAGCCTCTTAATAGATGAACATTTATTCCTAGAAAATAAAGCCTTCTACCGAGCACACCGCCAACGCTCCACTTGCCACGATCTCATGCATAACACGGTGATGCCAATTGTGATGCCGTTCGATCAATTTTAATCTCATTCCACCATGAAACACTGTGACACTATGCACCGTGGCGAACAAACAGACACGCAGCATACCGGTCGCATGTAAAAGAGTTACACGATCCCGTTCACAGCTCAACCATGGCCAATAAACGGCCCACCATCTCCGGTGGGGGTAATTTGAAATTCTACACTCGCACACGCACGTGCGGAAAAATGAAATCGTTTATATTATCATAAACAGCGCACACAGCTGTCGCGGGAGGATGCCTCACCAAAGCAATTGAATAGAAAATAGCGGCACCATTACAGCATCAGCAGCGCACCAGCTCATCACGATCACGCACACCGGGCTGATGAAATTGATATCCTTCGGGTGGGAGCGGGCTCTCGGGTGAGTTTCGTGGAAGAGCCGCTCCCATCATCGTTCGCCAACATCATTACCATACGCACCGGAGCTTGCCTTCTTATCGTGCTGAAACGGTAATCTTCTCCACCCGCATCGGATGCCGAAAGGTGAGCCAAAAAAACAGAAAAACGACCTGCTAGACACACGCTAGACACACGTCCCTCGGTACTGGATCGTTGTTTAGGCCCGATGGGAGATGAAATGGAATGAAAAAAACAAAATGCAAAAACACACGAATGAATGCTAAGCAAATAATCTACACCTAATTTCACGCCTCTTACGCTTCGCTCATAAAATACATGGCTTTTCAATATTTATCATCGCCAAATCCTCGCCATTACTTCTCATTTGCATGCATGCGGTTGGTGGCAGCGGAGCAGCAGGAAAACATGGAACCACCTGCCCGAACCCATGTGCTCCCCGCACGCGGGACGCGGAAATGTCGTACATCGGGCCCCTCAATCGGGCGAGGCCGTGAGTGTTTGCCGTGACAGCTCAAACGACCCTTGAAATCCCACGGGGTGCGCGAGACCGCGGGCGCCCTACGGATGAACAGTGACGAAGCGGTAGGAGCGAGGCGAAGGTGTTGGATGTAATGTTAGGAGGATTGTGTAAAATATCTACTCCTCCTTGCAACCTGCGTCTTCTTTTCCCTCTTGCTAAAAAAAAAAGTTCGCATGCCGTCGAAGAAATGAAGCAAGAAACCGAACCGCCGCCTACTGCCATGTATCCGCTCCACCAGGGTTTAGTGGGTAATCTTCGGAGAAAGAAACTCGCCACCAACACCACAGGGCAAAGCAACTCCTGCACCAGACAGGGGCCAAAAAAGCAGGACACACTTCCGGGCATGCCCTTGACATAGCGTTGAATATTTCAAAAATCGCTCATGCGGTAAGTCGCGGCGTCAAGCGGAGGTCGTGGCCCAACATTCGCCCGTACGAGCTTGGAATAAATTGTTCCACCCGTTGGGTTTACATCGCGCTCGTTGAATGGGCGAGCAGGGGAAGAAAGCCGTCGCGGTGTGTGACACCAGAACTTCCGCTTCGCTAGCCGGGCCCCTTTCGGTAAGCAGCTCGTAGCAGCCAAGACGGGCGAAAATCAGTGCGCTCTTACAAAATGCCAATCCGTTCACCGCTTCTGCCCGTCCGAGGATTAGATGAATGTGTTGCCGTAATCGTAGCTCGCAGGATTTTGACAGCGCTCGGTTTCCTTGGCCTAAAACGGGGGTTTTCGCTTCGATTTTCCCCACTTTTGGGGTTGACAGCATACAAAAAGGGAAATCTCTCTTCCTCTCCGGACGGTTCATTTTCTTAACCCGTTAGCCTTTAGCACCGGAAGAAGTATTGCTGGAGCTCGTTCTGCACTGATGGGCCGTATTAAGGGTGTGCTTGCTGGTGCGAGTGAGCGGGTCAGATATCGTTTGCTGTAAAAAAAGGCTATGTAAATGATGGAGCGTGAAAAATCGATGCGAATGTCACCCTAGATTAGGTTCAGATTGCTTACGCTAGCAGAAAAACTTTAAGGTGCCATGACGAAGGGCAATTTTATCTAGGGCTTTATCTGGCTGTTTAGAATATTAAAGCAATGCTCTATGATTTGTCTGATTTGTGATAGGATATAGTCACTCTTATATTTTTCGCCCCATTTTACAGCATTTGTAGGTAGGATCATTTCTTGAAATGATTTAGTCTCTATCTTGTTGCCGAAAGTCGAGTAGCTCATGGTAAAGTTGGTAAAGATGGTAAAGTTTGTGTTAAAATTACACGAAGACTTTTAAATTGGCTTAAAAGGTTATAAATCCGAATCAATTGCATACATTTAGGGGCTCTTTGCACTCAAGTAGCACAGCTACAGTATTTGTTGTTTAAAGCATAATTTTTAATAAGCTTAAAGAGTTTAGACATTTAATTGACATATAACAGCTGATTTTGATGTGAATTGCTTATCCTATTGGTTTGACACTACACAAAAAAGCAGAACAATATCCATGGAATCAACATCGTATTGTTTGCATCGATTCAAAATTACATTGAAATACGTCGAAATGCGGATGAACGAGATATTTCAAAAATGTTTCCAAATTATCGTCCAAACACTCTACTGATGTGGAAATAGTTGTCTGATGAAAAAAATAATTAAGTGAAGAGGCATCGTTAGGCATTTATTTCACGCAGATTATAATACCTTGCTATGGATTACAAATTTTTGTTTTTTTTTCTAATCCATGGTATACTATTATGTTGTACTTTTCAAAAATTTATTACTAATAATTTATTTTTATTAAGTAACATGAACTTCATACTCAGACTATCGGAAGGAAACTTTATGCCTTAATCTGCCTTATCGCACGCCTTCTACATCTTCTCGATCTAGTGCCAGCGTGTACCGATCAAAAGTGAGAAGTGCACTGAACTCGAACCCATCGGCCAACCATTCGGCAACATTCTACCCAAAAACAATCCAGTGCATGACCTAAACATCCGTGCCGCTGAACCCCCGATCTAACAAACTAGCAGCCTGACCTACAATGGTACGCCATTGTTTGTTGAAACATTCCAATTATTTAAAGACGCACTGTGACGTGGAATGTGGCCTGCATGCAAGGCATGCGTGTGACGGCAACCCAGTCCAGCGCACAGTTTATGCTAACCGACTCGAACCGTTCTAAAACACATGACATGATTTACGCTCCTCCCCCCCACCGCATGCAAGCCCAAATAAAAACGGGACAGCGGGCTTTTGTTCGCCAGCAAACACAGCAGAACCAAGCCGGACCGTGCAACATTAAACGCTGCTGCATTGATATTATGCAAATATTCAATTATTGCCCAATGCCATTCCGAAGCTCGACCGTTCGAGCTTTGTTGGCCATCGAAAATGGAGCGAGCTGCCTCTTCCTTATCAAAGGCTGGGCACAATTTGCAAGCGATACGCGATCGATATTGCCCGAGCGGTACATTTTTAGCCCAGAAACAGGAAGCATGAACGCAGCGAGAGTAAAAATATTGCAAACACACACGTGCACGCAGCGCACGATACATTTCACCCGCTGTCCTAGCTCAATTTCTCGATCGAAATGTTAAGCGAATGTGTGTTAGGGAAAATCATCAAAAATGAAACTAATTGGCAATATGATGCGAACGGCACGGGACTAGCCACACTCGCCGGAAATCCTGTTCCCATGTTCCATGCCTTCACAAGGTTAATTTTTCAATTACTCGCCCTTTCCTAGTCGGCACAAGCATGTTCAGGGTCAGGCGTCCGGAAAAGCGGGGCGCAATAATTTCCCCCGGGAAAGCTTACAATACAATTCCGCACCGCCAGTGCCAGCGCCGCCTGGTCAAAGAATTGGCATACGCGGCGGACGCGCCTCCGTAAGGTGATGTCAAACATTGAGCCAAAATATCGACCCAGTGTGACCTAATCCCCGCGAGGATCCCGAGGGATTATGCTGAGCTAGGAGCAGCACAGAGAAAATAATACACACACACAAACACACACCATCACGCCTTATTACATACACCTTTTTTTGTGCCACATTTTACCTTCGGAATTACCCACCAGCGCACCCACGGCAAACCTGGCAAGCGAACACCAGCTCACGCAACACGCCGCGTTGCGCTAATAATACTTGCTGTCAATTTTATCCAAAACACACATCTTGACGTTTGCAGCATGTAGCAACAAAACTGACTACAAAGTAGTCGCCAATACCGCCGCCGCCGCCTGCACACGTGAGCCGCTCCCGGCTTTTGGCCGGCCCCCGAAAAGGAACAAACGCGCGGCGCAAAAGATAACGATCGTTCGGCGAGCGTGCGATAGAGTAGGTCAGCCTAAAGTCAAAGTCTTTCCCTCTTTCTCCTCCTCCCCCCCTGCAACTCTCACACCATCCACCCACTAAGCCTAACAAAGCCGCTCGACGCCCTTGGCGGGCGGTAAAAATGTGCCACCGACGGTGCGGGCCCGACCGTTTGCTTCCAATTAGCCCCGACGACGACCATCCTTTGGCGAGCTTCGCGCCAAGCCTTAAGACGCGCTGGAAATCTCATCAATCATTATCAGTGGTACCGGTGGGTGTGTATGTGTGTGTGTGTGTGTGTGTGTGTGTGTGTGTGTGTGTGTGTGTGTGTGTGTGTGTGTGTGTGTGTGTGTGTGTGGATGGTGGCTCGGCAGGACGGCTGGCTGGGTTGGTGGTTCCGGTTCATTTTCCGAGCGGGTGGCGAAATTATATGGAAATGACAGGACGCCCCCCGTTCCCCGGGGCAGGCCGGGGAGCAAATTGGCTCATTATGCGGTGGCGGTTGTCGAGGATCGAAAATTGATTATTATTTTGCGGCACAGGATTACGCACAGGGAACTGAAAATCCAGTTCAGGGGAAGTGGGACGGGGGGATATATACTCCCAGCACTCTCCCTTCAATTGCTATAAACGGGTTTCACCGAGCAGGTTTAAAAATAATTACTTTAACAAGACTTTATAAAAGTGGTCTCTGTGGGCATGGCCTGCATTTTTTTTCTATTGCAAAAATCGGTATTATTGGCGGATCGAATTTCACGTTCACATCACTCGACCCGTGCTCGTGAGGTTTTTGCTTTACTTTAACTGGTTGCACATGTATTACATCAGTTTGGCGTTCCGGGAAGTGCGTTCGCACATTTGCACGCGTACAGGGACATGTGGGAAAGAATTTTAATTAATGCATTGATCATCAATCGGTGCATGAGATAACAAGCATAAACACGATGTTACTGTACATCCATCCAAACGAGAGCACAGAATTCCAGGCTTCGGAATCGGAAAGCTCGTTAAAAATGTTAATGAGCATTCCTTCCAGCTGCGTATTGATTCGTGGAACGATATTGTGTATCAAAACTGTGTACCGGTAAATCGTTGCAGTTGGATTGCGATTGATTTAATTAGAAAACTGATAGTGCCGTTCACTGCCTGTTGTTTGGAACATTTGTGTTTGTTGGAACAACAAGAAAAAAAATCCAACAGGAATGTTCTATTTTTCCTCCTAGAATCACAATCCTTTCGTTGCGGTGTGTGACTCAGCATGATTCAGTTAGAAACAAACCTGGAACCACAATACGTTCCATTCACAGCAGCATACAAACAAAGACGCTACAAAAAAAAAAACAAGCACCCAAATACAATAAAAAATCACTGAAACACACACATACATATAGAAAAAACGGAAACAGAAAAACCCCAAATTCGAAAACGCTAAACGCGAGCGCTGCGGCCGCCTGGTTCTGGTAATGACATTTTAATAATGTAAACAAGGAAAAACGGAACAAGAAAAATCTCGGCAACATAAATAATTTATCCCATCCCAGGTCTCACCATACCCCCTACCCCCTTCTCACACACACGCGCACACACACACACATATACGCGGTGGAACCGAGCGAAGATTCAAACCGTCCGCTAAGCGAAACCAGATGGCAATATCACACTCCACGGGTATGCTGTGAAGAATAGAAGAGAGGGAGAGATAAAAAAACACACACAGCAAACAACCAACAAAGACGACACGGTTTGACGCAACGGGCTGAGCTGGCGGAGAGGAGCATGGCATGGCAACATCATCGCCCAACATAATATGCACTGCACTGGGACACTGGGACCCGCTTTCCATGCCGCGTTCTGCTAATGAAGCCGACGAAGGGAAATCCAACGCACACTCCCAGCGGAGATCTCTCCCGGCACGATGTCAACGGGCGACGGTTGTTCGCACGCCCGCGTCGTGATTCTTGGGCTGACGCTAAGACGCTACCCGCAGGGTGCCCTCCCCCCCCCTAAAAACGCTGTCGGGGTTTCCTTTTGCCGCTTTTTTCGGGCTCGAGCGCTCGAACCAACGCAGTAGAATTAATAAACGCTGTGGGTGGTTTTGTCAAACAACGTTTGCTACAAATTAAGGGTTAAGCAGGAGCAGCAGCAGCAGCAAAGAGGCTTGCTTTCGGTTTGGCAATGTGGGCCGTGGATTATGGTGTATGGATTTGTAGCCGTTTTACTATCAATTACATTCAACGCGTGGGCTGAAGGTTTCTGTAGCCGCAAAACAATGAGCGTTGCTGTTTAGAGCGAGTTGTAAGTCTGGTAAAAGGAATGATAAAGTACAGTTTGTTTCTATTTCTAACCATACTTTGTAGACACTTTAATACATTCTTCTATTTGGCGTAAAGTCCTACGCGGACATGCCGGCCTATATACAGGCTTTGCGAGACATAATTCATTTACCACGCAAGCCGGATAGTCAATCTTTGCAACGGAGCGATGGTCCATTCTAGACTTGAACACATGACGGGCATGTTATAGAGTCATTCGAGTTGACGACTATACCATGGGACCGCTCCTTCTCCCTTTAATACATTATGGCTATGAGGCCCCAAAACAAGAACGAAACGAGCCTGCGCCGTTATAAGGTTCAATTGAAACCCGTTTGAACGTGAACACAAAAGAGTGAACCATTTGCTGGCTCATACAAATTTCATACAAATAATTGCTTTACACCACAACTCCTGACATTTATTGAAAAATATTAACCTCCTCTAGTTGTCTATTTTACCCTTGCATCTTCTTCATGGCATTGCCACGACCAATACTTCATCCTAAATGACATCTTTATCGTTATTGTGTTTGTATTTCCGCTAACGCCTTTTTATTGTTTAATATTTCAACCCGAGCACAACGCATTCATCACTTCAGCCCCCAAACACACACACACACACCCTCACGCGGTTGCTATGAATTCAAAAAACCACCGTAAATCATAGGACGAGCATCACTTCCGTCAATTTTTCATCTTTGTTCGCGCGGAACCTCCTTCTTGTTTACAACAAGCAACAGCGACTGCCACTGCAGAGAACCTGGAGGATCAAACGGCGACTCGGAACTGACGCTCCCATTTCTACCGCGTGCGTTTCCGTTTACGGGCGCTGCTTCCGACAGTTCGTTTGGCGCCACCGATTCCGCTCTTTCTCCCCACTTTTCCCTACTGAGCATTTCCCGGTTCGTTCTGCTCTCCGTGTGCCCCGCCCGCCACGGCCCGGTGGGAGTGACACCAAACAAATTTAAATTTAAACACTTGCCCTTTGGTGGAGAAGCGCCGGTGTCCGGAAAGGCGGGTGATGGGCCCTGGAAAGAGCGCGCGTGTAATTTGTATGCCGGACAGCCGACCCGAAAACACAAACAACCTTTTCCCTAGTCTTTTCTTCCCTTTCCCAAGAAAGTGGAGACCAACGGAACAAAAAAAAAGTAAGTCGCAACGAACGCTTCTCCTGGTGCCGTCACCGGTCAGCAAATAACGATAACGACATTCCGAGCTGACACAGCCGGGCATTTTCTCGCATCATTTACCGAGGGAAGGGTATGAGTTGTTTTAAAGGGTGGAACGAGGGGGACAAGAAGGTCAAAATCTGTTCCCTGTTTTTTTTTTTTTTTTTTTTTTGGGGGGGCATATTTTCCTGTGCGTATTTTTTCGCTTTGTTGCCCGCCTTATTTCACATCCTGATTTGCAGATGTTCTGCCGGGATACCGTCGGCACAGTCTGGCTGAAGGTGCCGGCTCACCATCATTAATAACGGGGTCACGTGTGGCGAGTTTTGACAGCTTCGGCATGTAAAGTGAATCCACTCGAGCGTTAATTAATTCATGGCTCACCTATTTTCGGGGCGGTGATTTATCGACTGCGTGACCGAAACCGTTCCGAGCCTAGCCGACCGATAGAACCGGATCCTTTGGCACCGTCTCCATACTGTGAAGCTCTACACACACACACACACACATTGGGGAGCAACGAAAAATGTAGCCCGCAAAGGAACGGGTTAACATTCTTGGCCGCAGTTGGCGCAAGGGTTGCCCGGTCACCACAGAACGGCGAAACGGGCGGCTAGCCGTGAGCGGTGGCTCTGCTCTCATTTTTCATCCATTTCCGCAGATGGTCACCGATAATACGATCGAGAGCTAATGCGTCTCAATTATGGCCCGCTGGGCGGGCGGCAAAAAGCCCCAGCTAACGAGTCCATCCTTCCACTGCTTCCCATCACATCACATCGAGCCGTTCTAACCCGGCGACCGGTTCGGTTTGGGGCACGTTTGCTTTCCCGCCATAAAAACTATCCCTATTATCCCCGCTGGGAGTGACGTGTGCCCGACAATTCCCCAAAGTCGTGCGGGATCGTAAAGTTTTATGCTTGTGTAACCGTTTCCAGCGAATGTAACCTACATTTCGGGAAGGAAGTTTACGAAAAACCGCTAAACCTTTAGGGCGTCCCCAGGTTCAGTGCCGTGCTGTGCTTCGCAAGTGACTGTTCGATACTCGGGTTGCAGCCGCAAGGTAAGAAAGGGGACCATTTAATCTTTTGTTGGTTCATGCACGATCTGGTTTTCAACAGTGCTTAATGCGTTTCCAGTTCATTTCTGCAACAATTAATCTTCCAGTTCGGTCTAAGCCGAAAGTTTAACAAAACGCATTAACAACCAAACATACGGGATTATCCTTTCCCAAATACGTTTTCGTGTTTATCCTGAAGGGCTTCAGCAGCTCCGTTTACCGTCTCGATCCTGGCAGCTGCATCCTTGCCCTGTGTGGTCTAATTACTTCCCTCCAATGTCCCTCGTTTTTGTCAACCAGGCTCGATCGAAACCACGTCTCCGATTAGCAAATAATGTCATTCATTGAGCTCGCTCGCACACAAACCCGAAACCCGCCAAAGAATTGTTCTCTCGTCCCGTGCCGTTTTCTTCTCAGAACACCTTTCCCTGGTACCTGGTTGTGTGACCCTCGGGCGCCCCAGCAACAAGCCAACAATCTACAGTACAGCAGTGGGTTTCCGATTGCAAACCCCGCCGAAGAGTAGAAGCCGTTTATTTTGCGGCTGTTGCTGCTTTGGCAAGCAAACGGAACTACACAAACGGCTCCAGCTTCCCTCGACGCGACCTCGCCAGTGCGCCAGTGCTCACCAGCTGGACAAAAGGAGCCCCGAAAGCCAGAAAAGCGCCAGAAAGAGCCTCACGAGTCGCATAAGCATGATGCGAAGTCCCTTGGGAAGGAGGGCAGGGATCAACTGCCTGTGACAAAACGTTCAGCCCAGGTTGCGCCCTGTGACGATAGCGTTCTGCAGCTGCCATTGTGCATTCCTGTCTGAAGTTGCAAAAGACCAAGGGAAAAAATGGGCCCAAAAAAGAAAATGGCACCAAACTCCGCCTAAAGTCTGTCGTCTTGTGGTTGCCTGGAATGTGTGGCCCTTTCTGTTCCTGTGTCTTATTTTGTGTACCGCGGGAGTTCCAGGAGTTTTTGCCACCTCCTTTCATGCACCACAGCCTGCAACATAGCCGTCCGCCTCCGCGTCAATGTACCGAATGCACCGAAAATGCGTTCTCGAGGAGGGATAAAAGAATGGAACGCGCGCAAACATTCACCAGCCACATGGCCTTCACCGGCGGGCGGACGCGTGTTTTACGGGAACTTTATCGAAAACGAAAACAAAAGATCGATCCCGTGCTGACGATGGCGATGTATATGTGTGTGTGTGTGTGTGTGCGTGTGTCGTTTGGCATACATACTCTGGGAAGGACAGGCTGACGAAAATCGGTCATGTCCACAAGTGCAAAGCCACCGAAAGTTGTTCGTTCTCCCTCGGCCCGACAAACGCCAAACGTCGACTCCACGCAGCTGTCCGTCAACCAGTCAATGCTGGGCCCTTGCCTCTGCTACCCCCCACTCTCTGGGTATGCTGTGTGCTGGATGGCGATCCTTGTCAGCTGCAAGCATGTGCACGTTCAACGGACAAGCCCTACCGCTCCCTACCGTTGCACCATGCCGTACCACTCACTCTCTCTCTCTCTCTCTCTCTCTCTCTCTCTCTCTCTCTCTCTCACACACACTCTGTAGTTCGCTGACATTGGCTTTGTACGCAACATGTCGATAGATCCTACCTTTAGCTTCTTCGTCATCATCGCCCGCATGACAAACTTTCGGCCTTTTTCATCCTTTTACCTATGTTTTGGCTGTGTGTGTGTGTGTGTGTGTGTGTGGGCGAGTTTGTTTTCGCAAGGCTCTGGGATCAGGTACCTCCGAAACGGTTTTTTGGTGGAAACACGCTATTTTGGGTCACACAGTTTAAAAGAAAAGGTTTCGAAACAGGTAAAACCGCGCGTACGTTTCGTTTAACGTAGATCCCCGTTCGGTCATTCGACAGACGGATTTGGGACAATCGATTGGGCCACAGATAGCCGGTGTGCATTGGAGATGGTGGACGCAGCGTGGAAAAAGGATACAAAAGCCCTGCCAAGCAGCCCGGTACACGATGATCGTACACATTTTGGACCGTGAGTCGGGTTCGGTTAAAACTGCGCTGCGATAACGAGATTTCCATCTAAAAGAGCACAACGTTTCGTACAACCCGACAGTTTGTTGGGTGGGAAGGGAAAGTGTGCGTACGAGATGTGTTTGCCAGTGTGCGTTAGGTCAGTTAGAGGATTCCGCTTTGCTTAATGTGCACAAATATGCTTGCAATTGGTGCTCTTGGCTTTAATTGAAGTATTCTTTGAGTTTGGCATTTTGGATATTTATTTTTTTTTAATATTTGATATTGATATTTGAGATACAGAATAGTAATTCATATATGAAAATGCTTTCATGTAAACATATCTCAATGTGCCATTAGATCCTAAGCGCTCCTTAAAAACTACTGTCAAAGGACGAACACAGTAAACGCTTTTAAAATGATGCCCTATAAGCCAACCATCACCTACAGACTGCAGCTGCACAATCAAAAGAAATGCATTTTCATTGCCCACTTGCTTCCGATTCGTCCCGGTAATCGATTCGAGCGCGTCATCGAACTTCCCGTGTCAATTTACTCCGTCCGCTCCATTCAAATCATCAGCCGGGTCGCTTCAATGCGTGCCCGTTGACCCGTGCCGGATGCAAAGAATTTCGAAAAACCGTCAAAAACCAGTTCTTGTGCGTGTTTTACCTTTTCCTAACCATTTTTCGGAATGGTGGGAACGCTCCCGTCGTTTCGCGACAGGAGCATTTTATAGATGTTCATCCGACGCGTTCGTTCGCGTGCACCCGACATCATTCATCATATCATCAAAAAGTGATCGAAAACCTGTCCTAAGCTACCTAGACATGCACACACACACACACACACACACACAAAACCAACTAAGCACACCAGGGAAACGACCTGTCAGCCGTGCTTGGCTGCACACGGGTGGGGTCCCACACGTGTGCCAGAGAGTGTCCTGTTAAGCGGCCCCGCTGAAAGGGTCAAGGCAAGCATCAATCAACGCAACCAACCGCAACCGCAAACGCGCGTCGCAAACCGTGACAGACCGTCATCATCGACAGCCGCACGGAGATAGACGGAGTTCCCCACTCACCGAGAGCACCCGGACGGTGACGGACGCTGTGTTGGGGTTTATGAAAAATGATCAGAATATTCGATATCAATTATCGCCCGGGTGGACAAACCGCGATGCATTCGCTGTGTGACAGCGCGTTTAAATCGATATCGGTGCGCCGGTACGCGTAGGTCGGGGGCGACAGGGGCTTTTTTTTATTATTTTATTTAGAGAATCGAAAATCGACAGCTTTTTTATGCTGTAGCTATCCTGTTCACTGTTCGAGTTTCCATTGGCATTGCGATCGATGCAACCATCGACCGATGTGGTGAGTGGTGTTTGGAGTGGATTAGCATAGTTTCCTCCTGTTACGTTCGTTTCGCCGTCGTTGAGAGTAGAAAGTGAGATGTTTGGTCGGTCGCTATGACAATCCGTTTGATGGAATCGAGAGGTGCTAGAATTGAGAGATTTATTTTCCAATTTTTCATCAATTTGTTGGAGATTATGGGATATTTACGAGCGATTTCGATGAATTTTCAAAATAACAAAGACTGCAGCTTTGCCGAATTTTGCACTTCATTCGGATTAGCTTGAAACGAAATCATTTATAAAGCAACGTTCTTTCCTGCAATCAGTTATATACTGTAGTCGAGAAAAACGTTTTAAGCTTTCTGTTGTTGAGTTATTTCTGGTAAAACAATTCTAGATGAAAATTTTCTTTTCTAGCAAATTTATTCCCAACATTTCCCAAACTGGCATTCATTTGGAAGTGTTACCAGAATTAATTTTGAAAAAAAAAACACTATGAAGCACTATGAACGACAGACAATAGACACTGCAATTAATTCCGGTCATCAATTCGACTAATAATCCCTCTTGAGCGAAACCGGAAGCACCGCTTGTTATTGCACTGCACCAGGGCTGCATTTTCGATGGAAACGGTTTTCGCTTTTCATTTCCACATCCTTTTTTTTCAAAACCACATCAATTGCATCCCTCGGGAAACGAAAAAAAGCAGCACCAGGCAAGTCCAAATATTTTTCCACAAACACATCCCACCACATCAACTCCTAATAACACACCACGCGTTCTCCACTGCAACAGAATGAGAGGTAGAGCGAGCCGGAGTGACAGGAGCGATGGGTGAAGAAAAAATCCAGTCCCTTCCGGTGTATGAAATTGATTGAGCACACCCACCGGAGGCCAACCGGCATTCACACTCAGGCCCAGCTGACGGGTGTCGGAACCGTCGGGAGGTCAATTTCGATTTCATCGATCGGCTCTTTCGCTCTCGGCTCATAATTTACTTTTAATTACACCTTTGGTCCTTTGCGTGGTTTGACAGTGCGTATCCTGAATGTGTCACGTACACACATACACACATTGTAGTGAAAGCACGCAAGAAGAACAAAAACGGAATCAAACCAGGAATTATAGCCTGCCTCGCAGCACCTTCCTCCAGGCAGGAGGTACGCCACACACGACAACATTCTACCAACTAATTTCGCCTCCCACTGTCGATAATTACAATTGTTTGACATGGGTGTTGTTGGGTTTACAACGAATATGGAAACCGAACGGTGGAGTTCTTGGAGCAACCGACCTTACTACTGTTCTGTTTTTAATTGCAGATTTTACTACCCTCCCCACACACACACACACACACACACACACACGCACGCACAAACGATAAAGTTTAACCGAAGCTCGTGCCTGACAGCATAATCTCGATATTGCGCAAGTGTGTGCAAAAGGTGAGTGAGGCTGTAGGCTGCTCTCGGGCGAGGAATTGCATCCGGAAGTGTGAGAAAAAGTAAGATTACACACATCAAACGAACGCTCTGCGGGGGAAAAACAACGCCGACGCTGAGGGACAGAAGATATCAGCAGGCAATCACGTAAGTAGTTCTTTCGCTTGTAAAACCACTCCCATCTACTCAAAAACCCTCCGCTGGGAGAAAGCCTTTCGATGCAAAAGTTTAAACCAGTGAGCGGCGCTTACCCTTATCCCAATCATTAGGAGTGTGTGATAATGGAGTACCATTGAGGAAAGTTTTTATTCCTTTCGAAAAACACACCACACCTCCCAGGTCCAGTCCACAGAAACCACACACACACACACAGTAGCTCGCACTCGCATTTTGGAAAAACTGATCAACCATCCCAAAAGGAATACTCTCCAGGGTGGGGGATGTGGGTTCCCCAGTACTTTTCAGAAATAATATTCCTATTGCAAGGCAGCCCAGGTCGAGAGCGCAAACAGACGAAACCTCTGACCACCTTCCCGGGCAAAAACTTTGCATCAAACGGGGACATCGGATCGAGGGAATTCAGCCTCAAATCCCACGCCGGAACACATCGGAAACACCACTTCAAACGATGTGTTTCGATGTGCCCGGAACCGGGGCTGAGCTAGTGCGTAACAATTGGGCCTCGGTCGGTAACCGCACTTACACCGAAGGGGAGGTCCATCGGTACCAAACGCTCGGCACACGATCCGTGCAATTGCTGATGCTCCGAAAAGGAGATACAGAGCCGGGAGCTTGAACTTTACCCGCTCACCAAGCTAAGGTATGATTATCTGAACTCTCCTGCCGCTGCTGGAAGTTGAACGTTCGGGGTTTTGGTATTGTTCAGTATCAACTTACAGTATGTTTTGTTAGCACCTTTGTTGCGGTGATCATGATACACTCAATGCTCTATAAGGACCGATGCCTTCCGACGCCCGGGCTCTACGGGTACCGGGCAAGTCTGTGCACCGAGGGTTTGTGTCACTGCCCGTGCCCGGTAGTCGTCTCATGCAGAGCCGGGAATTGACTCCGGTGGGACCTATTTTAAGGCAAATCTTTTACCGCACGTACACAGTACCGGCCCAAACGACCACCCGGATCCCGTACAAGCTGCGTCTGGCGGAAGGGGCTCAAACACTAACATCAATTTCGATACAACGGATGATTTTGTTCGGTCGGGCTAGCGTGGATGGCAGACCAAATGCCTGGGAGCACACTGTGCCACCTAAACACTGTAGGCCAAAAGCATTAGAAGATGCAGAAAAAAGCAAGTACTCGAAAGAAGCATCTTCAAAGCGGCGGAAATGAATATTGAAAAGCTAAGCCAAGGTTTCATCTAGTAGATGTAGTTCAAAATTTAATATTTACCGCACAATAAGTTTTATCCACCGTTCGGCCAGCAAAGCTCACTGTGCAATCGCTTCCGCCGTAGTATTAGATGCCCATGTTTATGTGCCATTTGATACGGATAGTTTAAGTTTGAATGCTGTGCCATGTACCCGAGCTTGCCGTGTGCCGGAGCTGGTGTTAGGTTATGTAAGCCGGCGCCAAACCTGCTGCCAGCACGCCACCAGTGTTGTGCTGCCACACAATAACCGCAGCAGCAAGGTAGCAAGGAGGTATTTTCGAGCACGACCCTAACGGTCCTTGCCCTCGGCCGAGATAGGAAGGAAGGTATGAGCTCTGCCGACAGTGCCGTCCCGGCGGGTTATGAGGATATTAGAAACGATTAATTCTTCCTCGTCGCCTTCCGGGGAGCAGCGCTGACAATGCGACCCCATTGGACGGAAACGCTACAAGACCCAGTGTCGTTTTGTTCCTGCCACTGCCACGTGCACTTGTTTCCTTGCCCAAACCCGCCGCCCGTCCGACGGTTGGCCAACCCTTTCGGATGTCTTGCCATTCACTTGGGTGCTGCACGGTGGCATGCAATTACACGATTCCACATGTCGCAGCGGTGTGTCAGCTCTGTCGGTAGCAGATATTGTTTGCTATTGAAAACATCCTGTGCCGCTGCTCTTTTACCCTCACCGGAACAGTGTGAATGGGCACGGTCGGCTTGCGAAATTACACTTCCCCGAGCTTCCGCGTTGCGGCAGGAGATCCGTCCACCTAGGTCATCTTATTAGCAAACATCAAACGTTGTCGACGCTGCTAGCGAGGTCCAACGCAGCCGGCCCTTGACGTGCAACCGAACGACCCAATCATCATCTCGAGTACCCGTGTAGCAGGACGACGGTCACCGTAGATCAACCGGAAGGCATTAAAAGAAGACCCAAGTGGCCTGCCTTCCCCAGTGATTTATGCTGCGGTGCCAATCGATACGTTACGTACGGGCCAGATTGGTCCGTGATGAGTATGCTGATTAGACGCACAGCAGGGCTGACACCTTTTGCAAGGAGTCTGCTCAGAAAAATGGCTTCCCAATCGCTGGCCCACACCTTGACGAAAGAACACAGGAAAGGATTAAGCGGCACGCAATAAACCAGCACCAGCACACGATGAAATACCACAACATTCTTATTTGTCATCTAGGACATGCTGGAACCCGTGTCCCGTTTACCTCGATTCGTAGTGATTTGTTTTTGCGATGGATTGTGCCTGTCGTCTTCGGGCTAATGGGAGGGAGATTAAAAGCTTACCAGCTTGGGCCTACTCGGTCGTTCGTTGATGAAATTGTTTCACCATATTCCCATGTACAGCGCCCTAATACATCGATCCCGGGCCTTCCGCAAAACTCGTGATTGCGAAAAATGCTCACGTACGATGTAGGCTTTCGAGACCGAACAGAGTGTGTTCTAACGTTAATTAAGGCCCTAAGACACGACAGCGCACACCTTTGCCTTGGAAATGTCACCAAGAAAATGAACAAATGTCGATGCGATCTTCCCAAGAAACGCCAGCAATTGCTTGCTTGCTCACTTGTCCATCAAGGCACACAACCGGTGAGGATAATGATTTCATTACAGCTCCGGGAATAGAATCGGCTCCGTTATGCTAATTCCGCACTCGTCATGCGTCAATAAAACTGGACTTCAATGAGCTGGAGAAGATACATGGTGACATTAGTCTGAAGATCACTGTCACTGTTAAAATTGTTCATGGAAAACTTTTAATGACCTTTATCAAATTCTTGCTCAAAACCTTGATGAATTGCTTTCCATTTTCCTTCATGCTTAAGACTTTCTCATATGAGATTTCGATGCATCTTAGGTCTGGCTTCTGGGTTGGCCTCTGAAGCGAAAAATCTGTACAATAAATCACACCAAAGCCCTCTCCTGGCAAATGGAGACATAAATCTTCCCCGGACAGTGCGACAGCACACTCAGGCCGGCACGTTTTTAATCAACTTAACCAACGCTCATCCCAGTCCAACCCCTAGCCCGGACACAACCACTACTACTACGACGGGGATCCTCCAATATGCAACGGTTCATGAATTTTAAACTTCATAACATCATAATGCTGCTGGTTCCGGGTACCGAGTGCAGGCTGCCGAGAGCCAAACGGAAAGGCTAGACGGGACACAACCCTCTATCTGCGTAGCACGTAATCCTACCCTGCTTAATCGGGTGACCGGTTGGATCGGGCGGTTTTCTGGGCGAAAGTGGACAGCAAGGGGACTGCCCGCAGGCTGACAATTGGCCCAATTTAATGGACAATGGGAAAAACGATTTCGTTCATTCGCGTTCCCACTCTTTCTCTCTCTCTCTCCCTGTCTTGCATCACCTTCAACAATGGGTGCAATGCATTTTTCCGTTTTAAATTTCTCATCACGCACTCATAAAATTCACCAGGTGAGCCAGAAATGAACGATAATCGACGGGAGGACTTTACTTTTTTGCTTCGATTTTGTGACAGGCGACAAAGCCGACCCTGCACGTCTGTCACCTTGACCGTTCCCGGGCGTACGGTATGGGTGCAATCGCACAAGAATGACTGTTCAATGCGAACGATGACTGCAATTTTGCGGTTTAATGACACAGAACGTCCGCTAGCGGTGGTGTGTGGTATTTCGGTTTCGAGTTCTTTCCTAGAAATCAACCCCCGAACTAAAATCGAAATTGGTGCGCTCTGATGCACGAACAAAGGCAGTCGGCGACGGCAAGCCACTGGGTCATACGGTTAGTGGTTCAAGATTGGCGTAGGGTTGATTCCCTGCACACTCACGCTAGATATAACAGGACAGTTCTGGTAGACAATTGAGCAGGAAAATTCATTCTCAGAAGCAAGAAGAATTAGCTGCTTCTTTTCCGAGAATGTGAATCAGTGTGAGCTGGCAGGTGCACGATAAGAGCGCCCAGCCGGGTTGGAGCAACCACATTCGACATTCGCATATGAATTCGGGGAAGTTTCATTTGGCAACTTGGGTGACCAATTTCTAAGCTGAAGGGCGTAAGGTGCTCCTCGGAAGAATTCCGTTGTGATTTTTGGCTTTAAAATTCAATAACCAACTCAACCTCCCAACCGTAGCGAGTGGTTTCTTGAGTGGAGAGTGTTGAGCAAGTGTATTAAGCTTCAACCGCATACCAAGCGGGAGAAAAACTTTGTGCGCTCTCAAAAGTTCATTGAAAAAGCCACACAAAGCCACAAATAGAAAGCGGCCAACGGGGAATACTCGCCGTGCACCTGAACGCTACCGACAACCGGACACTTTAAGCATCACACCTTCCAACATCGCCCGGACGGAAATGACTCTCGCAAAGCAGTCGCTCATTTAGAGGCTAAAATTTCTTCGCTAATTGTTCAACCCCATGGACCAGGGGACGGGCGCGGTAAGGGCGCGTTCCGGCGCACTATTAGCCAGCGGGGCATTTTCCTCGCCAGTTTTCAACAATTTGCTCTCTCACTTGCCTTTGTTCTGTACCATTCCGTCCGTTCCATTATCCTTAATCAGTGGTAAATGAAGCGATCCGTTTTGGAACGGTTTCCAATTACGCCTTTCGCGGGTCGGTCCATCAACCGGTCCGTGCCGGTTCATCCGGTGACTTCTTGTTGATTATCCCGTCCCGGTCGGCCGGCTGGCCGGCTACCATCTTCCAGCGCCAGTAATTGCGATCACAATCGCGCGCACAGGGCTCGCTCTTTTTGTCGCTCGGCATGATCGAAAGGTTTTGCACAGATCCTAGAGACGGGCTGCTTTCTTGGAAAAAAAAAACAGATGAAGAAGAAAACAACACTAGCTCACTATCTTACCTATCGGATCTGCTTCGTTCGTTGTCCAGGGTGTCCCTTCGCCATGGCACCGGACATCAATTCAAGGGACGAAAGATAAAGAATGGTGTCGTATCTCAAAACAGCGAGCAAGAGAGGGCTAAACCTGCTGCGTTAAGATCCCATCTCACGGATCCCGGACCGAACCTTGGGACGAAAAGTTTCGCAAAGGTTGGGTGCGAGACCCGGCCCAGACTGACCCGGACCGCATGGACAAGCGCATGTTCCAATAATTCAGCTTTTTGGCTAGCCGGGGGTTGGAAAACATATATAAATTTCCAATCACCCTAGATCCGCCATCTGTTTCGAGTTCGTCCACTTTTTGCCTCCCGGATGGACCCTGCCCTGCACCAAACGATGGGCGCCTCGTTATCGGATCTGAAGAAAAATTGGATTTCGATTCTTCGTACCCATTGCCCTTTCCTGCCCTGCGGGAACGAAGGCAAACGAGAGCATCCCATCGAGCGAAACATCTGATTGTTTTCGTATTGTGACAATTTCAGTCCACAAAAGATTTGGGCAGGCACTTTGGTACGATGTTACGAAATCATGGCCCCGTTCTCGCTTAGCTTTCTTCGGTGGCTTGGCAAAGACAAGAGCTTCCCCTCCCGAATGCTCAACGCAGACCGTTACATTGAGTGGGATGTGTGCGTTCGCAATGAACATTCCACCTTTTTGGGACAGTTGAACAAAAGAATTGACCATCAATGGGATTGTTTCTTAACGCATCATCACACACATACACTCATCCCACTCCCACGGGTGTCGGTTGGCAGCATAATTTGATTGGAATAAAAAAAGAAACACCCATTTCAAAAGCTCACTGTGCTTTGCTGCTCTCGGAACCGATTTCATTCCTCTTTAAACACACAACAAAGAGCAAGTTTTGCAGGATCCATCAGGATCAATTTATTAGCCGACAGAAATCGTTTGTGAACAGACACATCATCCATTCTTTCCCTCTCCCCCCCCCCCTCTTCTTCACCCGTCGACCATTATCACCGTTCAAGACGGCGCTCGGTTTCGCGCAAAATGGTCTCGCTCGTCAGTATCATGCTGAAAAGTTTCACCACATTCGGCGAGGGTGGATGGTACAGGGTGCAATGAAAATAATCCACCACCCTGCAAACGTTGGTACGTGACGGGACGGAGGGGTGCGAGGAGGAGCAAAAGTTCAAACTATTTGCTGCCAACCATTGCTCGAAGGATGCTTGTTACAATGAGTAGCGAGCGATACAGCAATAAAAAGCAAGAATCGGGTGGTAATTCTGCCAGCTAAGAAGTCTAAGCCCGTTGATCGCCACCGATCGTCACCGTCCAGGCACGGTCGGTACAACTTTCCGGCGAGCGAAGATTGATTTCCCGCGAGGTACACTTTGCCAGTCTTGATCCTTGGACGTGTTCAAAGAAGAGGAAAAAATGCAACAACTTTTCACTGCACTTGATGCAAGAGCGAAGTGCAAGAAACTGCAAGGCTCCCCGTACGTGCGAGGTCCACCAGCAGCACCGACGACGTCCATCAGGAAGTGAAACGAAAGAGCTCAAGAAACGAAGAAAAAAACGCGCAAGAAAAGCGCCAAGAAAGCACATCGACACATCCGCTCGATGGGTTTCGCTTTTTTTTTTGCACAGGAAGCAGCACGAAATTTTGCTTCCCCCAACATGAGCGCTTTCCGATTCCGCCAAGCAAAAACACCCTGCCAAAGTACGGTTACTTACAAGCGCAAAATCAACCGGAATAAGCCGATTACACTTCGGGTGCCCTGGATGGACGGGGAACCTGTGGGACAGGGCAGACGCAGCGAAAAAAAACCCCAGCTCCTGCCTGTCTGGCTGCCAACTGCTGCTGCTGTGAATTGTGAATGAGTATCGTCAATTGGCCTCGCGCGGGACGTTGCCCGGGACCGACAAAAGCACGCTCTTCGAATTTCACTCTCACCGACAGGGTGGTTCTTCGTGTGACTTCCGCTCGGTTCGTGCACTCACGTGCGATTTCTTTGCTAGCTATTTCCACGTTTTCCGATATCCATGCAACCACTCTGTCGAAGCTGCTTCGATCATTCGCCGGAGCAAAATGCAATGCGGGAAGCGTTTCGATATCCGACAAGCGTGAGCTGTCCTGGAAGCGGGCGGCGTGGGTTTCACTGCGGAAGAAAGAAAGCATTCCACGTCAAAAGTCAAACAGTTTCGCTCGGGTGCTGGGGTGCACTTTGTGTGGTGCAGGCTTTTTGCAAGCACCGACTCCGCGGGGAGTTGCCGATAATCCGTTGCATCGTTTGATGCGATAAGCCACGGGAATGCATTGCGGACACCAACAAGGGGCAATTGATCCATCCAGTATTCGGCAATGCAATTGAGCGCATGTAATCGTGCTTGTGTGTGCATAGTTGTGTTGAAGCTTGTTTAATAGACAACATCACACAACGTCTACCAAACATAACTGATGACAGCAGTGAGATGTGCTGACATACAAGGTGAGATTGTGAAGAAATATATTCTAAGGATGCATCATAAATACCTTCTATGAGAGGCTTTTGTGACTATTAGAAGCTTAGATAGGACAAGGTGTGATGCAATTGTACAAACTCAGTAATACTTTCTAGAGGAGCTTTGTGATGATTTCAACGTATTAAATACCTCTTGCGGGTAGGCAGTAGTTGGTCTGCAGCAAGTCAAATGGTGCCTAGACATTCCTACGCTTGGAAAGATCGATCCGTCCGTAATTTGAAACGATAACGAGCTTTGGTACGGCTTAGATCATACCAACCATGATACTACCAATAATGTTTAATTGTAATTAAGTTTAGCTCATTTAATTCGGTTGCTCAATTCAATTACTTCCCATGTTACTTCCCCAAACATTTCCACCGGATGCATCCCAGCCCCCGTTGCAATATCCAACACACATCCCACCCGCACACATTCGTAACACTTTTTAAAACCATACAATCGATTTTGCGGGTTATGGCAAGCTCAAGTTAAAAGCATTTGTAAACATGATACCCTCCCGAACCACAGCCGTGGCCAAAAACAACCCACCTCGCTAATGTGCGTGCCAAAAAAAAAAGGAAACCCTCGCCCTACTACGCGGAAACCAACATCAACGGGGTTGTTAATTCCGAAATAATTCAATTCAACTTTCAACTACCCTGTGGCGCCCGGATTGTGGCTCCCGCAGCTCACCAGGACACGTAAGAGTGGCGGGCTGAAGGGCCCGATTCGATCCACACTCCTGCAGCGGGTCACGTACGGTACTCGTTGGTGGATCGTTGGTGGGTAAAGTTGGGTTGGGAAATTATCATCAATAAAATTTTATTCATTTTATGACGCTGCCCCGTCGGATTCTGCCCGGTGCTTGAAACATTTCCCCTCGCTTTACGCTGCCCGGGGAAACCGGAGCATTTTCCCATTCCCCATCGCAGCGAGAAAGGGATCCTTTTGCTGCACCGGATCGATTTCCCATAACATAACCTCAAATCAGCACAAAACTCTGGTACGCCTGGGGTGCGCTACTGGCAAGCGGGAAAACGTAGAAAAGTAGTTATCCGGGCTTGTGTGTTGTAAAAATTTTCACTGCAGAGAATTTTCAATTTTCTCTCGCAATGAAAAGAACGCTCGTATTGCATTAATTGCGTGCCAAAAAGGAACGATGTGTGTGTGTGTAAGCGTGCGTTTTTGGTCGTTTGCTTTCGGGTGAAACGTTAAAACAGGATCCACTTCCGGCAGCCAGCGCCGTGCAGCACAAAAGTGTGTCTTTTTCAGTCAACTCCCGCGCTCCTGGCCCCTTGGCAACCATCAAATTGCGCCACGATCGATCGAAAATCTCAAGCACAAGATCAACCGAAATGGAGCGAAACTGTTTGTAATAAAAGCGGCGGAACGATCCCCCGCCGCAAGTAACCAATGCATTTCGCGTCCTTCAACTCCTTTGATGATATCCGTGCCGGGGTCGTGTCGTGCAAAGGGCCACTAACGAGCATACACATACACGGTGCTTTTGGCTCACAAAAAACGGGAAACCTGCTTTTCGCGCGGTAATAAAAGCATAGTGCCCCGGTACAGAAGAAAGTCAGCGAGTGTCTTAACGAACGTCTCGGGCCACATCAGTCGATTCGCGTCGGAAGCTTATCCGGGGAGTTTTTTTCTTTTCTTTCCTCCATTTTTAACCACGTGGTCTGGGCCTCGTTGCATTTGGGATTTCGGGTCGAAACCTTGCCGTATGTCGAAACCTTGTCGTGTGCACTTGCCCCACGAAGCAGGAAATTTTTGTATTCCCTCTTTTTTGTACGTGTGTGCGTCCATTCTTCAAAGAAATGCGCGCGCGCGCGCTCGCGTGGGCGAAAGAAAGGCGAACAGCGAGCAGGATCTTAAGAAGCAGCTTCCGCATCACCAGCTCAGCATCGCAACACCGATTCCGAAACATGGGGCAGGGTCGAAGGAATAAAAGACAGCGATTTCTTTCTACTTCCTCGCAGCTCCGAGTACTTCGCCAAGGAACACTAATTTTCCGTTTCCGTTCACGTTTCTTCTGCTTTTATCTGCTGAAGCGCCCCGCAAAGAGCGCTCCCCGGAAGCGTCTTCCCGTGTTGAAGAGGCGATGCAATCTGGCTACGATCCACAGCAAGAGGGTTCCATAGCCCCCGTAAGTTGGGTGAGCAAAAGATGCAAACACGATGGGGGAAAAAATTGTTACCAAGATACTCTCATGAAAAGCATTGCCAGTAATGAAAATATTGCTCCAACCTTCGTTAGAAATTAATTAAAATTCTAATAAGCGAACCTGGGCCGTAAATAATTGAGTGTTGGACAAGGGCCACCCTCCGTACCCGTAGCATCCACCGTGCTTTTGCTTTGTTCGGAAGATTCGACTCGGCTTTCGCTGTCTTTTTTTAAACAGGCCCACACACTGTGCGAAATTAAAATAGCACTAGCATGTTTTTCTTTTGTTTGGCAAAAATTGGTTTTTAATTAGAATTTTTCAAGTTCAGAATTTTTCAATAACCTGTTTTACTCCTTTCAAGCACATTACATTGATGATAAAATATGGGGAAAATTACAACGAGTGATACTTGATCTATCCTGAATGTGATCCAATTATACAGAATTAAGTAGTCTAATGTATGCTGCATTGTAACGACATTTTTAAACTTAAGTGCTATACATTCATATTGTAAAACTGTTTGTAGGACTATTTGTGTGCCAAACTGCTGTATCTAGATAATTTAATGTATTTTGGATCATTTTACGACACTTTTTGTGCATTTTATGCATTTTGGCGTTTATGTTTAAACGCCTCAGTAGTGTTATCACACATCATAATTTTCAATTTTATCCTTAACTTCACCCAGAAAGAGTCTTACAGTTCACAGTCTTTCCTGGTGTAAAAATACTGTCACAAAAATGCACAGAAATTAGCAATCCATATTGGTTATTATGTTATGTCATGTTTTGATTTGTTGCAGAATTTGGTACAACAAAATTTTTAACACCTTAAATGGTAATCATGCACGATTTACATAAGCTATTCTAAACTGGAACACCGCTTAGTATTGATTCTTCATTTATCGACCATTGAAATTTATTTTGAGAAATAATCGTGCATAATTTAAAAAGATCCATGTTACATGCATGTTAAATTAATGTGCTTGAAAGGTGTACAACAGGTTATTTTAACATTTTCTACAATAATTGTTAAAAAAACCATGGTGGTGCTATTTTAATTTCACGCAGTGTAACTTAGAGCGAAAATAGAACAAAAAAACGTGGCGCTTCCATTTGCAGTTGATTGAATATGGAGCAAGCCGAGTTGAATGTGAGTGAGCGGACCCACACACACACACACACACACACACACACACACACACACACACACACACACACACACACACACACACACACACACACACACACACACACACACCACACACACATACACACACACACACACACACACACACACACACACACACACACATGCGCGCACACACACACACACACACACACACACACACACACACACACACACACACACACACACACACACACACGCACGCACACACACACACACACACACACACACACACACACACACACACACACACACACACACACACACACACACACACAAATAAAAGCCCACCAACGCTACTCACACTACCGACCGTGGATACCGACATCTCAAGACATATTCGATACGGCCCCGGGGGAACTTGTTCAAACTGTTCAAACATCCCAATCTCGCCCAGGTTTTGTTCACCCCAGAGTCGGGATTTCAAAACTTTATCCATCCTACTGCTACGAGCACTTTAACGAACGGCAACCGTGCACGGTGGAAAACTTTAACGTTCATCGAAATTGGTTCATCATTCGGTGCATGCTGATGAGCTTGTGAGCATTATTGCTTGCACCGTACGACGGCGAATGATTGCAGCTTAACTGGCACCGAGCCGCGAGCTGCTTAACTCTGGCCCACGCATGAGCAGACTGAGCGTGGTTTTAATGCACAATTTTAAAATGCACACTTACACAACTGCATTCCCGTACAGCGTGTTTGATGTGAAATAAATTACATTTCCTGCCCGTGCTCACGGGATGCCCAAGCAAAGTCGCCCCGTTTCACAACCAGCGACCTTCATGAGCAACCGGCTCCGTCCGCTTGGTCGCCCGCTTTCGTAGCGTATGTTGTGAAGTGTGTTTCAGGGTGATTCAATTTTTTTTGAATCCTTTTTATGGCAATCAACAGCTTCAATCTGCATACAGCTGCACAAGACAAAACCCCCTGCTGCTCCCGTTGACAGTATGCATTCCCCCTCCCGGTTCGGACGCAAACCATTAAGCGGCGGCGGCGGCGACGAGCACTGCCGAGCATAAAAAGGCAATGAATAGTTGAAATTGAATTGAGAGCGCAAAATAAAATGCATTTTACCAAATGAGATTCCTCCCACGGTGCCAGAGGAGTGGCAGCGTTCCGTGCGCGGGACGATTATCCCGAGTGCAGTGCCAGTGGTAGAAGAAAATCCTCGGGAAACCTACGCTCTCGGCAGGTTGCCTTATATACCACCGCCCGGCAGGATCGAACCGGTGCCCGGCGTCCGCTTTCGCCGTTTGCATTTTGTTCCTCCATTTCATCGGTCGAGTTCCACCGGTTCCATCATTACAGATTCATTTCGATTACTTAAGGGCAAACAAATGCCGCCCAGGCCTTTGAGCGGCCCGGACGGTGAGCGTCCGGCTTTGGTCGGGAAATTGCATTGCGCTTCTTCCTCGCCCGTGAGGGCCGGTCTGTATGCAACCCGGAACCCGGGGGGACAACCGAGTTTTCACACCGATCCGTTGCTTAAAGAGCATTACCATCCCAGATAGGGAAGGAAGGCAAAGCACGGAGCGCGAAAAGGTAATAAAGTGTCTCAATAAATAAAACCGCACACGCAAACACCGCCCGGGTGTGCACTCTTTCTAGCGCGCTAGCCCAAGACTTGGCCTTCAGATCGTGAGTGCTCTTCCTGCGGGGGCCGGTTTTCTTTTTGCTGTTTCGAAACTTTTCAACCCGTGGTTGGCTAACTTGCTCCCCCGACCAGAAATCCCATCCATCTAGGGGTTAGATTTTCACACCATATATTTGCGCGACCACCGCAAGACGTGGCATTCCGCCTTCCCGTTGGCTTGTGTGGGTGAGTGAGTGGGCCACACGCGTCAGCTTTGCAACCGGATGCAAGTCGTCGAGGAATATTAACTAGCTGGACTCAAACGAACCAGCCTTGCCGAGGGACACCGTGCACAAAAGCCGTGTGCAATCTCGCATTGCAACATATTTTTCAGCGAGCAGACCAGGGAACGAGGCGTAACCCTACCGCCAACACACGCTTCCCACACCGAGCAATGTGATCAAACGTGGGGGACGGAAAATACATGGGTCGGGTTTTTCGCTTTCTCAAGACTTCGTGGTGCTTTACTTTTCCTTTTCATCGTGTTGTGATTTTATTTGCCTCGTGACAAAAAGCGTAAGCACCAAAAGTTTCACTGCCCTTTTGGCCGGTTGGGATTGCTTCATTCCGGTTTGGCGGAGAGATGGCGCAGGGTCTTTCTTTCTGCTTTCTCCTGCCTTTTCCCGTTTGCTGCTACAGTGACGATCCTAACGAATGGTGCACGCGTTTGTTTCATAAAAGCGGCGGCGAAACGTACAGCGAAACAGTACGAGCAGGTTTTGAGGTTGAGGATTTATGCCATTGCTTCTACCATTTCACGCTGCCCACAAGCAGGTCGCTTGTGCGATGCCCCAACCAAGGGGGAAAAAAGGATTCGCCAAAAACAAATGGGCACACTTTGTCGCGCCGGGGGTGCTTTTATTTGTTGTCACTAGAGTTTTGTCGCTGTCACTGGTTCCAAACACAGAAGAAAGGGCATCTTGTTTTTGGCGGGGGGTGCCATCATCGAAAAGGGAAGCAACGCACAATACAGCCAAGCCAATCAAATCTTTACGATCACATTCAAATGTCGGGTGTTGGTTGGAAGATGTTTGGAAGCGATCGGTAAAACATGTATAGAGGACGAGTTTCATTAATCATAAATGGACGGTGGGTTGGGTTGTGTTTATGACAAATAATGCCACTTTATGAGGGAACACATTTTTGAAGGTAAGGGCATTGCGTGCTGTTCTCTTTGAGCGATAGAGGCGTTACGTGGATGTATAGTGGAAAGATTGGAAAAGTGTTGACGCTGTTTTCAGTCCTCGATGTACATAATTTCATGCATTTTCATGCAGAAGGTCAGTAACGCCTACCTTGGCAGGTCAACTGCCTCAGATATTTGCGACATATTTGAGTGTAGATTTGAGGAGGCATACGCAATCTCAACTACTGATGATAATATTATCACCAACGCTTTAATTAATACTCCTAATGATGTCATTGACCTAAATTTAACTAATATATCGCAAGAACCTTTACTAAATGTGCTCAAAGCAGTTAAGCCCAAAGCTAGTCCTGGCCCAGATGGTATTCCTGCCATCATTCTCAGCCGATGCTGTGAGTCCATTGCGCCGATCTTCACCAACACTTTAAATTTTTCACTACAACAATGGGAATTTCCCTCTATTTGAAAGAGTTCATGGATTGTCCCCATATTTAAAAAAGGTGACAAGGAACAGGCAGCCAACTATAGAGGCATAACATCACTCAGTGCTGGAGCCATAGTTTTTGAGAAAGTAATCCAAACAAGTTTACTCACGTCTTCATATTAGCCCTCAACAACACGGTTTCGTTTACTGCAAAGTAACATCGACTGTCCATCCCTGCTCCAACAGTTAAACTTTTAGGCGCCTGTCGTTAAGCTTCGTTCTCTTTCGTTACTTGCCCTGAACCGTAGTCAAACTGTATATGGCTCTAGAGACCTCCTCAACTCCATGATTTGAGTCTTTCATGAAGTTCGTCATATGTTTGATTTTGGAACCTCAGTGCAATCCTTTAAAAACTGCCTTCGAACGGAGTTATTAAGTTGATCTTTCTGCTTATTTTAAACTAATATTAGACTTAAGAACATTCACACGGATCACGATTATCCATTGAACGAGAAACAAACAATTAAACAATTAAACAATCACCACAAAAGCTATTTGTTACAAACGGCCAACCAGTTATGTGTGCACCTTCAATCTATCTTGCACTATAATGTTCCCTTCAACACTAAGAAACACGGAAACCCTGTTTTCTTCATAAATTCAATTCTTTACTAACACTTTCATCGGCTCTGCGGAAGCTTTACCAAGTGTCCCTTTTTCTCGATATTGCTTTGTCAGTTACTAAAATATTTAATCCCACCCCAGTACGTGTAAACATGCTAAATAATTCAAAACGTATCTCCCCGCCCCGAAACGGGGTGACACGCATCCCACCGAACCGGACTGCCAAATCCAAAGACATTACGAACCGTTTTCTGCCCAATCTGTGAATCATCGTTTTTAAAACACTTTTCACTACCCGGCGCCGGCTTTCGGTTTCAATATTTGCCTTTCAAAAATGCAAAAATTATGCTCCACTCCTTCGCGCCGCCATGTCCTTCGACCATTCCGGGGGAGACCCGGAAAAAGGTCAAAAAGATCCTCCCCCGCTGGCACACGCAAATCAAAGAAGCTATCAATGATTATTGAAGCCGGGTACGGTGGGTCCGGCACAGAGGGAAATCTCAGCAACCTTACGGGACCGGGGGCTTTTGATAATGCTTTTGTGAAAGACGATCCTTTACAGGGCTGGTTACACCCGGGTTCGATTTTTTTTTTGGGTGGCAGTGTCAGCTTTTTCATGCATTAAACAAATTCCTTCCCGACTCGTTCCTCCCCACCCGCTCGGTTCCCTGGACGAACTATTCCAGCCCAAATCGGTTCAGCTTCGGTTCGTTCGGTACGGGCCAGCAAACAAATATTATTTGTGCGCATTTGGATCGATCTCGAAAACAGGAGGGGAGGGGCGGTTTGTGTCCTCTTTCGAAGGCATCCCAGGTGAGCTTAAATATGTATTATTTTTCGCTCCAACAAAAAAAAAGAAAAGATACAGAAATCGGTGAGCGTAAAATAAGCATTTGAATAATTTACCAGTCTTTTAAGCGGCTTGTCAAGAAGTTTGCATGTTTAACGAAAAGAAATCTCTATCGTGTGAAAAATGGAGCGAGAAAATATAACTCCCAATCGTAGGAATAAGCATCAGATGGCAAAATCAAACCGACCCGAGCTGTTTACGGTGAATCATTCTCGAATGCGCGATCCCCCACAGTGTCACCCGGTACCCGGAAACGGGTCATGCCTCTTTGTACCGGATCCGTTTGCAGAAAGGTGAGAATCTCGCTAAACTACAGTTTTCCATCCTTCATAGTCGACCATCCCTGTCCCTTCGCCTTGGCACAGGGGAAGAATATTCTCCTTCCGCCTGAACTACCGGACGATGGGTTGGCTTTGTTTCGTTGTTCCTTACATCGAACTGGTGTTTTTTTCTTCTTTATTGTTCTTGTCTTTTCTTGGCGAGTCAAAAATGACCTCAGGAACCCGGAATCGGTTGCAGGAGGACAACCGATGCGGATCACCGTATCACCCAGGTCCGACTTTACGATCCCAATTTTTGTTGCTCTGCTCTGTCCGGCATTATGGGAATGTTTTGGGTCAGTTTCTTTCGCTATGGATCAGCTTTTTCCCTATTTTCTGGGAGTTTTTGTCCCATTTTTTCCTATTCTCCGTATGCTTTACGAGCTGCCTTTATATAGCTCGGCACCATTCGTCTCATCCCGGACGGTCCTGCTGTGCTGGGGAAAAGCGAATGTCCCCATGAAAGAAGCCAACCACACAAAAGCTTCTTTTTACAAAACTGCAAAACACAGCAGGTTATAACGGTAGCCGGGGAGAGTAGGAGAGAAGAAGAAAAAACACACGGACGCCGACGAGGGATGTAAATTGATCGTCCTGCGATTGAGAAGCATACCATCGGACCCGATGATTTGCAAGCTTTTGCAAGTCGATTGTCTTCAGCCATTTTTTGTTGTTATTGCTGGGCGTTTGTTTGACTTCTTTGGAGTGGGTGATACCAACAAAAAAGAGTTGGTACGATGCTCTTGATCTCGTCAAAATGAATGTTTTAAAAACTCAAACAAAAACACATTATCGCATGGGCGTCGGTGGGCGGACGCGACAGCACAAAGGATCATCAACCCACCCACGAGCCACGATCAAAAAACCCTCGCTAAATAAATCAACACCACTACTAACAACAGATTTCATTATCCGGACGCTTCAAAGCTTCCCTCCCAAAACAGCGTCTGCCGTCTGCCGTCTAATGTTGGCTAATAACATCATAAATATTTGTGTTACTTTCAACTTCCAGCAAACCCCGTCCATTCAACCATGCCCTCGGGCGGGTGCGTTTTGGGTGCAGAAAACTAAACGCAAAAACGCATCCGCAACTCAACGCTTGATTCCGCTGGAGAAAGAAGCTTCCAGGGTGTGAGATGCACTTTAGCATTTTTTATGATTGTATTTTTTTGTGTTGCTTTGATGATGGAAGTTTTTCCTTCATTCCTCTACTTCCACTACACTAACACGACCGAGATTATTTGTACACGAGCGCACACAAAACACAAACCCACACACATACACACACACTCTTGTCGAAGTGTTAGATGCATTTGGCAGTGTGCAGGCAATCTCGCTGGCTCATCTTCACCGTACGACGAACTTTGACTTTGGCGCGTGAAGCTGGCAAGTCAGCGAAGCGCAAAAACTCTTCACTAATATTTTGCTGCTTTTCTTCGTTTGGCACCTCGGGTTCTGGTGATTGTTTTTGAAGTGGTGCTCAACCAGCTTCAAATGTCGAGGCATTCAACTCTACTGTTTTGCTAAAATCTTAATGCTAAACCCTGTGGCATTTATCGAAGCATGCAGTGGTAGTGAATGGGCTAGTTGTTTTTTGTAGCAACGAGAAACAACACAAAACAGCCTCAAAATGTTTGATAAAGCAAATTTCTTATGTCGCAGAATTGAGGAACTCTGCAAAGATGTGCCGAGAAACTGCTTCCATGTTGTCCTTCCCTTTCAAATAACGATGCTTTGTGCTGTTGTTTGCACGCCAGCTCGGCCAGCGCCAGCACACGTTAACGCGCCACACAAAAATTCATACGCCTCATTCCACGCGTCAAGCATCAGCGCAGAAGGTCAGCTAAATCGGAAAACTTCCTGACACTTTGCCCGGGCTGACACTCGGGTGAGGATAGAATTTATTTGATTTCACTTCGACACATCTTCACAAGTAAACGACTCCTCCACACAAACTCACAAACACACACATGGAAAACGGGCAGCTTCCGTTACCCCCCCCCCCCCCCTCACTGCGATGAAGTTGCCTTTGATCGAAGTAAGGTGTGCTAGGAGGCCAGGAGTTGTTTGCGTCTACCTTTGATTCGATGGCAGCGGTGGCAGTAAGGCTTACCCTTACAGCAGCGCCCTTTGCCACCTTTGCCGGCGGGGTTCGCCTGGGATAATGCGAACAGCTAAATTAGTTAGTGCCAAGCAAAATCCGGACTCCGGTCGCGTCAAATGACTTCCGACCGGAAGTGGATCAGTGTCAACCGGGAGAGCGCAAGTGTGTGAGTGTGTCGCCGTTCGTTAAAAGTCAACCATTTTCCCACGTGCGAAACGTATCGAACCCGATGATGGCATCGATCTATCCATCTTTCCGTCTCTCTCTCTCTCTCTCTCTCTCTCTCTCTCTCTCTCTCTCTCTCTCTCTCTCTCTTCCTAGTGTTTTTCCCTCCCAGAACCGTACGGTGAGCAAACAAACTCCCTTCATCTGTTTACCGTTGGTGTATAGAAGAGAAAAGTGGCGGAACTTTTCATTCTCACAGGCAACGGGCTGGGAGATGGCGTATGGCGTATGGCTAGAACCGGTATGGGATAGGTGCAACAAAAAAAAGCTTCCGGGAGTGGACCGGATTGGTGTCATCTGGTTGAAAAGTTTTGCTGGCGTGAAACTTTAACCGGTGAATGACGCTTGACAGAGCGAGCTGCTGCGTGTTGAATTTCAATGAACACATTGCCCGGATGGGGTCGGTGGCCAGGGGATCAGCGCAAAAAGTTTTCAACCCAGCGAGGGGTTAGAACAAAAAAAAAACAATGAATACTGTAAAAACTTGCCAATTAAATTTTGCGCCAAGGAAAATAATCCTTTAACCGTTGATTAACATAATCCAACGCTAATATTATAAGCTGATATGATGGGTTTCTTTTATTCAATTCTTACGCAGAGCAGTGTATATGTAGCATAAACAGTTTAAATCATACAATTACTAGCCTAATTACTTTACCAATCTCCAACAGCTTGCCACAGTGAGTCAATTATACACCTTCGCCGAACTGGACCAGAACCCCAGTCACTCAAAATAATTAACCAACGCTGGTTTATCTTTCGTCCCAAATTTGAGCCTCTAGTTTATCGATTGTTTTCTTTTTGCAGTGGCTTGTTTTGTGTTTCTTACTCTCCCTCACTAATTGTTACTCAATCTTCCGAAAGGACCGGTTCGGCGCTTGCGGCGAATCTTTTAATCCTGCACAATTAAATTCGATGACCGGCCGCGTAAAGCGGACCCTAATTAGCATCGAGGTAGATGAAGTGGTGGAGAGAGCGCAAAAGTTGGCGTCAAGTTTCTTCCGCTCGGCAGAGTTTAACTTTTGGGTGACAATCGGGAGGAAATGGAAAAGGTAAAGCTTATCTGCGTGGCAGATTTAAAATACAACAATAGAGCGTTACGTTACGCTATGTGTTATATTACGTTTTGTGGGGAAGGGAAAGGGAAATAGTAACGTTAATACAGGGTTTCTCTAGCCAGCTCAACATCATAAGCAAGGAATTCAAAATGCCGTAAAATATAGTGGTGGAAGCTTGGAATCGGACCAACCCGATTCTGATTCCTTGTTCGATTCTGAGTCAATTCTGGAGTCGATTCCTATGATAGAATCGATTCCGGAGCTGATTCCGCGAATCCAATTCCAAGGCCGATTCTAGAGTCGATTGCGGAATTGGATTCGCGGAATCAGAATTGACCAGGGAATCGTTATTTTCTCCGATAACGGAACCAGAATTGACTCCAGAATGGGAATCTCTTCGATAAATGATCGTTTGCATGTAAATTTATGATTATGATTCCGGATCCGATACTGAAGCCAATTCTGGAAACTTATTCTAGACCTTCTATCCGGAATTGATTCTAGAAAACATCGGAACTAGCCGGAATCGCTTCCGATGAAAACTTAATTTTCCCGTCGCTAGTAAAATGCATTTGCACAATAACAAGAGAAACTCGAATGATTGGTCATGGGTTGCTTTGTGTACGTTCGACACCCATTGTACAATGTTGATTTGGGATTTTTTAGGATTATAAATGATCCTTCCAGTGTTGAATTGGCTAGAGAAACTCTGTAAATGAAACAATAATAAAATAAATAGAAAACTAGTTTAAAAGTGAAAATTTTACAAATAATTTTATCAACTTTTCTGTAAGATTCAAACCAACCGAAAGGAAATCTTCAGCAAATTTTATGCAAACGAACACAGGCTGGAAGGTCGATAGGCTCTCCCTTGCAAACAAAATTCAATTTTCGAAATAATCAACAGTGAGCAATGTTTTTTTTTACGATCGGTTTCTGGGGTCGGTTTGTAGCTCCCTCGAAACAGTTGCATACGCCGTCCTGTTTGTGACCAACGATTAAACAATCTTATTAACGCTGATGCCCCCTACCACTGTGCTGGAACAGGGCTCTGCAGGACCAGAGGCACCCACGGCAGCCCACACATTTAATACACCCATCAATCGGGGCACGGTGATTTGAACGTTTATGTTACACCAGTTGGTGTGATTTAAAATTGTTTATAGACCGCACCATAAACTCTCCGCTCCGTACATTGCCGGTTTAGGTCGTCACACACTTGGACCGGGCCATCTTTGCTAGCTGTAGACCTTTGTGCTTTGTTGGTTTTTCGAACCCGTAACACCCGACACAGCAACCGTTTAGAAGACGAAAGCGAATGAGAGAGAGAGAGAGAAAGACATGAAGTTAAAAACCAAACTGCTTGCGTACTCCTGCCCCTAGGTTCAGGTCCCAGGTCAGGGCATGTTTGATTTACCAGCATCATTTTACGAGCCCGAACATCTTCGTTTGTTCGCTTCCAGGTTTGTGCGGGGTTTTGACTACCTTGCGTCCTACTGCCCCACAACCTTCGTACCTTTGCCTTTGGGCCAGTGTGCGTTTGTTTTCAGCACTGCGTGTTGGTTTGCTTTGGGAACAGACAGACACCGAAAAAGAAAAGCACACAGGTAGAACACTTTTCACGCTTCGCCCGCCAAAGATGACATCCTTCCGTGGGGTTTGCTCGTGTTCGTGTGTGTGTGAGAGTGTCCCCGAGTTGATCCTTTTCCCTTTTAGTCCATTTTTGGCTGCTGCTGCTACTTCTGCATCCTTCTCATTTGCGCAGACCTTTAGCGCAGACCTTTTGTTCTGCTTGACGGATTTTGTCAGAATGCTACCATCCGAACCCTTGACGTATGGGTCGGTTTAGTTTTTTTGCTGTGTGCCGTTGTTGTTGTTGTTGCAGATCCTGCCGCACACCTTACCGGTGGTGGAAGACGTTACAGGTCTGCGATGCCTTTGCCGAGAAGAACTGCCACGCCGGTACCTGTTCCAATATGCTCGACTTTAGCCATGTTCGAGCAGTGAATGGATTTCTCGGGCAGCCTTAAAAACTGTCCCTTCTCGCTTTTCTGTTTCCGTCCTTCGGGGTGCTTCCAATCGGCGGTTTCTGTTTTGCATACCTTCCCTGCAGCAATAAATCTTTAAAGGTGATCCCTGCAGCTAGGTAGGTATGGAGCAAGGCCACCCAATACACCTGCCATTAGGGGCTGGGCTGTGTGCAGGTGTACACAACACCCGACTCAGCTCGGTGCCGAAGCGGAACCCCTTTTTGCCATGGTGTAACCTTCTGCCGGACGGGGTAAATATTGAACACTACAAATAACACCTCGCCCACCACGGCTAGTGGAATGTCAGGTAGGCTGTAGAGTGAACAGGATCTGACAAATGGGCCGCTAGTTAGAGAAGCTAATGATTTGTGTCACTGCGTAACGCTTCCCAACGCTTTTCCGAGGGCAAGTGGAAGAAAAGCGAGGGAAACAGAGAGACAGAAAAGGGCCCGATAGAGTCAAAAGACTTTCCCGAGGGCTACAAAAAAAAACATTACCCCTCAAGGGAACATCTTCAGTGTGGATTGCTTGTTTTCTCCGTGACAACTCCCCGAAGAGAACATATTTTTATGACAAATCCTGATTTTTATTTATTGATTTGCTCGGAGGACTAACACTCATAATAACAAAAAAGCCACCCCCTTGTGTCACTGCTCCGGAACGTCTCCGTGCCAGAACTCTCCTACCCAGAGGCTGCCATCTAAACAGGGATAGGGTTTCGGGCTGCGTTCGCACACTGCGGCACAGAGCGAACAGGAGGGACGGACGGATCAGGGTTTAATTAAATCCCGCTTGGCGCGTCACAAGTTGATTGCTTGCGCTTTGGCCGGGATCTAAAATGGCTATCAAATTAACATTGACAGCTGGATTAATGATGCCGCATTGTTCTCGAGCGTGCCCGTTCGGTGGTGCGGGTCCGGGGCGCAGTGGGCGCACCACTCCTACCACCGTTTTCTGGCCAGATTCCGGGTGAAAGCGGAGGGGCTTGCCGAGGAAGCGAGAAAGGGGTACAAATCAATCAAACAATTGGCAGCGGACGATTCGGCACAGGCAAATTCGATAGACTGCGCCGGGTCACCCTGAGTGGCATATGACAGCGGTCCTGCCGAACCGGTCTCCGAGCCGCCGGGACGTTCCAACCGCCGCAACTGGGGCGAATCCCCCCCCCCCCGCTTCCCAACTACCACATCTTTGTCCTGCCTGTGTATCGAAGCTTTGTGTCGGATTTCGGGATGGTGAAGTTGAAAGCTCCCACACGGCACGGAGCACAGCATGCGCAACATTATGTGCTCAACCCATCCCTACCGCACCGGCATCTTCTTTGCGACTCCTGTATCTCGTGTCAAGCATCAATCAGGGAATGATTTCACCGTCATCCGCATCATCCCGCTGTTGACCGTTGACTCCGGGGGCCGGAAATTATGCTGTTACATGATAGGCCTATCCCCTTACGGCGGTTTGCATTCGTGCGCCGACCCGGAAAGCTTGCAGCATCGAAATAATAAACCCACTCACACGCACACGCACTTATCATTATTGTCATTCATCCATCCGTCCGACCCGCCATCACGAACAGACGCACCGAGCCCTAGTGACGCAAGGCAGCGCAAGTGCACCCGCAGGATCGTAAAAGAACTGACACAATGCACTCATAATTCATTATCAATTAACGCGGAAAATCATTTACATATGTTCGGAGCGGGCGAGTGTACAGGGAAAGGGGCCGGAAAGCAGAAAGGGGACTGGGTGGAATGGTTATTGTGGCGCACCATCTGGCGGTTGGGTGAAAGCGGGAGAAATTGCAGTCGGATGCGTGCCGCTGACGACGGATTGTCGCATTCGCATTCCTTGGAGAGTGAACTCTAGCGCAAGGACAGTGGTGCAATCGATCGCAATGAAAGGGTCAAAATTCGGATGGCAGTGGAAATGTTATATAATATAAAAGGAGTTTTACAAATGGTTGAAATGATTTACAGCATAAAAAAAAGAACGATTCCTATAGTTTATATTTGAAAACATCGAGTGTGTAAGTCTATATTAAAAGTTATTACAATAACCACCTACCCGCATATTTGTTCCAGCAATGGCAGATAAAAATAGCAGACTAAATTCCACTGAAAAATGTATGCCAATTCAGATGAAATTACCACATAACTTATATTTCAACACAACCTGTTTCAATTTCATCGAATAACTCAAAAATGGGTCAAACTACATCCGTTGAATATTTTGCACATGTCCTTCAGCCCTTAAAAATGCTGTGTGAAAAGCTCAAACATGGCACAATTCTCGGTAAAACATCGTTTAAAAATACCAAATAATCCCACACCAGAACCCACAATTCGTACTAGACATGCATTGTCCAGCGCCAGCACATTATTTCCACCGTTCACCCCATTTTATATGTACAGTGCTTCGCCTGTACTTTCTCTTGGCAACTCCGCACCCACCCTACCGCAAAGGACGGCCTGCACACTCTACACCACTGTCGTTATGCAACGAAGAATATCCCCCTTTTTCTCGCTTCCTCCCTTACCACAAATCTGAGTCGTTTTCAATTAATCGGCAATAACGGGCAGTTTCTCCGGACGCACAGTTACTGCTACTTCACCAAACCCGCAGAATCGGCCAAACCCTAAACCAAATCGGCCTCCAAAACGCCGTCAATTTTCACCCGCCGAGTTTCCGCCCGGGACGGGGTGGCAGTCGGACGGCGGATATGGAACGGCCCATGCCCGAGTAATTAGTTCGGACGACTAATTTTACGCTTCATTTGAGCATTAGAAGAAAACCCGTCGAGCATGGCTGGTGACACGACAAACGCATGCATGCACACACACACATATGCATATACAAACCGACATAAGCACAATGCACATAACAAGCAGATTATGAGCTGTAGCTGAGCATGGAATTATGACACCAAACGATGTCTTTTACGCCCAACAGCGGAGGGCGATGGTTTGAGTAAGTTAAACGACTGCCGTACCAGCGCCTCCGGGAACGGTTTTTGTGCGGTGCAAGCGAACGCAAGCGAAACAGCACTTGATTTCGGGTGGCGCTCGTTGGCTTCACCGCAATGGAATGGATTTCAGTGCGTAGCACACCCGATTTCCACCATCGGCCGAGCTTGGGTGGTGAAAAATCGTTAAACAATTTTTATATCCACCGTCAGGCAAAAAGCAATAATTGATAATTTGTCAAGCAACGGTGGACGCTCCATTTGGGCGAAGAAGCGCGAGCGGGGGTCAAAGAAACCATAAACTTCTTACCCTGCCCTGCCGTTACCTCCCACCGCGAGTCCATCCTTGAACAGAGCTGCTTGTAAACCACGTGGCTAGTCTCAATAAAACCACAATTCCCAAGTACATCCCGAAGAACTGCGCTCTACCAAACCGGGGCGGGCCACATTTCCCGCAAGCGCAAGAGCGTGGTACGAACCGGGCACGGTCTTGTTAGGAATTATTAGTTTTTCCCCTCCGCGTGTACCACCGACAGCCCGAAACGGCTGAAAAGACGCACATTGTCCACGCTACGGTACGTCGCGATGTCGCCGTACGAGATTTTCAGCGACGATGGTAAGTCCTCGCCGTTGCCTAGCGTTAACCCCGTGTGCTCGCTGCTGCTGCTGCTGGTCCGCCCGCTCTCCTTCCCCAGCCACACATCTTGCCAGCGGGATGCAGGCCGAATTAAATTTCGTCTCCACAATGAGGGCCCGGGCAGCGGCGGAAAACGTTTTTGGATTTCGGGGTTTCAGTTGATTTTTTTTTTTCGAGGAGCATAAATTTCGATTTCAAAGCTAAAGCCGAAAGTAGACATTCTATTTCGCTGAAGTGAGTAAAATTGCACTCGATGTATTTTTATGTTCCACGACAGAAAGATGCTTTTCAAGGGGGGGGGGGAGGGGGGGAAGATGTCGTGAAGATGGCAGATTTTAAATTGAAACAATCGTACAACAAACAAGTGCCACCGGAGTGGATTGTTTCGAACGCGATGCTTGCGCCGGTCCCCCTTGGCGAACACGGTTAGATGCAGTATGGCACGCGGGGAAGTGAGAAGGAGGGATATATTATTCATGTTTTTGTTTTCTCATTTAATTGATTCGTTTTTCTCGAACAGATTTCACGTCGCCATTGCCTTTGGAAAGAATGTCTCATCCTTTAGCGAAGAAACTCCCACACGCACACACACTTGTGTCACAGTGTTAACAACATCCCTCGGACGATAACTTTCTACCGATGAAAAATTCATTCGCCTATTTTTAAGAAACTTTGCACCGGCCACAAAAGCCTCTATTTAGGGCGGGCCGAGTTCTGGCGAATGCCCTTCACCTTTTCCAACCAGCGCAACCGAATTCTGCCCAAGTAACCGCAGTTGAAGTCTGAGTGAACTTCTGGCCCAAATGGACTCGGGCCTTTGCTGGGCTGTTCGTTTCCTTCGGCTAGCTGAAGGAACATTTCTTCACCAAAGTGTAAGTGTTGGAGGTTTTACTTTGCCCGGTTTGCTTCCTCGTTTTATTCTACTTCGCTGTTCGGAGTAGGTCCGGTGGTTTGTAAAAAAAAACGCACCGCACTAGTCTTGAAAGTCGAGAAGAGTTTCTAAACCCCCTTATTTGACCATGAGGTTCTACCTTTAGATCTTTCCCAGAGTGAAGACTTACGGTTTTGCCGTTTGCAGGATGCGACCAACCTGCTACCTGCTCCGACACTCACTACACAGGTGTGACCGAAGCAGAAGGGAAGGAAATCGGACCGATGATCAGGTCCCAAACCTTTCGAGTCCTGGCAATGGTACGCTTACACCGACCTCGAGCCAAGGTAATGAACGAGGCTCTCCTAAGTACGGTGAACTCCCGGGCAAGCTGATGACTTCGCCGGTGAGATATGGTGCAAAAGAACACCCTTCGCTTTGGCTGTGAGCGGGCTCGTTCCCCGGGCCCGATGAACGATGTGGCCACAGACGCTGGAGCGTTTCGAAATGAGCATTCCTCGCTGGAAATGCAAATGATGGTTCGTTTAATCGCACGCTTAAATTGCAATATCTTTGCCCCGAACCCGAGGAAGCAGGCAAACAGGGGGTTCGGAAATAGTATCTATTCCACGTTCCACTGCGACCTCCTGGCAGTGCACAGCACTCCCTTAGGCAGATCTTTAGCCCCATTCGGCTGCTTAACGTTTTACAAGTACATGTTCACGTTACACCGCACTCGCTCGGTGTTATTCCATGTAGCCGAGCGTTCGAACATGTACCTGTACCAAAAGGTTAAGGATAATGAAGGTTCGGTGCATTCGAAAAAACGGCAACCATTGCCAACGGGAAGACAAAGCCACAAGATTCGGTGGAAATTAATTCCCGCCGAGCATACCTGCAGCTTTCCATTCACCTTGCTATCTCTACCGACGGAAATGCTTCTCTACCTGTGTGCTGTTGTAAAATGCGTGAAAATAGTTTTTTTCTTGTAAAGAGCGAACATCATTTGCTAACACATTCCACACTGTCTGACGGGCTATCAAAAGGGAGTGAGTGAAAAGGTTAATAGTGCTCTGCTACAGGCTCCCACGCACGCTAGAGAAGGTTGCAATGCAAACATTGAGCAAATGCCACCAAAATCCGAAGACTCTGAGAGAAAGAGCGAGCGAGAGCATTTGAAAATGTAAACTATTATTCAGAGAAAAAGGCTTTGATCGTCATCGTCTTGGTGGAACAGCCGGCCATAAAAAACGGGAAATTAAAAGCGACTGAGAAGGAGCGATAATGGGTCTTCCCGCCCCGTAGCCGAGCGACAGAGAAAGGAACTGCTTTCTTCGACTGCAATGCGCAGAGAGCCTGTACGATGGTGGGAGCGAACGAGAGAGCGACAGCAAGAGAAAGTGAGATGCCGCTGTCAGTGAGTGAGAGAGAATAAACAAATGAAAGGGAGACAGAGAGAGAGAGAGCGAGCGCGCTTTTGGCGAGAGAGCGCTCATCGTTGCAGACGCCTGCTTGGGTATGTGATGCCTTTGCCGAAACAAAGTACGCGTCCTGGAGCGCGCGGCAACCGCGTTTAGTTCCGTAGAAGCTGTGCGTGCGGAGCGATCTCGAAAAACCCATTTTCCACCGCGTCCCGGTTTTTGGTGTGCGTGCGTGCCGTCAAACGTGTGGACGAGAGTATTTTTCGCGGCAAATGCCGGATCGACCATCGATCGACCGATGTGGTTTTTGCGGTTTGTTCTTTCCGAAAGGTTTTGTGTAGAACGTGATTTAATGCCAGTTCGGTGGTACAAACAGTAAGCGACAAATCTTAAGAGGAAATTTGAAATCTTAGTGAGCGAAAATAACGATACAAAAATATTGTAATACAAAACAACCCTAACACGTGTGTGAATTGTGGCGTAAATGATATTTTATCCGCCAGCTATCGATCGCGTGACAACTTTAAGCAAACCCAACCAGTGCCCTCGTGTGTGTGATTGTGTGTGTGTGCTTTGTGTTTGAACGATATTTGGTGTCGGCAGTGGCACTAGTGCTGGCAAATAAATCACCACCAAGCTTTCCACCTATTTCCCACCAGCAGAAACACAACAAACCTCGGTGCAAAAAGCTTTTTTGCCCCTCGCCGCTCAGAAGAATTGTGTGTGTGATTGTGTACGATTGCGTATGTTGCAGTGCGTGTGTTTGCTTGATGGTGTGATAAGGCAAAGCTAGTTAACCGCTCCGGCTAGAGAGAAGTGTGAAACAAGTGTGAAAGAGCTTCTCTGGGCAGGAAAGGAAAGCAAAACAACAAAAACATTGCTGCCAGCCACGACTGAAAGGATAAGGATATCGGGCCGCCATCGAGTGGTGGTCGCGCGGGTGGTTGCGGGTACGGCACGATCCAGTGTATCAAGAGGTAAACTAAACCGATCTGACATAACACCACCAGCCGAGGGGAGGAAGCCGGGTCGGGGGAGCGGTTTGAGATTTTCCGCCAAGGAACGAAAACGTCACGCCTGATAAATGATGGAAACGTTAGGAACGATATTTAAAGTTGCACTGCCACCACGGGTTGCGACAGTGCGACGAACTGATGTCAGTTGGAATTTGTTTAAGGCTGATGGTTCTTTAAAGCTGAACTGGGCCGAACGGAGCTCTACGGTTGCGAGGATACGGTTTAGAAGGATTGCCGGTGGATTACTTTACGTAAAGGCGTAAGGCTCCCAGCCGCAATGGGTGACTAATTGGATGTCTGTAGACGTCGTGGCAGTGGAAATTTGTGTCAACTCGGTTGCTTTTAGACCAAACATTGCTATACTTACTGCATCGGTTGCATATGTTACGGTTCAATCAGCCTTAGCTGTGGCGCTTCTTGGAGTTACAATGGCGTTTATTGGAAGTTATTTGGATCAAATTGAACAGGATGACCTTTTCTTCGCGAACAATTTAATCCTAAACAGGCATCGTCATTGAAGTGCTGCGAATTACCCCCTCACCAATGCACACAATCACAAGCTGGCACAGTAAATTAATTGCATTCAATATGCGACTTGCTTCTTCACTGCTGGCGAACGAACCGAGCGAACCATATCGAGAGTTGACCAGTTTTAATTGCTCCAAATGAACCCTCCGAGCATCGCTAACGACCCAGTGTGCCCGTATTGAAACTCTCCCGTTCGTTAAAGTAATCACGAGCGATATGAATGCCACACGCACACATACCCACACACACAATCTTTTCCCTCGTTTTTAAAGCAGCGGCTTTGCACGTACGCGCGCTAAAAAGTTAGCCGCACCACATCCTCCGTATCAACTGTATATCTTTCCCTTTTTTTTTTTGTTTTTTTGGTCTGCCTCCTACCTCACGGGACCCACATCGAGGGGAGCAGCAACTGCGTACGTACAGCCAGCAGGCTCCCCTCCCAGCAACTGGCACACCGATTTCTTTTGCTGATCAAGAACTCGCACCATAAATATTCGCGCGCAAAGAACGTATAACGGCTCCACCGGAATGTGCTGCACTTTTGCGTTCCTTGTAGATTTTGCTTTCAATGTGTGTGTGTATGTGTGAGTGTGTGTGTGTGTGTGTACAACTAAACCCTGCTTATGCCCGTCCGCTGTGGCAAGCAAGAAGCAAAAACGGGTGGCAAACGAGTAGGTCATTGCAATAGAATTATGTTCCATTCGGTTCGGTCGCCGCGGAGAGTTTTCCCACCCGTACCGCTTGTACCGTTTGACTGCAGCAGCAGCGCGGCGTGAATGCAACTACGCGGCAGCACGAAAGCGCGAAAGATGCAGATGATGCAGTAATAATGAATAATTTAGTCGATTGTGTGCAGCAAAGATGGGAGGTAATTATCGCTTGGTGCATTACAACCTGCCCATATGGACCGAGAGCGAGAGAGAGAGAGATGGAGAGAGAGAGAGCGAGAGAGAGAGAGAGAGAGAGAGAGAGAGAGAGCCAAAGAGTGTAACGAGCAGCAACAGCAGCAAGTGGAAACAGCTGCAGGCACAGCACCATAACCCGATAAGTATCTGAACTTGCTAAACCTGGGGCTGCCTATTTTCTGCACTGCCCACTACCGCCCGCTTTGTGTTTTTTTTTATCGTCCCGGGAAAATGGGAATGTTTTCGTTGGAAAGAAAAACGATTCCAAAAATAGTGCTTGCGCGGTTTGCCTTTTGGGGTTTTGGGAAACTGGTTTTCTTCTGTGCAGAGGGATGACTTTGGCTTCCCGTGATGATTCAGAAGAACAGATAAAGGAAAGATACAGATGAAGAGAGTGAGAGAGTGAGAGAGAGAGAGAGAGAGAGAGAAGGAGAGAGAAAAGTGATGCAAAGAGAAGAATACGGCACGATTCTATCATAAATGATGCCAAAACTGAGCACGTTCCGGACGAACGTTTCATTCTTCGCATGCATATCAATACATAATGCCCGCCGCTTGATTCGACCGGGGAATAGCGGCCTGCTGCTCCCCTTTAACCCATACGCCCGACTGGGTCGATAATTGTTCCTATAAACAGAACCGCACTTTTCCAAATTTCCCGCGAGACACACAGCGGGCAAAGCCAGCTCACACCGCACGTGTGAGCCGGGCTGCCGTTTCTGCGCTGCGTGCGTGCTGCCGTTGTGCACACGGTTTGCCCTAATGTTCGCATTATGATGATGAAGTGAATCATAAAGTGTGGGCTGAGGTTGTTGCTAAATGTAGTGCTTTAAAAAAAAAAAGAAGAAATTCAACCTAAGCTAGACAAAGGACAACATCACAAACGACGAGCGGGAATCGTGACGCAGCCGTGCACAAATTAAAAAGCTCATTTATTTAATTAAAATAATTTCAGCCACACAAATCTAAAATGGCGCCTATCGGGCGGTTCAATCATTTAATTATTTTACCTTTCATTTCCGTGGCGGAGAAAAAAAAACACAAAATGAATCCTGCAATTTACCGTTTCCGTAAATGGCATTCAAGCACAGAGCACAAGGACAGGAAGGCATAAATGGAATGGCGCATCAAAATAAGATCACATTTTCACGCACAATTTCGATTCCACGCTGGACACGCGGCCCCGGAGTTGGGGGAGTTCTTTCTTCAAGTGAATTTGAAGCATTGAGGTGGTTCTTTAAAGAAAAAAAACAGACACACACACACACACACACTCCCATACCGGCAGCATAAAACTCCGCCCGTCAGCAATTTTCCAAACATGTGAGCCACCGCTTCGCGTGCGTTTATGTGTGAGGGCCGCTCGGGGTATTTAGAAAAATGAACCTGAAACATTCCGTAGCAATCGGGCCGTAGGGTTTATGGGATTTGTTGCTGCCCGACGGTCTCAGCACTCTTCCACTCACACACGCGTTATTGGGCCCACCAAACGGAAGGAGGGGGAAAAACGCGTTTATAAATGGCTATGTTTTTCCAGCAACATAAATAGTGGAAAATAATAATAATAAACACGCACGGGCTCATGCACGGACCCCATTGCCTTGACAGTGCCCGTTCTGTCTGCGTGATTGTTTGTGCGTGTGTGTGTGTGTGTGCCTGCTGACAATGGGGCGTGTTGTGGTTATGTGGTTCGGTGGCAGCGGCAGCGTGGGGCTGGTGAGTTCGGTTGGAGGATTATAGAAGGCAACATTTTCTATACACCGTTTATCGAACCATATGTACCGGTGTCGGGGGTTTGCGTGCGTTGGGTTTGCAGGCAAACGAAGCAAACAAACACTGACGTTGGGCCGGTGGGTGGCGAAAGAGGGAGCAATGAGTCTGGTGGCCGACAGGATTTCTAGCAATGGACAGACGCACATAAACACATTCATCCGACAACACCACCGAAATGCGTAACGTTCGCGTATGCACAAGCACCGTACGAACAGCATTAACCACTCGAACGCTCACGATCAGCATTTGGAGTGTTCGAGCAGTAGTGGTTGCATATTGTGCGCAATGTGCGACTGTCCTGGCGGGATTTATTCGGGGCCCGTCAACGCGCGGTGTGTCGGTCGGGGCAGACACCCCAAAATGAGATGCCAAAGTCAACCCGCTCCGCTGCCGGTGTGCTTTTTCGGAAGTGATTTTTACTCCACCGCGTCTCCCGCGGTTCGGTTTTCCCGGAGCGTTTTCCGCCGTTCGGCTATGGATGCTGACACATGTGTGCCCGTGTGTTTGTGTTGCCCGGGCGCCGGCTTTTGCTTTGACAGGTGCGTCGACGCTGAATGCGGTGCGGATGGTTGATGTCAAACAAAAAAAACCCGAGAAAGGAGAAAAAGCAAACAAATCACTAAGCTGACGTTAAATAAGTGCATTCCCCTTGCTCGTCTGCTTTAGGACAACGGAGAGACATGATGATGATGGCAAAGGGCAAGGGACATGTGAGTTTTGGAGTAGAAACATTGAGACCAAACTGGTGGCAACGCTTTTCAGCGAGCTGTCCCAAATGTATTGGGCATATCAGTTGAGTGTAAACCACACACACATTGTAGCGAATGAGTGAATGCATCCTTTTTTGTTGACGAAAGCTTTAATCAAAATTCCCTGTACGCTTAAAGTGTGAACAAAACTAATGAATAGTTTAAGCCTGCTTCCAGATTTAGACAAGACTTTTCTTAAAACACATTTGTTGTTTTGTTAAAAAGAACAAGTACATAATGGAAATGACTGAGAGCACAAACAATCAGTTTAGCAATTTATAAGGTTTTCCAGGGGTTCTCTAAGTTGTGGGACACTTCCTAGACTCTTTCTTATTGGAAATGTATGGGAACTTTATATGTTGGAAATTGGACTCTATGGCACCCTGTTTGGACAGATTCTTTGGAAATTCCTATTGGATTTGTCCAACAAGTGTGCTATAGAGTTTTTTTTTCTTTATTTTTACAGAGACTTTGAGCCAATTGGCCTCATTCGCCTCTTGCTATAGCGTTCAATTTCCTTTGCAATAAGTCCATTTCAAGGAAGAAAGAGTCAATAAAGTGTCCCACAGATACGAGAATTCCTAGTAGCCCTGCATTCTACAATAAATAACAAAAAACACGTTGTAATAGACGCAAAAACAAACTATTATAACCAACCACGATGCTGTCAGGAATTAGTGTACATAGTTTAGAGACACCTTCAGGCATTTCTGGGCACAAAAACGCAAACCAAAACACAAACCCTCCCCCGGGTTCGTTAATGTTCGGTACGATCGGTCAGCTGAATACAAACGCCATTTGCCTCGTGGTGACATGCAAACGAGTAATAAAAAACCACACTCACACTCGCACACAAAAACATTACATTAAGCCCCGTACAAAACTTCCACCCTTTACAGGTCCACCCTTTCTGCCCCTAAAACTGGACCCGTACGTGGGTGCGCCTAGAAAACACGCGTGCGGGACAGGAACGAACGAACAACAGGAACAGGACATGGTCCGGCAACGACACAAAAAAAAAGCCCGGAAGCGACCAATAAATCTACCGATTTATCGAGCGCATATTTTACGTGTCGTTGGCCGGCCCGATGCGTTTCGGAAAATGGGTGCGTTTTGTGTTTATTGTTGACTTGCGGGCTGTGCCTGGTTGGCTTCTTTTTTGTGTTTGTGTGTGTGTGCTTGTGTACCATTCAGGAATGGGCGCGGGTGACGACGTTTCGCTCCATCAGGCGGGCTGCACTTTTGGTTCCACGCTCCCCCAGTCTTTCTTTCGTTTCCGAATGTTCAAACACTGGGCGCTGTCAGGCACGGGTGAGGACCCGTCTGTTATTGACGGGTGTGCGTGCATGTGTGTGTGTGCATTGTTTTTCGTTGCTTTTGTCGGAGGTGGTAAGGCGGTAAACCGGACCAAACCAATCCCTGCTCCCAGGTTCAATTGTTTCAATTACAAATGTTTACGGCAGCAACCGCTCCCCCCGGTTTGGTGCCTCCCTGCCGGTCCCCGTTGGCAGTAAAAACAATGCGGCTATGCTGCACCGCCTCCACCGGCCGGTTGGGCGGTTGATGGCGAAGGGCGATGCATTTATGGTGAGCTGATGAAATGTTTTTACATCGCTGCGTTCAACCGTGTTGCCCTTTTGCCCCCGCGCTGAACGGGCTGGGAAGGCAAAACATTTGCGGGAATGGGAAATCAAAACATAACGAAACATCGAACATAGCTCCCTTTCTAAAGGGGTGGGGTAGGTGTGCTTGTACTTTAGACGCGCGGGTTGAGCCAGTCAGAGCATTATGGCACAGGAACAGGAAGGAATCGGATCATGAAGCGTAGGTTATGATGCGCAATGAGCGCGTAAGAGGGGTGCCGAGATGTGCACCGGAAGACGCTGAGCCGATCAAAACAACAATGCTATAATTGTACACATAAAAGTCAGTTTCATGTCATGCTTTTTTTATTACTTTAAACTGAACCATTTGCTATCGCAGTCAATATTTAACGGCCATCGATTACCCGACAGCCATTTAATTTAATGAATACAGCATACCGCAACCCAGCGCCCACCCCAAAACCACCCCCAAGAATAACCAAAACCACCCAAACACAGTGTATGCATTGGCTGCAGCCCACAAATGAGCCTCCCAGGCGCTTGGTTGTTTATGTACTGGACCAGTGCTGTGTGCTACCGATGATATTGTGCATTCAACCTGAACGCATTTACCGGGAGCAACACACACAAACAGGGCATTAAAAAACATTGAAAGCGCCCTGCTCTTTGCCTCCCTGTTCCACGACGCACGTGCTACACGTATACACGGGTCGGTAAACAATTAAATTTGGTTAACTATTAATAATTATAAATAATGGAACATAAACAAACCTCCCCAGCCCAGTGCCCAGTGCACACTCTGCTTGATCAATTTGCTGACCCACCCATCCCAAACACTCACACACAAACGCCTGTTGGTGTGTCCGTTTAACCTGCGTGGGACGTTTTACGTTCATCCGTTTCCATCGTATCCAGCAACCCAAATGATGTCACCGTGTAACCCATGGTAACATTGTCCCTTAATGGTTTCGAAAACACATTCCTGGAACAGGGACGCCGTTGGGACGCCTTAAATATCGCCAATTGCCATGGTTGATGCGAAGACAGAAAAACTAAAAAGAATCAATCAAGAATCTTGTTTTTTTTTTTTGATGGACAGCGAAGTGCAGACGGTGTGCGGAAAGGCGATGAAGTTGGTGCCGGCTTTTCCATTGGCACCAGACCAAGGACCGAAAAACCGAACCGAAGCTTACAATTCTTGTTTCGGGACATTGTATCTCAGGACCAGTGTTGAAAAATGTCATGAGCATCGCGAAATTTTCACCAACGAAAACAATGAACATATCCGTGGTAGCTTGATGCTCTTTGCTGATACTCAATAAAAGTACTGAGATGATCAGTGACGATACTCAAACAGCTGGAGAATCAATCACATGCATGGTGACATTTTGATTAGCACCCAACTCTTGGTCACTCACTTGGTCACGACATTTTTATCGGTGATAATCACCGGTGATCTTGGCATATACTTGGCGCGTGGGCTCTAACAACAAAATGAGCATGCTTTCTCCCTTCTGTCTGTTTTGATTATCTGTCGGGTCAAACAGAGCGAAAAAACATGCTCATTATGTTTCTTGGAACCGCTCGCAAGCACATGATTTTGTTTCAGCCGGAATCTGTCATGGATATGTCAGTTACATTTTGCAAAACTAATCATAGTAAAAAAAAGTCATGACTCAGTGACTGACCAAGCGATGGTCGCAAAAATGTCATGAAGCATGTATTGGTCATACCAACCGTTTTGAGCATCTCCTCTGATTATCACAATTGAGTACGTGACGCTGATATAGATTTTGTTTTAGTCAGGTTTTGTTTGACAGTGACATTTTGCTACATTCACAGTGACATTTTGCCGCACTGGCCAGGACCCGGGGGTCTATCTTACATGTCCATCATTCAACGACTGGGTACGGTTAATCGACAGCTTGTGCACATGTTGTGAGATCGGCATGAAAAAACGAACAACTCCCTGTTTTACAACCTCCAGCGAAATGGGCGCGTCGTTATTGTGGTTAACCATTCTTTCCAATCATGTTTTCCACAGTTTCTTTTTCATTATTAAATGGGCACCATCAAAAACAAAAAAACAAAATGCCCTCATAGAAGAAAAAAAACGGCATGAATCCACAGCTCCCTTGAGTGTGCGTGTGTGTTTGTTTTGTTAATTTATGCATTCGCATCGTGCCGTGACGAACCGGACTGTCCTTGAGCTGAACGGGTTGCGTCGCGTGCAACATGCATCAACAGCACGGTTTCCCGCGTATGTCATGTTTGCTGCCAGGACTCATTAGCGCCATTATGGTTTGGCGCGGGTTGGCGAGGTGGCGCTTGGGCTGGAAAATCTCCGATCTCCACTGGACGGCAATCAACACGTATTCGTTAATATTGGAATTGACCAGTAGCAGCAGGAGCAGAAGTTATAGTTGGACGAAAATTTGCATCCATGCAATTGATATAGCGCCCGCGAGGCATATTCGAATGGAACGGACGCTTCGTGCTTCACAAGGTCATCGCAACATTTAATTGCAGCGAGCGTGGGTTCATTGCAAAAGCCTCATCAACCCCCTTCCGCCCCCCTTGATTCCTCCCCACATTGACACATGTTTGTCATTGAGTCCGTGCCGGCCGGCTATTGAGTGACAACAAACAGAAAGGATCATTAACAATCGATAAGGGAGCAAGCCGGAACAATGAGAAGAGACGAAAAAACGATTAAAGCAAATTGGTACGAGTGAGTGGGTGGTGATAGGGGGGTGGTGGGTATTGCTCCTACAATACTAGAAATGCATTCCACGTTGCTGCGTAAACGGTGCTCCATCCAACCGGGCTGCGCACTCTACAGGGCTCAACGCGTACGTGACCGTTTTTAATTACGGCGGAATGGCGCATGGGGGGGGGGAAGGTGGCTCGGCATCCAAACCGGCCGTGTCGTGTCGCGTCGAACGAACGAACGCTTAAAGGACAAATAGAGGCGACATTATCAAATCCCGCACTCACCCCCGGGGACACTGTTAAAAGGTTGTGTACAGTGCGTTGCGAAAAAAGGTGCTACTAGTAAATGGCGGCGTCGCACTGACATAAAAAACCAAAACCATAACAAACAGTACAATGCAAGCATAATTTGAGTCAATTTTGATCGCAAAAATCGTGTGCTCTTGAAATCCGATTAGCTTGCCGGTGGAAAGTCGGTTGCACACACACACGACTTGACACCCACTGTAACATGCCCTTAAGTTCATTGGCCCCAGCGACTCCTCCCCACGACAAAACGATTCCCTTCGCGCGCAAGTCCGCGCGTATGATTGAGCGGCGCGTGAAACATGCATTCAACATCGTGTCTACTCCCCCCCTCCCCTCTCCACCAACCCGCGTTCCTTTCCGCGAGGGGTCGCGCGTGTCATCGTGTTTGACATTTGCGCGTGAGGTTTTATTCTAATGAAGCGCCACCACCACCATTCGGGCTCAAGATTCGGCGTTTGCGGCGAATAGATGGTGGGTTAGGCAAGGAGCCGATGGGTGGCAGTGCCGGGCCGACAGTGTATTAGTAGTAGCGGCACGATGCAGCACCGATGTCATGACGCTAATGATGACAGCTTGTGGCATTATCCAATTGTGCTGGAGCAGCAGCAGCAGCAGCAGCAGCAGCAGCCGCTTCTGCTTTGGATGAGCCTTGACGGTTGGTTTATTTTGGACGCCATCGTTGTTGTTGTTGCTGCGGTTGCTGTTTTTGTATCTCTTTCCCTTTCCCACGCCCGCGCTGGGACACTTAAAAGCAATTGACAGTAGTTAGTGGCAGGAGCTGGTGTAAAGCACATTTAAGTGCCAAAGCCAGACAGAGCCAGCCACACAGAATTCGGAAGGTGAATATGAAGACGTGCAAACCGCGCACGATAAGACAGCAGTATCATTAGCTAACAGGTGGGTTCACAGCACTGTGTGCGGGAGTGTAATACCGATTGCACGTGCTATCGGCGCGTTGCAGATTATTGCAGTGCTAATAGCAACCGGTTAGCCGCTCGCTGAATACTAATTAACAGTTCGGTGCAGTTTGTGGGATTATGAGGTATAATCCTTGGTGCCGACGTGATATGAGCCTTTCCGATCGATTGATTGATAGCCAGCTAATCAGCGTTACAATTTGTGTGATTGAATCGCTCGCTCACAAAACTGCATTTCAATCAACTGTTTAGCACACACATGCACAGAGAAAAACGAAACAAAATCATTACACTCCGGCTCACTCAGCAAGATTAAACGCACATCAAACACCAGCCCCAGAAATTAAATTTAGCTCCCATTCAGTCCAACTGGCATCTCTATTCGGCCGCACAGTTAGTTACCGTTTTGTAGCCAGCTTTTCTACCAGAATCAATCTACGCCCCAATCTTGCCGAACCGTATCGAATCGAAAGCGCTTGGCGAAACCATAGGAAATCGCTTGATCCAAAGCCGAATCGAAGCCCTCCGCCGCTCCCTCGAACGCTGCTTACACACGGTGCCACAGTGGAAACCTGCGCCCCGATCCGGTTCGGTACCGATTTTCCGGCCACACTGGGATCAATTCGACCCGGCAAAACCCACCTCTGGCCGTTGCTCTAATCCGATAAATTAGATTGTAGCGTACACACTATCCCATATACACACACACACACAAACAATGCTGAAAACGATGCCGTCGCTTCATGGCAGCGACCCATGGGAGCTGGACTCATACCTGGTGCACCTTCGCTTTAGAGTGCACGGTGCTCCACGGAACCTGGCGGAAAACGGATTTACCCGTCACCTAAAGCTGGCTTCTTGTCTCTCGATCTCTTTGATTTCAAACCCGGTAAAGGGGGGGGACCCGGTCCGGTAAAGCCATACGCCGTGTAAACAAAGTGCTTTCCATTTTCGATTTACCCTCCGAAACCGAAAACCGCTCGTCCGGTCCGGCCGACCGTCCGTCGATGCGGAAGATCAAGAGGGTTCCCGGTGAGGCTACACGGCTGGCAACATCAAACTCTCGTTGGCACCGCGGTGGGGAGAACGTTAAACGTTAATTGAACCGTTAAGAAGCGTCCACCATATGGCCTAACGAGAATCGATAATCTAAGGCGTGAGCAGGTGCGCCGAGGCGGGGGGAGGAGGGGGGATGGGTTTATTCACTTCAGATTATTGGTGCTGGTGCTTGAAAAGCGGGTTACTTGCACGGCACACAGCTTAAAGTCGATCGATTCTTTTCGTTTGCTACACCGGAAATAGTGTCCGATGCGTCAAGGGCCGAGGTTTCCCACAGCAGCACCACCGCTAAAAAGACGTCAACGACTTCTAAGGGCTCCAAAGACACTGGAGACTGTGTGTGAGAGAGAGAGAGAGAAATACAGAACACGGCAATCTCATATTTCTCACTCATTGCATCCCGGCTTCTGTGGGTGAAACCTGGTTTAAAGCCAAAAAAAAAAGGGGACACCATCTGTTAGTGGCATTAAACATTAAACACACGGGCACAACACGGCACGGTTCCCACGGAGCACGGCAGTTACATCCGGCCAGCCGGAGTCGAAGTTTGGAATCTCCAGGGCGAAGTTAAAATATTTACCAAACATACGTGACAAGAAGCAGGTTTTTTTTGGGTGCACCATTTTTTCATCCAAGTTCGGTGTCAATTCGATTAAGGGCCTACCCTTTGAAGCGGATAGTACTCCCAAGACGGCCGCCGTCAGTCTTCAATCGCATTGAGAAGCAAATCAAGGACCTTAACCTACTCAAACAGTTAGTTTGATTTTCGCAATGAGATTGTCTTCATCTAATAACCGAAGGGCTGGCAAACTTCCAGCGGGAATTTGCTATCCTTTAATGGTGAAATTCATGCCCAACCGAGCGATACGACCTTGAGATTTACATTTTTTGTTGCTTTTTTTATGCATTCCAGTGCTCTAGAACGCTCGTTGCGTATTCCAAGAGCCCGAGCAGCTTCTAATCGCAGAGGAGAGTGTTTCCCGTGTCTTGTTTGTTAATCGTTATCTCATTCCGTTCCACTGGCGCTGGTTCATCAAAACCACCTGTGACGGGCGCAGGCTGTTGCCGAGAAAGAGATAGAGCGAGAGTCTGTGTTGAATATCTGGAAGCTGGTCGTTTTCTACGAATCTAGGAGGACCTCCGAGCAGCAGCTCATCAAACTTCTGGGACGATCATGACGACGATACGGCATCTACGGGATTGAGTGGAATTCTGTTTAACCTTAAACGCCGGACGTAATTAGCAGTACCTGTGAGCATAGCAGCCATCGTACCCGTCGCCCCTTCGTTCACTTCGTTCCGTCGGACCGGATCACATTCTCTGCTTCGCTTTCGTAGCGTGGAAAAAGCGTTTTGGAACGTTAATTAAAAATTACTTATCCTCCCGGGTGTGGGTCTGCTTCACTTTGGTTGTTCTTTCGTTTCTGCTCCACTGGCTTATCAGTGATCGGAGCAGTAGAGCAAACGAGCCAGTGGCCAAGAACTTGCCGCATGTGACGCGAGTTTCTTCATTGCTCACGATGCCTTGTGACGTACGATTTCGTCTCTCCAGAGTTTATTTTATTCCTGTCGAGACACAACTACACGACTGCTCCGTTTGATTGTCGAGAGGTGGCAAACGAATTAGATGAGTCTTTTTTCGGTGCTCGATTTACCTATTTTTGGCTAAGGCACTGTATTAAAAAGAAGATCGCTCGGTCGTGATAAGAAAATCGCCTGAATGCTGCAACTTGATGCCGTACAAAACGGAAAGTACAAGCAAATATTTAATAAGATTCCAATTGCACCCAAACTGAAGGTTCAGAGCGGAAAACACAGCAGTTCCTAAACCTTAAAAGGGTGAGGTGCAAAAGAACAACCAAACGCCCGATCCCGCCAGGCACAACCGTAGGCGTGCTCGTGCCTAATGCATACATATGTTGCTGATGCTAATGGACAGAATCACGATGGCAATCGGCAATGGTTAAGGGGGAGGACAGTCTGTTGATGCTGAAAGCATCGAACACAGGCTCCATCTTCTCATGCTGTGACATCGACGTAATGCGAACCGCCGGAGGCACCAGCCCTTTTTCCCCTCGCACAGTGCTGCTGCGGAATCGGGAAAGGAGGCAAATAATGCCGCCCCTCCGGGCCACTTGAAGCTGTCAGATCGGATTAAAATCCGCTGCCTTTGAACTGTACCTGCGAGCTGTCGGTGGCAGCGCTTTACCAATGGGAAAGGTTTTGGCCAGGAAACCTATGAATTCTGGGAAGTGATGAATGGCAACCAAACCCCCCCAAGGCAGAGCAGTGAATGTGTGTGTGCGGAATGTAAATCTGGAACAGTGGTTGGCTGAAGCAAGAGTGCAATTCGATCCGGAGTAACTTTGCGAGCAAGCGGCGCGGAAAGGAATCGATGCCACAGCCCGAATGGCTGCATCCTCCCTGAGCAGCAACGTAGCCACTTCGAACCCTGCCGGAGCATATTAGATTTTACACGATTGTGCGCCGCAAGCGATAGGCAAACAGTGAGCAACATAATTATAGCAACTGACTGTCGCTGCAAATCGTTTTGTCAATGCCAACTCGAGCTTCATTTCCACTCAACCGGGGCGTGAGAGAGAAAGAGAGACAGCTTCAACGATATGGTATTGGGCAGGGACACACACACACACACAGGCATGTGCCGTGCGGAAAGGGAGTCGGTATCGGCGAATGAATAATTAAACCGCGCACCATACGAACGTCTAGTAATTAGTGTGGCTTTTGATATGTAATCTATCGATTATGCGCCGCTTAAATGTATGTTTGGGTGGAACGGTACCACACAGGGAGCGCGAGTTGCGTGCGATCGATGTAGCTAATTTCCATGCATTATCCTAATTTCGTCAATCGCGTGTGTGGGAGTGTGTGTGTGTGTGTGTGTGTGTGTGTGTGTGTGTGTGTGTGTGTGTGTGATGGTGTGTGTGGGTGTGTGTGTGTGTGTATCAATGTCAATTTGCCGCTTTCGGAATGGGTGGCACTGTTGTAGGCGAAAGGTGAACGATGAATTAGTGAATAATTTACCAATTGGAAAGTAGCGTTTAGGATGTTTCTGTGTAAGATTTTTTGTTTTCGTCACATTGCTATTGCGTATCCGATAGCAGAGCAGATCACTTAACGGATGCAAAATACTTCAAACTCTGCAATGGATTAGTCGAACCTTGGTGCACCATTTTGCTGGAAATTGTTAAAGTTTCTTCAAACATGCCTGTGTGATATTTCCTGAATTCCTTCCGCATCGAACAGCTATGAAAGTAATTATCACAAATCAATTCGACTAATTGGGATTTTGTACCGAATCAGCTTTTACCTAAATGCTTAATAAGAATTACGCAAAGTATTTTACAAAAATCCAACGTTACGTTGTTTCAAAAATGTATGACGTCAATGGCGGAAATACAGCTTTCTCATGCTCGTTTGATTGATCTGGCTGTATCTCCGCTCACCATAACCTCACCACAGACACGCACAATCATTGGAAGATTGTGAATTAATTAACTGTTTTTCTTATCTTTTCCCACTTTCACAGAACACTCCAACAACGCCCCATCTGGTGGTGAAACCGAAACGTGGCTGACATTTAAACTCAATTAGGTAAGTGCACGACTTCCCGAAAACAGGCGTCAAAAGCATTTGAATTTTCCACCATCAAGAGCCCCAAGAAAACAAAAACACTTTTCCCGCAACCGAAGCGCCACACACCTGAGTGTACGTTGGGTTTGTCTCCATTGGGGCACATGACGCAAACGGGTAGAGATTCAATGGCACACCCGGAGCACAGTTGCCGGCGGGCTTCTCTCGGGTGCGTGCGTTTGCTTTATTGCACCATATTAGCTCGTTACGCGAGAGTTCAGTTTTAACGGGCCCATTCGCATGAACTGTCGCATAGCGTTTTAAACCTGGCCCCGTTACAGCCGTCGCTCATATTTCAACATTTGAGCCGCCACGTGTCACAACCACGGACAATCACCGGAGGGAGCACTGCAAAAGGGAAAAGTTTTTTGATGAGATTTGGCCCGAAGAAGAAACCCCGACCAGCTGACGGACCTTCCGAACGAGCGTAGAAGACGAGACGGTTCGTAATTTCTGTTGACATGCGTTTGTGATATTTAAACAGGCGGCAGCAAGGTACGGCAAGCTCCGGTCGGACTGCTCCCTCGGTCCCACGGACAGACGCAAACGGACTGACTTGCTGTTTGCGCTGCCTTCGATGCGCAAATAATGTCCCGCCCCGAAATTCTGCAAATCCTCCCATTTCCTCCGTGCTGTCTGAGCCCTCGCCTGGGTTTCGGTGAGTCGTTTTGCTCATCCATTGCAGTCAATTGGCTGGGCGTGTGTGTGTGTGTGTGCCTGGGACCACCGCACCACCACCGCCACTGATGAGGGCAATTTATGGGGTTTTTGCCCAAACGCCACCCTCCCCCAGAGGATGAAACGGGGATGAAGTTTTACAGCGAAGTTAGCTCGGGACCGTCTGCTTCTGCTGGTGGAATGCTGAAGAGCGTACAATTAAACTGAAAGAAATTAATTCTGACCCTGAGATGGTGCTTCAAGGATAAATTGGTTTGAGAATTGATTCCCATGCGCCATGCCATTGGTGTCTTCTCTCCATGGGTACCGAGTGCTGTGTCCTCTGTGGGGGTGGGAGTGTGTGTGAGTGTGGATCTTCGGATCGGTCGAAACCTTTATTGGAGTTGATACAATGGTCAACAATGACGACATCCCAGGTACAATTAACTATTTACTGCGGGATTGTGAAGTCTGGATGTACGTCTCTGGAACAGTATCTCGCAAAGGAAGGACATAACAAGTCGAGCAGTCCAAGTCATTGCTCAGGGGAAGGATAACCATTCACTAGCTCTAATAGGAAACGAACTTTGTGAAGCACGGAACATTACATCCAACAAAAGGACAACTCATGACGCTGGGTAAAGACGCAGACAGGACCTGCCTTGACTGGGTCGCTTTCATCCCGTAACTCGTACCAATTGATGATCGCTCAATTAAAATGTAAATTTCAATTCCCTTCAACCAACCTCCACGCCCGGTTCATTCTCAATTTAATTGAGTGAATAGACAAACGGTTCCAATCAGCCATGGATTCTCGCAACAGCCCGGTGACGGGTCAATATTTGCCGTTCGCTGTGGCGTACCTCACACATCAACGAACGTTCAGCTCCTCCTTGCGTGTCGCTTGCTGTCGCTGTTCACGTCCGTTACACGTCTTCGCTTCGGACAAATCGCCTCAGCCATCGGACGTTATCGAACGACTTAACACAAGGACTCAGGCTTGCGCAAGAAGTGTGTAACATTGTTGTCATCAACAATTTGCTGGAAATGGCTACGCTAGGCATCACTCAAAATTTATAACACTTCCTCCCCTTCCCACCCGGCTCCACAGCAGTCAACGGAGATGTCAGTGGAGAGCGTTCGTAAGCAATCGTGCCATCGTGTTAGCAGAGCACCCGTTGGCTCGGAAGGTGAGAACCTCAAGCAGTTGCTCGCACCCTGCTTGACATATCTCATTCGAAGCAGCTCCTTTGCGCTCACGCTCCATCTATCATGCGGATCCATAATCTGTTCATACATCATCATTTGGAGCGGCAGCCCTATCCGCTGGCAGTGTTGTGTTGAAAGCCTAATCGAATGAAATAAAAATAAATAAACAATCGCCTTCGGGGGGCCATTCTCGGCAGATGGGGCGAGCGCTGGCAGAAGGGGGCAAGGATTTTGAAAGGCATAAGGAATAACGGGAAGCCGAAGCGGAAAGAAGCAACACAGCAATAGGATTGTCAGCTCGTTACGTTCGCCGGCGCTCAGAGCTCCGAGCACACTGGGAGGGGGGGGAAACAGAATCATGAATCAAAGATTCTTGCCATCTTTGCCAGAACGAGCCTTCTCGAGCTGGAGGGGTCGAAAAAGCAAGCTGAGAAGGAATGGCAGCGTGGAAGTGGTAGTTTATGTTGCATTAAATCCTGCCGGCAAAACCGAGCTCAATGCGTGAAAAATTGAACAACAACCCAACACTGTTGCCTTTAATACCCAGCACTCTTCATACGGAATGGCTTTTGGCTCCCTTCAGCAATCGATATAGAGCAATCGAGCGTACACGCATCCTGGCCGGGCATCCGAGCCCTTCAAGGATGTGAAGAATTTGTTAGCATCTCTCTTGCTGCCCGTAGTAACGCAGGAACCGCCGGCGACTGGACGCTCGAGATAATCGTAATCGGTCACGGGTTTGCAAAGTCATGAAGCGTTCCGTAGTCGTTTGGGGAGGAATATTCTATGCGCCAGGGGTCGGTCAAAATCTAATCAAACATCGTTTCTTATGTGCAGAAACCGCTCCAATGGCTTGACGTTCGATTTTCAGTGTGTATTCTGCGCGTGTTTTGCTATGCATCTTTTTTTTATGTGATATTTATTTAAGCTAGCCAACCGGTTCGTTTCGGTTCATGTTTTATTTGCCATTTTTTTCCGCTCCGCAGCTAAGTGATGCGAATGATTTAATTTTGAAGCACGCACGGCCAGCGTAGAATTAATGCCATAATTTATAACTACATCATCATGAAGACATTTCTCCCCTATCGACGATGAGAGAGAGAGAGAGAGAGAGAGAGAGAGAGAGAGAGAGAGAGAAAGATCGAGGGAAAGATAGAGAATAAGAACGTTGGAAAATAGAAACAAAATAGATGGGAAGCGGAGTTTGAAGCTATATCTAATCAATTTCTTTGAAAATCAAAGACAGGATGCGGAGCATTTCTCGTTATCGAAGCTGAACGAGCTTCAAAGGCCGCTGATGCTTAGGGACGCGTCTAGTTTACAAAGATTTTCCCTTTCTTTTACCTTCGCTTCGCTTACCGTCCCTCTCTTCGGCGAGCCAGCATGCAGGCGGTATCGAATTTCCGATTCGTTATTGAATTCTTTCATATCCATCCAGCTGTCAAACGAGCGGGGCACGGAGGTGGACCGGTGCTTGTTAGACTAGTGTGCAGCATAATCGGAGCATAGTTGGTGAATGCTTACCCGAAAAATGAAGCAAACCACCATAACCAAAAAAAAAAAAGAAGAAAACATGAATACTCCTCCGACAGGTTCAATCATTTTGTGCCACAGAGCGGCTAAAACCTGCGGTTAATGTGGATGTTTTGTGGTTGCAGTCGCGTTGCATTCAACGCTTTCTGCGGTTTCTGTCTCAAGTGCTTTTGAATGTGCGTTCTGTAGTCGGATGCAAGGATGGGAGGAAAGGCAAGCTGGGGCAGCCGTAGTACCGTGGCTCATGTTACAAAAACTGAGATCAAATTCCTTTCAAACCACCGAGCGGACTCGAATGCGACGGTACAGTACTAGGAGGGGTCTTTTGTCCAGCGGTTATTATTATTGAGCATGATGTAATTCCAATTCATTCGTAGATCATTGACCACTGGAGCACGCTACATTTAATGGGTGCTGGATGGGAAAGAAGAAATTGAAACAAGTTCGTTGAACTTGACATCGATGTCTAGTAAATGTCACTTGTGGCTAATTGGATGAACTAAACCGATCATTGACGTGTGTTCTGTCTGTGTAAAAGTCTAGAATGAACTAGAAATGTATTAAAACTACTTAAAACGTCAACACCATTCAACCAGATTTTCACACAACGTACGTATTAACGAAGCGTTGCGATACACACTGCATAACTTTAAGGGCAAGTGATGCGGATTGCCTACTTTCAAGCAATCGTGTTTTAATCACATTGGAATGCTTCAAATGACCTCGATCTCCTCAATGCTCGTGTTTTAGCAGCCTTAACTAGTTTGGCTTCCATCAATTACTCGATTACCTTCAGTCCGAAACACTTCCCTTCCTTATTGGCTTACGCTGCGCAAATAATACTTTGATGACACCTTCTTACATCAATTCACACCAGCAAAACAGCACTTCTTTTACATCGATTAACGCAGAGAGGCATTTCATTTCTAGTGGATAGTAATTCGGTATTCACAGGTTCAGCTCCACTTCTTCAATGCCTGCTCGTACGTAATCGTACCCAAATTGGTTTAACATTTACATGCTGACGGTATTATGCCAAACCCCTGCTCCGCTCCAGCAGAAAAGCCTCTTCAAGCCACACACCACACAAGACACGCCACTGACAGAGAGCTATCATTGTGCCCGCACGCGTTGCTTGCGCCTCTGCCCAAACACTTTGACTTCGAGTACGCTTTTCTGCGGATTAAATCGTACGCCAGGTGTGCCGGAATGGCCCATCCGACAAACGGCACCCCGCCACACGGCTGCCGTAAGTAGCGTACGAGCTCTAATCCGTTCAAGATACTTTCGCCGTGCAAGGAAACAGGCGAACAGAACAGGCCCGGCCTGCCGGAACTTCACAGCAGCTGCGAAGAAAAATCAAACACTTCTGCACAGCACAGCAAGGGCCCAGACCGCAAGGCGGCTGAAAGCAGCTTTTCGCTGATCTACATAATCGAAGTCAACAATTGACTGGCAAAAGTCAATCATTTCGAAAGCTTAATTCAATCATCACCACCTCCCCGGAACCGCCCGCTCGGTGCATGGCCGGGGCTTGGCAGCACCACTCGACTCGGTAATCAACTTCGGCGCCCAACCCAATTTCCGAGCTGGGGCTCGGGTGGTTCCGCTTTTACCGTGTACCGCGGTGCGAACGATGTGCGCTTTTCTGTGCAATGCCTTTTTTTTCTTCTTCATCCGCTTTCATCCTTCTGCTGGCGTGCTGTTGTTGAGCCCCGGCTTGCCTATTGCCGTTGCGATGTCCCCGGCCCGATAGCGTATTATTGAATTTAGAAATTTCGTTAGGAAATCAAGAGATTGGAGTGTATACGCCACCACCAGGCGCAGATAAAAGCGAAAGGACGCATGCTGACAATCGAAGCAAAAGGCCTACAAGGGTCTCTGGCATTCGCTGCCAATGAACAACGAACAACCGCCGGAACAGGGCGGGAAGGCAAAGGCAGGGCAAAGAAAGCAAGAAAGCGAACTGAACAAAAAATTACCTAAATCTGGTTTTCGCATCGCAAACTTCATTCGCACCCGCGGAATCGGTCCACCGGGAGCCCGGGGAGCGATTCGCTTGTACAAATTGAATACACACTTCCGTGTTGATTGTTGCTGGAGAGAGTTTCCTTTTGGCGTGGGGACGAACGGTTCGGTTTCGGTTGTGGTCCTATTCTTGCCCTTTTCTTCTCGCCACGACTTTGGCTACCTTTTGCCGTTGTTTGTGCCATTTTTTTTTGCCATCAAGCGCTACACACGGTGTCGTTCCGCTAGTTTGGTCGCGAACAGCGTTCCCTTGCTTTTGGTCCAATTCCACGCTCACCATTGAATGAGCTGGCTCGGAGTTTTCTCGCGATCTGTAAATGTGTGCGCAGAAACAGCAAGCAACGGGAGGTTAGAAGGAGTACGTGTTTTTTCGTCCCAAAAACTGGAAAACGAAGTGTAATACTTAACAATCAGGGGAAAATCGACAGTAAATGTTGGGAACTACCACCACCAGCAGCAGCAGCAGCAGCCAAAAAACAGGAAAGCGGTGAGCTCAGATGGCTAATTGGCAGAAGAAGGAAAAAGTTGAAACTTACAACGCGACGGAAACATTGCGAGGACGACGCCGCTGTGCTGGTGCTGGTGTGACCGGCAGTCGTTTGATCATGGTTTTATGTACCTTTTCTGTTGCTTTTCAAATTTACCTCCCTTTAAAATTTAGCTGGTAAAGTCTGTTCGTGTGGTTTGAGGTGGGCGAGTGTGGCTTTAACCGAGGATAAAAAACATCCTGTTGCGATTTGGTCGATTGGTTGAGAAGCTACAGCTGTGAATACAAAATGCGCACGGAAGGAAAAGCGGATGTTTTTTTGCATGGCTCGGCAGTAGACCAATCGTGTTGATTATAATTTCTTTTGCTAGAGTAGCGGGCCTTTATTTTACACCTCAGTAGCCAATAATCTTGATAAATCACAAAGCAGGAACGAATGAAAGGTTAAATGTGCTTCAAATTATGTGTGAGTGAGTTTGCATTTCGGATTGCATACATTCCGGCGGATAGTGTAGTGAAAAGTAATTAATAGATAATCGTTCAATGAATCACATTTTCATTGAATGTGAAGTGAGGATGAATCGATACTTCTAATTAAAATTTTTATTCAAATCCCATTTATATATAAATGAAATTGAATGAATAGCTTCGGAACAACGCAGAAGGGAAAAAACAAAACTCACTGTCAAGAATCACAAGTACCAACGCCGCGCACAGCGTCCTTCAAGTACTTTTATCTGATCATTAGTTTGCCAATCAAGTATCGGAACCATTCGCAACCCGAAGCGCTGGAAGGAACGCCGCTTGATGATCTCTCACCCGCAGATGCTTTGATTCGAACGGGACCGTTCCTTCCCTTTGAAAAGCCCTCGGTTGGGCTCTTCTCTCACGTCAACAGTTTGGCGCGCTGTTTTGACTCGCACCAGTCAGCTCCGATGATGTTGACGATGACGAAGCGATGATGAGACCGATCAGGCCGCGTTGATGAATGGTTACGATGGTTGAAGGGGTCTTATTCCTTGTTATTCCCTCCCTTCGATCGAGGGGCTTGTATTTGCCACCCTTCGGGTCCCTCCCTATCGGTAACTGTTGCCGGGAATCTCGAGCACGACCCCTCTCGGTTTGCTGCGCTTGCCTATTGCTTTCCAATCAAGAAGCTATGAAGCTGCCCGACCTGCGCTGAAGTGGCCAGTTGTTCCCGGGGCCGTGCTAGGGGAAAGGGACGCAACACGCAGCACAAAACAAAGGTAGGGACGGGTGCAATTAAAAAAAAAAAAGAAACGAAACACGAACGAAGCAAAACGGAAGTGACACAACACGTTGCCTGGGACCATCTGCAAACGGAGCGGTTTCCGCTTGGGTAGGGCAGTGTGCAGCGAGGGACGGGAATTGCATCATCGCGCACTCGATGCGCGCTCCTATTCAAAGGCACAAAGCATGGTTTTGCTTCCCTGCTCAAGACACTCGAAAGGTGAGTTATTTCTCAAGTGAAGGGTGTGTTTTTTCCCTGCTTCCTTTCAATCTTGTTTCCTTGGTGTTTTGAAAGCAGAACCCAGTGGTACTCCAGGGGTACTTGCAGGTAATGAGCTGTTGATGCAACAGCAGCGCGGACCCCTGCGGGCTCTGCAATCCTTTGTGTGCATCTTGCCTGCAAGCATCTTCAATCAAGGGGTTGCCGATGGCAGCAGTAAGGAAAGAAGTATAAATATTGGTGTATCAAAACACAATTAAGCCCCGTCGACAGCAGTGGCCTCCGTATGCATACACATGCTTATTATAGCGTGTTTATTGCACCGAACCGGCTTGCTTTCCGTGTGCTGAAACTGCTCACGCTGTTAGATCGATGAAAATTCGATCAAAACATTAGCTTTCCCATCGAACCGAATGCAGAAAAAAGCGGGACAAAAACTCGAGCACAGCTTGAACCGTTCGCAAGCCATTTTTGTATTTTCCCTCCCTGTGCCAAAATGTGCTGCCTTGATAATGTGCAGAGTGCAATTTCTTTTTTCATATTTTTGCAAGCAGCACATCAACAAAAAAACACACACACCCACAAGAGCACAAAACATATGCACACTAAGCGTAAAGTGACTTTACGCGACATTGCAAACTGCTGTTACTATCGGTGTGCCCGCCGCCGGTGCCCCAGAAAACATACAAAATGCATCGCAGGCGAACGAAAATGTGCAATGTGCATGTTGATGTTGCAACGTTTTGGCTTTTGACTGCTCCACCCCAGCCCACCATTCCCTGCTTGATGTAGTTTGATTAATATCCTTTTTGCCTTCGTTTAACCCGAATTACCTTTCAGCTTTCCCGTGTGTGAGTGTGTGTACGTGCATGTATGGTTTTATTTATTGACTTTCGATGCCCGCACAAATGAGGGGAAAATTGAATGCAATAATAAAAATCGATGCAATCTCTTATCGGCAACAAGCCGGGAAACGCTTGCATTCGGTGGCAATTCAGCGGCAATCGCGTTTAATGGAAAAAAGGGGAATAAATTGCACTTTATATTAAATGAGCGAAAAATGCTGCTCATGAATACCGTGTGCAAACGTGTTTCTTTTTTTTTCGTTTGTTTGTTCGCTGCCCGTTCGCTTGCACCGTTTGATGGCGTCGTCTTATGGGCACCGCAGGAGCTCGGAAGGCAACACGTCCGGGTGTTTGCAATGTTGCAACGTTTGGGAAGTTGAGCAAAACATATAAAAAAATGGCGAAACATATGGCAGTAACGTACCGCTTTCCCCCTCGTTCAAGCTCTTACCTTTGGCGTGGCATGCCACAGTTAGTTTTTATTCCCAGCATCATGGGAGCGGTGCCGGTCGGCCGTACGGTCCATTTTAATTTCTTAATAGAAACGTAACACCAGTGTCCCCGGGTGGCGCATTTATACACACACACGCTCGGTGAAATATGACTTCCCGTAGGCTGACCGGATACGCGCGGGTCCTCACGAGGGATGCACACACACACACACACGTGTACACCGGAGATAGGCAACAGAGTGAAATTGGCAATGCAAGTTAATTGAATGAAAAATGATGCGGCACGACGGGTGGTGGATTTACTGGCCCTGGTGGTCTCAAAATCGACACACCACGTTTGGCTGAGGGACGAGAAGCGTGCAGCAGCAAAGCAGGGGCCCAGGATAATAGGAGAAAAATTAACGACCCAACCGTCACCCCGTTACCCGTGAACGCCAGCTGCGTGTGAACGGCTCGGCCGGGGCTTTTCCGGGCAGCGCGAGTCAAACCGAGCTTGGTGGGAAAACGTCACCGTTCAATAATGCAGGTTCCGTTAATCAGCAAACCGATCGGTAAGGGGTGTGTGAGGGTCGCAGAAAATGCGACTGCAGTGAGTATGAATCAATAATTGATGAGGAGCAGCTCATGAAAGTTGTTGCGCAATTGCAGCAGCAGCTGTAAGAGGGAAAAGATTGCGGCAGCGTGCCATCGTGGCAGGCGTTTTATTGGGAACGAATCGATTCCACCCAACGGATTGGGGGACACGGAACACATGTCGCATTTAAATTCTCTTTTATTGAAATTTTAAATTGACACAAAAAAAAAAATACAACTCTTCACGAAACGCTTCGGCGCAAATGCCGAATGCGCGAATGCTGCGAAAAAGAACGAGGGTTGCAACTAATTCCCATTATCTGGTACCTTCTGCCCACCTGCCAGCGAAGAAGCATTCGGCCCAAGCGGCTGCTAAATTGCTTAAGTAAATCAGATGCTAATTTGATAGGGTTCGAACGCGCTGAGGCGGTGGGTGAGGTGGAACAGAAAATAAAAGCAAAAGAATAAATAAATCCCCGCAAACCCGGGGAGTGAAACGTCTCGCGGCAACTCGCCGGGCTACAGTTTTCCTCCCGGCCCGGGCGTCACAAGCGCCTAATGTCCCCTCGGGGCTGGCTTTTTCCCCACCCAACAGTCGGGTAAGATGAGACCAGTACCAGCCGGTCTGAATCAACAGAGATAACCGGAAGGGCGTAATCGAATCGCGAATGCGCACACCCACAATCAAAGATAAAAAGGAAGCAAACCTTTTTTTTTTGCATTTGCCTGTTTCGTCCCGGGACGTGAGGATTCCCCTCGCTTACCCGTCTCACAAATCGTTCCACGTAAAATGGCTGTCTTCGTTGCTTTTTGCCGTATTTTTTTTCTTTCTTTTCCTTCCTTTTTGTTTGTTGATGTACAAATTTCACCCTTCCCGTCGAGGCGATCATTCGCCCCAAAAACGCCTTCAGGGAGCGATTGTTTGAATTGAAAAAGGCACGCTTGCCTGCGGGCGTGAGCATTAAAATGTTTGCCTGTATTTGCATTCGACATCGCTCACTGTCACGCCGGGCAAACGATGGTACTGTAATGAGAGGGGTGTATGTGTGCGTTTTAAAGTTCTAAAGACGGGGGAAAAACAAGTATTGGCAGCTAAGCCGAAAATGGGATTCCCGGTATTTGGCGTAATGTGCGTGAAACACGCTTGCGTGCTAAACAAATGCGACAAATCTTGTTTATTTTAATTGAAACTGCAGCAACCGCTCGGTTGATTTCTGTAAGGCCTGCGAGGCAGGGAAGATTACGATACATTATGCCAAATGTTTTAGTCGGTGTGTACGCCGTTGATGGTTTAGGAAAAGGATTAAATTAATTATTCTAGCAAGTGTTGTAGTGTCCCATTAGCCTTTGAAAGGATGCCGATAATAATATTATCTTAATTGCTTCGAATGGAAATACCATCAAAATGTGTATCGCAGCAACCCTCGTTTCTGAATGACCTGCTAACGGTTTCATGCACTTCTTTCCGCTCCGCTTCACAGCTTCACCGCTTCACAAAACGACGATGAGGACGATAAGCACAGACCGTACCTTGGCCGGGTTGATGCTGGTGCTGCTAGCCACCCTGCCCTACGCGACCGTAGCGCGCAGCTACGAAAAGCAGACGGTGCGCAAGGGCAAATCCGCCCAGATCGTGTCCTCGGCACCGACCATCACCACCCCGCTGATGGACCTGTGCTCCGAGGACATCAACATGAAGCTGGCCTGCCACTGCTCGCCGGAAAGCCACGCCAAGGCGCAGAAAGCGTCCTGCTCCATCTTTGACGGCGAGCTGCCCCGCAAGGACTACAACTGGCTCGCCTTCCACACGCAGACCGAGCTGGAGCATCTGAAGTTTACGGTGCGCAAGTCGGGCAACCTGACCTACATCCCGTCGGACGTGATCGCCACGCTGTACAAGCTGCGCACGCTCACGATCGAGTACGGCATCATCGGCGACATCTATCCGTACGCGTTCGGCAACCTGACCGAGCTGCGCGTCATCAACCTGCCGAACAATCAGATCGTCACGCTGCACAACCACTCGTTCGCGCACCACCGGTCGCTCGAGGAGCTGATGCTGGAGAACAACTACATCCGCACGATCGGGCGGGACGCGTTCGTGGACGTGCCGAAGCTGATCAAGCTGAACCTGGCCAACAACAGCATCGTCAACCTGCACGACAACGGGTTCGAGGAGCTGGCCAAGCTGGAGGAGCTGCGGCTCGAGTCGAACCAGATCGCGGTGCTGGCGCGCGAGTACTTCAAGGGGCTGGAAAACCTGAAGATCCTGAAGCTGTCCTACAACGATGTGGACTATCTCGGTGCGTTCGTGTTCGCCGACCTGTGGAGCCTGCAGATGCTGTTTCTCGACAGCAATCGCATTGAGGTGAGTTCGCCCGGTTCGCCCGGCTGTTGAATGTATGAGCGATTTAAGAGCCCTTTGAACCTAAAACCGTTTGTTTGTTTTCCTTCCCCTTTTTTCCCCATCAGAAAATCGACGAGCGTGCCTTTGACGGACTGACCAGCCTGAACTATCTGCACCTGGAGAACAATCGCATCACCACGATCGACAGTGCCACCTTCACCAGCGTGTCGGCCCTGCAGCTGCTCAACCTCGACTCGAACCGGCTGTCCACGATGACGCACAGCCATATCGTGCCGCTGATGGACAATCTGGTGAACAACAGTGCCCTGCTGTCACTGCGCGGTAAGTTCCCGACGGTGCCGAAAATCAGTTTTCGGACCGATTCAACCCTTTTGCTCGGCTGAGTGGTACGACCACCGACACGCCCGACCGGTATCGTTTTGGAGGGTTTAGGCAGCTTGAAAAAAAAATATAAACCACCTCCGCAAACCATCAAACACGGATCGGTGCCAACTTTAAACGAAACATTTTATCGTCCATTCAACGGGGTAAACGGTCGTAAACCCCGCGTGCGGCTCCAGTACACACGCTGGATTAACCGAAATATGATTGGATTTTCGATACTCATCCTTTCCATCCCTTGGCAAAGGCTGTGTGGTATCGAAGGAAAAAAGCGGTCGCACGACCGCTCAGTATATCGGTCCATCTGCGTCTGCTGCCAGTGAAGTGCCAGCGTAACCGACACCGAGTGATTTCTTTTCCGAATCGCCGGGCGACAACCCGACAAAGAGACGGGACAATTTTTGGCCCAAAATGCCAGTGCGATTTTTTGCTCTCTCTCTTTTTTCCCCAGTTATGGTCGCTTTTTCAACCAATGCTTTGATACTGTTCGATGGATGTTCGGAATGGAAATCATGGTTTTGAAAATAGCCCGTCCGTCTGACCCTTACCCATTCTCGGTCGAGGCTCATCTCCGGCACTGCACGCCAACTGTTGCCTGGGTTGAGTGGATGTTGGGGCTTTGCAAGTGTGGCTATGTGTGTGTGTGTCTGCCAGTGTGATGAAAGGTAGAGTTTACCCTTCACCGTTCAACGATGGCCAGTCGATACTGTCGTTGACAGCTGACACATGAAAAGGTTTTACATCCTTCCTAGCCCTGGCCGTGTTTGCGTGTGCAGTACGGTGCAGGCTATCTTGATCCGTTACTCATTTTTGCTTAATCCTATCCTTGTGCTGGGTGGAAGTATAGCAGAAGAGCTTCAAAAGGTTCATTGGATAGGAAAACTTGAGCGAGAATGGGTTGTGAAGAACGCAAATGCATACATGCAGCTTTTGCAGTACGTTTTTGCGTTATTGAACTGGTATGTACTCGTATTGCGGGAAATGGCATAGTTTCGTGGTTTCTCCGAAATATTTAGTTAAATTGTAGGCGAAACTGAACTATGTTTGGAAAATATGTTCGTATAATTGATTGATTCTTGTATCCGTCTGACAACTACAGATCGTTCGTTTTCGTAATTTGCCGTCAATTGCAGCGAAACGATTGTGGAATTTCCACTAACGAAGCTTTCTGAGAAGCGTACGTTTCCCATTGGTCAGTGCCTAGTTGGAGGCATTCGCTATAAAATGGAATTTCACGAATTTGTCCGATACAGAAGCAAAATTGAATCCGGCAGAGTATTTGCAGGATATGGTGGATTTTTTACCTTTTTTTTTCATTTGCAGCACTTAACAGTGGTTTTTTGTCCAACGTATTGCATACATGTAGGCGTTTCTTGCAACGGTGAAGCATAAATTAATCGTAGCTGTATGAGGATTGCAACAAAAAATCCATACTCCATGCACTCTAATTGATATCCCTTTTTTTGCCATCCACTCTCTTCCCTTTCTCCTCGCAGACAATCGGTTCATCTGTGACTGTCGGCTCTCGTGGATGTACGACCTGAGCGACCGTACGCGCAACGAGGAGCTGCGCGAAAGCCTCAAGAGCATCGACTGCATTCTCGGCCTGACGCCCGAGGAGCCGACCCGTTCGCCGCTGGCCAGCTCGTACGACTTCGGCCAGCTGGACGAGAACGGCGAGTACATCGACGATTCCGCGAGCGAGAACGACGCCCTGGCCAAGGAGGTGCCGCAGACCGTGAACGTGCTGAAGCTGGGCCGCGAGGAGCTGCCGTGCCCGGAGGAGCTGGCCGGCCCGACCGGCGATCCGAACCCGCGCGAATCCAAGGGCCTGTTCAACCTGTCCTGGAACAGCTCGGCCGCCGGCGACCGGTACGGCGGCAGCAGCAGTAGAGTGCTTCTAGCGATAGCCGCGGCCGCGGCGCTCGGACTAGTGCGTCGATCGATTAGCTGTTAAGTGGCCACCGGGTGGGGGGGGGGGGGGGAACCGAAGGTAACTTATTTACGGCAGTGTGCGCGTTGGTGCTCCAACGCACGTTCGATTGTTTTTCCCTCCCCGTGCACGTCGGCTCCATCGGCTCCGTCGCTCCATCCCATCCAAATGGGATTCGTTTCAGCCTTCCCTACTGGAAAAGCTTTGCACTCTTCACCCATCCCGCTCACTGGATCCCATACACCACAACAGCTCCGCATTGCATTTTTGCGTAGCGCAAACACAGTCACAACACGACAAACACATCAACAAGCGAAAGGGGAGAGGCGTGAAGAAGTGGAACACGTTTCGCACGTGCATGTAATATATAGTGAAAGTGAGGGACAATTTTGCCAACCTATTACGTAGCATTTAGAGCAAACCCACGATAGATAAGTAGCGCATGTATGTGTGTGAGTGCGCGCTACCAGATCGGTCGACGGCATCAGAGCGGGCTTAAGCGAGGGACGGTAGCTTTCTTTCGTCGAACGTTTTGTGGTAGATTTTAGCATAACAAAGTGATCGCCGAACGTGCTGAACTTCTGCTCACACTCCAACCATCACAATCATCACATTCGTCACCAGCCTGGTGTGTTGTTTTATTCTCCCCCACTCCCTTTTTGTTTGGCGTTTGATGTACCCACCAAAGGGGTACACTAAGATCGAGCGGGCCGGTTCGACAGCATCCACGGGCAGTGGATGGACACTGGACGAATTTTGGACCGATAGTTCGACTGCCCATATCTGCGGTTGGACGGACAGAATCGAGACTCTGATAAAGGGTAACCCATTTCTTTCCTTTTTATAATAAAAGAAAACAAATCAGACAACACACACACATATATAAGTAGGTTTTAAGCTAGAGAGAACACACTGAACGATGAAGCCCCTTTGCAACTGAGTACGATATAAGGTATAAACAAAAGAGAGAAAAAAAACAAAGAAAAAAAGAGCAAGCGAGTAATAAGGTAAGAGAAGCAGAGAACATACACAACCATGAAATGAAACCAAACAGAAGAAAGAGCGAGGAAGTAGCAAACAACGGTAAAGAGAGCGAACAAAAACAGGATCAAACGAAGCGAAGAAACCAAAAGACAGTGAAACTACAGTTTTTGTAGCATCAACGGGAAGGATAGTAAGAAACCGTACACCAAGGGAAAAAAGTAAGAACAAGCGATGCTGGAAGGAAACGTGCGGAGAGACATGCAATGTTGCAATTCTTCTGTGTGGTGAGAAAAGATTAACAAAAAATAAATACAACTCTGTAAATTGCCGTGTCGCAATGTGAATAATGTGAGAGGAGGGCGAGGAAATAGAAATAAATTTTAAAGTAAGTAACAAAAACAGCTGCCTTTTCTTGTGATTTTTCGAATCGTTTATTTAATTTTTCTCTCCCAACCTTAATGAGTCTATAAGTTCTTGTTCCATGTTAACCAATGAGCCTTTTCATGTTAACCGTCGTTAATACACACAATCATTGAAAGGTAAAGCCCTAATACATCTCAAACCGATTCTGTTTCTGCCTTTTCATCCCCAAAGCAAGGGGACTACCGTTTCTTGCCCTAAATGTTTCCGCTCCTTTTCTTCGGGTTACGTAAAATGGTCCGAAAACTTCACTTCCGGTACGAAGCAAATCCCCCCGAAGCTTCAGCTGCTCGGATTGATCACAAGAATCGGTAGCTGTCAACGGAGGTGGCACACTTTATCCTTTTGCGAAATATTGATTCCGTATCTCAGCTTTCCCAAATGATGGCATTCGCGCATTCGTATTGCTTCTTCGTGCTGCTGGGTTGCTGGCTGTTGAGTTTTATTTATAAACTCCTCCGAGAGAAAGACTTCTCCTGTTGCCAGGAGGGGAGTGAAATGGACAAGATGTTTCCTGTGCTGCCCGAAATAAATTGCTTCGGGGGATGGAAACTTTTTTTTTGCCAAGAACGATTTACAATCACTTTGTACCATTGGAATGGCTTTTCTTTTGCATATTTCGGTCTGGTTATTTTTTTTTTATTGCTGAAAACCCTCCTCCATGGGAACGAAACACCACGCGTACGTACGGCCCGCCACGCGCAATCAATCTTGCGCGAGGTCCGATTGACTGTTTATGGGAGCCGTTTTCCCTCTTTTTTTCTTCTTCTTTTTTGTCTGTTCTGGGTTAAAAGCGCCAACACAACACTGCAAAAAAAAACGGGCGGAAGTGGAAACTCCATCGTTGCACAACTGTTTGATTTATGTTTACCAGGCACTTGTTGCTTGTTTCGGCTCGTGTTGTGGGTCAGCTGTGGGGCTTTGGGTGCTTTTCTTTTGCGTCTGTGTTTCTGGTTGCTTTTTCGGCATCCATCCCTCATTTTCCGTGTCAGCCGTTGTTGGCGCGACGGACCGGGAGACCGGGGTGGCGCTCTCATCTGTGGAGCTCGGCTTTTGTGAAATCCATCCCGGAATGAAGAAAAATGGTTTATGATTGCTATCTTTCAATGGGATTCGGCATCGTACTTTTCATCTTGGCCTCTTCCCGGGCGCGCTTTGGAATGCATCCTTTTTTATGTGTTGGATCGTTCGGCAGCGTTTCCGGTGGCGAAAGAAACCGATTGATTGAACCGGGAAAAGAATTGGTCGAATGGTCGAGACGATTGATATTTTGCTCCCGTTTGATCAATTCCTGTTCCTGTTTTATTTTTTGCGTGCGGCCGGCACTACTATACAGTGTTGCGGTGCAGGATGGAAAAATCGTTTGAACAACCGTGGGACGACGATCAAAAGAATTCGTTGACCGCGTTATTATATTTTATTACAGGCGGCTTATTGATTTCGAAGCGTAACATGAATGCAAGTTGCTGTCGGTGGAAATATTAAAAAATCAATCAATCGGTGGGGGAAATCGTGCGTTTGTTCGTCGAGACAGTTATTAGGGGAAGGTAGGTAAATATGGACACTGCGGGTTAGATGGACACTTCTCATAAATGCATGAAAGAGGTAATTTTCGAAAGATTCAACAATGCAGCTTCCTAATTTAGAGTTAAACAACACATTTGAGAACATTTGTGGCTTTAAAAAAAAATTAAATCCACGAATAAAATAAATTTTCAATCGTGCGTGCCCTTGTGGATCTAATTTGACTGCTGCGGATCTTAAGCTCTACAACTTGTAATGTTTATATTTCCGGAAGTTTTATTTCATGAATAAGTTGTAGTGATTATTCAGCAAAAATTGGAGAAAGAATGAGAATGAAAGCAACACAAAATGTTTTCGGTAGTTTATGAATCCTGACACCAAAGCGGGAAAAACGCACACGAATTGGTTGATTTATAGTGATTTGTTGACTGCATGAAAAAAATAATGTTTTTCATTTATTTAAAAAAAACGCAAAAATCGATGGAAACTTAAAAGTTTCAACACATTTTCTGATAAAACATGACTGTAAGATGATGTATGCACATTTTCGTGGTCGTTGCACTTATATATACCTAGAGTTTTCCCATTTCCCTCAACGTGTCCGTCTTTACCGACCTTCCCCAGAACATTTTCTGTGCAAAAGGTTTGAATTCGCTTAGAAAGTGCATGGCTGATTGTGTCAGAACTTCGAATAGTTTAATTCAAGTTTATTGGTGATAAATGTATCTAAAATAGATAAACATTCATGCAGGTAAGCGTTTAAAAAAGGTAACTCCTCGTGGCCTGATCGAACTGATCGGTATCGATTAAAATCGTTTCATGCTTGGATTTGTTTCTAGCCTCGACGTGATCTTTAATCGGAGGATAAATGCCTCAAAAATAAGTTTTCCAATAGCAATCAAAAATAAGTAATGATGCCTCAAAAATAAGTTTTCCCAAGGTATCGGAAACCTTCCGAACCATCGCGCCACTCCACTAAACCTACGGCTCACTCCAACGCCAACGCTATCGAATCGATACTGTGCAATCTGTTGATTCCGAAGCGCCTAATGGCTGAGTCGCCATTTGTTCGTAGTCCATCTCGGCAAAAAAAAGAAGAAATACCGCTTATCATCTTCCATCGGTCGATTTGCCCGTCGTAACAAACTCTTTCCAAAATCAACAACATGCTAAGTTGCTGACCCTGTTGAACGAGCACACGACCGAACTTTTGGCCCCACAAACGATCCACACAGCGTAACAGCGCACCGAGCAAAGCAACTGCAAAAAGCACGAGCACGAGAAATAACTCTTAAAGCCATTCGCCACCAAACAGTGCTTACCTTTTGCCATCCCAGGCTGGAGTTGGAAAGCATGTTTCAGGGAGGGAGATGGCGCGCTTGGAGAGGGCATCGAAATCATCACGTACGAACTACACGACGACCGCCCGCAGAAGCTCGAAAGCGAATGGTTGAAATCGAAATCAAAACCCTCACCCTAACCTTGCGCCCCTTGTCACTTTCCCAATGAGAATGTAGAATGGGGCGGTTGGATATCCTTTCTTCGTCCCCGTTTCCAGTACCCCGTCGAAGAAAACATTGACACAACTCCATTAAAGCTCATAAAACCTGACGGTAATAATCGTCATAAAATGCTCATTTTCGACCAAACCTCATCGTTTCCCGTTTCTCGTTAACCTTTGTGCAAGAGGGGACATGGAGGGAGATGAAAAGACTTCCCCGAACTTCCCGCAGTGAGTCATGCCCTGCGTTCGGATGAACTGAGCCGAATGTTTCGGAGCACACAGAGCCATCCGCTTTCGTCCTCGTATAGTCATCATCGTGTACAAACAACACGGGAAGTTCGGGAAGTTACGTGGCCGTAAAACAAGGGCCAAACTTTTGCCAGTGGATGCACGTGCGTGTGTGTTTGTGGCCGTATGATGTACCAGGCTGCCCGGCCCTGTCCCCTGTCTTCGGCCCCACCTTGATGCGTAGTCCTCCCGGAAGGATAGTGCGGGCAGGGGCCACCAGCACTAGAAATAGAATATGGAGCATTTTGGAATGATTATGCGATTATGTCATCGCCGGTGGTGAAGTGCTTCTAATATGTACACATTAAGGGCAGGCAGGCGCTTGTGTGTACACTGCTTATGTACAGGCGGTTGGGCGAGCGAACGATGAAGGAGGTTACTCCCATTTAGCTCCGTTTATCGAGGGTGGCTTTGCTCTAAGTAGGACAAGGAGCTTTTTGCAGGGAGAGAGAGAGAGAGAATTCAGTATATGTCCTTAAAATAGTTCACTATCAATTTGTAGAGCGAGTGGTTGCTTCACGCAACCCGCTCTACCTTGCTCCTTGGTTTTAGCGTGTGTACTAACTTAGCCGGTCTCATGGTACAGTCGTCAACTCGTACGACTTAATAACATGCCCGTCATGGGTTCAAGCCCCAAATAGACCGTGCCGCCATACGTAGGACTGACTATCCTGCTATGGGGGGAAATCAATAAGTCACTGAAAGCCAACCCCACAAGTGGGTTGGTAGGCCTTGACCGGCATCGGTTGTTGAGCCAAAGAAGAAGAAGACTAACTCCCCCCCCCCCTTCCCTCACCCAGCAGGGATACAAATCACCAGCTTTGTTGGGGAAGTTTTTCTCTCAGTTTTTTTTCCTCCTTCGGTTAGATAAAACACAACCCCCACAAAAGCGCCAGGTAAGTAACAGAACAGAAAAAAAACACGGAATAGCAGCCATCAGCACTTTCTGGGGTGTGATGGTGGGTGTAAAGAGCACGTAAGGCCAAGCGCAGGGTTTCCTTTGCGGGGAGACATTCCTTCATAATAGTTTTAGATGATTATTATTAGCAGTGTGTTTGAAGGTTTCTGTGAGAGCCCGCTTCACCCTTCTAAACCTCCCCTCCCCGTCCGTTGAGTGCGCAGAAGTAACACGTGATGGCGTGCGTGACACGGGACGGTATTTCCTGCGGGACTCTGCCCCAATATGGCCACCACGTGAGCGGTGTGTGGGAGCGGGTTGACGAAGTTCGTTGGACTGTTATCTTAATGGATTGGTCGCGTCATACAAACACACACACACACACACACACACACACACACACACACACACACACACACACACACACACACACACACACACACACACACACACACACACACACCTTCTTCTGTACAGTCGAGTGAGGGTGGAAAGGATAAAACACATTCCTGTGTTTCGTGAGCACTCCCAGCGGAGCTCATTTGTGGGACGATCGAACGATTTTTTGCTGTTGATAACCATGCTCTCCATGCCCACCCGTTTGTAGTGTGGGTGAAGAACAGTTTGCTCTAAATTAGGTGTTTTAATGGTTTGTGTCGTTGGTGAATGGTAAGCATTCGTTTCGGGCCGGGTAAAACGGTGCACTTTACTAAAGCATCGCTATGAAATAATAATCAATCCCCGACCTTGCGTTCCCGTGGTACCGGTAGGAACAGAAACGCCGCGTTCTATTGTACCTGTGATGGCTGCTTCAATCGGTTTCGGTGAAGCGATACCAATAATTGTACAGTTTGTAATGGAGGGAATGACTTGAATTTAAACAATACGCTCGCCTGTGGAGGATTAGTTATTGTAGATAGAAAAAAAAATCATTGATGATCGTTTAAAAGACATGTATGAACAGGGGAGCCGATCTCATGCTACAGTCGTCAACTCGTACGACTTTACAACATGCCCGTCATGGGTTCAAGCCCCAAATAGACCGTGCCGCCATACGTAGGACTGACTATCCTGCTATGGGGGGAAATCAATAAGTCACTGAAAGCCAACCCCACAAGTGGGTTGGCAGGCCTTGACCGGCATCGGTTGTTGAGCCAAAGAAGAAGAACAGGGGAAGAAGTTTAATGGTAAAGTGACTATTCAAAATAATACCATTTCATACTATTTTATGTTCTGTCTCTAGTAACTCAACTTATTATTGACTTTAATGACTTATTCCTGGAAAAATACATTTTTTTTTTCACTTGTTTGCGTAAATTAAACTCCTGAAATGAAATAAAACAAGACGAATATTATCCTCGCTGACATTTAAGTGTTTTTTTGTATACATAACTTGTAGGAGAAGGTAAGCAAAGACGGACACGTTAGGGAAAAAAGTAAAGATCTAGGGATGTATAAATGCAACGAACATGACAATGTGCATACATCATCTAACACTCAATGGTTTATCAAAAAGTGTGTTGAAAATTTAAGTTTCTATCGCTTTTAAAGTTTTTTTTTTTAATGAAAAAAAACATGTTTTTTCGTGCAGTTTTGTAATGTTCGGGTAATACGGACACCGGATGTGGGAAAGATGGACACCATAAAGGGTAACGTAAGGGACACCTGTTAAAAAGGCATGGAAATTGAATAGGTTTAAAGAATTTCAATATATTTCGTTGATTTGCACGTCCTGGCACGTGCATAAACCACTTCTTGGCCAATTGTAAAGACGTTTCGTACAGCCGTTAATTTAGGCGCCATAGAATTGAAAGCGCCACTTATAACACATCAAAGAATGCAGCATCTAAAGCATTACTGAATTATACGGCATTAACAGCTGACGTTGCCACAGCTTACAGAACAACAGTCTAAAACTTCTCTTTTGGAAAATACTAAGCGGAAAGTCCGCGACCCTTGCAGTTTTGAGTGACTTGTGAAACCATTTTTTTCCTTTGAAGATTAAACTTTTTGTATTTGTAATCCCATAGAATCTCTCATATATTTCTGATCAATGTCATATCAATGCCTTTTATATTGATTGTAGTTGTCCACGCCGTGACAAGATATTGGATTTCACGAAGCGCCTCATCAGCGTCGAGCGAGTAGTAGCATAACGAATGGTTGCTGTTTTGATTGGTATGCCGTTTCTCGCATATTTCCATGCTTTCTTTAGTTGCTGGATGATTCATGTCTTCCCAATACCCTTATTTAAAGTATTTGATGAAATATATTCATCATTAACTGATATATGAAGTCAACAAATCACTATAAATCAACAAATTTGTGTCCGTCTTTTCCGCTTTGGTGTCAGGATTCATAAACTACCAAATTTTTTTTTACTTTGTATTCTCGTTCTTTCTCCAATTTTTGCTGAATAATCACTACAACTCATTCGTGAAATAAAATCCGGGAATATAAACATTACAAGTTGTAGAGCTTAAGATCCGCAGCAGTCAAATTAGATCCATAAGGGCGGGCTCGATTGAACATTTGTTTTGTTTGTTAATATATCCAATTTTGCATATAATAAGCCAAAAATGTTCTCAAATGTGTTGTTTTACTTTGAGTTTGGATGCTGCATTGCATTAATTCATTTTTTAGAAGTGTCCATCTTACCCGCAGTCTCCGTGTTTACCTACCCTCCCCTACACTTTGAATGAGCTCTAAATAAAGTTTGCTTTGAATCGAAGCATGAGGTTCTGTTCTTGGAAGTAGTTTCCACTTATTTCAACCTCGTACTGGATACTATTCTGCTCGTTTTCTCATATAAACCAGTGCAGTTTAACAATTTACCATTCCCACCATCCACAACCTGGTTCATCGACAAAAAAAAACACGAAATGGCAGAACCCGGGCTGGGCACAAATCCATCTGTTGCTTGGTGCAGCGTGCTTTCGAATGGCGCTCTCGCAATCAATGACACGCAAGCAGAACGGCATTAGAATAGCGCCAACTGTTGTCGATATCTCAATTATCCTTCATTAGGATGAATAAGTGATGGATTCCTTTGTCAGGGCAATCTAAATTAGTGCCCAGTGCCCAGACGCCAGCCTGGCTGGTGGTGGGCTGAGTAAGGTAGACGGCACCGGATCGATACACGCCCAACGTGCCGGCGAGCGTTGGTGCACTCTGTCCGAGTGCAGGTTTTAGTTGGGCTGTCATTTGTTCTCTCGATTCTAGAAAAAGTACGGTTAACACCAATTCTCACAAACGCTACTTCAAAGCATGACGAATTGGTATAAAAATTGAAATATCATTTCCAACTACCTGTCTGGCAAATGTTGGTGAATGATGTTTCAGGTACAACACAAAGCTTCCCACTAACACTTACACCTCATCGGTCAATTTCTTTACCGATACGGATTGCAAAACGCAATCAGAGGCACTCAATATTACTTCACCTCAAAACGGCCCTTTTTGCGTTTGCAGTCGTCAACCGTCCAAGGCGAAAACTTTTCGTCCATTTGCACATCGCTTCATTTGCTTCCAAGCCCTCGGGCAAACCAGCTCAGCGCAGTTTGCATACGGCCAACTGTAATTGCTTTCTCGGGTGCAGCCAAAAGCTCCGGCCCGGGGCTAGGTGTCAACTTGGTGCACCAGGCGCCTCTCTATGAAGCTGCCGAGTATGTACAGTAGATTGAGTTATGGATGAATTATTATAGTTGAATTGAATTCCCGTGCCCCCGGAATTGCTGGCTGCCGGAAAACTGGGACGCTGGATTGGCACAATCACTGGGACGCGATGGTGGGTGCTTAAATTGAGGTAATGGAACTGCTACCAGGAAATGCGAAACATCTTGCAGGTTTGAACGGGGGCAACAAATAGCTTCCAGCCATCGGATGGAACCGATTCATGTGGTACGCAGACAAGCATAAAGATACACACATACACATACACACACACACACACAGACAAACTGAGTAATGATGGGCGTTCATTCTTCCACATCAGTCATGCAGATTAAATTACCTTAACGCTAGCTTCCTTTATCCAGCAAGTGATATGCATGAAAATAGCACCGTCTAGCAACAGAGCAACCGAAAGCAGCCACCAGCCAGTAGCAGCAAGGTGAGAATTTGGATGGCTCATTTCGCACATTATGCATTCGGTCGATGCACAGTGTCATTGTTGGGTATTGTTCCGGCGCGAGCGCCGTGATGGCACAGAAGCCTGCCGACGCTTCGCCATTTGCCAACAGGAGCCTGTTAATTACAGAGCGATTAGGGCGCGGTGTGGTCGCCATGGTCGCTTGAGTAAGGTTTATTTTTCGATCAATTTACAATATATGCCAACAATGCTGGGCTTGTCTGAGTGGAAATAAGTCGATAATTGATGCTTATCGGCGGATCAAACGAAGCTTGGCTTGCCTTTTGGTCTCGGTTCATTACGCCTCAAAGTATGCAATGCGCGCTACAAAGTCTTCTGCTTCCGCAAAGATGCCCCCGTATGAGCCTGTGCTCAAGCCGCAACAACAATCTCTTCGAGCAAGTAAAGCATCGACGTAGTTACGACACGGTGTGGAAAGCTCACCCCCAGTGGGGCTTTGGATTTGTATATAATCACATTAAACCTGTTCCGATAAAATCCACCAAGGATTTGTGTGCGTTTTTGCTTGTTTTAAAAGCGATAAATATTATTAGACACACCCAATTTGCTGCAAGCGCACAGCAAACCTTAGCCCAACACTGCCAGCTCCCCCCGTCTCCCTAAGAGCGCTACATCGATGCCATCTATGCGTTTGTGTACGGCTCGACCAGCCGCCAAAACCAAACATTAATGAGCGTAACGAACGGCGGCGACTGTTTCACGTGCGGGTGAAATAAATCAAATGAACAAAGTTGCCAACAACAAAGCATTTATTATGCGCGCCGCCTGCTAATTGGCATCATGGGGTTAATATGTTTCCTGCTGCTCAGGTCCGGTGCTCAGCCGGATCCAGCCACCACCAGCTAGGAAAAGTTGTTTCATTACAAAATGCTCTCTCCCTTGACCGAAACGGTGCGCATCGGGTTGGCGGAGGATGAGGCACAGAGAGGTCACTGGGCAAAGTAAATTGGTGCCTTTTTATTAAAAAAAAAATTGCTACGAAAAATTGCCCCAACATGGGGGAGCGAAAGAAAAAGAGAGAGTGAGAGAGAAATAGAATTTCCTTCCTTTCCCTCGTGCCGCCCTTTGTACACATGCGAACCGGTACCGCTTTCAACGCGGGCTGACCATTTTCCTCCGTGTGGACGCGTTGTTTCATAAACATATCCTTCTCATTCCTCTCTTCCCGCTGGCCTAAAAGGTACCTGGAAAACGCGTTTTCCTCCTCCTAACAGAGTTATTCCTTTTTTGGACAATGCTTACACCCCAACGCACCATTCCCTTCGCTACGGTTCTTTTCATCCCCTCGCATCAGCTCTGCCCCAGCTCGAAACATTCAGCACGCCCCGGGAAATTAGTTTGGAAACAGGGAAAACCTTTTAAAAAATACTACACTCGGCATGTGCACACGATGCAATATGCCCGCGTGCTTCTCTTTCGGGTCTCCAGAGATTTTTTCTTTCTTTCTTTCTTCCTTGTCATTACACTTTCCCATGGTCACAGGTGCGCGCGGGAGCGCTCGGTAGCGGGCGGATGGTTGAGGTAGAATTGCCGTTTCCTGTTTCGATTAGAGCCTCGCAGCGCGATTTTTTTTCTACTATCCGTACCATGAAATACATACAACAATGACCAATCTGCTCGGCACTCTAGCTTTCCCTTACCGCTTAGAGTAGTGTCCGATGAAAAGGGAAAATTAAAACAGACGCTTACATACACAGTGACACAGCGGCTCACGCAACCCGACCAGCTGCTTGGGACGGAAACGGAAAGAATTATGACGCCATACACCGTCGGTATCGCCATCGTCATCGGCGTGCGATCCAGACTCGCCAGACAGGAAGCATACGATTTTTGTTTTGTTTTTCACACTGCCAACAGCACAAACACACACACACACACTCCCTTTCAACTATTTCCAGTTCTGGTCATACCTGTCCGTACCGTTTTCATCCAGTCAGGGGCAGGAAACCTCCAGATCCTTGGAAAAGGGAAGAATGTGTCACGGCCAGTGTACACGGTGCGTGCATTTCCCATCTTGCCACTAAACTCAAGCAGCATACGCGGGCAACAGTGGGTGTGTGGGTGAGTGAGAGAGCTTGTTCGGGAGAACCATGGGCAAAGTGATTTGTTTATGAGTGGAAATATCCATTTCAGCAGGAAACATATTTTCTGCCCGCTGCCAACCGCTGCGTGGATGAAACGGTTTTGCGGGAAAAGGAACCGGTTCCGGTACCGTGTTGTGGGGGGGGGGGGGGGAACAGACGCTAGACGGCTGGCGCTAGTTTGAGTGTCCGAGTTTGACACCTACACCACGCGGGCGGGAGCAAATCGTGCATTTCTGGCTAGTAATGTTACTGGTGGACCGGTTTCTACCAGCCCAGTCAAGGACAAGGCACAGCACGAAGGTGAAAAATCATCAACCATCGGTAGGGCGGTCGTCTGGCGGTCGTTTCACAGCAAACGCCCAGACGAGCGAGAAAGGCTAGGATTTGAGTGTGGACATAAATCTTGGCCTGGAGGTTGAATAATGTAGAACACTATTCTTCGGCGTTTGCATTCGGCCGGCCGGGAGGGCTTTTGCCGGGCAAGTTCACATTTTGAGGGTTTTGAAGGGTTAGAGGCTATCCTCTCGGTGTCGTGAGGGGTCTTTGGTCGAACAAGGTGTGTCTTTTTGGGGAAAACGGTATGGCTGTCATGAGCTATTGAGCATTGTAGAAACGATTAATGTAGCATTCTTAAAGGGTTTTGGAGGGTAAGGAATACAGATTTCAGTCTTTTTAAAATTTAAGTGTGCCTGTTTTTTTTTAAATTCATGTTCAAAATACCGTTTGTCAAAAATTCTGGATAAACTTTAAAAAAATACTTTAAATTAATTATAACTGTAGCTTGAATGTCAATATTTGGTTTTAAATCCAATGAAAACTACTGCATAAATTAAAAAAAACAAACGATACATTAAAAACACATAATAACACAGCTATACGTATTGCATACTATAAGGCGTAATTGAGCAACTCGCCACTACTAAGATCAGATTCTGAGAGCAAGCCAAACGCCTAAAATTATGCAATGTTATGAACAGAACTGAGTTTAAAAGAGCTTTGTTTGCAATGAATTGACATGTATTGAATGAGCGGGGAATAAACAAAACCCAACAATGGGAGAAGCGCTTCTACCCCTCTTTAAGCCACCCATTTCTCCCATTCACGCTATAAAATAAGCTACCCCACACATATAGGCAACGAACACGCAATTTTAGTGTTTCACTAGAATAAAATAAACATACAATACCACACAGCATAAAATGTTTAGCCCGACGGTTACAGCGCATAAAATAATTCAACGCAACACAACGGGCGGAGGCACTCAAATGCCTGAACCACTTGCTCCACCTCATCATACAACACACACACACACACACACACACACACACACACACACACACACACACACACACACACACACACACACACACACACACACACACCACACACACACACACACACACACACACACACACACACACACACACACACACACACACACACACACACACACACACCACACACACACACACACACACACACACACACACACACACACACACACACACACCACACACACACACACACACCACACACACACACACACACCACACACACACACACACACACACACACACACACACACACACCACACACACACACACACACACACACACACACACACACACACACACACACACACACACACACACACACACACCACACACACACACACACACACACACACACACACACACACACACACACACACACACACACACACACACACACCACACACACACACACACACACACACACACACACACACACACCACACACACACACACACACACACACACACACACACACACACACACACACACACACACACACACACACAAACAAACAATCGCTCGACAAAAGTCGATTTTCAAAAAGGCATCCTATCGCATCACAAATGCACCGATAATTTTCCACTCGAACACTGGCACAAGCAGTCGGTGAGAGTGCAGAAGAAGGTACAGAAGAAAAAAATCGATTTCCATCGTCACCCGGACAAACCACCACCCACTCGTTGCCGAGCACGTTTGCATGAACGCGCACTTTCATTGAAAATTGATGTCGATAAACTGGTGCCAGTGACTTGTACGAGTGTGTTGTGACTTTTGCCTTCAACACACACACACATATATACACACAAATGACTCACTGGCAACGCGATGGAAAATCCTGGAGTGGAAGCGGGTAGAAACTGGTGGTCAACTATATTTCCCATTTCCACCACACGCACGCACACATATGCACATACTGGGTAGGAATCGGTAAGAACTCAAGGACTGTATTGATTTCTTTTGCGGCCATCGTTGCAAAAATGTTGACCCAACCGAGTGAAAGCAACAGCTGGTTGAGTCGATTGAGTAGTGCTTGTTGCAAAATTCTATCCCACCTTCAAAGCCCCCACTCAGCAGACAGATCGCTGATAGACGGCCGAGACTTCTGTTTGCAGGCCGAATTCTTCATGCTTCAAGCAGCGCAAGTTCAAAGGATATACCCGTGTGCGTCCCATCCGTGCTCCCGAGTGTCCCACGAGAGATCTCCGTTACACGATGATTGTGATTCGAAATCGCAAACACCACCCGCACGGGTACGAAACAATGAGACGCTCCCACGAACCATCCGCCTCGGGGCGATGCGAACTGACGCATGTGTCTTGATGGGGGTTTTCTTTTTTGTTTTAGAGTATTTTTTTTTTTTTGCTCTACATCCACCAGAGATAGTTTGCTCGAAACGGATGCCAAATAGTTCGGTTGGGCGGGCGGGCGGGCGGTTGCTGGTGATGGTTCGTACGGTGCGCCACCGTCTGTAACGAGATAAACAAATAACAAACCTTATTATTTATTGAGAAAATATACATCCAATTATAGGGGAACATGGTGCTACGACCGCAAGCAGCCCGGCCGGAGGAGGATCGGACGGGGGACGGGTTCCGCTTCGATGGCAGGACGCGCCATCGGTGTAGAAGACTTCCGACAGTTGTGCTGCTCCCGTGTCGCTGGAAAGATGATGGTCGTACATGCTGCTGTGCCGTGCGAGGATTGGCACACCGGTAAGTGGTTGGCGTTGCTTTCCAGGGGAGGAATTAATTATAGATGAAAATCTCAAGGAAGCAGTTGGCGGCAAGGGAGCAAAGAAGCATTGAAACCGTTTGCTTTCTAAACCGTTAGACTTTACACAACATTTTGACCAAACGATGCAAGAGGAATGTACAAAAGTAGTAAGTGAAAGAAAATCTACACTTTCGTGAAGCTATTTATACGGAGATGAAATAAACCTAAACTTTGTCAACTCTGTGCTTAAGGATAAGCTCAATAACATTCCATCGCGCAGCAAATGTCACGAGCATCATTATAAGATCAGACACCAAGCAAAAACAAACCCCATGTACCGTTGTGGCAAACAGCCCTTCGTTCTCTGCCCCTACACCCGGCACCGAATTGTTTGACAAGTTAGTACTATCCATTCGAGGGCAGCATCTCGATGATACCGGGCTACTAAACTTCTCCCCAAACTAGCAAAGCGCTGTATAGAAAGTCCCTTTTTGCAACAACTACCCTTCGGTACCTCATCCCGTCAGTCACTTTCATGTTCTTCGCTCCTGCTCCCTCCCCCATCTCCTCTCCATCCCTTTGCATTCAATTGGCCAACTGTGACAATCTCGTGTGCACACAGGGACTGTGAGTCTTTCGGTTTCACCGTTTTCCCGTTTGAGTATGTCGCCGATGTCAAGAAAGTGTCCTTGGCAATGCCCCGGCATCACACATCGGGCCCGGGATGAAAAGACGCCCCCGGTGGCCCGGTTGTTTGTTTATTTTGCGGCCAGCAGGGTAGGGGCATGGTCGTTATGTCCTTGCGTCGTCAACCGCCCAGCTTCACCCCCAGCGGTTCTTGCGGTTAGATGCGGGAATGGAACGGTCCAGACGCCAGTGCTTCGTTTCGCATTTATTGGTTTGTCAAGGCGCGCTGTCGTAAATGGGACGCTTCCACTGCCCAGCCGCCTGTCACCACTCTATCGGAGCGGATCAGCCGGGGCAAAGGAGTGTAGCAACGGTCCCTCGAGATGGTGAGGCATCGGCCCAGTGCGAAGTGTTTAGTACACTCTCACTGCTATAGGAAAGTTTTGCCCCTAGGCAATGTTCAAAAAACACCGGGAGGGTTGTAACGCATTTCGTTACGTTTGTCCGAATCCGATTGATTATGATTTTCACCCCAGCGAGGTAAAAGAAAAAACACACACGCACGCACGCACACCGAACAATGGCAGTGCGTTTGATCACCCTTGGAAAAGCAACCGAACAACAAGCAAACAAAAGAGATAACAGTGCCGTACGCTTGCCAATAAAACCTGCACTGCAAACCTCGTACCTCGTCCCTTTTCGGGGTGTTCGTGGTCAGTGATCTCGTCTTGGGCACATCACACCGCTAAGCACTTGGCGTGCGAGGGTGGATCAGTCGCACAACACGCAACCTCCCACCACACTCCGGTGGCGTGGAAGAAGTTGTCGGTGAAAGCATCATCAAACAGAGGGAGGATGAGAGAGAAAAAGACGAGGGTGATTCCCGTTCGATTATGACTCTCCTCCCCCAGCAGGACATTCACGGACAGAAACGCCACCACGGACGACCCGCACACGCACAATGAGCCACTATAAATAAAGCCATTTTGAGGGTGCCCAACTACTCGTCCCCGTACGGTTCGTTTCCATCTTTTTCTCTTTTTTTTTAGTGATGCGTGCGCTTGTTTTCGGTCCCCTTTTTTGCCGTATTATTGAAGGACGCAATTTATGACTTTTCACGTGCGTGCTCGTGCTGTTCCGCTCATCCACCAGCAGTGCCAGGGCCGGGACCGGGCGGGAAATTTGCAGTGATTTGCCATAAACGAATTCCTGTTTCCTGTTGTTTGCTGCAATTTATCAGAATTTATCGATAACGGTAATGGCGCGGATGAGCCAACAACCCCGGCAAGTTGTTTTGTAAGGAGCAAGTTTTACTGCTGATGTCGCTGAACTTTCCTCCGCCCGGGCCGTTTTTGTTGGCTCAAGGCTGGGATAAAAGTTTGCACGGAAATGATAATTCTATGCAGCAGTCATATCCGGGGCGCATAGGGTCGGGAAATCCGACTAGATGGCCGATTAGTTTAGGTCAATCGGTTGCGATCGGTGTGCAAAGAAAAATGCTACTTTATTGCAAATGCATCCTGTTTCGGTGCTGCCTTTTGGTGGTTTGGTGCCCGGTTACGTGTGAGGCAGGGTTTATATCTCGCCGGCAGACGGCAATGTAATGAGGTAATTGAAATTCTCGCTGCATTTTTGGTAATTGGTTTGCCGCAACGGTTGAATAAAATAGTCGTTGTATAAATTTAGGAGCAAAAGTTGTACACACTTTTCCATAAGTATGTATTGTTTCAGAACCTTCCTTGAGATACGGGAAACTTTTACGGGTTACGGGAGATTTGTATTTTTCCATGTATCATATTTTAATTATAAAATTGATTTTATAGTTATTGCTATGAATCGTATTACTTGTATTGGCAAAACTTGTTTTTCAAGAAGAACAAACGGTAAAACGCTCAAGATGTACGTCATCTAGTATACCTTTAGGCGATTTGAATGAAATATATTAGGCTTAGTATTTTTCCTTCCAAACATCAAGAAAACGGCAAATTATTATTTGTTTGTTTATTTGTAAATGTTAAGTGATTGGCCATCATTGGCCTTATCACAGATCTTATAAACTAAACTTATAATAACATAAAGCATCACGGTACAATGTATCATCAGCACAAAATAAATAACAAAGAGTATCACAACAAGAAAAACAGGTTAACCTAGGGAATTCAAGTCGAAAGAGTCATAGTGCGCATTAAATCGGATAGCCATCGCAGTCAAAGGTTCATTATCGCTATATGCACGTCTAGTTTGGTCAACTCTTATTAGCCTAAAGTTTCTTAAAATACGAGCAGGTACGTGGAAATTAACTCTAGCTAAAAGGTCCGGTGAATCTATCTCTCCTAGGATGATTTTTTTCATGAACAATATTTGCGCCGTTTCGCGACGAGTAGCGAGAGACTCGAGTCCAAAAATTAAACACCGGGCATGATAACTAGGTCTCGCTGCTACGTTACGCCAGGGTGTGAACCGTAAGACCAAACGGGTGAATTTTTTCTGCACTGACTCAATCTTATTCGACCATAACGACGACGATGGGTACCAAACTACTGAGGAGTATTCTAAGATGGATCTGACTAGTGATTTGTAGAGTGCGACAAGACAATGTGGGTCGGAGAATTCTCTCGACTGCCTGCGTATAAATCCTAGCATTCTGTTCGCTCTATCAATAATTTCGTTATGATGCACATGACAGTCAAGTTTACGGTCAAAAGTAACTCCTAAGTCTTTTACTGCACTGTGTCGTTGTAATTGTGTACCGGAGATGCAGCAGTTAAACACTATTGGACAATTAGAACGGTGAAACGACATGGACAAACATTTATCAACAGAAATTTGTAGGTCGTTGTTCAGACACCAGTCGGAAAAAGAGTCGATCGATGCTTGCAGGACAAGACAATCACCAAAACACCTCACAGGAAAAAAAAAAAGTCTAAGATCGTCCGCATACAATAAACATTCAGATTCCCTTACTACAGTAGTAACGTCATTGAAAAATAGAGAAAACAGCAAGGGTCCAAGGTTACTACCCTGTGGCACGCCTGAACAACTCACGAATTCCCTAGATGTCATACATTCAACTTTAACGCGATATCGACGATTGGTGAGGTAAGATTCGAACCACTCCACTAAAGGGGTAGAGAATCCAAGACGAGCAAGCTTCGTCAACAGCAAGCGATGATTCACCCGATCAAAGGCAGTCTTAAGGTCAGTATAGATGACATCCATCTGGGCTCCCGAAGCGAATGCAGCATGGCAGTGAGATACAAACTCCACCAAATTGGTGGTCACACTGCGGCGAGGGAAGAACCCGTGTTGGCGTTTTGATATCAGCGAGCGGCAACAGTTCAAGAGCGAGTTCTGGACGACAACTTCAAAAACCTTAGCACCTGCAGGCAAAGTAGTAATGCCACGGTAGTTTTCCACTAAGCTCTTATCCCCCTTTTTATGCACAGGAAACATGTAGGACGATTTCCATGCTGCTGGAAACATACGCTGATTGAGCGAGAGTGTGAAGATACGAGCCAGAGGTCCGGCCAAAACTTCCCTGCATTTGACAAGAACTGCGGTTGGAATACCATCAGGTCCAGGGTTATAGGATGGTTTGACCTGCTTGAGCGCCTTTAGCACAGAGTCTCTGGAGATGTTTATGTCACGCACATTAACATCGACAGCGTCGGAGTGCACGTTGTTGAGAGCAGCATCCAATGAGAAGCCAGGAGCTTCAGTGGCAAACGAACTCATGAAACGGTCGGCAAATAAATTGCAGGTTTCCTCTTTGGTACATGAAGTTGTTCCATTAAAGCAAACTATAGCTGGCAGGGAGCTGTTTTTCCGTTTTGTGTCGACATACCTCCAAAATTTTTTCGGTTTTCTTCTATCGTGTTTGATATTTCTATTATCAAACACTTTTAACAATAATCTGTAGTATCTTAACGTTAAGAAAAACTGATAGAGTTTGCATAAACATCTAAACTACATTAAAATCATGCAATGCAGTAAAATGTCAAATTATTTTAAAAAACGCACTCGTCCGAATAATTTGTATACTTTTAGGCGCTTCATAACCCCAGCCCTATCCACCATGAAGCTAAAAACGGAAATGTTATTGGCTACTTTGTCGCCGAAAACTGTAACATCAATTCAAAGTAAATTAAACTGCAAATTACTTCCCATCAAGCGGAGCTTAGAAAACTTTCAACAATTTGAACCATTCACTTGGAAAACTTTATATCCTGGAAATGATCACCAGCTTCTTTGGTGGGTCCAGTTTCACTGCTTACTTAAAGCGTTACGTTTGCCTGTCCGTATCATCGCCACTTTCAATCTGAAATCCTCTGCCGAAAGATCGAGTGACCGTTGACGATTCGCATCAATTACACACCATCAGCCAATGGGAGAGTTCGGGGTGAGAACGGCTGACTACTTCATCAGCCTGACGACACATTTCCTTCCCCTGTCTGCAAGCCCCGTTGCACACTGTCCGAAAAAAACGGGCCCCGACCGGAACACATTCGAATGAAAACAAAATAAAAACCCGTCCGTCCCCTAAACACCATCGTTCGAGGACAGCCGTCCGGTGTCGGCCGAACGAGGTGGGTGAAAGGAATTGTCATCCGTTTTCTCGCACGCCCCTCCTGTGCACTGTGGAGATGGATGGCCATCCAAACGACCGATGTCCGGTCCGGGGGTGATGTTAGACCGGTCTCGCCACTTTTTTTTTGTTGCTGTTTGCTGTTGGAAAATCTCCCCCTCCTGCCCTGGTTCCGGGTCGCATGCGAACGTATCCGAAACATGAATTTCAAGCACCGAACCCGTTTGCAAACGACCGTCCTCACGCCGTCTCTTTTTTTTTTTTTGTTCTTTCTCCGTTGCTCCACACACGCTACTGCCGCGTCTTTTTGCTTTCGAAGCTTCTTTATCGGGCAAATGGATCAAATCAATGGGCGAAGGATGTGCGAGCAACTGCCAGCGAATCGGGAAATCACCGAAAATGGAAGATAATGCAGGGTGAACGCCGTCTTTCCACTCCGCCCGCTTACCGTGACGTGTCAATCTATCGCTTGGCGGTGGCGCCATCCAGGCCGGGATGAAAGTGAAAGAGAAAGTCAAATTGATTCTCCCTTCCTCACGCTCTCTCTCTCTCTCTCTCTCTCTCTCTCTCTCTCTTTCGCTCTATCTTCTGCCCCTTATCCAGCACAGGCTGCTCACTGCGGTTCAAGTGGTGCCCGGTGGCTGTCGAGGATCATTAGTGAAGCTGCAACATTTGGCACCGGCAATGGACGGAGTTTATTTTCTGCCCCGGAATCCTTCCTCCCCACTGGTACGCACTCTTCCAGTTAGTTTTGTTGTTTAGCACAGTGTACAGGGAGGCACAGTCTGCCACACTCCCGTCGACGGGGATCTGCTATCGTGCAGTGAAAAATCAAATCTGTATCGACCGATCGCAGCCCGGCACAGTTTTTGGCGAGCAGGAAGAAGCAGGAAATGGAAGGTTTCCGTTTCCCCTTTGTGTGGCGAAAAGGGTTCATTTCCGTACCCATTTTTCGTGCTAAGGGAACGCATCCGGCTGCCTTAAAAATATCACTTTTGCTCACAGATTTTATGCTTGGATCGGTTTTTGGGTGAGACGTTCTTAAGCGAAAGCAAAATTTGTATCTATTGGTTCGCACAAGCCAAGAAATGTTTTGCATGCTTTTGAGTCGATACTGCCTACGAGTGTTGATTTAGGTGTTTAGTTTTCATGGACCATATAGTGTTTTCGTTCAAATCTAAGACTATCTATTCATTTCAATTTTGTTTGTTAATTTTCAAATCTATCAATTTCACAACTTCAGTAAATTCTGACTAAGATGTAGTCTCTTAAACATTAATTGTTTCTTTAAGATGCACATTTTGATATTTTATGTCTTTTCTAGATGAACATGTTCCTAAGACAAATATTATCTAGGCTCAAATGCGTTTCGGGAGTCTAAATCCTCTGAGATGAAATTTTAAATGATAATTTACAAAAATATTTAATCCAAGGATGCTAGGTTTTTGGTTTCTTGGATACTTCATAGCAACACTCATTAGTTTTCCCCTGAGGCCTCTAAGGCACATCCAAAAATGTTTCCATTGAATAAATATTGCTGCTACATGATCATAGACCCAGGCCTCACATGAATACTTTTCTAAGCTGAGGGTTCTTTGAAGATTCAATGAAAAGAGATTTCAGCCTTATACACACTAAAGGATTCTATAAAAAACTCCTTAAATATGGATCAACATGATGAGCGCAATCAATTCAGTTCAGTTCATTCGCGAACAATGACTAATCCGTTTGAACGGGCTTGATTTATTGAATTGTATAGGTATAATTTCCACACCAACAGAACACAGATATAACACAAATGAGCCAGTTTGAACGCGTTCGCTGAATTCAGTTATGTAGGTACGATTTACACACCAACAGAACACAGATCGAACACTGCTGGACCAATTCGAACGCGTTCGATGAATTGAGTTTGGTAGTATGATTAACATACCAACAGAACACATAACGAACACTAACAGATCAGATCGAACGCGTTCGATGAATTGAGTTGTGTAGGTACAATTTACACACCTATAGAACACAGATCGAACACTGATGGACCAGTTCGAACGCGTTCGGCGAATTCAATAGTGTAGATACGATTTCCACACCAACAGCACACGTATCGAACACTGCTGGACAAATTCGACGGCGTTCGAGGAATTGAGTTGTATGGGTACGATTTCAACACCAACAGAGTACATTTTGATCTCTGACGACCCGTTCACACGGTGCGAGAAAGAGCGAGAAAGCAATATGATTTTGCACGTTTCTTTACCACATTTATGTATGTGTGCCGTCGAACACTGAACGGAACGTTCGAACGCGTTCGGTGTAGTCAGTTTCTTCCAAAAGTCCTGGTTGTTCTTTTTTTAAGAATCTCGTTCGTTCGTGCACTTTACCGAACTGTTCGAACGGTGCGATTCTCGTTCAGTTTACACATACCTACAAAACACTGTCAAGAAACGTCGTAAAAGCCTGTTTTTGTGAATAGAATTGCATAACATTAGGCGTTTGCTGTTCCCCTAACTTCATCAACACCTTTTCCCAGGTGAAATGCTCTCAAACCATGTAAGCCTATTATATTATTTTTCTACTTCCTCGATTAATGAGCATCTTACTTAAACGACCCTCCCAACATCCTGTAACGCTTTCCTCTGCGCCCATTCTTTTAAACCCGACCCTTTTCCCTTTTTTTGTTTGTTTGTGGACATGCTTGACGCCATTAGCTGTCAAAGCAAAGCAAACCCTTAACACACACTTTAACAAAACCCCGTTTGCCCGAATGATATGTTACACTGACTTTCAACATCGGCTCTCGCCAAACCATTTCACACGTGTTGTTCACCCTTCCCTTGCGCAGCTTGAGGCCGTGATTTTGCATTGTTCGCTCCTGCCCCTGTACGGACGGTTCCGGACCCTTTTCCTTCGCTCTTGCCGTAACCGAACGGGTCGGGATGCAAGTGGCCAACTAGATTTCACAGCTTCATTAAAACCTATCAAATATTCATACGATCTTTCCCCCCCCGTACGTACTCCGGTTTCCCATCTGCCGCTGGCAAACCACTGCAGCTTCGGTTCAAAACGGTATTACGTTTGGCCTTTCCCCGTTTCCTTTCGCACGTTGAATACAGTGAACCATTCTATTTTTTGTGTTGGTAGTGTAAGAAGTTCGTTTCACTCATTTGCTTCCTTTACTTTCGTTCCGATTTTTTCCCCTGTTTAACGCTACCTTCTTTTTTTTGTAATATCACACCCTGGTTCAAAAAGGATTTCCAAAAACTGTGCTGCGCTTCCATTATTAATTAGACCAATCGCAGCATCCTAAACAGCAAACCCTGGGCTAGCGACTGAGCGGTTCGGTGTGCCGGCTCGCAGTAGTGATTCCGCATGGATGAGATTTACTTTAATGAAATTTAAATGGATCCAAAGCCGGTTCGCCCCTGCAACCGGTGTCCTTGTGTTCTGCGTCAGTGTTGGTGTGCATTTTCCCCCCTCATTTCAATTAAATTTCAGTCCTTCCAAGGCTTGTGCCGATCGGGCTTGAATTGCAACCAGAAACTGTACTTACAAGCAGGCAGCATGGAAGGTGGATTATTTAAAGCATGTTGGTGCAGTTTTTGCCACAGAAGCCACTGCTTGACATCTGTTCCAATTGCCAAAGATTCCAATTGGCTGTTCATTCTGGCAAGGATGGAAAATCAATTACCGGGCAAATTCAATTATGCAACTTGTCTTCAAAAGCCAACAATGAGCGAGAAATTGGAATAACCAATTACTTCGAATTGATTTGACTTCGATTTGAATGATAAAAGCCACTCGATCCATGTGTTTAGCGCTATCGACTACCAGTACGAAGAACATGTGCGTTTGATGTGTAAAATGACATACTCGCTCTCTTTGCCTTGGCATTGGCTTTAGCAACTCAAGATAGAAAGGTTCGAGATAGAATTTTCCACAATGATCGGCCATCCTTCCGGTAGATTAAACTGTGTAAGCGTGCGCTCTCAGCGGCCTTAAGATGGCTTGACTTGCCTAACCTCTGCCAGGGTTCGGATTGTGGACGAGCGCGATGGCGAAACTGCAGCATCATCGACATCGTAAACAATCGAGCAACATTAATCATCGGAACTTCCGGACCTGCCGGCGAGGTAGGGAAACAAATCCATCAGCTATTGCTTTTTGCAATTCCATCCCGTTCTCGGTGTGCCAATCGGAGGGACGAAAGGAAAGGATACACACGCACACCCACATACACACACACACTTACCCACACTTACCCACACCATCCTGGTATTCTGGTGAAAGGTCTGCCCAACGGGTTGACCCAAAACGGACTGTCTCCGCGGCCCGACCAGGGAATGGGTGCCGAGCTGGGATGATAAAATGTGAAACATGCTTGACATACCGTAATTAAAGCGTTTGACTCAGCTCAACCCTGTCCACACCTCCCCTACCCCCGTGCCAGCCCCATCGGTAGGTTACGAGCTTAACCCGACAATACATCTTCCCGACGCTGTTGGTGCTGTAAACGGTCCACCGGAGGAAAGGGACGGCTTTTTGTCTGGGAAAGAACGGCGCGAAGCGGGGCCACCCTCCCGAGCCCGTGCCAGATGGATCACCTCCCGTTACCACAAACGGCGATATGCAGCATACTTGAGATGTCAAGTAAAACATCCCAGATCATTAATTTTCACCCGTTTCTCCAGCATCAACGCCCGCGGACCCGTTGGGCGGCGGGGCAGCACGAACTAGCCAACGAAGAAATGTGGTCGATTTTCCATTGCTTCCCGTGCCCTAGCGCTGACCGTACGTCGGTGCGACTTACTGCCATCGCCAGCGGTACCGTTTGCTTAAGAATGTTGCACCGTTTGCTTGCTCATTACTCATGTTTTACGCCTGGCCGAGCGTTGCGGGCGGCAGGCATGGCGGGCGGCAGGATGAGGGCGCATGTACTGGGTGTGTGCAAGTTTAAATGGCTGCATACCTTCGGGTGGTTTCCATTCCGCTTTGCCGCTTTCCCGTTCGGTGGCTGGAATGTTACAGGCTGATGTTTACGGACGGACCGTCTGCAGCGTATGCATCGCCGTCCAGCTGGCGTCTTCGGGCAACTGTTTGTCTGCCGCACGGGGGTGAATCCTCACAGCAATCCGATTACTGTCGTGCTTGTTCAACCAGTTGAACTTCCTGATGATTGGAAATGATAAGCGATTAAAGTCGATTTGTGACGGCTGATAGCTGAAACACAGGGCGGAAGTATGGACACTGTTTGCGATGGAAAGTACGAAGAGCGATTGAGGCGTATAGCTGGTGGCAAGTTGTTTATTACATGGTTGATGGTACTGGATCGATCGCTGGAAAATTGTTCACTAATAAACCGAATCATTATTCCATGGGGACATAAACAATTGCATTGCGTCCATTTTGTGAAGAAAATTTCCAGTGGCAATATTTTGGACGTTTTAATTTTGTGGATAGAAAATTGTTGAAATTACTTTATCTGTAGGCTAAAATTGGAATTGGTCAACGACAGAAAGAATAGTGCTATTATTCTTACACACTTATACCAAAGCATTGTTCATTGCCTTCCCATACCGGGTAATGAAACCCACCACACCCATGTGGGATGCATTATCGTATTAAGCGCATGGAGCCTAGTTCCGGGAAACGATTGATTGACCTATTAAAACAATAAATTGTTGCTAGTACAGCCAATAGTACATCATTCACGGTCGTTTAGTGCATCTTAAGCGCCTAAAGGTATGCATTTTTGTTGTTGTGGCCTTAAACATTACCTTAACAGTACAGCGATCAGGTTTCCATCCTTAAAGAGTCAAAATGAACCACTAGCGCCCAAATGTAGGCAAAATGCTGCTTCAGCGTTTGTTACAGACAAAATTAAGATCTTAAAACACAGTAAGCTTTTTTTAATGATAATATTCATAGTTACATCACTAAAAGAACCGTTCCAGAAATCAATTAAAAACGACTCGTTACTTTACCACAATCGACCATTCTTTGGTACACAAAAAGAGCCCTCCGTAACTGTAAACGTACCATTGAGTAGATCATGCTTTTGAAACATGCTACCAAAAGATGATGGACACACCCACGCCCGGCTTCTCATCTCGTGCGAAAGATAAGCTGAATCCAGTTAATGTCTGGCAGTCCGGCCTTCGCTCGCCAGCGACCCATTCGGAAGCGTATGCATTTTTCATGCCAGCCCGCAGGCAGACGCTGGAACGAAATCTAGCGGCCAACTAGTATTACCGTCCGAGCCGTATCGTGCCCGTACGGCTGTCCGTGTGCGTGGTCAGCCCGGTCAGCGGGTAACATTCAACCATCAGAGCGCAGCACAGTCCCGTAAGTACCGGATCGTCCTACACGGTTTGCAAGAAAACTGTAAGTAAGTAAACGTGTACCTGACGTGGGCAACGCTGTGCCCCACGCCGGTCCCACCACGGGCGTTTCCGTAACACAGCGCTCACCAGAACGTACGGTGAAGGAAGCTGAATGAAGGAGTGTAAGCAAAGAGCGAAGATAAAATGGTGCAACGGATACGGGGGGAGGCAACCGGTGATTATAAACCGGATTGTTTGTAATCGGCTTTGACCATACGGTAAGCAAAGCGTATCGCCACGAGCAAATTGGCAGTGGCGGTGGCGACGGCCGCACGGCAAAGGGTGCATGCTGTGCTGGGGTAGATAAACGTACGCTCTTGTAAAAACCACTCATAAATCCGGCACTAACCGCTGCGGTGTGGGAAATGAATAATTGACGGATGGTTTTTCATTTGGATGGATCTTACTGGCAGCCAACCTCGTTCCCTTCCCCTCTGTTGGTTTGGCGAAAAGCTGGGCCGCATGGGCTGAGCACGAATAAAGCGGAACATAAGCAATGGACGAAACCGAGCGTGTGCAGCAATGGACATTGGAGAGCTGAAGCTGGGTTGGAGCTTTTTCCGCTTTCATGCGTTTAATTTCCAGGCTCTTGCTCCGGGACCGGTTTTTGATGAACATAAATTACATCACATATCACGCGGGAAAAATGGGTGTACTGAGCACCTTTGCACACACACACACAAACATACTTTCGCACAACGAACGAAGCAACCGAAGAAGTAACAACATTTCATCATGTCATTTTCGAGCACAGCTCGCATGGGCCCTGTGGTGTAGCATAAAATGGCAATGAAATGGTAACGGTTACGCATCAAGCAAACCTCCTGCAACACACCCTACACACAATACAACCGTGCAGAGGCTGGTAGCAAAACGATTCGGAATACTTTATGATCGTTTCATGATTATTGTACGCCACCCTTCCGCGCGCTGCACGCTTGTAACGGTAAGGCACGCTCGGTGGGAGAGTTTCAACATAGCGCGTAAGTGTGCCATAGAAAGTGGTGACGAAGTGATTCATTCCGGTAGTTACAGAGGTTGACTGTCCCGCAGTTTGCTGGCGTGGGTAAGAGTCGGTGAGCGTTGAGTACCATAACGAATACTTCACAGCGTGTTTGTTTGGTATGAATGGGACACAGTTATTAAGTTTCACGACATGTAGCAAAAGCCGCTACAATGGTAAAAACGACGAAAAGGGCTGAAGGATGCAATTTAAGTTAATGTCCTCTTAACAAGTGACAAAACAAAATGCAAAAATGTTATCTTTTTTTTGAACATTTTCAACGAAAGATTTGAAACAAATATCACTTCTCAATGCAATTAATGGCACACTACAATTAACATTCATAATCAAACAAAAATGAATAAAAGCAAACTGCCTAAAAGTATGCAATCTGTTCGACAAAACGTTACTCTTTTCGAAGCATACTTCCCTTCTACTCTTTTCGATACATAGACCTCGAAATAATTATCTTTTCACAGTCATTGGCTATCATCTATAACTCCCTCCGCCAACACGATACCAAAGACGCGCAGTTAACGAATGCCATCGTTCAAGCAAACGCCCTCCATCCACTTGCATTCCGCGAAAAACGCATTCGAAACGAACGAGCGTAATAAAAGAAACGCAAGCTGTATCAGCGCGCATCAAAGTTAAACCGTATCATACGTCCATCTTCATGCTCGCGCCCAACGAACCCATTACACCGGGCTGGCTTGTCAAGAGTGATGGCAAAATAAAAGGGAAATTGTTACCATCATATACATGCATACTTTTACGCTCAAACAGAAATAACATTCGCCGTGTATGATGCTGCCGCGAGCAGACGCACGGACCGCTCCAGAGGACAAGCCCCGGGAGGTGAGCGAGAAAGGATTTTTTATTGTTGTTGTTGCACCCTTTGTTGATCGCGCGTTGTCTGTGATCTGGCAGCTGAAACTGTAGCCCCACGACGAGATGGTGATGTATGTGTATATGTGTGTGGGTGTGAGTGTATGTGTTAGAGCCAATCCGCCCAGAGCTCCATTTCCTTTCGCCAACCCATTTTCATGGGACCGTTGAATTCTTTTCTCGCTAACAATGGAAAGAATTCCCTCGTCGTCAAAAGGTGCTTTGAAATGGAGAGTGAGATGAACGCGAAGGCTTTAACAGCTTACGGCGAGCTTGACGCACGGTTTCACATTGTGCTTTTGCCTTTTGGGAAAACGAGAAACGATGGTAAACCGCCAGCCAGCTCTAACGAATGCAGAGCGAGGAATAGTGTTCGGTCTGGCACATTCGGCGTGCCTGTAGCCGTCATATGATCGGATTAATCTGAACTCAGCTAATGTGGAATCGAATTTTGCGTACATCAAAAACATTCACCTGCCGTCAGTGATAGTCTCAAGCTCGATAAAAGGATTACCGGTATCTTTGACTGTTTCAGTTACTGTTTATCTTAACATTGGAAAGCAAAAGTACCGTGAGCCACACATAAACATCAAACCGAAACGAGATCTTTCTCTTTTGAAATTGCTCAGCAAAATATGCTACCTCATATTTCTTTGATTCGAGAGTTCGATCGTAATTAACAGTGATATACCGATTGCATACTGTTAGGCGTATTGTGCAGTTTGCAGTATGCTTTCTGATATATATATCTACGATGTATAAATATCATTTATTCTGGTAAGAAAATTGAACAAGTCTGACCTAAATCCATTTTTCTGGGTTGAGATTGCAAAACGGAGAGAACATTATGAACACTGCGGTAATAACCATGTTTGACATCTTCTATCCATAACTACTGTGAAAAAAAAGCAATTCGCGGGATTGCTCGCACTCAACCCCTCGAAAAATGCATGATAAAGTTATCCGTCGTCCTTAGTCACCGAAACAACTAAGCAGTTTGCATGTATAGGTCGATTCATGTAACAAGAGTATCGAAAACTCATTTAGAAATCGCACACAAACTCTTTGCAAAACGAACCACTCACACAATAAAGGTACCATCACAATATTCACCAAATTGAGTCGAGATTGCAAGTGGTGCGATATGCATTGACACATTTTCACGACCGTCTGGGGTACAATTTGGCTGACACTTTCATGCATTCTAAATAAAGGTCCAGCACACTCATCACTGTATCCGATCACTGTGATGAAGCAAAATTCCTTGTTTCCGCAGAAAGTGTAAAACGCTCCCCTGTGCGTCAGTCCTTCGGGTGACGCTAGAAAATGACTTTTTCTCGTTGCATTTCCGTTTACCTCTGCTTCCCTTTAAGCGTACTACACACCCATGGAACAAGAATAAAAAAACCCACACACTCACTCTCAAGTTTCCGGGGCCCTGTTTGCCTCCATCAATTTTATTTACGGTCTGCCGCTGCTTATTTATTATGTCCTCCCACCGAGTGTTGCGTGCCGCTTTTCTCACTTTCCGAACATCGATAGGCGTTAAGTAAAAAGGTGGAAGACCCCACTCACGCTCCACCTACGTGTCTCGCTCGGCCAGTGGGGTCGGAACAATCCCAAGAGCCCATAGAGGAAAAGCAATATGCTTTACACATACGTACGTATACGTACGCCTAACGATGAGGTTGACAATTTTTGTTGCTTACCCATGCAACAATCGACCACTCTGGCTTGCCCCGTCCCCAGCGGCAATCCTTTGGGGAATACGACCGAGCAGCGGGCGAACGGGGCAGGAGCACAAATAAAACAGTCCAGCTATCTCACCCCTCTCTGGGCGCCCCACAGCAACGGGCTCCGGCCCGTAGCTCGATCCTTTTAACGTGATGCGCGCGCGTGTGTTTGTGTGTTGTGGTTACGATGGCCATTTTCTTGCCCATGCTGGTTTGCCACAGGAAAAAAAAAGTAAGGTGAAAAGCTGCTACTGCCGAACGCTCCTCAACGGGAAGTGAAATTTGCTGGCATTCTGCCAATATAAATAAATGAAAAGACGCAAACGGAAAATGACAATAAAAAAGCATAAAACGATGGCTTTGCTTCCTCGCTGCCGCACCACTGGCGGTGGAATCGAATGAACGGGACCACACACACACACACACACACACACACAGCTCTGTTCTTCACCTTGGCGTGTGTGGCTCCGTTCATTCCATTTTCGTCGGTTTTTGGCGAATGGTTTTGGCGCTGGAATGGTGAATTGGTTATTACACAATGAGTGGGGCAAAACGAGCAAAAAGGAAAAGCTTCCCATTCCCCTGACTGGTCCCGCGCTTAGGATTCTGGTGACATAAAATGTCCTTCTTGTGCTCATCCAATTTGTTTCGGACTTTGCTATGGCGTTGCCCGGTCCCGCTTGAACCGGAACCGAAGACGCTACAACGGACGGGGTTGTGTACTGGTTGCGCAATAAAATACGACGTTGCAAAGATCACGGAGATGCCTGAGGGAGCGCGTGGACCTTGTTTTCTCCCCTGTATGTTTCGCTGTTGCTAACTAAACAACAACGAGCTGGGAGCTGCCTAAGGGCGAGTAAACATTTCGTACAAATGTCTCCAGTGAGTATTTATGTTTAATGGTGTTCTTACCCACTCGCAGGGACTTTAATACGTCCGCAGTTTTTTTGCGGTCATCGTTTGGTTAGGCTGTTCAAATTGGCATGATTAATTTCACGTTCCATTTACACGTTTGTAAAACGTTATTGTGCCTACTAAATGCCATTTCACATCCAATAATCATCGTTTGAATGCTAAAAATCTACATAAATGAGCCTTTGTTTGGAGAATTGTATAACTTCAGGCTTACTCATTGGATACATGTAGGCGCAGTGCAAAAAGCGCGACGAAAAAAACGTAATTGAACTATAATTGACTATTGCTTACAGTTTAAATTTTAAAAGAAAAATCTGTTATTGTAATAATTACAACGCTTTTATGACAATCGCAACACTATAACACTCACCCAGCGATCATTTGTTTCATCAAAAATAGTTTTTTTTCTTGTTTATTAATTGAACACGATAAAAGCACCACCTGGACGGTACTGCTTGCGCATAGTATGAAATTTATAATAATCAATTTGTCGCCCCGTCCCCTCCCAACCTTTTCGTCGCTTTGTAATTTGCAACGATTCGTGCACAGCCGACGCTACAAAGCAGGCCCGCTCGCTAACAATTTCATTAATCATTGACAAACTGTTTCCTCCCATTTTCTGTGCCGGTTCCATTAGCAGCGCCCGGTGCCCTAATGAAACCGGAACAACCGATCGGCCGGCCCCATCGGTGGATAGACGTTTTCATTAATTACTGTCTCTGCCGGTGTTCACCTTCGACTTAAGCTTGCTTAACAATTATCCCACCTTTGACGGGGGTTCCGAGGCAGGCTGGCGGACGTGACGTGAAGAACGCCGAGCAACATGACAGCACTTACTCACCGCCGTACGTACACGCAAGTCAAAAGGCCAATGCCGATGAAACAGACGGTAGTCCCCCGTGCGCACTCGCTCCAAAATTCCCTCGGCGCGGGGCGACTTGGTACGAAGCTGTCTTAATTTTGAATCGATGAGTGGAAAAAACTTTGCAGCTCCTCAACGGCACACGCTAACGTGCCGATTGAAGGCGCCAACAACGGCGCGAGCTTCGCATTTGTAACGCTCCCGAACAAATACTACGTATGTTAGAGTGTGTAAGCGTCTGTGTGCGCGCTACACGTATTGGAGAGCGTTTGTTCCCGAGACGACCGCCAAGAAGAAGGAGAAGAAGAAGCAGTCGACAGTGAAACCATGTGACACCCCATTAATCAACGTCGAGTTAGTACATCGCAACGAGATTTGACTGACAAGCGTCACATGAGATTTCGTCTGGTGGGTTTGTTTCGCCCTCTGCCGAGGGCCCGCCCGACACAACAAGCACTCAGCGGTCTCGAATGTACATTATTAGGCGTGTTATTGGCGTTGTTATCTGCTATCGGCAAATCAGTGCCCGGGTAGAACTGTCATTGACAGATGACTGTGCGGCAAGTGGGCGACGAGGAGACGGAAGCAGCGCCGTGTGCAGCATACCCCGCGGTGGTACGTTCGCCCGTTCAACAACTCGAACAGCTTTATATTGTTGTGTCGCCGCAACTGGGAAAGCTCCGACCCGTTTGGCTTTGATCGAGCTTTGATGCATTAGCCTTTGATAGATGGATACCGTGTGCGGCTGGAGTGCGCCGGAGAAGCGATAATCTACATGTGCCCTCCTTAAGTTTGGCACACATCATCGGAAAAGAAAGGAAAACCGTGTTGCTTTTTGCAGCCCCGTCACGTGACGTGCTTGATTGACGGTTTGAACAATGATTTACATTACTGTTGGTAGACACATTTTTCGTACGACAGTTAACTTACGATAGTTGCTACTAAACAAGAAACTATGTCTCTACTACGTTGCCAAGGCGTTTCCATGCCTCAAATATTTTAATGAATTCTTGCTTACCCGAGTTACTTTTACCCAGCTGACATCCTTTAACACTATATGAGATTCACTTTAACAAGAGTACGGTGCAAAGTGTGATGAAAACTAACTTCAGTTACCTTCCAAATTTGAAGTTTATCATGCGTCGACACCTTCCCTGCGGAACTCCGAAGGTGTAGCAGAAAGTTTAGTGTCGAGCTTCATTTGCATAATACCCGGCGCAAAGTCACTTTTGGTTTGAAACTTGTCCATGCAGCCGGTGTGCGGCTTTATGTGGATGTGTGTGTACGTATACGTCTGAAAAGCTAGACGCTCAACCTCTTTGGTGGCCAATGAATGCAAGTGTCTGTAACGAGAAACAAAGGACTGAAGCAAGTGTAATTGTAAAGATGACTGAGGCTGATAACGGAACTCGTTTCAAACGGTATAAAATATGTATAGAATAAGTTTAGCCTTATTTAAGCTTTCGATTTAGATATCTTTTAGAGTAAATTAAAATTTTGACCAGCTTGACAAAATCACATTCAACAGCATACACAGTACACTAACTCTGTTTAAAAATTTTATTGTAACTATTGTAATGTTCTACATAAGTAAAAGCTCTTCGGCTTGCTTGAGCACGCTATTATGTAAAGCAAATTGTCTACTTTCAGGCGTTATAAGGCAAGTTGTGCACACGCTATTCAATTACCAGCTATTGCGTACCAGTTGCGGCGCGTCATAAAACGCGTCTATCTTTGTTAGCCCTGTACCTGTACACGAATAAAAGTGATCCCTTTGCTAAACGGTTTCCCAGCCGTAGATCATTCCCAAGAACCGAAGTGCAAACGCAAGAAAGTAAAGAACAAATGAACGAATGTAGAGCGGTAAAACCACGGATATCAATCTTGCACCACTTTGCGTCCCCTGAGCATCTTCCGCTGTTCTGTACGGGCAGACGCATCCCACGACCAAAAGTGCGGTCACAAAACGCATCGCTTGTTTCTGAATGGCTAAAGTCCGTCCCCGTACACTGCTACGGCGCGTACTGCCGCATCGCGAGGCGAAGCAGTAGAAAAGTCACGTAGCAACCCCGAAGCAGACGGCAACGCGCTGCCTGGTCTAGCCGTCGTCCTGGCGCATCCCTTTAGCTGACGATCGCACGGAACGCTCCGGTGCGAAAACGCAAACGAATTGAAGAAAGTTATCACCCGGCCCGATGCCCGGCACACACACACACACACGTCCTCTTGCCACTCGCTACGAAGGTGGGTGCTTATTGTCGGCAATAAATTGCCGGCGCTTCATCTCGATAACTGGGAGTAAATTTAGTGCTCCCTAATAGAATATACTTCACGTTCGGCGAATGAGCTTTCGAGCTTGCGGGGGTTTCGCAAGCCAGCGGAGTGTGGGGGAGGGGGAGGATGCTGAAGGCTGCACAAAAAGAAATGCAAAGCGAGAAACTTGGAATGCTAAGTAGCTGTCTGAAATCGGCCCGTTCGCACCGGAGTTGATCTACTGCCAGCGCTCGTGCTCGTTCGTGTGGATGGGAGCGCTTTCGCACGGCTACTTGTGAATAATTGCGCCCGATTTAAAGTATCAAATAAGAAAACTGTTCCCGTGCTCGTTAATTCGCTTATCAGAGAAATTTCTCACCCTTAACCCCACCCTGCCCATGCTTCGTCGGCAAAGCTACTTTTGCTCTGTATGACGGCTTGTCAAGCCACGACGCACGGAGCAGTGGAGCGTTCCTGCTTCAAAGCAAGTCATCGCCCATCGTTGATGGTACCAGATCGGCCCCATTGCCAAATGCCAACGCCATTAACGCGCACGCCGGGGCGCAACTTTATAGCTCATCCCGCTTGGTGCTGTATTTTATTCGATTTATATCATTCAATCAATCTAGCGATCGTTCGGAATAAGTGTTGGGAGTTGTATTTGAATAACAATGTTTGTTCCTCCCTCTCGAAGCTTTGCTGAGCAGCGCGAAATGGATTAATTATACTGCTGATGGGTCAAACACAGAGCAATACTCAGTCAGTCTATACTGAGAAGGTGTGTTGATTAGTGTCAACAAGAGAAAAATGAGCCTCGTCAGTGGAAAAACGCTTATCTGATATTTTATACATTATTTCCATTACGCTAGCGAAGTTGTTCAACACAGAAAGTCGAGCAGCCAATTCCGTTTGATAAAAATTTAACTGACCCTGTTCACTGAGAAAGATAAAACGTTGGCAACATATAAAAACGCCTAAAGGTATGCTTTTTCATGAATATTCCAAATACTACTGCTTTATTAGACCCAACAATTTGAAAACGTAAATAAAATATTATAATTTAAGTTTTTTTTGTAGGAACAAATCATTTTTTTCTAGCTAAGTTGAGAAATCCAACGAACAGTCAAGGAAAACCAACACCGAAAGGTAATTGTCCTGTTTGCCTAAATGTAGGACCACCTCAGTCAACCAGCACAGTTATTATTTCATCGTATTTACGATATCTTTGCAAGCTCTGTCAAAACACTTTTGTGAGTTTAAAATAATAAAACGCAATACCCTAGCAACAGATTTGCCAGTAGCTTTTCCTCGAAGTATCAACACAACTTCAAGTCCGGTGACCGGAACCGCGCAGCACAATTCGGCAGTTTGACGCCCAGCGATGATGTCCATGTTCCAGCTGCGGTTTTATCCGTCACGAAATTCGCTTTATATCATTCTAGGAACAGGAAGCGTCCAGAGGGATAATTTGCAATCCTAACAATCCACACCAAAAGCAAGGATAGACAAAACATCAAGAATCTGGCACAACGAACAAAAAACAAAAAGGCATAATCATCCGTGAGTAACTTTTCCGATGCGGTAGGTCACGCAAAATGAAAACCCAAAGGCAGAAGGCGCATTTTTTTTTGTGAAGATATTAAGCTTTACCAAACCTCCAAAGGGAAGCGCCCCACCAAACTGTTGGGCGCTTTCTAATTAAGAAGTCAAAGCGTACCACAAAGAAAGGCGCCCATTGTGTCGATGAAGTCACGCGGAATAAAAGGCTATTCCATTTCTGGACGGCGTCGTAGGGAACGGTGGCAGTGCTGCTGCTGGTGCAAAACCAACCGAACTAACCACAAAACGAGATTCGAAGCAAATAAGGGGAGCGAAAAGCGAACCGAAAGAATGTCGGCCGCTCCAAGGGCCCGACCCCGGACCAAGGTGGTGCTGATTATTTGAGGATCGTAATGAAGTGGCTAATCAGAAACCATTAGAAATGAACACCGAAATGTTTCTAATCAGCAGTACGAAAGAATACGAATACAAATTTCGCGCAAAAGGAAGGAGCAAGAGGCAATTTGACGGAAATGGGAGGATCATTTTCTTTTGTTATAGCCTAGCCTAGACGCCGCTTACACTCACCCCCACACAACCCAAACTGGACTGTCTCGTTAGCTATTTGTTCGCTAGATTTGGCTATTTCGAAGGCGAACGCGCCGATTAGCGGCGGAAGGATGTTGGTCCGGTTGTTGTAGCTAGTTGTTTTATTACAACGGTGGGTCGTTCACTGCCATGTTACGCTGACTTTTACCCACCATTTGCTATTGTTTCCTGTTTCGTTTACAACCCACCCGTCTCGCCAACTGATCGTGGCACATAAACGGTAATTGCAGCACATTCCAGTAACGGGGCAAAATTAAACCGCATAATTGTGGATTAAAAGGCTATCCGCGGGAACCGCACCGGGGCGGCGCTTAACTATTGTTTGACTTTTTGCATCGTGCAGCTTGAAGCGCGGGCAACACCGACCAGTGCACACGCTGGGTGCAATTTTGCTAAGCCGCAATCCTGGTTTGACAGTTTGTGTTTTGGCTAACAACCACCGGTTCAATAGTGTGGAAACGAGTGCCGGCGATAAGCAGGACCTGCTTCCGGGAAGGTGATAAAAAAAGGATTTGCGTTTGCACAAATTGTCACACAAAGCGAGAAGCATAAAACCAAAGCCCACGCAGGGCAGTAGTTTTGTAGTTGACCCATAACCGGCCCCATTTGATCTCACCGTAAGTGGGATGTTACCAATAATAAAAGCGACCTTACATGCACGGAATTGAGGGTAGCTTTACTTCACGAAATGAACTGAAGGGTGGCTGTATGGATGGAGGAACGGTCAGAAAGTAGTGCTTCACTAAAGCAAAACAAACAATGGTAAAACCCAATTCGCTGTGCTTTTATTACTGGTCACAGTGGATTGAAAAGCTCGTTTGCTTCATACTTAGTACCGTAGTCGTGTTACAAACACGATTCTCATGCAACAAGTGCTCTCGTTCAAAGCATTTCATTTTTTATTTGATTTCCACTCATGTGAAGAATTTAATGATGCGTATGAAATGAATTTTGGAATTACTACGATAACCCTTCTGTTTGCTGTTTCATGAACAATTGTTTGGGATGATTGTAATGGTAGCAAAAAATGAGGTCAATTATGTACCGCATAAAAAGCTACCATGAAGGTTGCAAAAATGAAAATAATAGTAGTAATATTCTGCAGTAATAATATTCTATTGAATTATATTTTAATGGAGTTTACATTTTGGACTATCATAATAAGTACTTAAAAAAGGAAAAAATCGTACCCGTGAAGTGAGCTCGACCGGGCCAGCACAACGCCTTTTTTCATTTATCAAAAGGGTGTTTAAAAAAAGGCTAGAAAGTTTCCTCAGTATTATATTTTTTTCAATTCTATAATGGACATGACATATCTTGCTCTAAATAAACTCATAAACTCATATAAACTCTCTGCTAGTGTATATTAAAGCATAGCATGTCAAATGATTCAGATTTTAACGAAATAACTTTACTGAAGTAAAAGAAGGCAAAATAAAGGAATGAGCTGAATTTATTGTACAAAGAAACGAGAAAACAGGATAACGTAATAAAATCGTTTAAACGTTTAAAACGTCGAAAATCACATAACATGCACAATCCATTCGTTCGAATCTTTTTGAGCGCCTAAAAGTATGCAAAGCTCATCATAATTTGCTTTTGAAGGATTTTGGTGTATACTTGTTTCATGACTTCAGAACAAACCATTGATGTTTGATGTGCATGTTAGTGCATGAAAATAGTTGAAGCCATTTGACTCTTTCAAAGAATGTTACGTTTAAATTCCTGTAAGTTTTCAACATTCAACTAACTACCAACAGAAGGCCAAAGTTATGATGAATCTGAAAACTTTTACTTTCTAAGCAAGCACAGCTGTCTGCAGCAAGATTTTGCATAAGGTTCACTGGAGGCTGTAATCTCCTCATCCTTTTTCTCACTCCCATCGACCACCGTGCTATAGTGCTCCATTAACCCTAATCTCATTAAACTGTAGCCGGAAAATTGAGCAACTTACTGCCAACGTCCGCACATCGTGCACCACTTTCAGGCCTCATTGAACGTTGCTACCGTCGACGTACCACTTTAAGGCGAGCGCAGGAGCGCATACCAAACAAAAGCCGCCTGAAATGGGTCGCCGTAAGTCCAATGACAGTGCAAGGAGGGGCAACTTTCAAATTAACTAAATCTAGTTACAAACGGGCCAACACCGACCGGTGAAGCTCGCTGAGCACTATGCAGGGGTGAAAAAGTGTATCTGTGTGCAGAGGTGTGACAGCTGCAGAAAACTATATATTTACCCCGTGTCTTCAACTGCGAACGCAACAAGCGTGCTCGACCAAGGGTTGGCAAGTGTCGGTTCAACGACTAGGTCCATGCCAGGTGCTGTTTGCACGGTAGTAGGGTCATTAATTTTAGCCCGGTCCATTATTTTCACACCATGTGCCAGATTTTTTTCTGCAACGCAGTCTCCCCAATCCCGTGCATATGATATAGTCCTTTTTTAAATGTCATATACATGTATATGAGAATAAATTAAATAAAGAAAATGGAGGTGCATAGACACAAGTAATGTTGGGTTGTACAAAAAAAACAGCAGAGTTCCCCTACATCCTTAGGCAAGCGAACAGCCAGCAGGTGACCCAAATTCAACGCTACCGTCTTGTACGTAGCTGGGTTCGGGGTCTGGTTACTACCAGCTCATGAATGCCGTGTACAGACATTGCTCATGCAAGTGTAACGCTGAAGCAACGCTGTACACCGATAGGGATAAGCGGCCCGTTTCTCGAAGCGTCACACCAGTTGAGAATGGAGACCACCACTACCACTACAATAAAGCCTCGTTACGTCGACCGTAACACCTCCGCGGTTGTAATCCCATTAAATCATACATATATCATGAGCAACGGTCGTGCAGCCCACGACACCGGTGCAGCGCGTTGTTTTTTATAAGTCTCATTAAAGTATAATAACATCCTTCTCATTGTGTGTGTGTGCGCGCTGCATTGCACAGCCTTTCCTTTCCCCACACCGTCAAGGATTGCTGTTGGCGACAAGTGCAAAAGACGGTATTACATGCAGCCACGAAACAGGTGCTGGCTAGTTTCCCGTGCAAGTTGCGAGCCCTTTTTGTCACCTGCCTGCCTGCAATATCTTCAACTAGACTTAGCTGACGTGTCAGCGTGTCGTTAACCGGTGGCAAACAATATTTTTGTACTGAATGTGATTTAATGGTGCCACATGATTCACTGTCTGCTGGATGGTGGAGACAGAAAAAAACTATTGCTTGCACAGCGTCAAACCATGCAATATTTTTGGAACATTACTTCGCTCTGAAAGAAGCTAATTTTGCTTTCATCCATTTTCTGAAATTTGTGCATCGTTTTGCCTACATTTAGGCGTTTTGAATACGAACGCTGATTTGAAATCGGAAAACGAGGAAAATATGTAGTTGAAACACTGCGTTAAGTACAACAATGCTTCAAGTGCTCTACTAAATCTTGCTGTAAGGTAAATGATCATATTGCATACCTCTAGGCTCTTATAAATACCGTCAACACGAAATGTTCACTTTTGCTCAAAAATACATAGCTTATGTTACAATATAAAGACAGACCCACCCGAACGTTCGATGACTTGGAAAATACGAAAACAAGACCCGAGCAAGATAAATCGATCACGAAACGTCAAAACAGCGTGTACCAAACTCGTTCGCTAAGCATTCATCTCACACACCCACCACCAAAGGTTGATATCGCGAAGCGGTTGTAATCGCTTTCGGCATCACTATCTACACGCCGCTCGTGCTTTGCTGTTATTGCACGACACCGTCAAAGACAAATTTGCACTCCACTACATCATTCAAGGCTCCGGGATGCCCCCTCGGACCTTGTGAGGACCATTTCGAAAAGTGCATCCACATCGACCTTCCCCGCCCCTGCATGGAACGGGGTGGAATCGTTGAAACTGGCGCGAGAGTTCGAACCGTTGCCGTGGAACATATATCAATTTACCATTTCGGACGCTCGCTACCGTACTGCTTTGGGCGGGATAACCGAACCGATCGTCATCGGTGGGCCAGTTTGCCGAACGGATGAGACGACACTACCCCCGCTCCCAGGCACCCCTGGGCACGTGTTAAGCGAGCAAAGAAAGCGCGTACCTCAGCTGGGGCAGCTGCTGGTGGTGCTAGTGTCGCAAAACTTATGTCAATAAAGGCACTAAACCACGACAAATGTTGCTTTCCTAGCCTGGCAAAAGGCACGCCCGAGCTGGGCTTCCCATTGGCTCGTGGGCTCGGCAGGAGTGTGGCAGTAGGTGCGCCATGTACGCCATGTATGTATGTTTAAGGCCATGATCCACCACGGCCACCTGTCGCACGCCACCCGTTTGCCGAACGCGACCCGCGACTCGTGTTGTCGCCTTGCCAGAGGAACTTCCTGAGAAACTGCACTGTACACACCGTGCCGTACCGTACGTAATCGGCCAGCCACCACCAAGGCCATACCAGCGGCACAACAGCAAACGATACTTTATTGCAAGCTTTCTCTCTCACTCTCTATCTTGCTGTCTGCCTTTTACTGCTAGTACCATTCACGTCCGCCCTCAAACTGTTCCATTCCCCACCGTTTTATGCGAGCACGCCATCAAGCGGTAACTTTATTTATGTTGCTGTATCATTTGCATATCGACGGTGGAGGTGGCGGTGGCAGCGGTGCGTTCTGGGGCAGACTGGTGGCGACGCTACCAACAACTACTGATATTATCGTACTCCGACCGTCGTTTTTGTCGACCTCCGTGCCACTATCACCCGAGCGTGTAGTGCGTTCATTTCACTTGCATGGAGGCGCCTGATGTTCGGTTCTCGCGCGCACTTGCACTCCACCTGGCTACAGGGGAGGGAGCCCTGGGAGGAAGGGAGGCGGTGAAATGGCAACCCGTGGGTTGAGGAATTTCCCATTTTCCATCCATTTGCTTTTGCAGCGCACCGTGACCGTGCACCACGGAACCGTGTAGGGTTGAATTATAGATGAAGTCATAAATTATAATTTCATACACCTTCAATCCAGCCGACCGGTGTGCATCTGTGTTCGCGCCACGGTCTGCGGTGTGCGTGAGCGATTTCGCTCATCGATTCGCTGGCGGCTGGCTGAAATGCTTCACGGAGTTGGAGTGCCAAGCAGCGCCACAGTGGCGGTGAAAACAAAACACCAGCAAATGAAAGTAGAAAACAAACAGACGAACCAAAAGCGGCTAATAGAGAGGGGCTGGGCACAGTAAACTAACTGTTCGAAATAGAGTGCAAGAAACGCTTCATTCCATTGCGCTGTACGTTCTGCTTGTGAAACAGTGATTTACTGTTCGAGTTCTTAATGGAGCATGCAAAACCTGCTCTTTACTGTCCAATACGGTTGTAAACACAAATGTTGTTTTTTCAGTCACAAGCTATGAAAAAATAAAGTTTTTATCAATGAAGGTGCGCGAGTTTACTGTCGCGATAAAATACGCGATAAATGATTCGTTTATTTCAGATCAAATCTTTAATAGCCAAATTTGTTTCTATTACTAAGGTGCGCTCAATTGTATGCACAAGCGTCTAAATACACGCAATGATTCTACTAAATAATTAACTAAAATTGCTAAATAATTCACTAGTGTATAAACCAACACACCTTATCACAATATTGCATACATTCAGGCGCTTAGCAAGGTAGATGAGGGAAAGCTTGACTTACATCAAATTTTGAAAGCAAAGATTGAGTGCGATAATCAGGAGCAGAGGTTTTGAGATTCACAATCACGTCTCATCAATGGTTTTTTTCTTAATGTTTTACCTGCAAAATTACTCTTTCCCGCCATCCAATCTTGTCTCTATCTACTCTGTCAAGTTCTTGGTATTGCTTAAACGTTTCTCACTTCAATACTCCCCAGACAGCTTGGCAGAAACATAATACTTCTCAGCCCAAAAAGGAACGAGCCGTTTCACTTTGATGTATACTTCGATGGTAAAGTAACCATCTGCCACAAATTTCTCACTCCAGTTTGGCAACAACAAACGCAAAAAAAAACCCAACGGAAGAAATATCAAATTTCCCAAATGAGTACGTGATCAATAACCGAAAGCACTTGGGTTTAATTTTGTGAGGGTAGATTTTTCGGGAACAAATTTTAATTAAAACTTTCGCCTGCATTTTTCGCCCTACCCCGTCCCACACCATGCTTCTGCTTCCAGAGCGTTTGGGCCGATGTTGCAAAACTTTCTCCGACCACCCACTATGTATGGAGCGCCACGGAGCGTAAAGTGTGAGCATGGAAACACCTTTCCCGATGCCGAAAAGCAATCCCAGCTCGGCATTTTAACTAGCAGCCATTATTGTGTGCCATTACTGTCTAAAGTGAAGTGAGCTACATGCTCCAACCAGAACCCACGTGTGTATGTGTGTCGTAGTTGGTAAAGTTTCCCCAACAGCGTTGCCCTGTTTTCTCTCCAACTCTCTTGAACCACCTCGCTCGGCCGTCTAGTCCTCGTGGCGTACGAAAATGAAACATGCAGTCAGTGGCCATTTGTTTGCTGCCTCCGCACGATGACTGCTCATCGATGAGGCATTCGATGAGCCGTTTGAAGTTTTACAAACCATGCAACCTGTGGCTCGCCGGCACTTCAAGTGCTTCGTTGTAGCAGGGAGCTTGCCATCTACCAAACACAGCAGCGTTCTCACTCACGGTAGCCACAGGTCGGCAATACAACTTTGCAACTGGGCCGACAAGTTTAAATTAGGTGTTACCACATCAAATAAAAGCTTTACTGCTTGTTCCGGGCGGAAATGTAGATGCAATAAGTTGGGCTGTCGGGAAAAAGGATCAAACTTACGCCAGAGTTTCAGCGATTAGGGAGGTAGGTTCATGTTTTGCTTCAACTTTACGCCGCAAAGTCTTTTTGTTCCGGTTCTGATAGACACATTTCTTCCAACAGCCATAGAACCAAGCCCGTACGAGCTTTTCGAATAGAATTTGTTTGAATACGCTGGCATTTTACAAGATTGTCATACCCCTACCATGCATTTTTGGTCAGCTCGTACAAGCTATTTCAATCGCGAAGTTTATTTCAGATCAATTTAAAACAAACATCCTAATGGTCGCACAAACGACCACTTGCTCTAATGGCCTACATTTAGGCGAACAATCTGATTCCAATCAAATCTTAGATTCGTAGAACTTTCGCATAAAAATCTAAAGGTTACCCATTTCTCCGACGGCTAATGTTCACTTCGTCTGACATTAATGCCAAAACTCCCGCAACGCTTCGAGATAAAGCTCAAATCCTCGACACCAAAATCACAGCCGCAGTCCTCCCACCCGATAGGCGATCCAAAAACTGTTCCACGAAAAGAACAACTGCACCGTTCGGGGAACCAGAAGTTCTCAGCGAGCGTTTCAAGGCAACCGAAAGCAAACAGGCTGCCAGCTTCCCGTCCAAACCCGCCCGGTGGGCCAGTTTGGCACCGTTCGCTTTCCAAGAAATCATTTCATAAATAGCTACATTACACAGCGGGCTACAATAATATACACCACCTTGCTCAGCGCCGCAAAGGAAGGAAGGTCAACAACAAAAAAAAGCATCGAACATCGCTGAACGAGTTGAAATAAACAAGCAACAAGGCAACAACAAGGCACTCGGAGACGGCACCGAAAGCAACAGGCCAGACGAACGTGCCTTCCGGCGGAAGCAGAAGATTTATCGCAATTAAGAGGAAGATCCAATATAATCGATTTCAAAATCATCGTATAAACAAGATAAATGGTTCCACGATCTCCGCCACCGTACCGGAGCGTGTGTAAGTTCCCTTTCGCACACCTTTCGACCTGCAACGTACCGTTGACGGACAGACGAATGACGCAGGATTGAAAAGCGTCGCCAGCAATTCCTGCGATTCATCGTTGATGTGATTTTCTTCGAGCTTCCTACGCTTTCCAGCTCCAAACAGGAGGACAGTAACGCGGTACGCTGTAGCATTAAACATTGTCTAACGCTGTCTGCCAAACCATCCGCTCGGAGGATGAATGATAAATAACGATGGCCTGACAATCGCGTGGAGCAGCACAGAAAGGAAATCTGAAGCAAAGCAGTCGAAACATTCCAGCCAGAAGAAGCAGCAGCAGCAGTAGCACCTTAACACGATGGCAGCTCGGGGCGATGGACACGCTAATGGATTTAAAACGTTCAAGGCCATCCAGACCATCGGGCGCTCGACCTTGCGCTTCCGGGTTGTAAAGTTCGGGCGAGTGCCACCGCGCTTCTTTTGTGCCAGTTTTGCAAATCGCCACTGTCGGGCGGAGTTAGCGTAGCGTCAATTTCGATTCGAGATTAATTGATTCGTGTCCACTGCTAGTGGTGGATAATGTAAAGCGAAGCAGCAGCGCCCAGCAGTCTTTCCGCGCAGTGATGCTTCAACCGAGTGTGTCGCCCAAGTTCCGTAACACCCGCCGGGGACAATCGTGACGAAAGCTTTCAGGAAGTTCAGGGATTTTGTGTGCGGTACGGAAATAGAATCCATTACCCGGTTGATAAATGAGTGCTTCATGTGCCAAGGAAAGTAGGACAATTGTAAATGTTTAAATGACAGGCAGCGTTGATACTTTCATTATACGTTACAGGACCATCCGTGCCCCAAAAAAGGCCTTTCCTCCCTCGGCGCCTAAAGTTATGCAATCTGCGCAACAAAAGTTCGGTTTTCATTTTATGGCACTCCCTGTGGCTACCTGGTTTGATTTCGCTCAAAGGCAACCCATCGATAAACCCCTTTCAACGGCCCCGTTGGATACGATTTCAAGATTTATCGGCTGCACCTGTGTGAAGCTCCTCGCGAGCATCTGTAACGAATGGTGATCGTTCGTTTACCGTGCACCGGTTCCCACCGGTTCATCCGATAAGCGCATTCGGTGTATAATCGTATTAGGATTCATCCCCTTACGAGGATTTGGAAAGGTGATACCAAACCCGGCCCCGACTCTCTCCCGTTATCGGCACCACACACAAATGCGCTCTACACACACACACACACACACACAGGCGCGCGATGGATACGGGAATGGATGCTTCCAGCTATTATTTGCTTTAATCGCAGCAACGTCCACCACCAGCACAGCAACACACACGAGCCGCGCGGGCGCCTCGGGGACATGGTTTGCTTCGCAGAAAAGCAAAGCAACGGAACGTGTCTGTGTTGTGGAATGAAAATATCGCAAACACTGCTGCACCGATTGTTTGTCCCCAGATAAAGGTGCGCTCTGATGAAGGGAGTCAACACAGAGGCGCTCATCCTCATTGAGTCGGTACTGGCGATGTCCTCCGTTCTGTAACACCGTTGAAGAGAAGCTTTCACGGCACCGAAATGCAGTTTTGAAAGGTTTATTTGAAGTTTTCTAAAAACGCTCCTCACCCGAAGGATAGTCGGGATAAATGGCAAGCTTCTTTGCAGCTTCGTACACTCACAGGTGCATTAAAATATGCATACTGACACCATCATCCTGGCCCACCGAGAGTGCAAGAGCCAGCAGAGTACGCAAATTATCAACCCAGCAGTCCGGGACCAGGTCCCCTTCGCCCGGAACCAGGCAGGACTTTTCATAAACAAACGCACCGCTGTCCCACTGTCACTCGCAGATACTTATGGCTTTTCGTCCTCTCTTGCCACCGTTCCATCTTCCTCCCCGTGCAGCCACTGAAGCTGGCCATAGCCACTGCAAAGGTCAGCCAGACGACGCCAGCCATGACTTCACTGCGAATGCGATTGCGTTGCTGTACGGCACTCGAGTATGTGTGTTTGTCCGTTCACTCTTGTTTGTTTGTAGATATGGTTTAAATCTCCAACCAGCCAGCCTGCCAGCGCACCAAAAACCTCAACCCGACTTGAGCGGCCTTTTGACTTCGACCGCACCGCAGTCAACCACAATACTGCAGGGCAAACCTCGCCGACTGGGCCACCCAGCTCCACGGACCCGGTTGACTTCCGCCGGTGGCGCGACCTCACACAGACTGCTTCCGGTGTGCGCACTGCCCCATGCCGCCCACGGGATGAAGTGAAAAGCCAAGGCCACAGTCGGCTGCGGACACAGTCGGCCTGGGCCTCTTCCAGCTGCCTGGCTTTTGATAGTGTTCGGTTGCGCACACACCGTCCAATTGGCGGGCTTTGTTGTTTGGAGTGCTGGAGTGCCGTGACTTCATCAACGCCCTGCTTGGTCGCCGCTTTGTCTCGCACCGGAGGTCAGGATTTACCGATGCTAATCTATGCAAATCTTCCCGGCCGCTTTTCTTCCTCGTCGCACACTGCACTTGTTCGAAGGACCAGTCCAGTTTTGGGTTCCATCTTTAACCATCCCGAGCAGTGTCTCGACTATCTTTCAGTGCATTTGCTTCCACTGTTTGGCACAGCGGCGGCACCGTCTTCCCCAACGTGTCAACGCGCTTTCAGGTCTAATCGGAGTCAGCGATACTGGATCGGGCACATCGTCGGAGAGTGGGTGGGGAGTGGCGTGTTGGGAACTTTTCATATTTCCAAAGCTTCCGGGTTTTTGCGGTAATGCTTGCCAGACATTATCTCCTCCTTCTGCCGGGCGCATTCTGACGGTCTGCTCTGCCCGTACGAGCTTGCGGTTTGGCTTTTTACGCCAGCCGATCGCACAACCACAGCTTTAAACCCGCTCCCATTTTCTTCGTTACTCCCGGAAGCCCGGAAGGAAAGCATCACAGCATCGGCAACAATCAACTGATGACGCTTCTGCTCTTTTTAGCCCCTACGACCGTTATAACCTCTTGTGCCGTGCGTGTGTGTTTGTGTTTGAGGTTGTACGGAGAAAGGCTGCCCCTTTGCTGCCTCGCACCGGTGGCACTGGAATAGTATAAAATCTCATAACTATGCGAGGTCCGGTTCTCGTGCCGAAGATTATTGATTGACGTTACAAAACCGAGCACTACCCGTGCTATTCCTTTCCCCGATGTTCAGCCATCGATGAATCGAGCTAGCTGTAAACGAGGCGAGTGCTTTAAAAGCCATCGATATCGGGGCATGCATACACGGCGCTCCAGCCACTGCGTACGGTTCAATGAGTCGATGCTCTTGAATGTTGATCGAACGGGTGATGCTTAAAGGGTACATTTAATCCTACCCACGTTCGTATGGTTTGTGTTGCCGGTATTTAAAGCCCTTTTCCACAGCATACTGCAAAATTTACTTTGAGGAAAGAGATGCCCATTGTTACCTAACCTCTCTAGACAGTATAATTGCGCTTTGCTACGCTGGAATGCAACATGCACACAACACATGTATTGATGTGTACAGCGAGTGTTGTTTTCTTTGAAAGATGTAAACGGAATCCCGCAAGTTATTTCTCTGTTCAACGTTCATTCGATTTGTTAGGAAGAGGTCATTGAAAGATATCAGCTTGTTCGTACAAAATTTCTTACATTTTCCTGATATCCTCCCGGGGTGGGTTGTGCTATGGATAGTGAAGCGCCTAAAGCTATGCAATACTTGATCGAATGCTTAACGCCATCGAGCTTTGCAGCTTCTTCCGTAACGTTGGTTGTAACGCTACTTTAAAATTCAATCATTTATTGATGCTTTAAGTCGCTTAAAGCAAACACTACACTAATAAATAGAACAATAAAACACACGTGCCCAACCATGCTGTATGCTAATCCAAAGCCACCCACTAACAGAGCGTGATGATATTGGATTTGTGTTCAATTCAGCGTGCGCAACGCCTCCTAATGGTGGCTTGCACGAAACAAAAAATAAAAGCCCCATTCTATTAAAAATAAACCATATGGATGGCACCGAAGTGTAAGCCCTCCAGAGGGTGCCGTAACGGTACTTAAGCCTACCACGCAAAACACCACCTCTTTACAATCAAATCATTCGGGCGTGCTTTATTACTCTGCAAACACACACACAGACGCTCGCGCCTTTTTATTAAATCCTCCTATTCATGGGCAACGTGGTACGTTAAGTCACAACAACAAAAAAGCGGTAGGCATATTATCATAAAAAACAATGCGCGCTCGGCAAACAGTGCTTGAAACGGAACAAATTGTTTTATGCATTGTTTTTCATATCAGCAAATGCTCCCATCCGGGCCCATGCATTTAAATGAAGAGATTCAAAGGCACCTGCACACACACACACACACGAGCACGTCCGCTCGCTGGTACACACTGTCTAATAGTCCCCTGGCTGTATGCAATTTCTAGCAGGGCAGCATCGTGCGCACATCAACCAAACCAAGCCTATCCAACTGCAGACGATACAACGGGCAACAGTAATAGCAAGCAAAAGAGAAAAAAAAACACACACACTCCTCTGCCTCGGAAAATGGTTTTACAGAACCGAACAGAAGCGCGAAACTTCTTTCCCTTTCATCGGCAAATTTCAACATTTTGCGCCCAAAGTCATAACGCCATAAAAGTCGCAATCAGTTGTTTTATGGATCCGCATTCGAGCGTTTTTGCGGGGAAGACCAAACGGAACCGGCGCGTTCGATGCTTCGCTCAGGGAGAAGGGGGAAAGGGATGGCCGCATTGCAACAGGCATGAAATTTGCACGAATCAACTCACCTTCCCGCCCGGAGGGGCCGGGAACGTCAGCGCCTCTAAAACAATGCGCCTGCCGAGCGGCTTCATAAAGGGTAAAGTTTTTGCGCATCGTACACCCTGGCACGGTTCAACATATTCGATGGGTCTGCTCAACTGTTGCAGTTGTGGTGTTTACGTGTGTGTCTGTGTGTCTGTATGTGTGTAAAGAAAAACCGGGCCCTACAAAACAGCACCCGATACTAGATCGGTACGGTTCGGCATGCTTGCCCTCGCGCCCACACGCCGGAAGGTAGGCAACCAGCATTACACCAAGCAGGAACGGAGGCTCTGAGCCGTTGAGTAGTTTTTCATTTTCATACATATCGATGCCATGCATAAGTAATGCAACAATGGGCACCATTGTGAGCAGTTCAGCCTCCTCACCCCTCCCACTTCTCCATTAACCATCTCCCATCTCAACGAGCAAACAAAAAATCACCCTCCAATTTTGCGTAAATGCGCTGTGTACAATAAACGGGGCAGAAGGAAACAAAAATAGCTTAAACACACACTGCCATCGAAACATTGAACCCACGCCGCGATCCACACAGACACTTTCCCTTGCCAGTGGGTTTACGTTTTGGGACACGAGCAATAGGGCGGTTGATGAATCGGCCACTCTCATCGATCTCGCCGCTTGTATTGCACAAATTCAACAAATCCGAACACAAAACCGGCACACCTTTGCCCTGCCCGCAGGGATGGCTTTCAGGATCACACAAACTCGCCCAGTTCCCGTAGGAGCTGTCGGCGCTTGTTGGATGGATTTTCACCTCTCACTTGCTATCGTTTCCAGCACTACGCGAACAAAAGAACCGTGTACGTGTTTGCGTTTGCGAACGGCAAAAACTGCGATGCATTTGCCCGAGCCCCGGAGCCGGACCGGTGGGCACGCTGCGGGATCAATGGCCGACCTGGTTTGCCACTTTCGGTCGGCCGCTAGGTACCGGGTTGAAACATATATGACCCCGGACCCATCCAAACGGGTGCTGTAAGGGTCGAGCTGTAAGCCGCTCTCGAACGGTAAGCTGCTGCGGTAGCGATGATGCGTCCTGAAGGGAGAAGGCAAAAAGGATCCAATCCATCGCTAGGTAAATCGAATCGTGCTGAACGAGGTTGCGGATATGAAGATTAAGTGCACACGTTTCGCTGTAACGACATGCCGGTATGGGAAAAGGACTAAAATGGGTATGGTTCGGATTTGAATGGAAGGTACGCATTTTTGTTATTTGCTTTTTTTTTAATGACACAGGCAGTAAGGAAACATTTCATATTCTTCGAGTTGCTGGAGTTGATTTGGGTGGATTGGGCTTTAAATAAAACGTGCTGCTTAAAACATTCCGCATCGAACGATCTGGAACCGGCATTTGACAAACCAATAACCTTAAAGTTCACATAAAGGACGATTATACACGGTGCCCAAACTTGTCTGATGAAATGTTTCACAGCGCATTCTTGTTCCTCACATTTTCATCGCTCCTGCTAGTACAGTAATTGAATTATTTTATACGAAACATTTGCTATGCGCATAGTTTACCAGCAGGCGTTTAGGGAACTATTACACTTTTCCTGTTTCAAATTGCAAATGTATGCAAACTAACGTTCTACAATTTAACAATCACCAGAGTAGGCAACAAACTTATCGCGAAATACCTGTACTCTGTTTGATTAGATCATACCTTACACGAATCTTACACTAACATCAACAACAACAACAACAACAACAACAACAACAACAACAACAACAACAACAACAACAACAACACATCCACGCCTTACATCATCAACTCACACGACCTGACTTGGCTGCTCCGGAAGCAAAATGACGCTTGACAGGCAGCGGGAAATATCATTCAAGTTTCGAGCCAACTCATCCCGCTCCCAAAACGCCACAACAGATTCCCACGGGATTATAGCGCTCGTCATTAGCTCCGCCATGATCAGGGCGGAAGTTGCTGTTTAAATGCGTCCCTGCTCATCTCGTCAGCGTCAGTCGACAGTGACGTTTTTTATACTCCCTTTGCATTAAAGCCATGGCTTCAATGCTAAGCAAAGCGTACAGGAAAAATGCATTGAATTGTGCATGAGCTGTATTACTCGTTATGAATCTTCCCTTGAACAAAAGCTGTACAACTGCATATAACAAACGTGTATGTAAATTTTCTAACTAAAGCTCATAACCATTTCAATGTATTTTTTCCATTCTCCTTCTTTTCTTTCAAACAAATAAGAAGTACGCGTACCTTCTTCAGCCGAGCCATGTACACACAAACAAAAGAGCATCAAAACACCCTTCCAGCCGAAACAGGGAGAGCTTGGGACCGAAACGAGAAGAAACAAAAAAAAAACACTCACCAACAACGCCGGAAGAAATATATGCCTCCATGTTTGGTGCAAGTAATTTCCGCCCCGGGAAGATGAAGATTGAAAAGAAAGAAATTGAAATATATCGTCCCTAGTTTGCTTGCTGCAGCGCTGCGTTACACACCTGAACACATAGCTGATGCTAGGGCTGGAACTCCTCATACTTGTTTCGAGCATGTGAGAGACATGTGGCACGTGGCATGTGATGTTTTACGGTGTGTGTGTGTGTGTGTGTGTGTGTGTGTTTGTGTGTGTGTGTGTGTGTGTGTGTGTGTGTGTGTGTGTGTGTGTGTGTTTGTGTGTGTGTGTTTGTGTGTGTGTGTTGTTTTTGCTGAAATTTGTGATTCTGTTGGTTTGCGACATTCTTCCCGGTTTTCCCTGCGGAAAAGTATTTCTTTTATTTTTTGCACACATGAATTTATGGTTAAATCTTCAAGAGTTTCCCTTGCACAAAACAGACAGCTCTGTATACTCCACCCAAAATATATCAGACATTTGTAGATAAAAATGTACGTTGGTGTTAAACGCAGCTTGATAAAATATTTACCTTTATGCGTCGCACAAATAGTCAGTTTCAAATTGCGGTAATAATTCATTTCCCATTCTGAAGATACAATTTTACGTGCAATTTTCAAACGTTACGCTTTAAATAAATAATCTAGCGGGAGGGGTCCATCTTTTGATCGATTTCAATAAAGTGGCAACAATTTGAATGCTGCCTGTTTCGCATGAGCTATTGCTTTTATTAACCGTGCCTGTACTGTCGCCATCTACCTGAAGAGCTGGAAACGCCTAAACGTAGGCTATGTTTCTCCTAATGCACCAAGCAATGTAATGTGACAGTCAAAGACGGCAATTGTTTCATCATTTTCAAAACGAGATGATGATTGTACGTGCGCCTCACTTACCTGAATCAATTCCATCTTATTTATTTTTATACTTCTTTCGAGCAAAACATACCTCTTTCACAGCAATAACAGCCATTTTTCCAACAAAACGACACAATGCAACACATTCCTCCTACGTGCGGCTTTTGTTTCGGGATGCATTTGCTTAATCAACCGATTTCAATTCAAACATTCATCGGTTTACTTCCAGCACGGTCCATTTCGGTTAATGGCATAATAAATTGAGCATCTTGATTTACCATCACCCGGGGCCGGGGGACGAAATTGTGTTCACTTCACCACCCAGCTCCACTCGATCTGGGCAGCCAATGGCCAACAGTATGCGAGTGTTTGTTTATGTGTGAGTGTGTATGTGTGTGTGCGTGTTCAAACCATTTCAACGGCACGAAACTATAACCCCTTAGCAGAAGTAGCGTTTACCGACAGTGCTATTCTAAGTACTACGGTTCATCTTGCGCCGCTGCAAAAACGTTACTACAACAACAAAACTAAACCACAAACATGAAAACCCAATAGCAATCTTCTTTTCTACCCACCGGCCGCCACCACCACCACTGCCATCACAACAGTCGATGCCGCTTTGACCTGGGGGTCCCACTTTGTCACCGGTTACACGGTGTACGCCTTGCCCCAGTTCAAGCCGGACAGCTTTTCAGCAAGCCCAGCGTCCGGGCTTGTACCGCCGGCACAACCGGGCATAAGGACAACATTCTTCACATTGTGTAATGTCATTCCCATCTAATCTCGGGGAAAGTCTCCGGGTACTCGGGCAAAATCCGTACTGGATGTGCCCGAGGCGAACGAGGCACAGAAACCTTAAGGGCAGCGGGCACGGAGAGCTCTATTGAAAGTAGATGAGAATTTGTGGTCACCGGTCGACCGGTCGTAGTTGAAGCACTGCAAACTCCACCGCTCTCGCAACGATCAACGATTACAAGAAAGCCCGGTGAAAGGTGTGTGAGTGTGTTTTGCATTCTCGATTCTTGGTAATGTTTGCACAGTGCTGCAACTGGAAGTATTTTTTTTTTTTTTTTGTTGGTACTCCTTCGCCGGGAGTGGCTCATCCTGCCCAAATGTTGTGCAGAGCGCTGCAAAATATTTTGAAGCACATATACGCCAGCCCTCGTCTGCAGCCAAAGGACAATAAATTTGAAATGTTCATTAAATATTTAACTTCAATGTGCTCCACACCAAAAGGGGGTACGGAAATGTGCTCTCCCAAACCGACATGCCGAGGACCTGAGGGTCTGAGGCCCCTAGATTCCTCGGTCAACGGCGCTGCTCGGTACCGGGGCATGTTGATAGTATTTCAATAAACTAAACATAATACTATCAACCTCTCGAGACATATTTGAGCTACGCCTTCGAGGGTGAGCACGAATTTCAATTTATGATATACATTTTCACCTGCACCGATGCTGATACAATCCCGGACGATGCATTTACTCTCCCTCCGCAACCCTCGCACGGTTCTTGGTTCTGGTGAAATAAAAGTATTAAATTTTGTCACCCAACACTCACGGCGTGTATGTGTGTGTGTAAGTGAAATATGAAAGCGCTGCCGCTTCAAACTGCGTTATTTCCCAGGATTATTTGCCCGCCCGCCGAACGGGGCACTGGGACTACTTACCCGCACAGCGCAGCAGCTAGTAGTTACGGTTTGCAAGATCGATGACGGAAAGAAACTGTCATTTCTGCTGCAGCAAAACGGCGGCAACCCGTACGCGCTTCACTCCCCAACCGCGGCCCGCCGGATGGTGGCCGGGTGACACCCATCTCGTATCGCAATATTCTCCCGCTCCGGTGGAAGTTATTTATCGCCTCGTTTGACACGTGTCATAAAGAATTTATGAAGGAATTCTGCACCTTACCCTTGCCCCATCACTCGGCAATATGTGTGTGTGTGGTTGTGTGTATGTGTGTGAGGTAAACGGTAAGAACGATCGGTAAAACTGTCCCAAAAAAGCCAACGCCAGCCACCGGCTGCCGCAGCGTGTGTATCTGAGTTTTCCGTATCGATGCATCATTTCATGGCGACACAGAGTTTTTATTTTTATTTTATTACTCCGTCTCACGCTGCCGTCTTCAGGGAGCCGACAAGTTTAGCCGACATGGGTTCTTAAGGAATATTTTGAACCGAGCGTGACTAGCATCCCCAACGGCACGTTGCTGCTTGCCAATAAACATAAGGGGTTAAGCGCACCAGTTCCAGAAACGACCGGACCGGGGTCTGCCGTTTCGATTTCCGTTGCTTTGCGTGTTTAGCCCAGGAGAGATCGGGTCCGCATTAGTGGCGAATCGAATTTTGCTGCCTTCCAGGTGCACACAGGTGTGGCTGGCCAACGCGGCTGGCTGTCCAGCAAAGATAACGCACCGTCCCATGGCCGTCCCATGACTTTGGACGGTGGACGCTGTGGTGGACCTTTTTTTTTCAATATTTAATGACGGTCGCATTCGGTCGCAAAACTTTCCACCACGATGATGGACAGACTTCGGTGAATGGTTGCAAACTATCACGCTTTCGGGCCGGGACCAGAAAGACTTCACCGCATCCCGGTGCCAAACGAAACGGTACTCGGAACTTGCTCGTGCTGCCGAAGAAATTGCGCAAACAGTCCGAGAAAAAGGGTTCCCGTAACTTCGCGCATTGTTGGGTATTCCCCGGTCCGATCTTTCCTTCCTTGAAGCATCGCATGGTAAATAATAAATAACTTACGACGAACTGTTTAGGATTGAGTTCAAGAGAAAGAAAAAACACGCTCAAACCTTTGATGCAGCTGTTAAAGAACAACGAGTTGATTGGAATTCGAACTCTACACAGGGAAATAAACGGGACAGACTAGAGGTAGTAACAGACTTTGCTGAAATTTTGTGGTTTCAATCAAGAAAATATGCGAGTACGGGGAAAAACAACTGTATTCGTGATATCACATTGAGTTGCCAAGCTAGACATTTGAAAATAAGCGGCTAATGGTATGGAATTTTCATTGCTAAAACTCTGTTAAATATAAGTGCTGGATTGAGATATTAGTGAGTATAAATTTTGATGAAAAGCGTGCACCTTAATCGCCGGTATGTTTGCAACTGTACCATAGCTCATTACATACTTCATTGCAAAGTTCATTCGTGTAGTTCGAGTAGTTCATTTCATTCAGTCCATATTAGCCACGTAGTTTTATCTATATCCTATGGTTTAGTTCCTTCTAATTCATGTGAGTTTTTCTTTTTGAATTTATATTCGAAAAATTAATTGTAAGCCCAAATTCCAACAAACTCTTTAGAACCTCCTTGGCTCTAGATCCTTCAAAGATTCAAATGGTTTTTGTCTCTCAATTAAAGCAATTTTTATCTCTCTGCCTGGAGCTGCCGCTCTCTGTCTCGCTTATCTCTTTCACTCTCCCTGTGTTTTCCCTCTCTTTCAGACCGAACTGATCAATCCACTATTCATCATCCGATCAAGATTTATCTTTTGATGTATCCAACGATTAGCAAAACATGACTTGCAACTAGCAAACCAGACAGTAACTCAAATAGTTTCACCGAAAAACATCACACTCTCGGCAGTTTTCCATTATGCCAGTGTTCCTATCTACCCCTCCCCGACAACCACACGTTCTACGTACTGCACACGCTCTTTCCTGGAACGGCGAGGATAAAGAAACCATCTTGCAAGCACTTAATAATCAACCATCTTGATAAAAACCATAAAAATAAATCTCGTTCCCACTGTGGCCTCAAAGCGGCAAAACAGATTTCATCACAACAGCCCGGTGGGCAGGGGGCCGCGGTCGGCAGTGTACGTGGACCAAGACCGTCACTTCGATAACTCAATCTTCAACAATATGGCTTCCAGGGACGGGCTCGGCCACTCCATCGTCTCCCCCGGACCGGGTGTGCACTGCATACCGATGCCCAGAGCAGAGGCTCTAAAGTCGAGACTTTCCAACATCAACTAGACTTGATGCTTGCGGCACACAATCACGGAAAACGACCGCACCAGCACATACACTTGGCGAAGCAAAAATCCATAACTACGTGCACACACACACACACGCACGCACGCACGTGCACAGCAGCCTGCATCGAGCCGGAGCCGTTTGGATGTACCGTCGCACCACTTAAAGGAGCAGTCAAGGTGCGAGGCAAGCCCGCCCGAACCATCGCCGACAATAGCTTCGGCAAAAGCAAAAGTTCTCAGCGTGTTATGTACGTACGTGCCCGTGGCTGGCCCGGTGCTGCCCGAAGGCATATTGCAAGTGGACCATTAACGTTTCGTTCTAACACAACCCCACTCTCCCGTACAAGATGCTGGCGGGTGAAAGTATGTGAACGTGTGAGCCCCTGAAGCTCCAGCTCGGTGCAGCGCACAAAGTTCTTGCACAAATCTTGCACCAAGATGGTGGCTTTGGTGGCTTAGGCTTCTCGATTTCGAGTGGTGCTGCTGCTGCAGCTACTCGAGGAAGGTAAGCAGTGGAAGTGATAGAGCAAGAGCAGTTTTATGAGCGCAGATCAGCAGCTCAGTGCAGGTTGAGGTTAAGCAAAACCCAACCGTTATGCAAATTCATCAACTGCTTCAATGCGCTAGGTTAATGGGCTAATAATGCCTACTGTCAATCAAATACCCGGTGCAAAAAGATTATAACAGCCTTTAGGTAAAATTTATCCATATAACATCACTTTAAAGGTTGTGTGGTGAGCATAGTGCGTCACATCAGCACGAAAACTACAGCTTTCAACCAAAAACGCCCACACCTATGCAATGCGCATCACAAAACAACGCTGCTAACTGTGTTAAGAGCGCAATCACAGCGTTTTCTTGTCATGACACACACCCGCATCGTCCTAAAAGCAGACGGATCATCCCGCATACAGCTGGACGGCATCACGCGAGGGCCGGACACGCTAAACCTCCGTATGGTTTCAAGCAACCTCACGAGCACGCTGCTCATTTCCTGCACTTGACCATCTTCACCTGCACTAATGAAGCGAAAGCTCGTCTCTCTATCCGGCAGCAGTGCTCGTGCGTTACTCAAGAACATGCCCCAGCCTGCTGCTCACCTGCTGCTCCCGAAACTGCCCCACTGGCGGAACCGTGCGTGATCCCGCCCTCACATGCAAGCAGATGGAAAACGCTTCATACATTTTTAATTAACACTATCAACAGCTCGCCCTGGCAAAAGAAACGATGTGCTCGACAATCCCTCCCGAGGGACGGCCGGGGGCAGTGTGCTTTGGCGTAGCTTACCCCTTTCCTGCGGCTTCTGTTTGTGCCACCGTGTGCAACCCCTTATCAAATAACTCTTTCTTCATAGACCTGTGGGGCGAGATGGTAATGGTAGCAGCAGCGTAAACCCGCCCGAGAGTTGATTTTGAAGTTTATTGAGTGATTTAATTTGCTCGTTAAGATGCTGTGATTAATTATTAACAAATTAGATTGTAATATTTTCCCAACGCTGCCGCCTGCGTTTCGGGGCTGGCGTTTCGGGTTATTTTCGCGCACTCGCTCGCACAGCGTACGGGGTGTGTATGTGTGTGTGTGTGATTTTTTTTCTTAATGCTGTGAACAAGCACTTTCTTGTGCAAGGTACGCAAGATGCGCATTGCCTTCCGGTCCCATTAAGCGGCTTTGGCTTTCTTCTAGGAAGCGTAGCTTGACTAGCTTGTCGAATGGAGCCACCGTTTCTGTTTTACACGCCACTCACATGCTCTTATCATTCAGCCCTCTTCACTTCCTGCACTCCAGCTGGCAAGCTGCAGCTACTGCGTAGGAGACATTTCGTTTCCACCATTTTGAACACGCCTGTATCCTTCCTCGCGTAAAGTTGACACGCGTGACGGAAGGAACTAACAAGTAACAAGTAATGCTTTTATTTTTATTTCCTTCCCTGTCTCCTGGGTTTGCTTCGTTTTTTTACATTTTTTTTTTTTTTTGATTCAACACATCGAGTGTAAACCTTAACATCAACATTCTTGAGCGTATGCCCACACTCACATTCGCAGCAATGAATAATGAAAATGTTTTGTAAGCTGTTAATTAGAAGAGCAAATTCAATCCATTGTTCCTGCCCGGGGGTGGCCGTTTACGGGCGGGTACGCTTCTTAGCTTTCGGGTGAGAAAATGCTCACTAATTACATCAACCGCCGCCACGCGGTGCGCATAAACCCCTCCACACACACTCACACACACACACACTCGTACAGACGGGGTTTCCCTGTTTACGCATGGCTGCAGTTTGAAAGGATGTGTTAATAATTTAATTTCCAGCAGCGAGCGAGAGAATGGGTTTGCATGTTTTTCTTACAAATACGCTAAATTAAATAAATTCCACCGATGGAATTCGCGCGAGCCCAGATGTGAAAAGTGTGTCTTTTTTGCACTGCCCTGCCATGCACGGTGCCTACTTTACGGCGTTGTTCGGTCGATCCTCTAATCCGAATAGCTATTAATGGCAAAAATGAGCTTCCAGCGAATCAACGATCAAATCAAATCAACATATGGACCGATAACACCAAGTCACACACACACACACACGACCTAAAAGCATACGCTTGTCCGGCCAGCATCTCATTTGCAATCAATTTGAATTACCAGAAACAGGCCAGCTGTGCCAGCGACTGCCGACTGCGACCCCTTGCGCCGTCGGACACTAATCGACTTCGATGCCGGCTGACGGACAGATTGACCGTTCGCGAACGAATAAACAATTCCAATCGCTTCCCTTTTCCATCCACCAAACACGAGCGCAAGAAGTGGCACTTGAACATTTGAGCGCAGCGTCAAGCAAAATATTTCCTCACCATGGTTGGCGAGATTCGTTCCACCGTCCACCGATTCGACTGGCTCGTTAACGTGCCCGGCGGACTGGAAAATAAGGCAAACTCGTTCGATGACAAAAGTGCCGGCAGTGCCCGGCTTGTAAAAGGGCTAATGATCTACGCGCAGATGGTCCGGCCATTTTTTCTTCGTCCTCTTTTCGATAATATCGCGCTTCGTTTGGGCTGCAATTGTTCTTGAAGATGTTTGTTTTTTTTTTCTATCCGTTTCCCTATTTGCATGAGCCAATTTCACCGCCAGCTTTTGGCCGTTCGCTTTCGCTTCTTCGCTTCTAGACGGACCTGGCGGGTGGGATGGTTGCAAATCGATTAAACACAAATCAACTTGATTATACACCATCAAGTGAAAGGCAGCGATTATTGTCCCATGTTTTATAATCCACCCCGCATCCCGGGGTTGTCGTTAAGCGATTGGTAATTTGACCAGGCAACCAAGACGACCTGACGTCGGGAAAGGAGCTAACCCGAAAAGACCACTTAACATGGGGCATTGAAATTTGAGTATCTTTTGTTATGATAGCGGCATCTATCGATTGGAAGCCACAAGCTGAATGCGTGTTATTTTGAAGAAATGATCATAGAAACCTTTTTTTTCATATTTTTAAGTCTCGCTTCATAATACAACATGCTGCTATGAATAATCATAGAGAGAACGTTTGATAGTATGCTTAACATGATCAATGCATCGCCTTGTTTACACAATGTAAAGCTTGTTAAGGAAAGCATATTATATTATAAAGGAATATGAGAAATAAAAAACATGTTATAAAAGTACATGTATTTGATAACTAGCTTAGAGCCTTTGAAGTGCCCTTCAAATACTTTGGTTTATTTTTCCTCATTTTTAATGCTGTACATCTTCTCTTTTTGAAACCTTTACACCCGTACCTGCAGGACTTGTTACAGTGTTATGTTTGTGATTGTTATGTTTGTGATTGTGATTGTATGTTTATTTGCTGACACAACAATGAACGGCAGTTAGGTCAAAAGTACGAGCTAAACATTAAAAATACCTAAAGAAATACAATTCCATGCCAAACCTTTGGCCCTCAATCATGCAGAGTAATGTCAGCCGTGTACATTTGTTCCACTATGTCATTTTTGTGTGCATATTGTCTTATATTAAACCGTTCTTTGTGTATCTTTGCATACCTTCAGGCGTTCGGATAGAGTCCCCTAGGCTAAATATACTGTTATGTTAAGCTTTCTATTTTAAAAAAAACTGCTTAATCTCTGAAGACAACAATGTACTCTTCAGGTGGAATTAACTTTCCTTTTAATTTTATTTTCTTTTGCTATCGACGCTTCCGATTGTGCGATTGTTCTTTGTCTGGAAGCAAGAGGACAATCTTTTCATGCCACATCTTGCGCTTCCACGACGGCAAACCTTCAAGAGGAGGCAACATTCTTCATTCCCCAAAGTCCACAGCGTACCAACAGGTGAAAAATGACAACAATTTCTTCCTCCCTGCTCGGAGCAGGTGCGTCGTCCCAGTCGTCTGCCACCGGCTGCACCGTGCCTTGCCTTCGTTTTAAAAGCATTACCAACATTACGTGCAGTTTCGCTTCATTCTTAAGATACTTTCGCCCGCGAATGGCTCCCCTAGAATCTGTATTAAATCAACCTCCGCTACGGTCCGGCGCACCAAGAAGAGATAAACATAAAGGTGAATCCTGTGCTGTCCCGGCAGCCGTAATAACGTGCTTCAAAATCCACCGGCAAAGTGAAACGATTTAAGGTGAGTGAAACGGGAAGCTATAAAAAAAGCGACAGTAGCAGCAACAGCAGAGGCAGCAGCAGCAGCAACAGCAACAACCCCTTCGGACGCGGAATCGGCCGGTTTATGTCGTTCCGAATCGTAAAACTGTCGTAGTCGGCGAAAAACGGGTATTTAATAAAATATTAAATTTTGTTATTTCGTTTAAGTGTAACGAATGGAGAAATTTGCTTCATTTTATGGCCCCGCCACGCCAGTCAAACGAGCGAGCGTCTGGGGTGCTCGGAGAGCGGCGGTCCGTTTGGGGACCGCAGGTGGCTGGGCAGACGTTGCCGTCGAAAGAGTTGTTGCAAATTTACGTACCATTTTTATCCTTCCGTTTTGCTTCGATGGAAGGAGGTGTACGGAGCCAAACACAGCCCATCTCCATCTCCAACGCTGGCAACGAGAAGGGAACCGAGCCTATAGGCCGGTAGAAATTACGACATTTTAAGGCAAGCACCTGTACACCGGGGTCGGTGTTGCTGCTGACACTTTAGGACACAGCGAGAAACGGCGAAAACGAACGAACGCCGTAAATCCCAAACACCGCTCAGGACTATGGGCTTAACCAACTGGCAGCGGTCGGTCCGGTCCGAGTTGGCATTCTTTCACTTCCTGGTCGGCCGTCCTGGACACTACCGCCCTCGCCGCGCTAAAGTAGGTGTGACCCGACGCTATTAAAAGGTATGGTCAATCTAGAAGTCGATAAAATTTACGTAATCCAATTTTCCTTCTGCGCCCCACGGCCAGCAGCCCACCAGACGATAGAGATTTTTATGCTTATTGACGTTTTTAATTGCAAATGGTGCGGTGCGCTGTTGTTCTTACTGCCTTTGCATTCCTTAGCAATGTAGGCCTACAGCGACACGTTTTGGCGGCGAAGGTTGTGTAAGCTTCGGTCCTGCACGCTGCAAAACCTTCGCCACTGCTGGCCAGCGAATGGCGAGTACCTTTCCTAGGCGCACTTTTCTGTACACAATTTGTTTTCGGCCACCTGGCTACTAGCCGAAATATGCCGACCATAAAGTTCAACGTAATGCGACAATAAAATGCCCCGCTTGCTCAAAGTACCGCGAGAATCTGATACTCGAGCAGTGCTGTGCTGGGAGGCTGGTTGGAAAGAAGCAAGCAGGAAAGAAATGGCTACGAAATGAAAGAATTTTGAATTTTAACTTCAACTTTGTTATCCTGCATCAAGCATTGCATATTGCATACATTCAGGCGCTTAATGTTGATTTAATCACTGTATAAATTATGTTGCAATTCCTACGCTAGTTCTGTCGCTGATTTTCTACGCTTTCTATTCCTTCGATGCACGTACACTGGTTCAGTATCTGTTCAAACGATGGAAAAGTGTTCTTGATTGGTTTCACTATCAGTTCAAGGACCGGTATGGGTTCGGTTTCGGTTGTAGGGCAATTAATGGCTCGTCATAAGCTCCTCACTAGAATTGGGTTTGCGTGCCGTTAGGGTGCACCCTAGAGTAACGAGAGCTCTTGCAAAATCGTTACGTATCGCTGCAACCGGGTTTGTATTTTTCTCTGTAACAAGATGCATTGACTGAAAACATGTTGCTACTATGTACATGGCCTACAACAAGCAGACTCTTTCAAGTAAAGCACAAAACAACCCATACAGCGAGCCTTTTCAAACCTTTTTCCCCGTTCTAACATTGAAATCTGCTAGCCCGCATCACGCTTATGGATGGCAGCCGTCCGAGCAGAGCAACTGGGATGAAGCGCTTCTGTTTCCAGAACTATTGCTATCAATATGCTTTCGTCTCTTGGAACTGTTTTCCTTCCCGTAAACAACTAAAGATTATCATGAAAACTATTTCCATCCAGATGATCAAAACAAAACACTTCACACTGTGCGCCCAGCTGTACGCTCGACGCTGGAAAATAGTGCTTGAGAAAGTAAATTATTGCAAAACAACTATAGTACATCTAGGACTGTCATAAACCTCTTATGGACTTTTTTTATTACATACATTACCAATACCAAGAGCAGCGCTGTATCCTACTCCATTACACCGATTAGAACCAATGACGGATATATTGTTAAGTCACACCTTTTATTCAAAAACTACCATTAACTGAACTAATTGAAATGCACTTCATATCTTATCCGCAATGCTGCACGGTTTAGTTTGCCTTCTTTTGCATGAACGTCCTACCAACGGATAGGCACCAGCAATTCCCGGTTCCACCACAGGAGTGTAAACTCAACACGAGCTAATTAGCGGTATCCAATCGGCATCAAGCTGCACAACAGCAGCAGCATCGCTGCAGGATAATAATGCCCAACGCTCATCTTACGCTTACCCGTGTTACAGTGCGCCTCCAACGCCACGCCCTGGGCGGATACGGAAACGGGGACCGATCCAACGCCATTGCACATTGTAACCATTAATTATAACTTTCCACCATCGAGTGGCTGCTCGAACATGGGGTTTTGTTTGTTTTCGCCGATCGCTCAGTACGCACTCGGCCCGCCAGCGATAATTAGTAGTTTCTAAATTACCGCCTACGGTCGAACACGGATACCCGGGTACGCCCGAATCCTGCCCGAACACTGCGGCTACACTCACACATGTACACGCGCATTGCATACAATTAAACCAAGCGAAATTTGAACAACATTACGGTTGGCTCAGAGTTTCAGCGAGTTGAGTGCACGGTGCATTATTCTGTATTCCAACGTTGCAGTTGGGCTGGATGTTCGATGTATTGCGATAATGGTTGAATCAGTTGTCAATTAAGATTGACACATTATTTGATCGGTGAGCGGTTGTTTTGAATGAAATAACATGATTCAACATCGATTCCTTTAAGCAACCGTCAAACCCTCACGCCGCTTTTTGCTATTAATCAGCCCGATACACCCATACATAATACCGCTTACTTTTCAACCTTCAGATGAAATGTAAAACATCATCAGCTTCATCTGTCAAACAAATCTCCTCCAACACCGGGGCAGTGGATTTTGTTTTACCATTTTATTTAATTTACCTTTTATTTCCACCCCCTATTAACTTCGAGCGAACGCACCACGAGCAGGATGATTAAAAAACATCCTTCACCACTCACCACCGTGCGCCGGGGGAGAGAAACTTTGACTAATTTTCTCCTCATTTTTCACATACTGCAAAACGGTTGCCATCACCGTTTTACACCCTCCCGGAATGGCACGACCATCGCCCCGAACGAGAGGGAAAAAGTTTTTGAATTGTTTTCGAAGCAAATTAATGACAACAATTTTCTTACGCTTGTTAGCAACGTAATTCCGGTGCTTCTTGAGGGAGGGAAGGAATGAGAAAGGGCACGGAAAAACAGATGTTAAAAAAGTATGCAAAAGCTTCATCGCCACTCTGACCCGGAACGAAATGGGCAGCTTGTGCAGGGCCACAAATTGAGCGCAAATGAGATAGGATAGAGAAGACGAACAACAAAAAAAAAACAGAAACAGAAAGCCATAAAACAAGACAGCAAGTAAAGCGAAACATTCAAATAACATCCCACAGAAAGAGCGAAACAAAACCCACACACACACATAAAGAAAGACAAACCCACTCTTACCCCTCGCCCACAAGGGCCCTGGCCCGGGCGTGGTAGGGGAAAATAATTAACCAAAAAACAAAACAGCAGCAGCGAATGGGAAACAAGCAAAACCTACGAAAACACAGCACAAAAAAGCACAAAAATACCGAGAAAAACAGACAAACTTCCGGAAGGACATGGTCACGTTCTTGGTGGGTGGGCGAGGGCAAACAGGATAAAAAAGAACGGGGACAAAAGGCCCGTAAGACAAAGCCTCGGTCAGCGTAATAGCTCTTCATCACTGCACACGGTCAGCACCGTGCCGGCTGGGAAATGAATTTGTCCGCGCTCGGGCAGTAGTTGCATGCAAATGGAAGCAAAATTGGACGCCTCGACTCGGTTCGTTGGCAAGCCTTCCCTCTTTCCCCCCCCCCCCCCCACCTCTTGTCGAACCGGGTCAGGAAGTGAACCAGCTCCAGAAAAAGGAAGCTGCAAACGAACTATGAAGAATTGAGGCAATATCTTCAACCGCTACCACTGCCTTTTTACACACCTCTTTTTGACTTCCCCCGAAAGCCTCCTGGGTGACGCATTCCGTGGGTGGGAGGGCTTTGCTGTTAATGAAATAAATTTGCTACCCAACTCATCCATCTTGTGTGTTTGTGTGTGAACAGTTTGGAGAAAAAGAATAGCGGAATAGCAGAGCGAAACAGGGCAATCGCTACAGGCATAACAAGCGGGAACAACAGGATGAGTCGAACCTTGTTCCGTTTTGGCTGGGGCCCTCGGCTAAAGGAAAGCTCGTCCCAAGAAGGTTCCGCATATGCCACCCTTTCCCCACACTCACCGACTGTCAAGACAAATGCTGATGAAGACCAGCATTGTGGTAAATATGCAACAAATTTGCACCGCCATCGTCATCACCAACGCCGAGTCGGACATCGGTGGCTCTGAATTTTTATGTACTACACTACACCGTGGCTACTCAACGGATGCTAATGGCACACCATCAAGGTACAACCACACGGATTTACGGTACGGGGCCTTTGTCTTTCCACTGTGGGCCATTTGGCTCGTTCGCTCTTTGCAGCTCGGCTCATTAATCATCCCGCAGCCTACCAGTACGGTGCGGTGAGCGCAGTACCATCCGGACATCCTTATGGAGTGCCACACTGGCCCGCAATGATGATACTGCCTACATTCCTGTATCCGTGAGCGAGTATAGTGTGGTGTGTATGTATGTGTTGGGTTTTTTTTTATGTACCCCTAAGTATCCCATGAATTGCGATGAAAAATGAGCTCTGGAGCAGCTGGTGCTGGTCTCACCTTTGCTTCAATCTGGACGGCCATAACGTTAGCTTCCGGGGGGGAAGCGTTTTATTTGACCCCGCCCCTGCCGACCGCTGTTAGTTCATCATGGACGTTTTTACATCTCGCCAAGCACTCCGGCTGTCAGTGTGGCGCGACACCAAAATGATGAATCTTAAATCTTCTAAAAAGGTGCCATTTTGACAGCGATTTTTTCCTTTACTCTATCTCTCTCTATTCCTCTTTATCTCTCTTTTTCTATTATTCTGCCTCTCTCTCTTTCTCTCACTATCTCTTTTTCTCACTATCTCTTTTTCTCTTTCTATCTCTCTCTCTCTATCTCTTCATCTTTAGACCCGAACGCTGGTTTCAGTTTCCGCGCTCAGTCCGCTTAAGTGTAGCAATTCATCACGAAATTAAAACGCTCGTCAAGCGGATCCTTTCACTACTTCCTTCCACATTCCTAGCCTCACCTCCCCATAGCCGCACACCTGACCCACCGGTGTACGATTTCTAATTTCCTAATGCGTATCGCTTAATTACCGCCGGAGTCGTGAAGAGATTATTAGTGGACGAAATGAGAAAACAGAAATTAGCTGCCATTTTTTCATAATTATGAAGCAGTTGCTAAAATCAAATTTATTTCAATTTCAAATTTAACCATATGCAAAAAAAAACAAGTTTTGTGAAATATTTCCGGTTTTGACTTCACAACGCCTGAAAGTATGCAACAATCATTTGATGTCCGCAATACAGCGTTTGGCATTAACGACCCGTGGCTAACTTGTTTGCGTAAATTCAATAAACATTACCGCGATTTTAATTTATAATTTTATGTTCCAGCTTTTTGTTATTCTTTCTAATTATGTCTCTTTTATTCTTAATTTCTTTATTGTTTTAAAAAAATTTCTTCTTATCCGCTGCTTATTTTCCTTTCACTATGGATTTCCATTCTGTTACATCCTTTCCTTTCCTTTGTTACATACAGTTAGTTTAGTACCTATAGGACCAACTAAGTTTTAACCAATTACATGTTCAACCTCAGAGGCAGACATATTGAAATTAATAAATGAAATGAAATGAAATGAAATGTTTTCAAAGCATTTGCTTCATTTGAGAGGCTGTTGGGTGTAGCAGATTACTTGCAACTTGTAGTTGTTATAATGAGACGGAGGAGTATTTTTTATTGAGTGGAAGTTTACTAATATATAGAGCTGCAAGTCTAAAAGCCGATTTACCAACAAATACGCCCAAAGGTGTACAAGCTGTCTATCCTTTTTTTATCTAATTAATGCTCTGTTGATAGTTTATTTTGTCGTATTCTTTTTGCTTGTTATCAACTGTTTAATTTAAGTGTAATAAAAAAGTAAACACACTCATTCAACGACAGTATACATAAAACACCTATCCATTTTCTGTTTCATTAAATTTGGCACCTTCAAAGTAAATTCCGTATCCTTATCTGATGTAAAATGCCTCTTCCACTCCCTCGTGACTCTTAACTAAGCAGCTTAAGTTTTCATACTGCATAGCGAACCGCCTATTTTTTTTTTTTTTTGTTTCCTAATGTACCAACCCTCACATGAACTTTTCCTGCGCACCAAAGTCGCAAACAGTTAACTATTTCAAGTTTCATCATGATTAGCCCAGGTTAAAATCCAACGCTGCAGCGCGGGCGGGGGGGGGGGAAAAAACTTTACCACTCTGTAGTTACTTCATGCTCGTGCAAAGGGCGCTGTAAAATGTAAGCCAAACTCGAACAAAGAGTACCCCTCATTCAGGCAGCCGCCCGTCTCGCTGCCACCGCAAGTAGTAGAGTAGTGTTCACCGCAGCCATGCCGCTCGCTAGCCAACGATACAAAAAACGCTCAATCCCTTCCTTGCGCAGGCCAGGCCGTTGAGGTTGTAAGGGACAAACAAAAATCCCACCAAAGGCATGGGCACGGGCTACACGGTACCACTATCATGTGACTATACACATATAAATATTCCACTAACGATGCCGTTGCTGTACCGGAGTGGGAAAAAGTGCTCTTATCTCTCAGCTGACTTTTATCTCGTAATAGCGAAGCAACCGCTGGTTTGATGAAAAAAAAAACACCAAACACACCCACTATGCCGATGCTGTTGCGTTCTTCGGCTGCCTTGGCCAGGAACGCCGCAGGAAGGTAGATTCGCGTTGCGCTCAGCGGAAACTTTTGATTACTATTATTATAAAACATTAAATTGAAAAGTGGGATTATGGTAAACTTTAATTTAAATGTTTTCTTTTCTAGTACACCGAACTTTACCCATCCCTGTGGCCGCCCGTGGAGCGGTCGTGTGGGTTTGTGGCGCATGCTTTTCCGTTCGGCTGTTGGTTTCTGATACGGGATGCGGCACACTATGCATAAAGACAGTGTAGTTAACCGCAAACTTGTACGCAACGGGAACAAAACTGCAGCAATTGGTAGCCACTAATCCAAATGTTTGTTATTTGCTTTGCTCTCAAAAGCAAAAACTATTCACTCCGCAATATCAACATGCGTAACATAATTAGCTTCTTTCGAGGAACTACTTTCTCGAGGAATAATTAATCCATTAACATACGGCGCTGTTCTTGACCTTCCAAGTACTTATAATTTCAGAAAAACTATCGCTAACTAATCGCTTAACGCTAAAAAACTATCGTTATTCGCCTAAACGTATGCAACCTGCCCGTCAAAATCATCCAAATATCTGTGAGCTTAGTATGTTACTATGTAAATCCTACAAATGAGTTTCCGAAGTATAAATATAAGATGAAATAAATACAAAATACTACGACCAGTGGTTCATAGTTTTTCTTTTTCTATCCATACAAATGGAACGCTTTTCATACACTGCACATGCTGCTACTGCTGCGAAATGTATACAATTTCTACCACCTACTTACTGGTGGATAAGTGTCTACCACTGCTCCAACCAATCCCATAGCAGCGAAAGGGATAAGTTAAACTTTCACTGGGACAACTGTCCAAACACTCCTATCGTGGTCCACTGGCACTGGGAAACAGCGGACTTAATCCACCATCACCTTTGGCTACAATCGGTGGCTGCCGTTTGCCCTGCTCGGACAAGGCCAATTCGACGAACCATTCAAATCGATCCGTATCGCACTATCGCGGTCACCGTTGCCGGTGCCTTCTCGCCAAGGGTTACGCCCACCGCACAGCGTACTTTTCGCGGCTCGCTAATGTAAATGAAACGATGCACTTTGCGGCAAAGTGACACAGGCAGGAGTAAACATTGAAAAATAAAACATCCGTTTAAGCGCCACACCGTGTCGCCCACGGTACGTGCCCGCTCGGTACGGTGTCCTTTGACACCCAGTTTACCCGGATGAAATCAATTACTGTATTTGCTCCGCGTGCAGGAACAGCTCAGTTTTATGGTACGGAACCGTGCGTCAGACCAAGCTCGCCAAGCACGGCTGTACACGCTTGAAATAAATAGCACCGGCATCGTTTGAGCTGTAGCCGGGCAACAGATGGACGCAATGAACAAACGATCTGGCTAGTGTGCTCTACGGCGGCACACGATGTGTACTTCCGTGCCGTTTGGCCGTGTCTGCCAGCAGACATTTAATTCCAAGAAATGTGCATCGCCTAACAGGCCACTGATAGGCCGCCACCGCAGGCATTTTATTCTCCTTCACACGACCAGCCCCAAACCACCGCCCCTCCACTGACAGTGCTGAGCTGAACGAATATTTGTTCTTATTTGTGGACCAAAAGCGGTCGACTCTCGTTCATAAATTACAACCCTGTAATCCTTACAGCGCAAAACTCCACGAACGTACGGCTGCAAAAGAACCGAAATTATTACGCCCGTCGCAATTGATTGAAGCATAAAACTTAACCCATTGTTCTTGTCGCTTTGTAGTGCGACCTGGCGCAACTCACTCGTACATTACAAAAGCCCAAAATCCTCACACGAGCAAACATAGAAAAGCTATGCCCCGACTGGCAACCGCGGCACGGCGCGGTATAAGCTGCCCTTTCTCTGGTCGGAAAATAATTAATGTAGTTTTGCCAAAACGCGACGAACACGATCCTCACATCGCACTCCGGCCACCACATACATACTTGCGCTGGGGTCGTAAACATTCATTAGCTTTACGAGCACTTCGGGAGCCCAAAGCTGGCCGCATGGTCTGTCCCTCGGCTGCTTGCCGCCGTATTCGTCGTTGCGAGTGCATTCATAAGCGTTCTTCATTCCCCTCAAAACTCCCCTTGCATTATGAGGAGGGAGCGTAGGTTTCCATGCAGTACAGCGGACTGCAACGCAAATGCAATCTGCCCTGGCTGCATTTGGTATTCGGTGGTGGTGGCGCGAGCACGAAATGAAATGGTAAATTCTTGATGCCGAGTTTGTTGCGCTGGGGTCCATTCAATTGAATTTATATCAGCTCGGTTATTATCATAGTTATTGCTGCTATCTCATCATTATCATAATACTTTCGACTGTAAGCCCGCACGGTCCGAAATGGTGATCGCGGTGCTGCCGTTTTTAGCTGCAATTTGGCAGCGCAGGTCACCGCACTGTTGCTGCATTATGTGTGGCCAAATGGTGTTGGAAAGTTTTTGGACCACCCTACCCCCTCTATTGCTCTCCAGCCGAACTAATCATTCCCACTGGACGGATGGACGGAAATCATGAATTTTTTCATATTGTTTTCAACTCTGCCACTTTACGTTAACTAGATGACTGTCCTGCATATGGTAGAGGTAATATGTATGACTAAACATACAACACAACACTGTGTATAAATATTGCAAGCATTAAAATGGAAACAAGGAAGAATTACAAAAAAACTAACAGAAATTCATGTCTTGCAAGACGCCTAATAGTATGCAATCCGCAAATCAGAAAGAAATTAATTTACCTTTTCAATTTCATCACAACTGTACCAAAATGTAAACTTTCCAAAGTAATCATTCACACATCATAAATCTAAACTCAAGAACAGTGCATTCCCCTGTTCTTGCCTTTCTTGAAAATGTTACCACAAAAAGAAAACAACACAAACAATCAGTACATGTTTTACCAGTACCGACCCAGATTGGATGTTAATTATTTACACATCAATATACGTTCACTTATGACACGCTTAACCTTTCCCTTCTCGCCTTTCACCACCCTGATCCACCTTCGACCCATCCAAGCGGTACGGCTTTCTCAAGCTTTATTTGTACGAGCTATCAAATCTGTGCTGGTCGAGACAATAATACCTGGACGAGATGGTTAAAACAGCGTATCGACAGCAATCGGCATTTACAAAAGCTCTACAAACATGGCATGCCCTACCAGGCATCACCTTTTGTGTGCCAAACTCGCCCGGCACCCGGTTTGGCTGCACAATTCAATCGACACGCAAACAAACATACCACCGAGAGCAAACTTGCCCAACATTCCTTCGGACCAATTAGTTTGAAAGCATCCCATATTTGCTACCCGTACAAGGCCCGCACCGGCCGTGCAGTACCGTGCAGTAATTTACATATTTAAACACTTGCTGCAGCTTGCAAACCCTCCGAAGCTGATTTTCGACCTGCGGACGAGATGCGGACACACAATCACAACCTACGGCCTAGCTGGGATGCTCGGGGATGAAATTTTGATGCTCAGTGCTCACAAATACGGATCATCCCTAGAACTTTTGCGAGGGACATAACTCGTGCTTCGGTCGGTTCGGTGCCACAGGGGCTTTTGTAGCAACGCAACAAAACAGATAAAACAACCGGTGTGTATGAGTCGAACGACGGCTAGCCACCCCGTAGCTCCCATGTGTCAACACACGACTCCGCACGGCTGCTGCCCCGAAGCAGGCACATAATCAAAGGCTCAGGGTCGTTGTGTAGGATTGCGCCCTACACTAGATAGTTAAAACTCGCGACTCGAGTTTTCTAAGGGAGCAAAAATCAGCACAGTTACCATATTCACGGAGAGCGCTAACAAGTGTCAAGCAAGAGCTACCCGCCAAAGGACTCTATGCAAGATTTGCTAGCAAGGTGATATGAAGATGTAGAAATAAATTCAAGCTCCCAAAATCTGTGCTGTTAACTAAATTCTGCATGTATTCTTGGGGGTACTTATTACAACGTGCTGTGTTCCGGTAGCGATGTGTTACATTTTGGGTTTGTACGCTGGCTTCATTCCCCTCTTTCCGTGGACATACAAATGTTTCCTAATTATTAGTTAAGACACCACCTTTGACCCCATGATTTGCATAACTAACTACGTAGATGGCGCTATTGTGAAAAGGGGAGTAGTTGTGTCATTGCCTTGAGATGGCGTGCTATTGGTTTTATGGCTTAACTACGGTGTAAATCAAATTGCCTATATTTTGGCGCATTTCAATCCTAAACATCCTGCACCTTAAATTGGAACAATTTAATTTCATGCAAGTCCTTAAGCAAAATAATCTCGCCCTTTGCTAGATCTACCCTGATTCTTGAAATGTCTGTACCTTTAGTTCAATATGAAAGATTATAACTCTGTGAAATAATGACTAAATGCATGTAAATGGCACACGTGTGCACGACGAAATTGATCTACGTATCAATTATAGTGATGTTCCCAATCGTGCCCAAAGTTCCCAATCGTGGTTTCTTGCGGGTATACGTTGCTGATATGATGTCACCAAAGTCACTGCCACCAAGACAAGACTGCGGTAGAATCACTTGTAGATGTCTCAGCTGCTCTCTCGGATGATTTAGGATAGATGACGTCAGCTACGGATGCTCCTTCTCGTTTGGCCCGTCCGACCCTTAACTCGTCATCCTGAATTTCGATTACTCCGTTCGCAGGTCACTTTGAAGATCACTACGATGTCTGATGACTGCGTTGCTGACAACTGGATGATGTGACAAGGTCATTTCAGCGTTGTCCTCTGCTGCCAA